>NC_045705.1:59458569-60058569 GCF_009834535.1 Camelus ferus
ATGAAACTCCAATAAAAGCTCTGACACAGAGGTGAGCTTCCTGGTTGGTGAAGACAACAGATGTGCCGGGAGGGTAACACACACTGGAGCCCTCCTGGACCTCGTTATGTGTCTTTTCATTCGTCTGGTCCTGATTTGTACCCTTTATAGTAAAACTGTAACCAAAACTATAGTGCTTTCCTGAGTTGTATGAGTCATTCCAACAAATTTTTGAACCTAAGGGGGTCATGGGAGCTCTAAAATATATTGCTAGTAGGTCACAAATATGAATAGCCTGGGGACACCCAAACTGCAGCTAGTGTCTAAATTGGGGGCAGTCTTGTTGGGGACTGTGCCCTTAACCTGCGGGATCCCTGCTAATTCTAGGTGGCTAGCATCATATATGTACTGCAGTGTTATACTGGCCTTATGACTTGCTTTGACCAATACTTTGACCAACAGAAAGTACCACTGTTTGAATTTCAGAGCACTGCTCTCTTGGAATTCTAATGCCATCATGCTGCAAAGAAGTTCATGATGAAAAGACAGCATAAAGATGCCAAGCCATGCCAGCTATCCACGAGCCCAGCCCCCAGATAACCAGCCAGTTGCATAAATGTGCCCTGGCTAAACACCAGCAGAATTATCTAACCAACCTAAATAACTGTGAGAAGTAATAAACTGCTATTGTTTAAAGTCAGCATTGTTGGGTTGGCTTTAAGTGGCAATAATGTAACAATTGATATAAGTTCTCACCCAGTTACATATGCGGGAGAAGATGAACTGAGCTGCTTCTCAAGGATGCAGGTTGACTAACTGTACAATGGTACTTCTTACTAACAAATGAATAAATCAACATTTAGTTAGTACACCAGTCTTTGTTGAGCTTGTTTAGTGAGCATCTACCCTGAGAGAAGAGCCAATTTTCTGTGCTGACAAAAATCAAGTATCTAAGTCTGTGGCACCAAGGATTAGACCCTGGATGGTGGTGTATTTGGCCAGGATCACTCTAGTTATGTGGGGAAGGTTCTTGTTAAGGAGCTGCTGAGCTTCATCTTGGTGGCAGCCTCATTTCAATGCCAGCTTGATCACTTGAGGCAACAATCATTTCCATTGAACAGCATTCTGAGAACAATGGAAGCTAGCTCGTGGGCAGTGTGAGGTCAGGACCTGTCTGCTGAGTCCATTCCTGTAGCCCCATAGACCAGCGCAATACCTGGCACATGGTAGGTGCCCTGTAAAAACGTGTTCGGTGAATGCACTTCCTCAGTGTGATATATATAAGTGCCTCTCATGGCTCCATTAACTTATTTTTGTATATTAAAATTAATGCTTTAACTCAAGGACACAAATATAAAATAGGCAGTTCCTACCTCTGAGGTTGAAAATCCAGGATAAGATGAGAACACGACCTCTGAAATAGAAGAGAAACAGAACGAAGGTTGGTGACAGCGCTGACTGACTCCCAGAGAGGCCAGGGTCTGGTTCAGCCATCCACTATATATATGCAGCACAGTGTCTTCTATTAGGGTCCTCAATGGTCCTCAGCTCCAGTGCTAATTGGGAAGAGGTACCAGCTATGACATACGTCAGGTAGTAAGCCCTTTGCACTAAGAATCAAATTCAAGCTCCTTGGCCAGGCCTCTAAGGCCCTTCCTGATCTGGCCCCTGCCTACTTCTCCAATCTTATCTCATGCTACCCTGCCCCTCACTTACTATATTTCAGCCACAATGACGTCTTTCTGACTTTACAACATGCAAGCTCTTTCTAAACTCAGAACTATTGGGTAGTTAGCACTGGTTAGAAAGCAAACCTACTGTCTTAGAAGAAAGAAATGTATACAAAAGATATTCTGTCAGAGGATTTGAAAATATTATTTGCTGTATCACAGAAACAGAGGGTGTTAAGACAGTGAATTCAGGAGAGAGAAGTAGTAATGGGGAAGCTGCAGAGTGACTTCATTCTTGGGACCATCAGACTAAGATGAGTCAATTAACAGCTAAGTTCAACCTAGTAAAACAAAACACCTGCTGGGACTGGATCCTGTGCAGGGACCACTCACCTTTGCCCTGACTAACAGGATCCCTTCCACATATTAATAATATTATACTGAGAAAGGCTACATGACAATGAAATCATCAATAGTAGGGGTGGAACATCACGTGGCATAAATAACTTTTCCTAAGAAGAGGGTCTGGAAGGAATTGGGGGAAGGTTTGTGCAAGGAAGAAAGCAGGAGTTAGCTGGAGGATGGGCCATGGTCACAACTGTGGGTGCTAAGCAGTGGCCCTCTGGGGAGACAGAGAGGCCCCACATCTAGAAAGATAAGCTGAGGTACACTCTGAACTCATGTCCTGGGCCCCACCCACATTTACAGGAAGCAACTCCAAAAACTAGAACCTGCACTCCAAGGTTCAAATTGGGGCCTGTTCAAGAGAAAGAAGGACAATCAAGCATCTCCTAATATTTGAGGAAAATTAACATTAGGAAAGAAAGTTTTGAAACATTACAGAACTATCATCTGAAAAAAACAACAGAGTTTAAACAAAAGAATAAAAACTTTAACATAGAATAATTAGTGTCCTCCAAGGAATTCAAAAGGCTATTTCATTCTTAAAACAAAAATAGGTTATTACAAAAGAAAACTTAATAATTTTGTAATTTTAAAGTATGATAACCAAATAAAAGACTTAATGTGCTGAATAGAAGAACAGAACCATCTGAAGAGCTAATTCATAAAATGGAGAATGTAAAGGAGAAAATAAATAAAAAATTTCCAAGATGAAGAAAGCCACATGGCCTTGACTAAAATAACCATTAAAGTGCCCCAAAAGATAAACAAAAAAGAATTGCACACCTAGATGCATCTTAGTAACTATTTCCAAAGGATAAAAGGGAAATATTAAGAGATTCCAGGAAGCAAAAATTAGTTTCCTACAAAGGGATGAGAATCAGACTGGGATGAGACTTCTCACTGGCAACAATGGATCTGGAGGGCAATGGAGTAATATCTTCCAAGTTTTAAGGGAAAATTATTTTAAGGCTAGAGTTCTCTATTCAACAAACTAACATTCAAATATGGTAACAAAATAAAGGTAACTTTGGATATTTTATGGACTGAGAAAATCTACTACATGTAAACCCTCTTTGAAAGTATTATTCAAACAGCAAAATGAAAAGCAATACCGAATAGGAAGCTATCTTTGTCACTACGAGAAGGGAGATGTTTCTTAAATAAGAATCCAAAGGCATAATTCGCAACAACATGGTTGGACCTACAGATGATCACACTAAGTGAATAAGTCAGACAAATATCATATGATATCACTTATATGTGGAATCTAAACTATGATACAAATGAACTTACCTACAAAACAGACTCACAGACATAGAAAACAAATTTACAGTTACCAAAGGGGAAAGAAGGGGGAGGGATAAATTAGGGGTTTGAGATTAGCAGATACAAACTACTATATATAAAACAGGTAGACAAGGTCCTATTGTATAGCACAACTATATATTCAGCATCTTGTAATAATTGCTGTACACCAAAAACTAACACAACATTGTAAATTAACTATATTTCAATAAAAAAAAAGAAATCAAAGGCCTAACCATAAGGTAAAATTGGATAGATCTGGTGTTAGGGACTGAATTGTGTCGCTCTCACCAATTTGTATGTTGAAGTCCTAACCCACCCAGTACCTGAGAATGTGACTGTATTTGGAAGCAGGACCTTTAAATAGGTAATTAAGGTAAATATGGCCATTAGGATAGACCCTAACTCAATATGAATGGTCTCCTTGTAAGAATAGGATATTAGGACACAGACAACACAGAGGGATGACCAAGAGAGGATACACAAGAAGGCAGCCATCTGTAAGCCAAAGAGAGAGGCTTCAAAAGAAACTAAACCTGTCAACATCTTGATCTTGAACTCGTAAACTCCAGAACTGTGAGAAAATAAATATCCGCTGTTTAAGCCAGTCTGTGGTATTGTTATGGAAGTTGTAACAAACATTTCGCTAAATCAAAATTAAGAATTTCTCTTCAAAATGTCATCTCTACCATTACAGATGAAATTAACAGATGGGTGATGACAGGATAAAAGAATTTAAAACTGTCAAGGGATATAAAATAGCAATTCATAAAAGTTGAAAACCAAATAGCTAAGTAAATGAAGAAATAGTTAACATCACCAATAATTAGAAAAATGCAAATTGAAACAATGAAATATCAGTTTACACCTACCAGAATAACAAAACTCAGAACAATTAAAAAGCTGGGGAATATCAAGTGCAGGCAAGGTTGTAGGGAAACAGGAACCCTGGTCCACTCTGGTGTGAGTATACATTAGAGCCACCATTTTGAAGAACAATCAAATCAGGTGGCATTTATATAAACCATGTATGTGTATACTCTGTCATCCAACAATCCTGCTCCTAGAATAAATATTCCAGAAAAACTCTGGCACAGGGGTGTATGCAAGAGACATACACAAGGTAGGCAACCTAGGTGTCTATCAGGAAGGGAATAGATGAATAAGATGTGGTTACAGCACAGTGTGGAATATTACGCATTTGTTAAAAGGAAAGAACTGGACGAGCATACAGTAACAAGGAAAAATCTTAAAAACAGTCGTGAGGGAAAAAAATTAAGTAGCAGAATGAGCTCAACAGCATATTACCATTATATAAATCAGAACACATTATACACAAAATAATACATTTTACAAAGATACATCCATATATCCAGGAAAGTATACCCAGCACAAACATAGATATTTATATGAAAATGGGAAACAAGAGTGGAGATCAAGAATGAAGAAAAAAAGAATATGAAAATGAATATATGTATGTATATGTGTAACTGGGACATTGTGCTGTACACCAGAAATTGACATATTGTAGCTGACTGTACTTCAATTAAAAAAATAGAATGAAGGAGAAAAAATAAGAGGGCAGGAGGAGCTTTGTACAGACTAAAGATTACACTGTGCTAATAACCAGAGTTTTATTAACTCAACTCTCTGCTCGTTAAGTTACACACACACACACACACACAATGAGGAATCTAAGAAAGAGTAAGATTTGAGATATGAGCAGCTGTGGTCCCAGAAGCCAGTAAAACTAATAAGAGTTCAGTTTCTCAGTGTAAAGAGTTGTTGAGTAATTTCAAATATTAAAACCACTCAAATCATTATTAGGGTTTATTACATTATGGGACATGATGGAGGTAGGGTGGAATATAGGTAAGCACATATGAAGATTTTTTTTCTTATTGAAGAATTATACTTACATTTGGTTGACTCCAGGTATTGATAGACAAAGGTGAGTTTAAATAACTAGAGCAAAGTTTTAGGGTAACCATTGAAGTAGAAATGAGATGGACAACTTTAAATCTCTAGATGAAAAAGCAGAATTAAAAGAAAACTTGGTGGGGAGGGTATAGCTCATGTGGAGAACACTTGCTTAGCATGCACTAGGTCCTGGGTTCAATCCCCAATGCCTCCATTTAAATAAATAGATAATAAACCTAATTACCTCCCCCGCATAAAACAAAAACAAAAAACCCAAAACAAACAAAGAGAAAAAAAAAAAAGAAAACTCAATCGGTGCTCACAAAAAAGGCACAAAAGAGGGAAAAAAGCATGGTAAATAGAAAACAAACAATATTGATGACAGAAATAGATCAAAATTATCAATAATCACAATATAAGCGAGTTAAATTCTATTAAAAGAAAAAGACCCATATCAGGGAAAATATGAGGGTTATATTGTTTTTGAGACATCCTAAAATAAATATTCATATCAAACAAAATGGAGGCCCAGGCTAAGGGCAAAAGTATTAAGATAAGGTGGAGTATTTTACAGTGATTAAAAGACACAGTGTACCAAGATAACAGTCACAAACCTCATAATGAAATCAAACCAACTTAATAGTTAAAAACAGCCAGAAATGTAAGGAGATACTGACAAACCGAAAATAGTGGTTAGGAGACTTTAACACAGCTGTTCCAAAGCTAACAAACCAAATAGACAAAAAATTATCTTGGGAAAAACCTGAACAACGTAATTGTGCCAATTATTAAGGTACTGTTTTTTATTTCCAAACCCACACTTCTCTATTCTGCTTTGGGATGCTGGAGCTGGGCCTCTGAAAACCATGTTTCTGCTTTGCCACCTGGTTTCCTTCCTGTTAGATTCTGATCATAGTGGGTGGGGCTAGAGGGAGACTGCAGAGCTGCAAGAGGAATAAGGAGCTTGATTCCTCCTGCCTGCTTCCCCTGCATTTCTTGTGATTCTTGTGAACGCCACTGGAGCAATGTCATCTAACCCCAATTTCAGCAAGGCCCTCCCCAACAGCAGTGGAATCCAGTTTGCAGTTTTCCAACCTGTATAAACCAGCTTCAAAGATACCAGCACCAGCCGGCCAGTTTCCTTCTCTCAGAGATCTGGGTCTCAGCTCCGTGAGGCCCATCTGAGCTCAGAGATACCAGCAGCTGAGCTGCACCTCCTCCTCAGAGGTCTACATTTCTACATTTCAGCTCAAAGAGAATTCTCCTCCAAGTCTCTGGATTTTAATAATTTCAACATCTTTCCACAAAGGGAAGTCCAGGCTCAGATGGCTTAATGGTGAATTCTTCCAAAATTTAAGGAAGAAATAACCAAGCTTATACAAACTTTTCCAGGAAACAGAAAAAGAATATTCATTTATCCAAACTCATTTTGAGGCAAATATAACCTTGACTGTAAATCCTGGGAAGAATATTATAACAAACAAACAAAAAATAACACCGACATATCTACTGAATATAGATGCAAAAATCCTTGACAAAATATCAATTGGCAAGTTAAATCATGACCAAGTGGGGTTTATCTTGAGAGTGTAACTAAGGCTGGTTCAACATTCAAAAATCAATGTAGCTTTGTTCCCGGGTCACTCAGGCAGCCACCCCAGTGGGCACATGCCCTGGCACTGCTCCTGCCCCATGCTCTCTCCCTCAGCCTTTCACATCCTAGATGCCAAGATCTTGGAAGCTTTGAAGCTCAGCAAAGAAGGGAAGTCCACTGAGGACAGTCTGTAAAGGGCTTCAGCTTCATCAAGAGTCCTTGGTGGGTAGGAGCAGCCAAGAGGGCAGAGTAGAGAGACCCTGAGCTCACCTCCTCTCACAAGCACACCAAAATCACAACTATCTGCAACTATCTGCATCAGTGAAAAAATCTGGAACCCACCAAGAAAGATCTTCTATAACTAAAGACATAAAGAAGGAATCACAAGATGGACAGAATGGGTGCACTCACGATATAATCAAATCCCATAGCCCCCCAGTGGGTGACCCACAAACTGGAGAATAATTATGTGGCAGAGGTTCTCCTAAAGGAGTGAGAGTTCTGAGCCCCACGTCAAGCTCCTCAGCCTGGGGGCCAGGCACTGGGAAGATGAGCCCCCAGAGCATTTGGTTTTGAGGGCTAGTGGGGCTTAATTGCAGAAGCCCCACAGACTGGAGGAAACGGGATTTCACTCTTAAAGGGCACACACAAAATCTCACATGCACTGGGACCCAAGGCAAAAGCACCAATTTGACAGGAGCCTGGACCAGACCTAACTGCTGGTCTTGGAGAGTCTCCTGGAGAGGCAGGGGCTTATCCTGGAGACACACACTGGTGGCACACATATTGGGGAACATTCAGCCATGTGAACACTGCTGTTGTGGCTCACTTGCTCCAAGACCTGGCCCTACCCAACAACCTGCAGGTGACAGTGCTGAGATGCCTCAGGCCAAACAACTGAGTGGGAACATAGCCCCACCCATCAGTAGATAGGCTGCCTAAGACTTCCTGAGCCCAGAGCTGCCTATAGACATTCCCCTAGACACAGTCCTGCCTACCAGAGGGCCAAGCCCCAGCTCCACCTACCAGTGGCTTGGCAACAGCCCCACTTGCCAAGAAGCCTGCACAAGCTTCTAGACCACTGTCACCCACCAGGGGGCAGAATCCAGAAGTAAGAAAACTACATTCCCACTACACAAGCCAGACCCTATCCTGGGACAAGCTGGGCCCTGGCCCTGCCCAATAGCAGGCCAAAGCAACCTTTGAGACACCCTCGACTCCACACCCAATGTTGTTAGGAATTGGCCCCACCACCACCAGTGATCCAAAAGAGCTTGGGACACCTGGGCCCTAAAGCCAGACTCCAGGACAAGCTCTGCCTGCCAATAGTCCAGTACTAACCCCAGGACCTGGCTTTACCTGACAGTGAGAGGGCAACAGCCCCAGAGTCTTCGGGACTCTGATTTTACCCACCAGTGAGTCAGTACTAACCGCAGGGCCCCCTAGGATTCTGCAACCAGGCACCTCGTGACCAGGTCCCATTAAACAGTAGCCAGAAGCATCTACACGAGGCAGGGCCTGGCAACCAACCAGACTAGGGACCAAACAAGCCTACCAGACTGCCCACATAGTCATCCCACCAGAGCAGAAGGACCCACACAGCCTTCTTTGGGGGAACCCCTAGAGCATGTAGCTTGAGTGATGATAAGGGAGTTCATGCTGGGACACACAGAATGCCTCTTACAGGGGGCCACTTCTCCAAGGTCAAGAAACATAACTAATCTACCACATACACTAAAATACAAATAGCAACTTGGACAAAAACAAGGTAACAGAGGAATATATTTCAGATCAAGGAACAAGATAAAACCCCAGAAGAAGAACTAAGTGAAGTAGAGATAGGCAATCTTCCTGAGAAACAGTTCAGGGTAGTGATCCTAAAAATCATCAAAGAACCTGGAAGAAGAATGAATGCATAGAGTAAGAAGTTAGAAGTTTTAAACAAAGAGTTAAAAAATATAAAGAGCAACTAGAGATGAAGAATACAATAGCTGAAATGAAAAACACAATAGAAGGAATAGCATACTAAATGATTCAGAAGAACAAATCAGTGAACTGGAAGCCACAGTAGTGGAAATCACTGCTGCTACACAGGAAAAAGAAAAAAGAATGAGAAGAACTAAGGACAGTTAAAGAGGCCTCTGGGACAACATCAAGTAAACTAATATTCATAGGATAGGGGTCCCAGAAGGAGAAGAGAGAGAGAGAAAGGGTCTAAGAAAATATTTGAAGAGATAATAGCTGAACACCCCCTTAACCTTGGAAAGGAAACACTCAAGTCTAGAAGTGCAGAGAGTCCCATACAGGATTAAACCAAACAAGAACAAACCAAGACACACTATAATCAAAATGACAAAAATTAAACATAAAGAGAGAATACTAAAAGCAGTAGGGAAAAGAAACAAGTTATATACAAGGGAACTCCCATAAGGTTATCACTTGATTTTTCAGCGGAAATTTTGTAGGCCAGAAGGGAGTGGCAGGATATATTTAAAATGATGAAAGGGGAAAAGCTACAACCAAGAATACTCTACCCAGCAAGCCTGTGGTTCAGATTTGATGGAGAAATCAAAACTTTTACAGACAAGAAAAAGCTAAAGGGATTCAGCCCCACCAAACCAGCTTTACACCAAATGTTAAAGGAACTTCTTTAGATGGGGGGAAAAAAGGTCACAACTAGAAACAAGAAAATTACGGAATGAAAAAGCTCACAGGTAAAGATAAACATACAGTAAAAGTAGGAAATCATCCACACACAAAGCTAGTAAGGTGGTTAAAAGACAAAAGTAGTGAAATCATCTGTATCCACAGTAAGTACCTTACAGATACTCAAAAAAATTAGATGTAAAAAATGGCATCAAAAAGAGTAATCATGAGGGGAAGATAGTACAAATGCACAGTATTTTAAAAGCATTTAAAATTAAGAGATCAGCAACTTAAAACAATCACACATATACATATATACTGCTATAAAAAAATAAACCTCATGGTAACCACAAACCAAAAATCTGTAATAGATGTATACTTCCAAAAAAGAAAAAGCAATCCAAACGTAACATTGAAGACAGTCATCAAATCACAAAAGAATAAAAGAAGGGGGGAAAATACAAAAACAAACCCAGAAAAATTAACAAAATGGCAATAAGAACATTCATATCAATAATTACCTTAGATGTAAATAGAATAAATGCTCCAACCAAAAGACACAGACTGGCTGAACAGATACATAAACAAGGCCTATATGTAGGCTGCCTATAAGAGACTCACTTCAGATCTAGAAACAAATACAGACTGAAAGTGAGGAGATGGAAAAAATACTCCATGCAAGTGAAAATCAAAAGAAAGTCAGAGTAGCAATACTTACATCAGACAAAATAAACTATAAAATAAAGACTGTTACAGGAGACAAGAAGGACACTACATAATGCTCAAGGGATCAATCCAAGAAGATGTAATAATTGTAAATATACATGCACCCAACAAAGAAGCATCTCAATATATAAAGCAAATATTAACAGATATAAAAGGAGATACTGACAGTAACACAATAATAGTAGGGGACTTTAACACCTCACTTAGATCAAAGGACAGATTATTCAGAAAGATTCAATAAGGAAACACAGGCCTTAAATAATACTTTAGATCAAAAGAACTTAATTGATACTTATAGAGCATTCCACCCGAGAGTAGCTGAATACACATTCTTTCAAGTGCACATGGAACATTCTTCAGGATAAATCATAAGCTAGGCCACAAAATAAGCCTCAGTA
Organism: Camelus ferus; assembly: GCF_009834535.1. NCBI lineage: Eukaryota > Metazoa > Chordata > Mammalia > Artiodactyla > Camelidae > Camelus > Camelus ferus. The sequence goes on from NC_045705.1 coordinate 59,469,213, forward strand.
AATTTAAGAAAAGTGAAATCATATCAAGCATCTTTTCCAACCACACACTATGAAACTACAAATCAACTACAAGAAAGAAACTGAAAAAATCACAAACACGTGGGAGCTGGACAATATGCTACTAGACAACCAATGGATTACTGAATAAATCAAAGAGAAAATCAAAAAAATTCCTAGAGACAAATGAAAATGAAAACATGACAACCCAAAACCTATGGGATGCAGCAAAAGCAGTTCTAAAAGGAAAGTTTGTAATGATACAAACTTACCCCAAGAAACCAGAAAAATCTCAAATACACAACATGATTTTACACCTAAACGAGCTAGAAAAAGAATAAAAACTAAAAGCATGTTCTTTGAAAAGATAAATAAAATTAACATTTAGCCAGACTCATCAAGGAAAAAAGGGAAAGGGCCCAAATCAATAAAATGAGAAAAATAAGAGGAGAAGTTACAACTGATACCACAGACATAGAAAGCATCGTAAGAAACTACTACGAGCAAATATATGCCAATAAAATGGACAGCCTAGAAGAAAATAACAAATTCTTAGAAAGGTACAATATCCCAAAACTGAAGCAGGAAGAAAGAGAAAATATGAACCAGTACTGAAGTTAAATCAGTAATTTAAAAGCTCCTAACAAACAAAAGTCCAGGACCAGATGGCTTCAGAGGTGAATTCTACCAAACATTTAGAGAAGGGTTAACACCTATCTTTCTGAAACTATTAAAAAAAGTTAGAGAAAGGAATACTTCCAAACTCATTCTGTGAGATCACATCACGCTGATACTTAAACCAGACAAAGATATCGCAAAAAAAGAAAATTACAGATCAGTATCACTGATGAACATAGATGCAAAAATCCTCAACAGAGTACTAGCATCAACTCCAATAATATATTTAAAGGATCATATACCATGATCAATGTGTTTATCCCAGAGATACAAGGATTTTTCAATATCTGCAAATCAATCAATATGATACCCCACATTAACGAACTGAAGAATAAAAGCCATATGATCATTTCATTAGGAACAGAAAAAGCTTTTGATAAAATTCAATATTAACTTATGATTAATAAAAACTCTCCAGAAAGTTGGTATAGAGGGAACATACTTCAACATAATAAAGGCTACATATGAGAAACCCACAGCTAACATTATACTCAATGGTTAAAAGCTGAAAGCATTCCCTCTAAGATCAGGAACAAGACAAGGAAGTCCACTCTCACCACTTTGATTCAATGTAGTTTTGAAATTCCTGGCTACACCAATCAGACAAGAAAAAGAAATAAAAGGAATCCAAGTTGGAAAGAAAGAATTAAAACTGTCACTATCTGAATATGACATGATAATATACATAGAAAATCCTAAAGACACCACTAGGTCTCACTAGAAACTCATCAAAACTACTAGAGCTCATCAATGAATTCAGTGAAGTTGCGGGATACAAAATTAATATACAGAAATCTACTACATTTCTATACACTAAAAACAAACTATCAGAAAGAGAAATTAAGGACCCAGTCCCACTTACCACTTTATCAAAAAGAATAAGATACCTGGGAATAAACCTACCCAAGGAGGCAAAAGACCTGTACTCCAAAAACTGTAAGACGCTGATGAAAGAAACTGAAGAGAACACAAACAGATGGAAAGATATAACGAGTTCTTGGATTGGAAGAATCAATATTGTTAAAATGACCATACTACCCAAGGCAATCTACAGATTCAATGCAATCCCTATCAGTTACCAAGGGCATTTTTCACAGAACTGGAACAAAACATTTTAAAATTTGTATGAAAACACAAAAGACCCCAAATAACCAAAACAATCTTCAGAAAGAATAGAACTGGAGGAATCATGCTCCCTGACTTTAGATTATACTACAAAGCTACAGTAATCATAACAGTATGGTACTGGCACATCGATCAATGGAACAGGATAGAAAGCTCAGAAATAAATTTACACACTTTCGGTCAATTAATCTATGACAAAAGAGGCAAGAATATACAATGGAGAAAAGACAATCTCTTCAATAAGTGGTGCTGGGAAAACTGGACCGCTACATGTAAAATAATGAAATTAGAACATTCTCTTAACACCAGATACAAAAATAAACTCAAAATAGTTTAAAGACCTAATTGTAAGACCAAATACTCAAACTGCTAGAGGAAAACATAGGCAGAATCTTCTTTGACATAAATTACAGCAATATTTTTTTGATCCATCTTCCAAGGCAATAGAAATAAAAGCAAAAATAAACAAATGGGATCTAACTAAACTGAAAAGCTTTTGCAAAGCAAAGGAAATCACAAAGTGAAAAGACAACCTACGGAACTGGAGAAAAGATTTGCAAATGATATGACTGACAAGGGATTAATTTCTAAAATGTACACATAGCTTATACAGCTTAATATCAAAGAAAAACAACCCAACCAAAAAATGGGCAGAAGACCTAAACAGACTTTTCTCCAAAGAAGACATACAGATGGCCAAAAGGCACATGAAAAGATGCTCAATATCACTAATTATTAGAGGAATGCAAATCAAAACCACGATGAGGTATCACCTCATACTGATGGGAATGGCCAGCATCAAAAAGTCTACAAATAATAAATGCTGGAGAGGGTGTGGAGAAAAGGGAATCCTCCTACACTGTTGGTGGGAATGTAAATTGGTGCAGCCACTATGGAGAACAGTATGAATGTTCCTTAAAAAACTAAAAATAGAACTACCATATGATCCAACAATTCCACTCTTGGACATATATTTGGAAAAGATGAAAACTCTAATTCAAAAAGATGCATGTACCCTACTGTTCATAGCAGCACTATTTACAAGAGCCAAGACATGGAAGCAACCTAAATGTCCACCAACAGATGAATGGATAAAGATGTAGTATCAGACACAATGAAACATTACTCAGCCATAAAAATGAAATGGCATTTGTAACAACATGGATGGACCTAGAGATTATCATACTAAGTGAAGTAAGTCAGAGAAAGACAAATACCATAGATATCAATTATATGTGGAATCTAAATCTAAAAAATTGATACCCAGAAACTTATTTACAAAACAGAAAACAGACTCACAGACATAGAAAATAAACTTATGGTTACCAAAGAAGAAAAGGTAGGAGGGATTTGGGACTAACAGATACACACTATTACATATAAAATAGATAAACAACAAGGACCTACTGTATTATACTATATTTAATATCTTGTACTATATTCAGTATCTTATAATAACCTATAATGGAAAAGAATCTGAAAAAGCATATATATATATACACATATATATAAAACTGAGTCATTTTGCTGTACACTTGAAACATTGTAAATCAACTATACTTCAATAAAAAAAATAAATAAATAAAGGGGAAAAATCGATGTAAAATAAACAAGTGGGATTGTATCAGAGTAAAAAGCTTCTGCACAGCAAAGGAAACAACAAAATGAAAAGAAAACCTACTGAAATGGAGAAAATATTTTCAAATTCTACATCTAGACAAGGGGTTATAATATCCAAAATACATTTTTAAAAAACTCATAAAACTCAGTGGCAAAAATAATAATAATAATAATGAAGAGGATCTGAATAGACATCTTTCCAAAGAAGACATGCAAATGGCCAACAGGTGCTTGAAAAGATGATCAACATCACCAATCATCAAGGAAAAGCAAATCAAAATCACAATAAGATGCCAGCTCACATCTGTTAGAAGGGATATTATCAAAAAGAAAACAGCAAGTGTTTGGAAAGATGTAGAGAAAAGGGAACCATTGCACACTGTTGGCAGGAATGTAAATTGGTGCAGACACTGTGAAAAAACAGTATGGAGGTTCATCAAAAATTGAAAATAGGGGGTGGGTATAGCTCAGTAGTAGAGTGAGTGCTTAGCATGCACGAGTCCAGGGTTCAATCCTCCGTACTTCCATTAAAAATAAATAAATAAATGAATAAACCTAATTACCTCCCCCTAATTATTTTAAAATTGAAAACAAATCTATAGTATCATTCAGAAATTCCACTTCTGGGTATTTATCCAAAGAAAATGAAAATGCACCCCCATGTTTATTGCAGCATCATTTACAATAGCCAAGACATGGAAACAACCCAAATGTCCACTGATGGACAAATGGATGAAGCAAATGTGATTTTATATAAATGTATACACACACACACATATATAAATTATTTGGTCATAAAAAAGAATGAAATCTTGCCATTTGCAACAACATGGGTAGACCTTGAAGGTATTAGTGTTAAATGAAATAGTGAAATAAGTCACACAGGGAACTATATATTCAGTATTTTGTAATAATCTTTAACGAAAAAGAATATGAAAACAAATATACGTATATATATGCATTACTGGGACATTATGCTGTACATGAGAAATTGACACATTGTAACTGACTATACTTCAATAAAAACAAGTGAAATAAGTCAGAAAGAAAAAAGATAAATACCAAATGATCTCCCTTATATGTGGAATCTAAAGAACAAACAAAAACAAAAACTAATCCAAATCAAAATAAAAAAGTCAAGCTCTCAGGAACAGAACAGATTGGTGGCTGCCTGAGGCAGGGGTTGAGGGGTGGTGAAATGGCTGAACATGTCAAAAGGTACAAATTTCTAGTTATGTACAGGAATGTAATGCATATAGCATGGTGATTATAGTTAATAATACTTGTATTGCATATTTCAAAGTAGCTAGAAGAGTGGATCCTGAGAGTTCTCATCACTTTATTTAACTGAACTTAAAAAATCAGTGAACCATATTAATAGATTAAAGAAGAAAATCACACGATCATCGCAATAGATGCAGAAAAAGTATTTGATAAAATTCAATACTCCTGCATAATAAAAACTCTTAGCAAACTAGGAATACAAAGAAATTTCTTTAATCTGATAAAAGGCATTTATAAAAATATCTACAGCTAACTCATAATTCTGAAATACTGAAAATACTGAGCAGCTTCCCCCTGAAATTGGGAACACACAAGGATGTCCACTATCACCACGTCTCTCAACATTGTACTGGAAGTCTTAGCCAGTGAAATAAAGAAATTAAAAAGTAGAAGAGGTATAAGACTGGTAAAGAAGAAATGAAATGGTCATTATCTATAAATGTCATGATCATGAACACAGATAATCCAAAAGAACCTGCAAATGACTAAAAATGATAAGTCAATTTAGAAAGGTTACTGGATACATGTTTAGTATTTCTATACACTAGCAACAAACATGTGGAAATGAAACATAAAAAAGCAATACCACTGACAACAGCATAAAAAGATCAAATACCTAAGAATAAATTTGATGAAAATTATGCACAACCTCATCATTTTAGACTACAAAACTTTGTTGAGAAGAATTTTAAAAGACCTAAAAGAATGGTGGGATATATTATTTTAATCAATCTGAAAACTCAATATTGTAAAAGATTCAGTTCTCTCCAAATTGGTCTATAGGTTCAATGAGTTCCAATCAAAATTTCAGCAGGATTTTGTGTGGAAGTTGACAAGCTGATTCTAAAATTTGCATAGAAATGCAAAGGCCTTATAATACCTGTAACAATTTTGAAGATCAACATAGCTGGAGAACTTCACTATCAGTTGTCAAAACTTGTTATAAACCTACAGTAATTTAGACACATACACTGTCAGCTGCCTTACCACAATGCCTCCTCAACAACTTAGTGGAGAAAAGGATATAGTTTTTCAACAAATGGTACTGTGTCAACTAAGTATCCACATAAAAAAGTAAACTTTGACTCTACCTCACATCACATACAAAAATTAATTCTAGATAAGTCATAGACCAACTGTAAAAACTAAAATAATCAAGCTTCTAGAAGAAAACTATTTAAAAATATCTTTATGGCTTGAGAGAGACCAACAATTCTTGATCAGGAAATAGAAAGCACTAACCATAAAGACTGATAATTTGGACATCATTAAAATTAAGAACGTCTGTTAAGTTCACCGTTAATATGAAAAAGCAAGCCACAGACTGAAAAAAGATGTTTGTGATATATGGATCTACAAAGAACTTGTAACCAGGATAAAGGACTCAAATCAACAAGAAAAAGACACACGACCCAATTTAAATATGGGCAAAAGGCAACAGGCACTTCCAAAAGACGATATCAACGTGACCTTTACAAACATATGAAAAGGTACGCAACTTAATTAGTTACTTGAGAAAAGCAAATCAAAACCACAATGAGATACCACTACATATCTACCCAAACCAGTAAAATGAAAAAGACTGATGTCACCAAGCGTTTGTAAGGATATGGATTAACTGGAAATCTCTTACATCAATATGGGATTGAAAATTGGTACAACCACACTGAAAAAGTATTTGGCAGTATCCATTACTGCTAAATAAACTTTTATACTCTGTGACTCAGCAATTCCACTCCTGGGTATATACTCAACAGAAAGGAGTGCTTATGTCCACCAAAAGATGTGTAAAAAAATGTTCATAATAGCTTTATCCATAATAGCCCCAAAACAAATAACCAAAATGCCTATCAACAGTAAGAAGGGTAAATAAATTGTGGTATAAATGGGATAAATAAGAGAAATGGAAAAGAGTGAATCACTGTTACATGCAACAACATGAATGAACCCCACAGACATAATGTTGAGTGATAAATATATTTCAATTCAGGCAAAACTCATCTGTGGTAATGGAAGTCAGAATGGCAGTTATTCTTGGAGGAGGTACTGATTGAGAGGGAACCACATGGGCTGCTGAAAATGTTCTATATTGTAATACAGGTGACAGTTAAAAGTATATATGTAAAAATTCAAGCTTTACACAAGATTTCTGAATTTTGCTCTAAGTAAATTATTCTTCAATTTTATTAAAATAAATGTTAAAAACAATGTGGTATTGGCACAGTAATAGAGAACTAGATTAGTGGAGCAGAATATGTAATCCAGATATACACTCATGTATTAAAGGGATTTTGGTTTATAATAAAGGTGACCTTTCTTTCATTTTCTGCCCCCGAATGTTGCCATCTGGATGTGATTTTTGGGACTGTGGTAGCTATCTTGAGACCTCAAAGGGAACCAGCCTAAAAGAACAAGCAAGAAGGACAAGGAGGCAGGCCAAGGATGGAAAGAACCTGAGTCCCTGAGAACATCAATGCACCCCAGAACCATCCATCTCTGAAAAGCCTTACTTCTGATTTTCTTATTATTTGAGATTAAAAAAACAAAAAATATCCACTCATAACTGGATTTTAAAAGCATCTTGACTGACAGAACAAGTTAGGAAATCACTGAAACAGCTCATGTTTGAGGTCACACTCTCCCAGGCCCAGCAGTTTAAGAGCAGCAGCTCCCCAGGGAGATACAGACTTTCAGAATAAACTCTCAGAAGTTTACTCACACCATAGGGTTAGTCTGTGCAACAAGGGGCATCACTAACCTGTCCGGTCAACATCCTTTTTCATTGGCAGTATAGTATAATCCGGTTGGTCATCGGAGGCCTCAAATATCCATGACTTGGGCTGCAGCATGGACTGGGGCTCTTTCCGGGGACTTGCCCTGCCTCCAACCCAGTCTCCAGACCCACCTCGGAGCTGAACCTGCTGTAGGTACGGAATCCGGGAAATCCTGTTTTGGTCCAGGCTTAACTTCTTCAGTCTTCAATTAAGGAAAGTGAATACAGAATCACAGCAATAATGATACCTCAGGGACATTTACTAAGCAACTTTAGGGAAAGAACATGGAATCAAGCTTAGACACTTACTACTCTTGTGTGACCTTGAGTCAGTGACTTACCCTCTCTGGGCTTCAATATCCCTATCTCTAAAATGGGGACAGTACTTATTAACCTTTCAAGGTTCTTGCAAAGATTGAATGAGACAATATACAAATGACCTGGCACAAAGCAGTGTTCAGTAAATGGTAGCTGAATCCAAAGTAAATTTTCCAGGGATCTAAAACATTAAATGCCAGCATTTCATTACTTCAAAGAAATACAGTCATCCCTCCGTATCTGGTTGAATATGTGGATGTAAAACCTACAGATACAGAGGGCCCACTATACGTAGAACTCAGAGTTTAATTTACCTTTCTGATTCTAATTCTTTTTTTTTTTTTTTCCTGTTTCCTCTCTTACGGTCAGGATCCCATCTCTGATAATATCTCCTTCTATCCTTTCTCTTTGCTACTTCTAATCCAGTCACATGATCAGAAATATCCTTACTGACGCCCCACTTTCATGGTTTGAGCTAAAGCTCAGAGGGAAGAAATGACTTACTCATGGCCACACAGCAGATAAGTGGTGGAGCTCAAATTTAAACCCAGGCCTTTTGGCTTCCAGAGAAGCACCCAAGGTGTGAGCAAGGCTGGGGGATATAGAGGGTCCTGTGGAGAGAGGCTTGTAGCCTTACCTCCTGAGCCCGGCCAGGCTAGCAAAGCAATTGGGGTTGGAGAGTTTGTTGTCATCTAGCATCAGTGTCTCCAGCGCTGGGAACCTCAGGATGTACCTCTTTCTGGTCAGCGATGTTACAGATGCCTCCCTGTGAGTGCAAAGACCTTGGGTAATGAACAAGGGAAGGAGACAAGCTCCACCATTCCTAAGAAGACAGAGAATCAATCCAGAGGCTTAACCAGCTTGGGAACTCTGCTAGTGCCCAAGAGAGATCTCTGTGAAGAGGGGCCAGAATATCTAACTCCCTCCCCAACTAACTTCTTCCCCAAACCCCATCATACTTATAGTCTTTTGTATGAAGAAAGGCTGCACACATTTGCTTATGGACACAGTGAGACTGGGTTGGGGCAGATGGAGGGAAAATACCAGGGTGACTGAGTTAGGGGAAGCATTCTGCAGAAGAACACTGCACAATTCTGGGTCAGGGAAGATTCCCAAGTATGCTGTGTCACCCCAAGGATTGGAAACCATAGGAGCACCTGGAGACAATGCCCTTGGCAGGGACCAAGGTGGGTAAGGGAGGATGGATGAAAGGCACCATCCCTGGCTGCAGTGAGGCTCTCCTCTAAAGTGACTTCATAAAATGCACACATCAGTAAGGAACTGAGAAGTCTTTTCTTTAGTGCAAACTCTCTGAGGATTCCCAGAAACATCTGAGAGTGGTATTTAACAGGCTGAGGTCCTGAATCACACAGATGGGGTAGGAATTGGTAGCATTTTAGGTACTACCATCAATGTGACCTCTTTTGTGTCCCCAGGTGGATGAGGCCTAGGGAATTATTTTTAAGCACACAAAGACAGCCGATTCAGATCATGTTTTCATTCCTCCCTCCAACTCCATCCCCTCTATACACCAAAACAAACACATATGGACATCCAGTCACAAATACATATACACATACATAAACCACAAACATGCATACAGCAAAAGGAAGGGAAAGGAGAATTTCTTCTGAGCCTACTGCATTCCTGGCACTGTGTTGGTTGTTTTATATACGTCATCTCAGAACAGCACTGAGGAGGGTAGGTGTTATCTATCTCCTCTTCAGATGAGGAAATTCAGACTCAGAGTGACTTGCCTAAAGTCTCAGAGATAGAAAGTGGTAGAGCTCAAACTCTACTCCAAACTCCAGGCCCTTTCCACTGCAGCGCCCACCTCTCACAACACACCTTCAAGCCCTGTGTGGGTTGAAGGGTGGGGAGGTGGAAGGGTAGCCATTGCCTGGACCGGAGAAGCTAGACGAAGGTAAGCAGTGAGTTCAAAAGTCCAAAAGGACTGTTACTGTACACCCAAAGGCAGGAATATTTCAAAGGTGAATTTAGAGGGAGTATATGGCCAGTGGTGCATTCATTCATTTATACTCATGAACTTCTTTAACACGTATCTGTGGAGCTGGGAATAGAAAGAGAAAAGAACACATCCCCCTCTCAGGGTGCTTCTAGTCTCACAGAGGAGCTAGATGCCCAGCACACAGTGGGACAAATGCTGTAACAGAGGCAGGCATGAAGCTTGCTGGGAATCATCCACTCTGGTGGGGAGGACCCACGGAAGGCCATGTTTAAACTAAACCATGAAGACTGGAGAGAGAATTTGCCATGTTCTTAACAACTGTGTGAGAGAGAAGGAACAGAGAGAAAAATCACTGCTTTGTGGCTGGCGCTGCAGTATTTTTAGAAGCTCTGGTGAGTCATATTTCTCATGGTGGGGCCTAGAGAGACACAGATGCTCACCTGTAAAGACAAATGGGGTGAGTCACAGAGCGGAGCAGATGTGAAAGCTCGGGGACCGAACTTCAGGCTGCTCCACAATGCTCAGGACGTACATTCAGTATGTCCCTGAAGCATGGCTGTTAGATGTTCCAATTTTCTAACAGTAAATTCCTCCTTTTTTGGTACTCTAATAATGATTTAGACTATAACTATGACTGTAGTTATAACCATGTAGACTGTAGACTATAACCATGATAGTTCTCACTAAAAAAAGGCACAGGTCACATATGGTTTCAGAAAGAACCCTGGCAAGGTGTGGGAAAAGAGGCTTGAAGTCCAAAGACCGGAGACACTCAACAGAGAAGGAAAGAAGCCTTTAGTCCATGGTATTTTTCAAGGTCACAGCTGACTCTCTTCCTCTTCCTGAAAGGACCAACTTTCTTATAATGAATTTTTAATCTACCTGAAAGCAATTACTGGAGGGTGTACTGAAGCTCTGTTGATTTATAATTAATTAGCCAATCTTTACTTTTACCCCAATGAAATATGAAACAGCTAAGAAATACGGCTTCAAAAAATTCCTCTTAAGCCCCGTAACAAAGAACCTGTCTCTTGTGACAAGTTAAACTACTTTGCCTTTTTTAAGTTCAACTCTAATTATAATGTAGTGAAGTTTCATTTTGTCTCTAAAACAGGTGTCTTAAAATAGGGGGGCAGACAAGAGGGAGGTGAGGAAGATAAGATGCAAAGCTTCACAGGAAAGCATCAGACTTTCCCACTGAGCCCTACCCATGGCAGTTTTGGGAGAACAGCTCTTTGAAGTGGCTGGAGTCTGTCAGTAATGGAGAAATCGAGGTTTCCAGCTGTTCAGAGTAGTACTTTTTTTTATTATACCTTCTCTTGGAAAAAGGAATTGATATCATTTAAAATCTGATGGCTTTAATGGAATTTTTTTTGAAGGTAGGAGTATGCCCCAGTGGTTGGATTCCCATTCAGGAATGGGAATTCTTGTGCCATATCAGAAAAAACATGGAGATAAGGATCAGAAGCCCTGGGCTTTGGTTCTGGTGCTGCTGCTCCTAGTTGGTGTTAAGCATCTCTGGGCCTAGTCAGTTCCGCCCTCTAACTGTATGATGAAAGAGGATTTCATTTACTTTACGTTGTAAGATTTTGAATCAGGCTAAAATTATTGCTCAACAGACTGGACCAAGGATTGCAGCAAACAAGATGAAGTTTAGCAAACTCTAATGTTCGTTCAAATGTCAGTTCAGCTTCTGTGATAAGATACAGGAAACCTACCATGCAAACACAGGGTGAGAGAGACAAGGCTTAACAGCTTGCTTGCGTGAAAAAGAACTTACAATATGGCTTCTAAAAAACTAGTGCTCTTTTAAGTCACATTATTAGGAATATGATGATTAGAAAAAAGGGGGTCACAATCCCCCTCTGTTCTGTGCTGGTCAAGCCAAAGAGCCGACCCTTGGAACAAGGGAGCAAGGGAATAGGCCTAATGCGAAGGGCAAAGTATCAGCTATCAGTCAAAACAAGTAAGAGAGCAGTCTAAAGATGGAGTAAGTCAAATATGATTCCCCTAATTCACCCAGAGATAATACTGTGATCTGCCCAGGAATGGAGATACAGACAGTTCGGGATAAATAAGGTATATTGTGAAATGGAAAAAATTAAGAGAATGGAGGATGGAGAACCAGGCAGAGTCAAGTCATGAAAAATCTTGTGATCAATGTTAATGGAGTTTATCTTCGGAACACTGGGAAGCTGCTGAAGGACTTTACGCAGGGCAGTGATAGAATCAGAGGTGCATTTTAGACACATCACTCTGGCCGATGGTAAGGAGGATGGATTGGGAGATGAGAAACTGGAGACTAAGACCGAACAGGAAGATTAACAGAAAAGGGAAAGTTTAAGGAAAGTTTAGGAAGTGTAATTCAGAATCTGGCGACTGAATGGATGTGTGGGGTGAGGACGGAAAGAATTCAGGCTGATGAACACGTTTCTAGCCTGGACAACTGCACAATGGATGAAAAGCAGTGCCCACCATTGAGGCCAGGGACACAAGAAGAGATGTTGGCATGGGCATGTGTGTGATGAGTCCGGTAGGATAAGTAGGATATATGGGTGTATAGCTCAGGAGATAGAAGTGAAGCAGAGAAATACTAAGACTTGGGAAGGGATGAGACCACTAAGAAAGACTCTAAAGATTAAGAAAAACAGTGGGTTGAGAGTGGACAACAGGGGACCAAGATTTAAGAGCCTGGTAGAATAAGAGGAATCCACAGAGCACACTGAGTATGGACAGATGAGTGGGAAGAAAATGACAATAATACCTATCTGGAGCCTCATCACTTTCAAAGCATAATTATTTCAGTTGATACTCTGATGTAATCAGGGGTACATTTATTCTCCCTTTTTCATATATAAAGAAATAGTGCAGAGTGGTGGAGTATTGCCTTACTTTATGAAATTAGACTTAATACTGAAAACAACTAGAATGATGAATAAAATATAAAAAGAAAAAAGATCTATCATTTAAAAACATGTAAGAGATACGAAGATAGTAAGGAAGTAGCATGCTGAAATCTAAAAATCCAGACAGAACCTGAGTACAAGAAGCCACTTGTGCCTTTGCTGATATTTGCTGATCTTGTTGAAAGAGAAGGTGAGGCATGTAATTGGAGATCCCCCCCCACCAACTGAATTTTGGATTCTAAAGAGAGGTACCCTCAGGAGAGAGTGAACCAGAACTAAATCCATTCCCCTCAGCCAGGGGAAAACTGCCTTGGAGTGAACAAAGAAAAGGAGGGAGAGGGCAGGCTGGTCTTCTTGCAAACTCTAGCCCAAATTTGTATCATCAGAGTGGTCCAGAAAATATCCAGCTAGTTTAGTTTAGTTTAAAATGGTTCCACACCAGGCACCTAGGCACCTGGCCAAAATAAATGGAAAGGCTCATGGGTACTGCAGACTAAATAACGTGCACCAACTTTCCCCTTAGTATAAACTAGAAAACCAGACAAAATATATATATTAAAAAAATCCTTAAGGCATCTGGGAACTAACAAGTTGTGAAAAATTGGGAGGCCAAGGTTTGGAAGAAGAAGAAAACCCAAAGGGATTCATGTAATATTTGGGGCCACTTTTCCCCTAAGGCTGTCAACTCCAAAAGTGGCTGAGAAGTTGAGCAGAGATTCTGACAAACTTACCAGTTCAGGGACCAAAAACTGGGAGTCCAGGCTGTGCCACAGAAAGGGAACCCTGATCAAATGCCCCTGCTTTAAGTTAGGGCATTGAAGGACTAAATCCTAGGGAGAAGTGTGAACTACAGTGGGGTCCTTGCAGGGATTAAATATTAGCTTCAAAGAATTTCAGTTTCCATAAATGAATTAAGATGATTTGGAATTACTGGTGATCTATGTAACCAAAGAACTCTAGATCTGGTGAGAAAAAAAGTGATTTGAGTTGCCCAAAGGGAGAGTCATGGTCTCTCATTCAGTTCCTGACTATTTACATTTAAAGAAAAAAACTAATTAAACTTAATAAAATTAAATATTCAGCTCTCCAGTCACACTAACTACATTTCAAGTGCTCAATATGACTAGAGGCTACCATTGCAGACAATGCGATATAGAACATTTCCAGTGTTGCAGAAAGCTCCACTGAACAGTGCTTTCAAGGATTACCACATAACACCTGCAAATTGGTGCTAATGTCTGGGAATATGAAAGCCACGGTGGTCCACTCAAAGTGAGGGATTGTGAAGGTCCCATGGAAGAAGGAAAATTTAGCCTGTGGATGGACAGTGAAGTCACAAACCTACTTTGTGGTTCTCTCTCCAGTTCCTGAACTTGTAAGTAGAACAGATATACTAAGCAACTGACAGAATAACCACACTTCTTTACTGACCAACCAAATGAGGGATATTCTAGTAGGAGGGGCCAAACTGACACCCTAGGAATTCTGCTTCCAAAACAGTAAACCAAAAATAATTCTGCATCCCTGAGGTAACTGTGGAGATTACTGCCAACACTAAAAACTAGAAAGGTGGAAGGATAATGAGTCCTATGACATCCCTGTTTAACTTGTTTATTTGGCTTATGCAGAAAACGGGTCTTGAAGAGTGACTGGAGATTACTGCAAGCTTATTCAAGTGGTGACTCCAATTTCAGCTGCTGTTCCATATGTGGACTCCTCTTACTGCATGCAGCACATCAACACAGTCCCTAGCACTTATGATATTGCTGAGGACCTGTCAAATGTTTCTTTCTTTTTTATCAATGAACGAGAACTACCAGAGCAGTCTGCTTTCACCTGACAGGGACAGCAGTATACCTTTGTTCTCTTCTCTGGGGGCCACATCAACTCTTTAGCCCTATCATAATCTATTCCACAGGGATCTTAATTATTTTGGTATTCCACATCATGTTGATAACAGCTGATGGGCAGGGAATTGGAAATACCTCAGATGCCTCAGTATAGAATGTGCCACAGGATGGAGTTAAACACCTCACAAAGATTCAAGGAACTGCCACCTTGATTAAATTTCTTGATGTTCACATATCTGGAGCATGTTGGGATACCCTCCAATGTGAAAGACACCTTGCACCACCTGCTACTAAGAAAAAGGCACAAAGCTTTGTTGGCCTTTTTGAATTTGGACAGATAGCATAGAACATCTGTGTTGTTCTGATGCACTTACTGAGTCTCTGGTCCATTTACTGTGGCTGCCAGTTCTGTGTGGGATCCAAAGCAAGACAAGGCTCTGTGACAGATCCAACCGCCCTGCAAGTTGTTATTTAAGCATTATGTCACTGGCCAAGGGCATTGGGTATTATGACTCAGCAGATCCAAATGTGCCCTAAATGTCTATGGCTGTATAGACAGGGTTACCATACATTTTGACTTTCAAGGACAGTCTGAGTTTTCACCTGTTATCCCAAAATAATTAATAGCGGAGATTTCCCTCTCAACTATGTCCTTGTTTGGATGGTAAATGAATGGTCACCCACTCTACGAATAGAGCCTCTTTTAGTCACCAATTACAGAATGATTTTTGAGCAAAGTTGTGCTCTACTCTGCAGGTAACTATTTTCCTTTTGAAAAATAGTTCCTGGCTTACTCCTATATGTTGGTAGAGACTGAATACCTGACCATGAGACACTAAGGTGACCATGTCTCCTGAGCTGTTCATCATGAACTGAATGTGCAGAACTCCCTCATTAAGCGAAAGCAACACTGGAGATCAGGCACAAGCAAGTCTGGAAAAGTTGCATGAATGAATATTGCTTAGATTTCTATAATGTCTATACCTGCTGTACTGTTGCTTCTCCGTCAATCCACAACTAAGGTCCTATGACCAGTGGTTGTAGGACAAAAATCTGCAGCTGGGTTTACAAATGATTTTGCATGACATGCTGATACTAATCCAAACCAGATTGTTCCAGTACTATAACTCCATACAAAGATGGCTCTGAAAGACAGGGGAGGAGAAATCCTCCCAATAAGTAAAACTTAGAGCAATATACCTGATTGACCATTTTGCTTGGTTGGTGAGACAGCCAGAAGTACAAGTCTATGCTGATTCATGGGCAGTGGTTTACCTGAACAGTCAAAGTTTGGGGGAAAAACAAGGGGTGTAAAACTGCTGTCAGGGAGGTCTGAGGGGAAATTACGTAAAAGGACCTCTCAGAATGGATAGGGAGTGTGAGGAGTATTTGTGTCCCACATGAATGCTCCCAAAGACTATCCACTGTGGCGAAGACTCTCAGTGATCAGGTGGACAAGATGACCCATTCCATCAATGTCAGTTGGATACCCTGGTGCTCGTAAAATGGCCCAAGGCAGGGAAGAAAGCTACACACTTCCCTGTACCAAAGCAGATCTGGCTACCACCCCTGTCAAGCACCCAACCTGCCAATAGCAAAGGGTGATGCCGAGTTCCTAACATGGTACCATTTCTGGGAGGATTAGCCAGCCATGCAGTAGGAGGATGACAACAGTGGACACCTTCCTTCATAAAAGGAGCAGTGACTTTCTCCCCTACAGAAATAAATGTGCATTTGAGACAAAGATTTTCACTCCCTGACCACAACATCCTGACAGCATCACCATCTGCGGACTTACAGAATGTCTTATTCATTATTCTGGTAGTGCACATAACATTGCTTCTAACCATGGAACATATTTCATGTCAAAGAAGTACAATAATGGGCTCACAGACATGGAGTTCACTTTTTTACCATGGACTCCATCACTCGTAAGTAGATGACCTACTAGAATGATAAAATAGCCTTTTGATGACTTATTTATTGCACTAGCTAGGCAACTACCCATTGTGAGGATGGGGTGCTGATTTACAGGATGGAGTGTGAAATAAACCAGCAACCGATACTGATGCTGTTTTTCTCACAACCAGAACACAAGGTCCTAGGAATTAATGAATGAAAATGAAAGCAGCTCCTCTTACAATTATACCCAACAATCCATTTGCAGCTTTTTTGTTTCTCATTCTTGCAACTTTTGAGCTGAGCTGAGTTAGAGGTCTTAGTTTCCTGGAAAGGAATACTTTTACAAAGGACACAACAATAGTTGTACTTAACTGGAAGTTATTACTGGCTACTTGGGTTCCACAGTCCACTGAACCAATAGGCAGGAAAATGTTTACTACATTGGCTAGGTAGTTAATATTGATTATCAAAAGTAGATATGATCGCTGCTATACCTTAAGAACAAAAAAGGAATATGTTTGGAATCCAGGGAATTATCTGGCGTTCCTCACAGAAGTGTCAGGTCCATTAGTCTAAGTTAATGGAATTTCTGCAAGATGAAAGGAGTTCTGGAGAGGGATAGTGGTGATGGCTGCACAACAATGTGAATGTGCTTAATGCCACTGAACTGAACACTTAAAAACGGTTAAGATGGGGAAGGGAGGAGGCCAAGATAGCAGAGTAGAAGGATGCTCGTAGCTCACCCTCTCCCACAAATACACCAAGACTCACATCCACAGACCCACTCAGCCAACCAGAGCACCTGAGGAACTCCGACAGAACATCATCCTCTTCAAAAGATAGAGATGCCAAAAATCTGGTAGGAGAAAAGGAAAAAAGAAAGAAGAAAAGGCAAAACAGTGTGGGACCGGTCCTGCGGGGAGGAAGTGGCAAAGGAGGACTAGCGCTCATTCACTGGGTCTCCCCTCTCCAACTGAGAGGCCAGCAGGACGGTGGGGGAGCCTCCGAGGCTCAGATCTGTACAGAGCAGCCCTTGACTGACAGAACTAAGTTAAACGGGCACAGAGGGTCCCCCCGACACCCAGCCAGAGACGTGGCCAGGCAGCTGGGGGCAGGGCCAGGCTGCCCGAGCTGGGCGGAGGACAGGGACGGCTGCACTGAGGCAGCTCCAGGGAACTATAGGGGGCTGCGTGCTGTGGCTGTGGGTGCACAGGGCAGAACAACCTGGGCAATCCATAAAACAACATGGCTGATGTGCCCTGGTGGGAAGGGTGCATACCCCCATCTCTGAAAACCCATGGAAAGTTTTTGGGTGAAGAGAGGTAGGGCTCAGGCACAGCCGCCATATCCTCCGGCGCTTAGCACCCAGGCGGGGGCAGAGGCAAAACCTGAATCCGCACCTAAGGACTTAGCAGCCTCAAGGGCCAGACAGAGACTTGTCTACAGCCTGAGGCAGATAGGATCCTTCTGTCCTGGTCCCTCAGAGAACTTGCTCCGCCAAGACAAACAAGGCGTTGGGTTTTGGCCTGGAGCAGGGACAGGGCTGTTCCTCAGTCTTCCCCAGAGCACGCCTGCGGAGCGCCGACCCAAGGCGGAGCGCGCAGTGGCACAGAGCAGCGGAGCAACTGGCGCCAGGAGAGGGCAGGCGGCCCCCCACCTTTCGGGCAGGAACGTGGCCCCTGACCGCAGTGCTGGGAGGGGATGCGATCTGCCCTCCTACCTGGCCAGACTGCAACATCTGACTGCGGCATCGGGAGGGGCAGTGACCCGCCCGCCCACAGCAAAGGAGAGCTGCACCTGACCCAGTGTTGGGAGGAGGCGCGATCTGCTTGCCGACAGGCACTGGGAGCAGCACAGACAAGGGCGCCAATGGAGGGCCCTCTGGAAACAGCAAGTTGAGCTCCCAAAACAGGACGTAGACAGAAACACTTCGCATTAAAAGCACAGTCTCCAGGAGAACACTGACACCACCCCTTTTTTTTTTTAAATCTGTTTTTACCTGTTCTATTTTCTATTACCCTTTTAATTTTTACTTCTTAAACAACTATATATACCCCCAGTTTTAATTCCTTTTAAATTAAAAAAAATATTTTATTATTGTTTTTAAAAATCCACATCATTTCATTTTTATTTCTCTTGGTTTTAATGTCCTGTTATTGATTATACACAGGTTTCAAATACATCTTTTCCTCTTTTCTCCTTTTTTAAAGGTTTTTAAAGGACGTCTCAACTCGATTGCTATTCTGCTTCAACTTGCTCTTCTATTACTCATTATACACTGTTTTCAAACCTTTTTTTCTCCCTTCTTTTAAAATTCTTTCTCTCTCCCTTTTTTCCCCCCTAAGTTTTATTCCTACATAGGCATTAGATAGATAAACTCCTTAAGGACCACAATAGATAACTGATACTCCATAAACCACAGTGCCAGAGAGGTATGAGCAAGATGAAGAAGCAGAGAAACCATTCCCAATTAAAAGAACAAGAGAAATCCCCTGAAAGAACGATCAATGAAATAGACATTGATCGCCTACTAGATCAAGATTTCAAAAAAGGAGTGATCAAAGTACTGAAGGAACTAAAAGAGATTGTGTTTAGAGATATAAAATATGTCAAAAATGAAACTGAAGCTATAAAGAAGAGCCAAGTAGAATTGGTAAACTCATTGCTGAGATGAGAACGGATCTAAAGGCTGTGCAAAGCAGACTAGATAATGCAGAGGAACAAATTAGTGACCTAGAAGACAGGAAAACTGAAAGCACCCAATCAGAACAGCTACAAGATAAACAAATAAAAACAAATGAATATAGCATAAGGGACCTATGGGATAATATAAAGCATGCCAATCTTCACATAATAGGGGTCCCAGAAGGGGAAGAAAGATCAAAGGGGATTGAAAAGGTTTTTGAAGAAATCATGACTGAAAACTTCCTAAACTTAAAGAAGGAATCAGATATCAAAGTACAGGTAGCTCAGAGGGTCCCAAACAGGAAGAACCCAAATAGACCCACACCAAGACATATCATAATCAAGATGGCCAGAGTCAAGGATAAAGAAATGATCCTAAAGGCAGCAAGAGAAAAGCAAAGAGTGAGTTACAAGGGAACCCCCATAAGACTCTCAGCTGATTTCTCTACACAAACACTACAGGCCAGAAGGGAGCGGCAAGATATATTCAAAGTCCTGAATGAAAAAAAGATGCAGCCTAGGATACTTTATCCAGCAAGGCTATCCTTTAGGATAGAAGGAGACATAAAGAATTTCACAGACAAGAAAAAGCTACAAGAGTTTAGCAACACTAAACCCATGCTAAAAGAAATACTGAAAGTTCTACTCTAAATAGAAAAGCAGCAGGATGCTACAGAAATGAGAAACTCACAACTGGAAAGGTAATAACTCATGAATTACAAATAAAATAAACACGAAATTCTAAAGGAAGCCATAAAAATCATTGAGAGTGGGAGGAGGAGGCAGGAAAATATAGAATATTTTTTTCTTTCTTTTTTAAATTTTTTGTTCTCAGTAGGATGGGTTTGAGATCATGTTACTATCAGTTTAATAAAAGCAGTTATAGTAATGGGCTAATAGACTTACAAAAAAGGGTAACCACAAGCCAAAAACTTACAAGGGAGTCACAAAAACTAAATAAAATCCATGATAGTACAAAGGAAAATTACCAAACCACAAAAGGAAGAAGAAAGGAACAAAGAGGAAATACCAAATCAACTGCAAAGGTAAGTTCAAAATGGCAATAAACACACATCTATCATTAACTACTGTAAATGTTAATGGACTAAATGCTCCAGTCAAAAGACATAGAGTGGCAGACTGAATAATAAAGCAAGAACCTTCAATATGCTGCATACAAGAGACCCACTTTAGGGAGAAGGACATATATAGACTGAGAGTGAAAGGATGGAAAAGGATATTCCATGCAAATGGAAAAGCCAAAAAAGCAGGTGTTGCAGTCTATTTTAAAACAGACTTTAAAACAAAGACCATAAAGAAAGATAAAAAAAGGACATTTTATAATGATTAAACGAGTGATACAAGATGATGATACTCATTCATATATATGCACCCAATATAGGAGCACCTAAGTACATAAAACAATTACTAACAGAAATAAAGGGGGATGTTGATGGGAATACAATCATAGCTGGAGATTTTAACACAGCATTAACATCACTAGACAGATCTTCCAGACAGAAAATAAACAAGGCAACAGAGAAATTAAATAATACAATAGAAAAAATAGATTTGGTGGGTATTTTCAGAGCATTACACCCCCCAAAAATAGGATATACATTCTTTTCAGGTGCACATGGAACATTTTCCAGGATTGATCATGTACTTGGGCACAAAAGAAACCTCAACAATTTTAAGAAGATAGAAATTATCTCAAGCATTTTTACTGACCACAATGCCATGAAACTAGAAATCAACAGCAGAGAAACAAAGGAGAAAAAAAGGAAAGCATGGAGATTAAACAATATGCTATTAAAAAACCAATGGGTCAACAAGGAAATCAAAGCTGAAATTAAAAAATACCTTGAGACAAATGAAAATGAAAGCACAACCACACAAAATTTATGGGACACAGCAAAGGCAGTGCTAAGAGGGAAGTTTATACCGATACAAGCCCTCCTCAAAAAAGAACAATCTCAAATAAACAATTTAACCCACCAGCTGAGAGAACTAGAAAAAGAACAAAAAACCCCAAAAGGCAGAAGGAAGGAAATTATAAAGATTAGGGATGAAATAAATAAAATAGAGATTAAAAAAAAACCATAGAAAAAATCAATCAAACCAAAAGCTGTTTTTTTGAAAAAGTAAATAAAATCGACAAACCTCTGGCCAAACTCACAAAGAAGAAAAAAGAGAGCACAAATTAGCAGAATAAGAAAGGAAAATGGAGAAATTACAACAAATAAAATAGAAATACAGAATATCATACAAGAATATTATGAAAAACTATATGGAACCAAACTGGATAACCTAGAGGAGATGGACAAGCTTCTGGGAACATACTGTCCACCAAGACTGAATCAAGAAGAAACTGACCACTTGAACAAACCGATCACTAGAAATGAAATTGAAATAGCAATAAAAAAAACTCCCTACAAATAAAAGTCCAGGACCGGATGGCTTCACCAGGGAATTCTACCAAACATACAAAGAAGAACTCATACTAGTCCTTCTCAAACTCTTCCAGAAGACTGAAAAGGAGGGAATACTCCCAAACTCATTCTATGAAGCCACCATCACCCTGATACCAAAACCAGGCAAAGACACTACAAAAAAAGAGAATTATAGGCCAATATCACTGATGAACATAGACGCCAAAATCCTCACCAAAATATTAGCAAAGAGAATCCAACAACACATAAAAAAGATTATACATCATGACCAAGTGGGGTTCATCCCAGGGACACAAGGGTGGTTCAACATATGCAAATCAATCAATGTAATACATTACATCAACAAGAGAAAGGACAAAAACCACATGATCATCTCAATAGATGCAGAAAAAGCATTTGATAAAATTCAACACCCATTTATGATAAAAACTTTCACCAAAGTGGGTATAGAGGGAACATATCTCAACATAATAAAAGCTATATATGACAAACCTACAGCCAGCATAGTACTCAATGGTGAAAAACTCAAAAGCTTCCCACTAAAATATGGGACAAGACAAGGATGCCCACTCTCACCACTCTTATTCAACATAGTCTTGGAAGTCCTAGCCACAGCAATCAGACAAGAGAGAGAAATAAAAGGGATCCAAATTGGAAAAGAAGAGGTAAAAGTGTCACTATATGCTGACAACATGTTACTATATAGAAAACCCTAAAAGGTCCACACAAAAACTACTAGAAATAATCGAAGAATTCAGCAAGGTAGCAGGTTACAAGATTAATGTTCAAAAATCAGTTGCATTTCTTTACACTAATGATGAATCAACAGAAAAAGAAAGTAAAGAAACAATCCCCTTTAAAATAGCACCCAAAGTAATAAAATACCTAGGAATAAATCTAACCAAGGAGGTGAAATTATTATACACAGAAAACTATAAACCATTGATGAAGGAAATTAAAGAAGACTTTAAAAAATGGAAAGATATCCCATGCTCTTGGATTGGAAGAATTAATATTGATACAATGGTCACACTGCCCAAGGCAATCTACAGATTTAATGTAATCCCTATCAAATTATCCAGGACATATTGTACAGAACTAGAACAAATCATAATAACATTCATATGGAACCATCAAAGACCCAGAATTGCCAAAGCATTACTGAAGAGAAAGAAAGAGCCTGGAGGAATAACTCTCCCAGATTTCAGACAATACTATACAGCTACAGTCATCAAGACAGCATGGTATTGGTACAAAAACAGACATACAGACCAATGGAACAGAATAGAGAGCCCAGAAATGAACCCACAAAATTTGGCCAACTAATCTTCAACAAAGGAGGCAAGAATATACAATGGAATAGAGACAGTCTCTTCAGCACGTGGTGTTGGGAAAAGTGGACAGCAGCATGTAAAGCAATGAAGCTAGAACACTCCCTTACACCATACACAAAAATAAACTCAAAATGGATCAAAGACTTAAACATAAGACAAGATACAACAAACCTCCTAGAGGAAAATATAGGCAAAACATTATCTGACATACATCTCAAAAATGTTCTCCTAGAACAGTCTACTCAAGCAATAGAAATAAAAGCAAGAATAAACAAATGGGACCTAATTAAACTTACAAGCTTCTGCACAGCAAAGGAAACCATAAGTAAAACAAAAAGACAACCTACGGAATGGGAGAAAATTTTTGCAAATGAAACCAACAAAGGCTTGATCTCCAGAATATATAAGCAGCTCACACGACTTAACAAGAAAAAAACAACCCAATCCAAAAATGGGCAGAAGACCTAAACAAGCAATTCTCCAAGGAAGAAATACAAATGATCAATAGGCACATGAGAAAGTGCTCAATGTTACTAATTATCAGAGAAATGCAAATCAAAACTACAATGAGGTATCACCTCACACCAGTCAGAATGGCCATCACTCAAAAGTCCACAAATGACAAATGCTGGAGAGGCTGTGGAGAAAAGGGAACCCTCCCTCACTGCTGGTGGGAATGCAGTCTGGTGCAGCCACTGTGGAAAACAGTATGGAGATTCCTCAAAAGACTAGGAATAGACTTACCATATGACCCAGGAATCCCGCTCCTGGGCATATATCCAGAAGGAACCCTACTTCAGGATGACACCTGCACCCCAATGTTCATAGTAGCATTACTTACAATAGCCAAGACATGGAAACAGCCTAAATGTCCATCAACAGATGACTGGACAAAGGAGATGTGGTACATTTATACAATGGAATACTACTCAGCCATAAAAACTGACAACATAATGTCATTTGCAGCAACATGAATGCTCCGGAGGATGTCATTCTAAATGAAGTAAGCCAGAAAGAGAAAGAAAAATACCATATGGGATTGCTCATATATGGAATCTAAAACAAACAAACAAAGCATAAATGCAAAACAGAAATACTCACAGACATAGAATACAAACTTGTGGTGGCCAAGGGGGCGGGAGGTGGGAAGAGACAGACTGGGATTTCAAAAGTGTAGAATAGATAAACAAGATTATACTGTATAGCACAGTATACAAGATCTTATGGTAGCTCACAGAGAAAAAAATGTGACAATGAATATATGTATGTTCATGTACAACTGAAAAATTGTGCTGTACACTGGAATTTGACACATTGTAAAATGATTATAAATCCATAAAAAATGTTAAAAAAAATAAAATCAAAAAAGAAAAAAGTGAAAAAAAAATTGAAAAAATACTGAATAAAAAAAAATGGTTAAGATGGGAAGACATCTGATAAAGAAAGGAGAAGGGTCTGAGCTAGCCCTTGGAATACACACAGAATCTACATAAGAGAATGTAATGGCCATAAGCATGGTCTCTGGAGTCAGTTGGACTTGGTTCAAATCCTGGCTCTCCCACTTACAAGCGCTGTAACTCTGGATGAGTTATTTAACCTACCTGTGCCTCAATTTCCTCATCTATAAAATGAGGATAACAATAGGACACCTACTTCATAGGGCTGTTGTGAGGAATAAATAAATTAATGTATGTTAAATGCTGAGGACAGTGTCTGACACATAGTGAGCACTACATACATGTTATCGTTACTAAGAGAGGAAAGACCAGTACATTCTAGCCAGAAGGTATGGCCTCAGCAAACGTGCAAAATGGGACTACGTCAGGCTTATTTAGAGGGTTCAGGAAGGGGGAACAGTCTGGCAAGAGCAACAGCCATAGCCTACAATGACTGATCAGAGGAAGGGAAAGTGACTTGTCAGACACCAGTATCTCCCCTAATAAACAGCACAGGGGACTGTGAAACACCCAGCTGAGGCCTCCCCAACCTTTGTGGCCCGGTTCCCATGGAAGCTTTTTCTGGAAGCTTCAGTAGGTGGCATTCTCCCTGCTTTGAGCACTCACAGCCTGCCCTTACCGCCCTTTCCAGCTGCTCTAGATGATTTCCTTGGAGACTTGTACCCAGATAGAGGCTCACAAGGGAACACATGGGACAGACTCTGGGATGTAGAACTTACTGCTCTGTGACAGCCAAACTGGGCGGCAGGGAGGTGAGTCCATTGCCTGTGAGGAGCAGGACACGGAGGTGTGGCAGAATCCCCAGATCACAGATGGCCTCCGCAGTCAGGCTGTTGAAGGAAAGGTCCAGGAACTGTGGTGCAAGGATAAGAGACGGGGAAAAAGAAGCACTACTCGTAACAATGATGCTCATACATGAGGCGGGAGCTGGTCCCTTTTTTTTTTTTTTTTTAACCTTCCAGAGGGCCCATCACCCACAGGCTAAAACCCTCTTGACTCTGTGGGTTAACATTCAAGGTCTACTGGAGTCAGTTCCCAACCTATTTGTCAGCCTTAGCTCCCACACTGCAAGCCTTTGTTTATCCTGTGGTGTTGGCCAAAGTGACTCCTCCCCATTCCTTTCCTCCCCCGACCTAGAAATCTTTACTTGAGCTTTTCACTCAACCAGGAAAGCCCTTTCTCCATGTATCTGAATCTAAGCCTGAAAAGGCTGGCTCAAAAGCTGTCTCCTTATAAAACTTTTCTTAATTCTCCAACCACTTGGACTCACCCCTCCTCTGACTTTATCTAGACTGCTCTGAGAGTGTTTTTCATGGTTGACCAGGTATCTGTGATAACTGAGTCTAATACTGGTACACGGATGTGCCCAGCAGTCTGGCACACAGTGGTACACTAGACTATAAACTCTCTGAGTTGAAAGGCCTTGGCACTGTATTGCTGTATCCTTATAACCTAGCATAGGACCTGGCACATAGTAAATGCACATTAAAAAATCAGCTGAAATGAGCTGGCTTAATAGAGGACAATGATCCAAACTGTCACCTCATCATAAAGCACCTTCTAACTGGCCACCTAGATTCACGAGATAGTTGACTGGGGCCAGGGGGTCAGTCAGGAAACAGTTTCTCTCCGCAAAGACAAAGGTAATTGTGATGAATGATATCATCCCAGTCTTTGTTCTCTCTCTTCTACAAGAGCCTCTCTGGACACTCATTTTAGTTCTTATGTACAAGTCCGCTCCTTTCCCTCCCGCTCCAGCCCCACACACCCATTGATGCCTATTGAATGGGGCCAGTTTCAGCATCTTATCCAGTTGGTGCATGGGTAAGGTTTTCAGTCAGCCACTCCAATGTCACATGGTCATTCACGCATATACACAACTGACTGTAAGTCACTGCCAAAGGAGGTCTGACTCCACTGTAGTACTTATTTGATGGGCTCTGTAGACCTGGGTTTAAGTCCTGGTTAGTTGTGTGACCTTGGGCAAATTACTTAACCTGAGCTTCCTTACCTACAAAGTGGAAATAATAATGGATTTTTATGAGGAATTATGTAGATAAAGTCTTTAGCATGGGGCCTGGTATACAGTAAATGCTTACTGTTGGCTGTCATGGTCATTACCATCCCTTCTTCAAGGCATCTAAACTGAAGGCTTACTTTGAACCAGTCCATGCCCTGGGTGAGCTCACAGCCTAGTTGGGCAGCTAGATACATTTATAAGTCTGTTAAGAAGAAATGATGTTGGGATAGATGTTTGAGCTCTACCAGAGGTCCAGACAGGCTTCATAAAGCAGATGACGCTGAAGCTGTCCTCAGAGACTAGTCAGTATTCACAAAATTGTTAAGGGCAAAAGACATACAGCCCAGTAAGTGGCATGCATAGAAGCCAGGAGGCAGGAGTCAGCTTTGCTTATCTGAGAACTGCAAATGGTGTAGGTATGACTAGAGTCCATGGTCTAGAGAGGGCTTGATAAGACTGTACAGGCCACAGAAGATGCCCGGCACCAAAGGAGTTCGTGCCGCCATCAGCAAATTCTCAAACCTCTTAAAGTTCTGAGTATTCACACAAAGGGGAGAGCCCACTTGGCAGGGGCAAAGAGAGAACGCTTCAAGAAGGAAGACCCGGAAAGCTAGCTTGGATAAACACAGACAAAGATGGGGATAATTCATACCCATATGTAGGTAGTCAACAAAACCTATTAATTCTACCTCCTTAGTATCTCTCATACTTGTTCCTTACAATCCACTCTTCATATAGTAGCCATACTGGTTTTTCTAAAATACAGTTCTGACCCTATTACTCCTCAGCTACAAATCCTTCAATGAATCCCTTTTATCCATAAGATAAGGTTCAAAGTCCTTAGCAAGGCTTCCAATGCTCTCTATGTTCTCTCTTCTGTTACCCCTCTGGGCTCATTTATCCCCACACTCAACTGTGTGTCACTCATCCCAACCATACTGAGCTGTTTCATCAGTGTTCTCACTCAGAAACTGGCAATCAAAGATCTGTAAGCCAAATCCAGCCAGCTGTCTGTTTTGTACGGCCTATGAGCTAAGAATGGTTTTTACATTTTTCAATGGCTGGGGGAAAAAAAACCAGGAAGAATAATATAGTATGAAAATTATGTAAAATTCAATTTCAGCATCATAAAGCTCTCTGGGAACACAGCCTTGCCCATTTGTTTACATACTGTCTACAGCTGCTTTCCTTCTGCAACAGCAGAGTTGACTAGTTACGACAGTTATGACTAGTTATGACCACATGGACTGCAAAGCCTAAAATATTTACTGTCTGGCCTCTTACCAGAAAAAGTTTGCCGACCCTTGCTCTAGCTGCATTAGGCTATTTAATGTTGGGTCCAAATTTGCTTTCTGTGGAATCAAGGGCAGCTCAAAGAAATGAACAATCTTAGAACCACAGGTCACAGAATTTCATAGCTGGCCCAGGACTTACAGAGAGGAAACTTAAGTTCCAGAGAGAGTAAGTTACTTGGCCCAGAAGGTAAGGCAAAGTAGTGGCAGATCAAGACTAGAAGCAAGGTCTCCTGACTTTCAGGGAAGGGCAGGGCTCCAGCTGACTCTTTTTCAGACCTGTATGTAGAGAATCAAATCATGACAAAGCTGTTTTTCTAAACTGACTCCTGAAGAGTTCCACTTGAGGTGACAGCCCTTCTGGCAAAAAGGGACAGAAGATTCCTAACTTGGATGCTGCATCTGCTGAGTCACATCAAGTTTTATTACACATCAAAGTATTCATTGCTGTGAGCTGTAAACTCAGGACATTTGACAGGTTTATCCTTTTTCTTAAAGAGCATCCACAAACCATAGAGATGAAAACAAATGATTGGCCAAAAGATTTCCTATTCTCATTTATAGTCTGCATCTTGACTTTGGCTTACTCTTTTATGTAAATAATTTCCCTTGGGTAAAGCTAGTCTGCTGAATAAATAAACTTCATCAGTTGCTATCAAACAATCAAGTAGGGCCTCCAAAAAGTCAATCATGATCCAAGCTAGTCAGCTGGGGGTCAGAGCCTGTAGGTATGTCCCCTCCCCACTGCCTACAGGCACGTGAAGTAGGGGTTTGAAATGGTAGAGGGGAAGGAAGATAAGTTGCCTGGCACAATGCACGACACACAGGAGCTCAATAACTATTTTTTAAAAAAGCAAAATAACAAATTAATGAAAGTTTGTAAGACAATGCTCCCAGGCCTGTAGGTGAGGGAAATGGCTCTCTGTATCTCTAGAGCATCTGGAACTTGTTCCCCACCGTCTATAATAAACTCTAGTATAAAATGCTTTTTAACTTAGCACAAAATTGCTTCAGTTGTAAATTTACTCTTGCTCTGTCTGTTTTATTGAGGAAGCAAAGCTCTTGAAAGTCCAGTAAGTATGAGACCCACCACTGTCTCAACTCACTGTTATCCTCAATATGACCAGAAACCACGGAGAGAAAATACCATTAAATTCAGTATAGCATGCTTTAAAAATGCAAAGACATATAATCCATTTTAGGAAGACTGCCATCCCAAGTGGTCAAAACTTCTTAAAACTTACTTGTATTTATACAAATAAAATTAACTCTTAAAAACTCACTCTTGTGGAAGGTCTCCCTCTCTCTCCCTCTCTCTGTCTCTGGCCAGACCAAGTTAAATGAGGTTTTTATGAAGAATGTCTGACCCCTGATGTTTGCAGATTAAATTATGTAAGTTACCAGCTCTTTGGGGTAAACCCCAAGGCTCATGACATGCAGAAACTTTGCTGAGGTGTGAGTCTGAAACTTTTCTATGAGGCCAACAATGTGGCAAAGAGCCCATTACTTAGTGAGCCTGGCCAGATGCCCAGCCCCACGCCTTGCTCAGCTGTGCTGTTCTCTACTCTCCATGTATGCAGTGACTCTCAGGTGGTGACAAAAGCTTTGTTTCTTTGTGAAAAATCACCTTAAAGTTTTCATGGATGTTGAAGAGGTGATTAATTTGAAGTATGAGAAAATGTATCAAAAATGCATGACTACAGGAAATTCAATGAAGGAGAAAGCCAAGAATGCAAACTTTTTTTTTTTTTTTTTTTGTATTTTTGAATCTGGGGTTTGGAAAACAGCTATGGATGTACAAATGTCAAGAGTCTGCTCTAGAACTCATAGAAGCCCTACTTTATTTTACATTCATCTCTGGGCCTATGGCCTACAGCCTTATCCTAGCTCATTAGAACCAATCGGGCTCACTCAGACGAGGATGGGTCTCCGGAATCAGTCCATAACACCTCTAGTTGAGCTGGTCCAATCTGCTGTTCCTAGCATTTAACGTCCATGACTCCTTAACCCGCACTGGAGCCAGATCTCCCCTCAAACTCTCTCTCCTATAATACTCTGTTTAAACTCACTTTTCTGCACAGACTTCTTTGGAGATGACCTTTGGCATTTATTTTCCAGAACCATGCACCATGGCTAGAGATAAAATATATTCTCATCTATTTGCCACCACCACCAACCCCACTTCCCTCCCCAGAGGAACACCTGGAAGCAAGGGTCTGGCTACAAAGGCCAGAGAGCCCCTTCCCAACAGTTATAATCAGCAATCTCCTCTACACCCATTCCTTACAGGGAAACAGGTGGGCTCCAAAAACTCCCTACCTCCAACTTACTTCTAAGGACTTAAAGTCTCCATAT
Source organism: Camelus ferus (assembly GCF_009834535.1). NCBI lineage: Eukaryota > Metazoa > Chordata > Mammalia > Artiodactyla > Camelidae > Camelus > Camelus ferus. The sequence goes on from NC_045705.1 coordinate 59,499,231, forward strand.
TTCACGTAGACTGTTTTGATGCTGTTAAATGCGAGCTCCAGTTCCTTTAAAGCTGGAAACGTGTGAAATGCCTCTACAAGGGGAGGAGAAAGAGAGAATCTACAGATCGGGAAGGATTTAAGAGAAAGAATCTAACAGTTATTTACTGTGTTCCCACTGGGTTAGGCCAGGCACTGGGTAAAGTGTTTTACATACAAGGGCTCTAAATCTCTAACAACCCTGAAAAATAGGGATTACTACTTTCATTCTACTGCTGAAAAAACAAAGGCTCAGCTAGACTAAGTGATTTGCTAGAAACAGAATTGCTGATAAGTGGAGGGGCCAAGAACTGAATCTAAGTCTAACTCCAAAACCTATTTTAAAAATATTATTTCTGATTATAAAAGCAAAAATTTCCACCAATAAAAGTAAAAATAAAAAACATAGAAAAATAAAAATTCCCTTAATCTCAACACCCAGAGACAACTATTCAAAGTTTCACCTATAATACTCTAGACTTTTTCTCTTGTGTATACTGAACCACACACACACTTCTTACAGAATGGGAATCATACTATACACATTGTACTGTGACTTGTTTTTTTCCCTTAACAATATGAGTTAAAAGACTGTTCCAAATCAAAACATAGATCTGCATAATGTCTGAATTATGTTCTATAGTATAGACATATTCTATTTTACTTATCCATTCCCCTAGTGATAATTGTTAGACTATCTGGATAAAAGGTAAGAACACTTTTCTCCTTCTGCTTGAGAACTGGACCTTGGGTTAACTTTCTAGCCCTCTTCCCCTGGTAACCTGAAACAAATAACATGGTAACTGTGTCATTAGGCAATATTGCTGTGGTAAAAATGACCCCAGATGAGTAAATCACATCTGGACTAGGAGAAACTATAAATGAACTATAAATATCTGACGAGGGCATAACTGTGGGCTTCTCTGTGCATGCTGACTTCTATACCTGGACATGTTCTTTGCAGGAACTCTGGGAGCTACGTCTACAGTGTTATAACAGCTCTTTGCTCCTATGAGGAACAAGGTTTCTAAGCCAGACATAGAGTTTAACAAGGCTCCTGCATCTACACAAAGAGTCTCATTGTCTTGGACCCAAGCTGGGGGCCACAGAGTACGGCTCACGGATGGCTACAGGAACTGCTGTGAGGATCCCACTGAAGAGGAGCTGCTGATGCTGCGCTCCTGGCCTTCTAAGTGAACCTGGTGTGAAGTGTGGCCAACAGTGGTTCTGGGAGTTGGAATGTTCTGTAGAGTCTAAGAGAAAGACTGCTTGGTAGGTAGAGTCTCATAGAAAGACGCACTTCCAGGATATTTCCAATGAACAGCCTTGTACAAGTATGTTTCTGTAGAATAAATTCCTGGAAATGGAACTATGAGATTAAAGGCAATGCCTGTTTTAAGAGACCAAATTGCCTTCCTAAGATGCTGCACCAATTTTTTACACTTGAATACGAGAGCATCCATTTCTCTACTGATGCTGGCAGTCATCAGTCCTTCTCATTCTGTCAATATTTTATAGGTAGAAAATAGTACTTCGATACTGTTTTATTTACTAATGAGGTTGAGAGTCCTTTCATATACCTTCTGGCCTTTGTTTTTCAAGCCCATGCTCTTGACAGACCACGCTGTTTCCTCAAGAGCAGGGACTTGTCACATGCTTCCTTAAAAACAATCCTTAAACTCACTGCATTCAAAACTGAACTCATCCTATTTCTCCCCAATCCTGCCTTTCCTGTAGTGCTGTCTCACTGAATTCCTTTGGTTCCTCCTTTTCTCTCCATGTCCATTAGTTACCAAGTCTGGTTATTTCTACCTCCTCCTGAATCCTTCTCTTTCTCACTTTCCTCTGCCCCTATTGCTACAGCCCTGGTTGAGGCCTCACCTCCCCTCCCCTGGAAAAATGAAACCATCTCCGAGGTTTCCTGGCCTCCATTTTATAATCCACGCTTCTCACAGCCACCACCCAGCCTATTTCAAAGCCTTCTGAGGCTCTCCTTTGCCTGCAGGATTAAGTCCAAGTCATTCAGGGCCCTTGATAATGTAGTCCTTACCCACCTTTCTAGACTCCATTCTCCCCTGCCTATATCCCTTGCAAACATACAAAGCTCCTTCAGGACCCCTGATCAGGCACTGCCATTCCGCATCTGCTCTGCGGGCCTGAAATGCCTTCTTACCGTCTAATTCCTGAGTCACTCCTATTCATGTGTTAGGTCTCAGCTTACGTACTCTTCATCTCAGAAGTTTCTTCTGACACTCTCGGCCAAGCTGATTACCTGTCATTTTCTGATTCCCCCTATCATTGCACTTACCATATCCTGGTATAACTAAGCTCACCATAACAGGAACTGGACACTGGTTTCTAAAATCCAAGCAGGCATTTAGTTCTGACACCCAGCAGGGGTCGCTGTGGATTTGCTGAATAAACAAGAAGGCTTCACACTCCTCTAGGAGCTTTTAGAGGCTTGAAAATGTTTCATAAACAGTCCCCCATTATCTGCAAGAGATTGGTTCCAGGATCCTCCATTCTCATTCCCCACCCCCAACTCACCTCCCAACCCCCACCAAAATCCACAGATGCTCAAGTTCCTCACATAAAATGGTACAGTATTTGCATCTAACCTGTGCACAGCCTCCTGTACACTTTAAATCACCTGTAAATGACTAATAATACTTAATGTAATGTAAATGCTCTGTAAATAGTTGCAAATACAATGTAAACGCTATGGAAATTATTGCCAGTGCATGGCAAATTCAAGTTTTCTTTCTGGAACTTTCCGGAATTTCTTTTTCAAATATTTCCCATTCATATTTGGTTGAACCCACAGATGTGGAACCCATGGATGTGAAGGGCCAACTGTACTTATCCCGTCTGAGTCTACAAGGCATCCTGCCTTGGGAAGAAAGAAAGGAAGGGAATTATCTCCTTACAGACAGAGAAGCAGCAGCTCACAGAGAAATGTTTGAAGTAGGTAGTGCCAGCTCTGGGCTGGAATCCAGGTCTGTGTGTTCTCCCACACCCAGCCTATTGCACCCCAGAAAAGAGATGCATGGCCAGTCACTGATGAACTGACAGGCAAGTTCTAACATGAGAGACTGGCTGTGTCAGCCAAGAGGCAGAAGGTAGTTTTCAGGAAGAAAACTTACCTAGAGGCAGCAGGTTTTCTGAAGCATTGATGTAAATCACAGAATTAAAATATTTGAAGTCCTTTTCCTTAGCCTGCGGGAAGGCATTTCAAAGAACACAAGATTAGCTCCCTGCCTGGAGGCCTTGCTGGAGCTCCAAAGCTGCCCTAAGAAGGAGCAAAGACCTCAAGGAATAAGACACATCCTGAGCACAAGAGCAGCCACTTGTTGAGAGCGGGAAGGGCTTTTCTGCTTCTTTTTTTTTTCTATTATGAAATAATTCAAATGTCCAGAAAAGTATAGCGAATGATACTCTGAAGACCCATGAAACCACTATCCAGCTTTAATAAATCTGAATATTTTGTAGTCTTTGCCTCAAATTTCTTTAAAGAAATAAAACATTACAGAGAGCTGATCGCCCCCCACCAACATATCCCTCCCCAGTCACATTCTTCTCCTTCTCTCCCACAGATAACAGCTATTCTGAGTTGGTGATTATCATTCTCATACCTGTTTATACTTGCAATACATATATGTGTATCCATAAACCACATATAGTATTATTAACATGTTTTAAAACTTTATATTAAATGCAATCATATTGTAGATATCATTCTGCAACCTGCCTTCTTCACTCAGCACTATGTTTTTGAGATTTACTTTTGTTGATACACATAGCTCTAGTTCACTCATTTTAACTGCTGTGTGGCATTATACAAGCACTCTGTCCTCATATGCCATGGAAGGCCTACAAACCAAAAATGTATGCCATTATATGCAGTATATACACTGGCTAATGGTAGGCCACAAAGGTGGCTCCAAGCTACCTTTTAGCCAATGCAACAAAAGAAACATTACTCATTACATAAGTCACAGTCTGTGAGTTAAGAACAAACCAGCATCTTGGGAGAAGCATCATTACTACTTCTGGCACTGAAACCTGAGAGAAATATCTCCTTTAGGCTCTTCTGATTGGAACTCTGTCACACAATGAATCATGCCCAACAAAACTCTAAGCAAATTGAAGCCACTTCCATAAGGCTACTTATTTCCTTCAACTCACCTCACATGGGACAATGGTAATACCAAATTTACAGCAAAATATTGTGTCTGAATGTTGTTTCCACCCAGCAAGTCCTTGTCTGACTTTCCCACTCCCTGTGACCAGATTCCTAGCCCCCAGGGACTCGGGAGGTAAATTGGTTAAACAGCCAGGAGCCACCATCAGTCTGGCTCACCCAGTAACACCTCTGCTGGCTGGCCTTACCTTGGACAATTTCAGGCCGCTCACGTTAATGCTGCATAGGTCTGATGGTTTCTCCACACAGTGGTGCTTCAGCTGGAACACAGTGCAGAGAGTTAGCCCAAAACAAAGCTTATGTAATTGGCCAAGACAAAAAATAACTCCCTGTTGAGGGTGCCTGATACAGTGGAAACAGCACGGGCTTTAGAGCTGCTCAGAATCAAGCCACCACCTCAGCTCTCCCACCTGTTTCCCATTTGTAAGATGGGGATAGAAACACTGACTTCATGGGGTTCTTTAGGAGGATTCCTTCCTCTCTGTTCCTTCTCTTGTCTTTTCTGGGCCCCACTTCCTCTACCTGGCTCTTAAAAAAAAAAATCTATTTCTGGGGCTTTACCAAACTCATACATTTGTCATAATTTATTGGCTTGTTCACTCATTCATTTATTCATCAAATATTTACTAAGTACTACTTTAGGTCATGTACTGTACTAAATAATGTATCAACAAACTTTCTTCTTATCCTAACTAAACAATCTGACATTAGTATGATTATGAAAGGGTGGGGTGAGGCCAATACACCAGACATTGTTAAATGCCTTTCCAAGAGCCACTTCTCTACTTCCTTGTTAAAGAACCCCAATATCATTCACATTTCTCCAAGTGAATGTGTCCTTAAATTGCAGATCCACAGGATAAGCTAATTTCCAAAATATACAAACAGTTCATAAACCTTAATATCAAAAAAAAAACAACCTAGTAAAAAAAAAATGGGCAAAAGACCTAAACAGACATCTCTCCAAAGAAGACAGACAGATGGCCAACAAGCACCTGAAAAGATGCTCAACATCACTAATTGTTAGAGAAATGCATATCAAAACTACAATGAGCTATCACCTCACATCAGTCCAAACAGCCATCATCAAGTCTACAAATGATAAATGCTGGAGAGGGTGTGGAGAAAAGGGAACCCTTCTTCACTTTAGGTGGCAATGTAAATTGCTGCAGCCACTATGGAGGACAGTATTGAGGTTCCTTAAGGAACTAAAAACAGATATACTATATGATCCAGCAATCCCACTCCTGGGCACATATCCAGAGAAAAATATAATTCAAAAAGACATATGCACCCCAATGTTCACAGAAGCACTATTTACAATAGTCAAGACATCGAAACAATCCAAATGTCCATTGACAGATCACTGGATAAAGAAGAGGTGGTATATATATACAATTGAATACTACTCAGCCATAAAAAAGAGTAAAATAATGCCATTTTCAGCAGTATGGATGGATCTAGAGATTGTCATTCTAAGTGTATTAAGCCAGAAAGGAAAGAAAAATACCATATGATATCACTTATATGTGGAATCTAAAAAAAAGACACAAATGAACTTATTTACAAACAGAAACAGATTCACAGACCTAGAGAACAAATTTACCATTACCAGGGGATAAAGGGGTGGGAAGGGCTAAATTCAGAGTTTGAAAGTTGCAGATACTAACTACTATATATAAAATAGATAAACAACAAGTTTATACTGTACAGCACAGGGAACTAAATTCAATATTATGTAGTAACTAAAATGAAAAAGAATATAAAAATGAGCATATGTATGCATATGTATGACTGAAATATTATGCTGTACACCAGAAATTGACACAACACTGTAAATTGACTATACTTTAATAAAAAAGAATGAAAAAAAGCAACTTACCAAAAAAAAAAAAAAAAAAAGAAAGAGAAAGACAGAAAAACAAGAGAGAGAGAAAAAAAAAAAAGACAGCAACAATCTCTTTTCTACCTCTGGATGTTATCCTTTAAATGTGATGACCAGAGCTGCAGCAGCCATCTTGGGATCATGAACGCAATCAGCCCAAGAAGACAAGTTAACATGCTGAGTATATAAGAGCAGAAAGATGGAGGAACATGAGCCTTGGAAGACGTCATTAAACCAGTGAATTAGCCTACCCTGAAATAATAATGCCTCTGGCTTTGTTTTATGTGAAACAAAAGCACCTCTGTTATTCAATTAATCCAATAAAAGATGATAGTGGCTCAGATTAGGTTGGTGGCAGTGCAGATGAAGAGAGTAATACAGATTTGACAACTATTTAATAAAAGTACCAAAGCTTGGTAACGGCAAGGGTTGGGGTGGTGATGGGGAGGTAAGTGTCGAGGATAACCCCAGGTTACTTGCTTGGTGACTGGGTAGATGGTAGTAACATCACAGTGTAGTTAACACTAGAAAAGAAGTATTTTGGGGACTTGGTAAAAGGGGATTGGTGCAGTAGTTCAATATGAGGTGCCAGTGAAACATTCAAGTAGAACTATCCATCAGGTAGGTAGGTATCCCATTACTCTGAAAAACATCCTTGTTTCTTCTGCTATCCAAAGTGGCAACATGGGTAACAAGCCATCTCGATTAACGTGGGACATATATATTGCTGGAAACAAAGGGGAAAAGAAGATCACTATGGGAAGTGTTTTTCCTCAGTCCTGTTGTTTGTCTTCCTCACCCCCAGGAAGTGGACATCATAATCAAAGAAATTCCCAGGACTCTGCAAAAAGTTTACACTACCTGCCTTGAGGTGAGATGCAATCAGCTGCCCCCTTAAAGCCCTCTTTCAACATCTGATCCATGCAGAAATCTATCTTTGGGAACCATAAACAAAGCCTGGGCACAAAGCAGGCTGCCAGAGAGTTCTTCTTAGGGAGCTATGAGCACTGGACTGTATGTTAATATTGGCTTACAAAATGTCTCTCTCTTTGCAAAGCCACCAAGGCATTGCACAGAGCAGGTGTAAAATTACATGGCTGGTCTCCAGCACAGCCACTCAAGTCCTCTTTGTAAAGCCTTCTCTAGTCACTGGGTAATATCTGGTTGGCATTCCTGGCCTTTAGCCAGACACTAAACCCAAAGGACAAAGGCTGTGATGTGTGGGACCTCCTCAATCCCTCTGCTCCTAGAGCAATCTCCCCAAAGCAGAGCAGGAATCTTTACATCCTACTAGGTGCTGGAATAGGATTTTCAATTTACTAACTCTCCCTGACCTACTTCTTTGCCTCTCTAACTCTATTGTAAGTTTTTATCTGATAAAACATAAAGGCACAGGCTTTGGAGTCAGTAGACCAGAGTTCTAATCCTCAGTAGTTTTAATCCTGGGTAGACCACAGTCCTAATTAATAGCTGAGGGAACCTGGCAAAGGCAAATTAGTTCTCGGCGCCTCAGTTTTCTCATCTGCACACTGGCAACAACATAATAGGGATGATAATACCGATCTCACAAGGTGGATATAAAAAAACTTTACAAATTAAGAGAGCTTTGGGTCCCTTCATCATCTGGCTGTACTCAATTTGCCAAGATCACTCTAATAGTTTGGGATGGACTGGGGGTAACTGTACGGGGCAAGTCCTTGCCCCCCACCAAGACAGTCATTAGCTGGTGCTGCCAGCCATTCCAGGATCCATTTCCTCTCACAAGAAAAGCCCGGTCCAGCACATGTCTAGCAGTGTCCACTTGGCTTTCCTGTCGAGACACTTTCTTCCCTCCGACCTCAAAAGAAATCTTCTGGCTTTCCTGACCTTCAGCGGGTGCCTCAACCACACCCTTGGGCTTCTTCTTGTGGCTACGTTTCCGAGCCACTAACCAGTGTCCTCGGCCTGTTGAGAAGATCAGAACAGTGAAAAGGAGCAAATTCCTCCAAAGCCACAACTAGTGCACTTACAGAATGTTTATCTATAATACTAAAACCTAAATCAGCTCCTCATTACCTAATATGCTCCAGATACTGTGCTGCAGCTGGGGAGGGAGGTGTCTATATACCTGTCTCATTTAATTGACTCCAAACCCATTGAAGACATGCTACTGCCCCCATTTTACAGATGAAAAGGCTAAGGCTCAAAGTGTGGAATAACTTGCCCAATTCCTTCCTCCACATTTTTGCCTCCAAACTCTAATTGTTTCTTCAGGATTCCAGATCAAGTATTTCCTGTTTTGCGAAGCCTTGCCTGATTCTCCTCAGCAGAGCTGATCATTCTTTCCTATGCCAGCTAGTTACCTCCCCATTTGTCATCTCTTGGGTGAAGCCCATTGTGTGACACCAACTCAGTGGACTCCATCTTCCCAGACCTTACCCTGAATTTTATCATTATAGGTAAAAGGTTGCGTTAGGGGCTCAGGACAAGAAAATAGTAAGACAGTTAGCATCCCCCAAAAAAAATAAAAACAAAACAAAACACATTCACTGTAGCAGGAACCGTAAAATGCATGCAAGCAAAAAGAATGAGTTTCCTAGTAAGCCCACCTAACAAAAACCATGACAACATTCTAGAATCTCTTCTCTCCTTCATCGGTAGTTTATTTACTGCAAGGCATTCACTGCAATCTGTAATTATCGTATTTGTTCACTTGTTTATTGTCTGTCTTGCCCTCTAGAGTGGGAGCTCCACAAGAGCACACTTTGTCTAATTTGTTAATCTCAGTGCTCCCAACGCCTGCACAGAGCTTACCACACCGCGAGTGTCGCTGAACAAACCCTGAGACACAGCCCCACCCACAATCATCCATTTAGACCTTTTCTGAGTGTCTACTTTGAGCTGGGGCTATGGAGAAGACTATGACAGAGGATTTGAAGGCGCTTAATAATGTAAAGGGAGCTACCAGCCTAGGGCATGAGCTAGACAGTGCATGTTGAAAGTTGACTAGGTGGAAACAGAAAAACCAAGGAGCTTGGGCAGAGGGAAGAGCACAAGAAGTACTCAGAGGTATGAAAGATCAGGACTGCACAGAAGAATGGCACAGAGCTGTGGGAACCAGCTTGGGGCCTCCTGCCCACACAGCCCACTACCCCTTCCTCAGGGGCTCTGACCACTGCCACTAATCCTGTCTCTTGAATGCAGCTCCTGCCCTTCGTCTGATGGGAGCCAGTTCCTATTCCCACCCTGGGCCTGACAGCTCAGGCACTGTTTCCCAGGGCTGTCCCAATCTGGGGCACGGACCTTTGTCTTATCCTAATAGTCCCAACTCCTGGAGACTCCAGGCTGAGGTGGTGCCCAAACTGCCAACACAGCCAGGAAGAAGGCCCAGAGGGTGTCAAGAGATGAACACGAAGGAAACAAGATGGGGCTGAGGGAGGTCAGCAACGTCAGATCAGAAATGTCTTGAGAAACAGAATAAGGAGTTTGGGTTTTAATGGAGTAGTCTTCCAGTAGGAAAAGTATCCATGGGAAGGTTTTTATTTTCCTCGTAAATTTTCATTTTGAGCTATTTTAGAATTCCATTAAAGTTGTAAAAATAATACAGAGTTCCCGTACAGCTTTCACCCAGTTTTCCTAATGTTAACATCTTATATAATTATAATTTAAACCTTTTTGCACAGCAAAGGAAACCATCGACAAAACAAAAAGACAACCTACTGAATAGGAAAGGGTATCTGCAAATGATATGATCAATAAGGGGTTAATATTCAATATATATAAACAGCTCATACAACTCAACATCAAAAACAAAACAAAACAAAAAAACACTGAACAACCCAATCAAAAAGTGGGCAGAAGACCTGAGTAGACATTTTTCCAAAGAGGAAATACAGATGGCCAACATGAAAAGATTCTCAACATCGCTATCATCAGAGAAATGAAGTCAAAACCACGATATCACCTCACACCTGTCAGAATGGCTAGCATCAAAAAGAACACATATAACAAACGTTGCTGAGGATGTAGAAAAAAGGGAACCTTGTATACTGTTGGTATTAAAATAAGTTGGTGTAGCCACTGTGGAAAACAGTATGGAGGTTTCTCAAAAAACTAAAAATAGAACTACCATATAACACAGCAATCCCACTCCTGGGTATATATCTAAAAAAACAAAAACACTAATTCAAAAAGATACATGCACCCCAATGTTCACAGCAGCATTATTTACATTTGCCAAGATATGGAAGCAACCTAAGTGTCCATCAACAGATGAATGGATAAGGAAGATGTGGTATATATATAAATATATATATATATATATATATATATTATATATATATTTATTCAATGGAATGCTACGCAGCCATAAAAAAGAAAGAAAATTTGCCATTTGCAGCAACATGGATGGATTTGGAGAGCATTATGTTAAGTGAAATAAGCCAGACAAAGACAAATACTGCATGTCATCACTTACATGTGGAATCTGAAAAATACAACAAACTAGTGAATATAACAAAAAAGAAGCAGACTCACTGATACAGAGAATAAATTAGAGGGAGTAGAAGGGCAATATGGGGGCAGGAGTGGGAGGCACAAACTACTGGGTATAAGACAGACTCAAAGATGTACTGCACAACACAGGGAATATAGCCAATATTTTGTAATCACTGTAAATGGAAAGTAATCTTTTAAAATTGTATAAATTTTTTTAAAAATTAAAAATAACACAATGGTTGAAACTAAGAAATTAACATTGGTACAACATCAGTAATTAATCTATAGCCCTTCTTTGAATTTTGACAGTTTTCTCACTAATGTCCTGTTTCTGTTCCAGGATGTAATGCAAGACCTCACATTTCATTTAGTCGTCACATCTCAGTCTCCCGTAATTTACAATCTTTCTTTTTTCTTGTGTGACCCTGACATTTTTGAAGAGTACTAGTCAATTATTTTGTAAAATGTACCTCAATTTGAATTTGTTTGTTTTCCCATAATTAGATTAAGAACTTACGGTTTTGCAAGAAGTGATGCTCTGCCCTTCTCAGCACAACGTATCAGAGGATACATGATGGCAATATGTCTTATTAGTGGTGATGTTTATTTTGCTCACTTGGCCAAGATGGTATCAGCTTAATTTCTGTGCTAAGAACTCTCTTTGTAATTAATAAAGATATCTCAAGACTATACAAATATCCTGTTTCTCATCATACTTTGACCTACTAGTCTTAGCATCTGTGATGGTTAATTTTACATGTCAGCTTGGGTAGGCTATGGTAAGTAGTCAATCAAATGCTAATCTAAATGGCTGTAGATGTGGCTAACATTCACAACCAACTGACTTTAGGTAATTTAGGTTATTTTTTATCTCTTATTTGTTTTTTAACGGAGGTACTGGGGATTGAACCCAGGACCTTGTGTATGCTCTACCACTGAGCTATACATTCCACCCCACAACCAATTGACTTAAAGGAGACTATTCTTGATAATGTGCATGGGCCTCACCTAATCAGTTGAAAGACCTTAAAAGCAAAAATAGGCTCCCCAAAGGAAGAAGAAATTTTGCCTAAGACTGCAGCATCAGCTTTTCCTTGAGTTTTCAGCTTGTCTGTCCTTCAGATTTCAGACTTGCCAGCCTCCACCATTTTATGAGCCAATTCCCTAAAAAATGTTACATATGTGTGTGTATATTTGTCCACGTGTATATACACACACATATGGAAACACAACTAGTAGGCTATAGATATATACACACACACATATCCTGTTGGTTCTATTTCTCTGGAGAACCCTGACAGGTACAGCAGAAGTTTCTTACCTGTAAAAATTACATTATGATGCTTTAATAGTGATTTTCTATTTCCTACATTCCTTCTACATTTATTAACTGGAATTTCACTATAAGGAAGAGCTGTTTCTATTCACCCACTTATTTATGTATTTAAATGTTTATTTATATTAGTATAGGGTCATCAATATTTATTCTATGGATTACAAACCAATTCTTCCTTTATTTATGTTGCTGCCCATACTGCCCCAGCTTTGGCCATGGGGCCAAAGGATGGCTCCTATGTCCTTTCAAATTGCCCCATCATTTTTCTGAGCACTTCTTTATTTTCTGGCACCACACAATGTTCCAGGTTCAATATATATTTTTCCTGCGTAAGCCCTGGATATAACTTTTTGCCTGAGGAGCCCTGGCTTTTACTGGAGAAAGGTATTTAGAAATCATCATCTAGGTGCCAGGTGTGCTCTTTGCGACTGAGCTGTCATTGCTCTCAGTGGACTAGGAAATATATGTACATATACTTACATGTATGGATACACATGGCTACATTTATTTCTCTGTCAATCTGTGTGTGTGTGTGTGAGGGGTATGACAGTGAAATTATAAGTTCATACTGAGAACTCCATGGGAGGGTTTCAAACAGGTAGGTGGCCTGTTTAAAACATAAAAGGTCTTTATATGAAAAAGAAATCACTCAAGAAAAGTGGGGAGGACAGACTGGAGGAGAAGGTTTTTCTAATATTCCACGTACAGAGTGACCAGCAATTCACTTCATGTAGAGTAACCTAGGGGCACTTCTCCCTTGATCTACCCTTTCAGTAACAAACACAATCCAGTGAACTCGCACTTCTCAGCAGTATTCCATTTGCAGGACTCTGCTCAGTGTTAGAAGGAGTCCCTGCCCCAGAGGAGTTTTTAACTAGATAAATGTCTGAAAAACTACTTAGCAGAGTCAAGTTTAAGCCATTTTATTTAGGATCTGGGCAGAATATGATTATGTATCCAATGAAACACAGAGAGGAAGATGGCTTATGAGAGAGGATGGGCACCGAGAGCTGGTGTAGCTAGACATGGCTTATTGGAAGAAGTGGGAGAAGAGCTGGGCCTTGTGGGATGGGAAGAGTTTGGATAAATGGAGTGAGGACTGGAACATTCTGAGTGAATTAAAAAAGCTAAGTGAAAAGAGAGCACTATGGAAAAGGGCATAAATCAATGAATGCGGTTGTAACAAAGGATAGTGGGGATTAGAGCAGCAGGTAATGGAACCAGCAATGAGAAGTCACTGAATACATGGGAACACCATGGTTAGATGTGCACTTTAGAAGGCTCCCTCAGGCCGCTGGTGGGGAGATGGATTGGAAGGGAAGGGACTGGGTGGGGCAGGGAACAGTAGTGAAGGGGACGAAGAGGAAGAAATGGGTGTCAGAGACATTCTGAAGCAGAAATTGGGTGTGAGGCAAAGGTACCAATTTGAGAAGTCACCTGACCTTCCACTGGTATCCGAAGCAGATTTTTGGCTGGAAAGCAGTTGCTTAGGTAAGGCTTCCCATCATCCAGTTTGTAGACTCCTGAAGAAGCCATGGCCCTGAGAGCCAAGCAAGGAAAGCAAGGAATTAAGAAGTAAGAAGGTGCAGTGCTGCTCCCTCACCCCAACACAGCCTGTGAGCCCACCAAGACCACCCCCAATACACACCCTATCTCTGAGATCCTGGAAGTCCACCACCCTGCTTCAGAAATGTGCTGGCCTTTTAAATAAAGAGAGAGACAAGACCCTGGGTTTTGGGGTTCAAATCAATCCTAACTCAGTGAAACACTAAAAAGAACATCACCTTTGGGATCAGACAGACCTGATTTGAATTTTGGCTCTGTCTGGTTCTATGACTGGGAAAATTACTCTACCCCTCTGAGCTTCAGTTTCTCACGTGTAAAATGGGGGTAATAACATCTACCTTAATAGACAAATGAGAGGATCAAGCTAGAAAGCTGGTGCTTACTACATATTAAGTGCTTACTAGAAATGTTCTTTATTTTGCATTCAGGAGAGAGAGGGTTTATATTTAAATTAATTAATAATTAATAAATATATTTAAATAAATGCAAATAATGAGGTATGAACTAGGTAAGTAGGATTTGAGAGATGAACTGAGTTTGCTGATAGAGAGAAGGATAAGCATTCCAAACAGAAAGGGCCACAGGCCTGAGGGCATGGTGGTGGGCATGTCTGGCGCAGTAAAGAAACAATTTGACCCAGGAAGGGGAAGGATGTATATTTGGGAGTCTTGGACAATAAGACTGGATAGGAAGAATGGTACCCGCAACTGAAGGCCTTCAGTATCAGGCTAAGAACTCAGGCTTCACTTTGAAGGTAACTGAGAGCCATGATCCAAGCTAAGCTTTAGAAAGAGAGGTCTGAGAAAAATAAAGCCAGGTGAAATGGGATTTACTGAGTCATGACAATTCCAGCTCAGAAGTACAGTTCCAATGTATATTTCTCTATCTCTCACTGATTTCATTATATCTTTCACCATCTTCCACCTAGAACACTGCAACAGTCTCCTGACCAGATTTCCACTGAGCAAGTTTAAGCCTGGTCTTGAAGGCCCCTGGGGCCCTATGTCCTAACCTTACCAGCTCCAGTCACCCCAGCCCAAGAGGCTCATAGAATCATTTCCTATTCCCCCAAACACATTCAGTCCTCCGTGTCTTTGTTCTTAGTTTGGCCTAAAATAGCCCTTTCCATATTGCTCATCTGACTGGTCTCATGTTTAAGAGTCAGCTCAAATGCTACTTTCTAGGAAAAAAATCTCTAATCAAAGATCTAAATTTTTTAAAACTTAAGCTCTTAAGAGATTAAAGATTTTTCTTTAAAGGGATCCAGCCAGTCCCAAATCTGCTTTGAGACAGCATCAGACAACTTGGGGTAGCAGGGGTTTGGGAATCTGGAAGCCCCTGGCCAGGTAAAGGGAGGCCCTGGCAAGAATGTGGGATCCTGAGCTGGACGGTCTGGGAAGAGATTCAGTAAAAGGAAGGAGCAGAGTGGAGAGCTGGGTTCAAGTGTCCAAAGAAAATGTTTCCTGGAAGTGACAAATATGAAAAGTAGAGGGGTGCAGTAGGAGAGGCAACAATTTTGGAGACAGGAGACTTAAATTTGAGACTAGTTTCTACCACTAAGCTGAGTGACATTGGGCAAATCACTTTACCTCTTTGTGCCTCAGATTTCTCACATGTAAAATGAGGATAAAAACCTGTGCCTCAGAATTGCTGTAAGAATGAAATGAGGTAATAAAGCGGGGGGAAAAAGAGCTGCTTTCTAGACTCAGTCCAGATGACACCCCTTCTACAAAGGTTTCACTGAACCTTCCATAGGGAAGTAACTGCTGCTTTGGCTAAACCCTGCAGTGTTTCTTCTGTATCTCTTTCATTGCCGGACCCCTTTGTACCCTCATAAGATTACTAACAATAGTTAGCACCTCAATAGTCTCTGAACCTCCAAGTCTGAAACCATGTCCAATTCACTATCTCTCTTCCACCCTTGGAATGCTCATAAGAAATACCCAATAAACATGTAGGAGCCAAATGAAGGATACAATGGTACTCCCAGGCCCAAGGGTTTTTATACATATTTCTGATCTCATTAATTAGACTTGGAGCTCCTGTAGAGGAAGGACAGCATCGATGGTGTTCATCTCTTTATTCCCAGCACCTAACACTTGGCACATAATAGATTCCATAATTTTTTGTGGGATGAATGAGTGATTTTGATATTTCCTTTGGTTCAACACAGGGCACTGTGAATGTCCCAGTCCCTAACCACCATGAAAAGGGTTGGAGGCCATTCCTATGAGTTTCCACAATACCCCATCCTTCTCCTGGTATAGTACTTATTTTATTATAACTGTCCCCTTACCAACTTCCCACCTGCTATGGGGCCTAAGACACATATTCTTCTTTGTAATCCCAGAGCTCAGTATAGAGCCTAGAACTCACTAAAAAATGTGCTGGGAAGATGAATGGATGGAAGGATGGGGAATGATAATCATCCAGTCAATCTGTCTTTCAGGAAATCTCTCTTGTGACCAACCACACCTAACTGCTAGATAGGTGAGTTAATTAATTAATTAACAGCAGGGTGGGAAATGTTACAGATGATGTCTGTTGGAAAAAACTCCAGTAGCTTACAGAATATGGGCACCTTGGTTCTGATCTGCACAGTACTTACTTGATCTTTGACCACGGGAAAGACCTCTTTTCCTTTTTTTTTTGTTTCTTCACCTGTTTTTTCACCTGTAAAATAGATATTACATTCCTTCTTAGCCTACTATTTAGAGGTCTTGAACTTTCTCATTAATTATATCCTGCTGTGTCCCTTTGCTCCAAAATGTGTCTCACCTGGGACCTAGAAAAATAACTCAGGGTGAAAGATCCCAGAAATGGATAGATATAGAAGTAGAGACTGAGACAGAGACACAGATAGCAAGGTGGAACAGGAGAATAATTTTGACACTGAGGTGGAGCTAGAGTGCTTAAATAAGAAGTGCAAATCACAAATCAGGAAGAAAAGGATAGATTATATGACCATTTACATGAAATAAATTTATACGTGATAAAAGTATCAAAGACAAAGTCAAAAGATAAGACAAATCTGGGAAAAGATATTTGCTATAAATTTATAAAGGATGAATCAGGCTCATGGAGGGCATATAGACCTGGACATACCAAACCCTGGAAATTCCAGTTCCCTATGAAGAATACTAGGTGAAAAGGTGTGGATTTATGACAAATAGGCTAGGAAGGGCACATAACCCTCAGGTTATATTGTCTAGAAAGTAATTCTAAGAAAAGTATGAACTTTATCTACATGGTAGAAAAAAGAAAGTCTAAGTTCCAGGCTTAGAGGCTGCCTACCTAGATAGCTTCAGCTACCAATGGGCTCCATCTCAAATTTGAAGCAGCTAATCTCAATCTAACTGTTGTGCCTCCCAGTTCCAAAACACACAACACACACACAGTAATGCTTCTCATCTGCATGCATTTGCTTTTTCCATTCCTTTGGCATATCAAACTTCTGCCCCTCTTCTTTGCCCCGACTCATACAGAAAGCTTTCATGTATATCCCCCTTCTCCTAGTGACACCTTAGCCCACCTCTTAATGGAGGCACTCTGCCACACTGTACTATAATGGTCTGCTTACCTGTCTGTTCCTCACTCCTCACACCCCAATCTCAGGCTGTGAGGCTTTCTAAAGATGGGCCTGGGTTCTACCTCTGTCATTATCCCTGGCACCTGATACAGGGTCTGGCCCATTGAAGAGGCTCAATTGAGTATTTACTGAACTAAACAGAACGATGAACACAATGCTATGGAGTTCTTCATTTTGCATGCAAAGAAGGAAGAAGTTTCACAGAGCAGGTGACGTTAGAGCTGGGTCTTGAAACATAAGAAGTTATAAAAGACAAAAAAGCTACAAACAGAAAAGCTACAGGGGTATCTGACTGGATTGCTTCACAGAGTGAAGAAACCACATTTAATATTATTTAGTAATAATTATTATCACATGAGTGTTAGCTTCAAATATATATCCCAGAGACCAGAACAGTCACCACTACATAGTAAGTACTCAATAGGTATTTGTTCAATCATTTGGACACTTATGAGGAATTCATGGAGATTAAAAAAATGATGCAATGTGGGAGACCATAGTAATACAGTCCTGTTACGTGATAACTGTAGGTCATTAGAGAAGTTCCATGAAAGCAGGGAACAGGTCTCTCTTGATCATGAGTATCCCTCAGTATAGTTTCAAGCAATGTTGGTGCTCAATAAATATTTGTGTAAAAAAAGGAATTAATAAAAATCTATGATACTATTACATCCTAAAACTGTAAACGTTAAGTGGCAAAGATGAGGTAGGGGCACCTAGGACCCTTTACATGAGTGCTTGCACCTGGATAAAAGTTTCCCTGATCAACGAAATACGAAGAAACTACAGGAGACTAAAATTAACTGCATGCACCACAGCTGGGGCAGATTATGACCAGGATACAAAAAGGCCAAAAGTCAACTGCCACTTCTGGGGTACCAGGAGCAAAAGCGGGGTACTGTGCACGATCCCTGCGCACAGCACCACCAAAGGGGGTGGGCAGACCACATAAACTACCCACTTGGACCAGACCCACCCATCAGCCCCTATTCTCTCCCCATTTCAGGGACCACCTCGCGCCCCTCCTCCCCCCGCACCTGTTTCTTGTTCTCATCCCTTTCTGCTGCAGCAAGAGTCCCAATAAAGCCTTGCCTGAATTCCTCCTCTGGCCTCTTATCAATTTCTATTGATTAAAGAGTCCAAGGATCCCACCTGTAACAAAGGGAGCATAATACGGGTTTGATGCCCCAAAAAACCAAAAACAAACAAACAAACAAACAAAAAAACCAGAACAAAACAAAACCCTGGCCTCTAAACCAGGTTCTGATACATGCTATCTGGCCTTGGTTAAGTTCCTTAGTCTCCTCATTTGACTGCGCTGTTAGGGGACTAAACAAGAAGATGAATGTACACGTACATGGAACATTATCTGGCCGACCGCAGACGCTCAGTGAACGTGAGCTCTCTGTAACACGAAAACACTAAAAGCTAGAGAGAACTAGTAAGTGCTGTAATAGGACTAGAAAAGAGTGAAGGTCGAGTTCCTGCCGCCCCTTGGGAAACCCGACACATGGAGGCACGGAGACTCTAACCCCTCAGGTAAACTGTTTCCAGCCGTACCTGCCTCCGGCGTCGTTTCCGCCTCCGACGCGTCTGCGGGGGCGACGTCCCGGTCAGGCGGGATGCACGCCTGCGAGCCTCCCGGGGATCTCGGAGCCGCTCCACGGTGACGCCTGCCACTACCTTCTCCACCCCTTAGTAACCGCGATGCGGCGGCTGGCCGAATAGGCGGCAGCCGGTGGCTGGAGCTTATAATTACTACGGGTCCCGGCAAGCCCCGCGGCCACTTCCGCTGGCCCCCTCACGTCAGCCAGCCCCAAACTACGGATCCCGGTGGACTAAGCACGGCGCGTCACGCCGTCAGCTCCAGCCAATCGGTTTCTGACAAGTAGGAGGGGAGGGAGAAGCAGAGGCAGACAAGATGGCGGCGGCGGCTGCTCAGGGCGGGAGAGCCGGTGGTGGAGGTAGTGGTGGAGCTGGCGGTGGCCCCAACTGCGGGACAGGCAGTAGCCGCAGCGGTTTTTTGGACAAGGTGAGGAGTCGGTTCCTGGGGACAGTCGAGGCCTTGGGACGCCCGGGAGGCGGCGATCCCACCTTCCCATCCTCGCCCCCCTTTTCTTCTGCGGCTTCTCAGGGGGAGTCCTCGTCTGGTCCACCTTGGGAACCCTACGGGCGCTTGTAGCCCTCTCTCTATACACCTCAAACCCGGGCTCTATCCTCTTTAAGGCTTCTTTTCTTATCGGAAGCATTCTGTGTCCTTAACCGCGGCCACCACAGCTTCTTATTTGATATTCCCTCACTTCATTGCGGCCATCGCTTTTCCTCGATGGTGCTGGGGGCCACTGTGGAGTGTGCCCATTTCATCGGCAGGGAAAACTGAATCTCGACTGAAAGCAGCTACTCGAAGTCACTAGTCTCCAAACTCCCTACCACGACCACCACACTTGCGTGCTGCTGCAGATTCCAGAGTGCTCTTGGCCTTTTGCTTACTGTAGTTTCTAGGCATTTTATCACGATACCCCGAATACTGAACTTCGAGTATTGACTTCTGCGATCTGACAGGAAGCCTTTAAGATTTATGTTTTTTCCACTCGCCTTCCTCACTCTCTCTTTTCCCGCTGTGCTTGCCACCTAGTGCACTAGTTGAATTGGATCGGTGAGCCCGCTACCTGCTCATGCTTACCTCTTCTCCTCCGCCTATTCAATTTTGTTTTTTAAACTGCGGTCCTAGCAACGAGGGCTTAAAAGAAAAGGGGGAAAAGAGGAAAATTCTTCTCCTGGGTTGGCCCTTCGTGCCCTTTCCATAGCATCTTGGAATAAATAATCGCGTGGAGATCTGGGTTCTAGTCCTGGATCTCCTTCTGATTAGCTGTGTGACCTTGAAATATGCCTGTTCTCCCTGTGTCTTGTTTCCTCATGTGTAAAATGAGGGACTTAGACTTAATGGACCTTAAGATCCCTTCCAGTTCTCATTGTAGGGCCCTGGGCCAGTTTGATGAGAAATAGTAAGCTTGGCGTCTTTAATACAGTAAATCGTCAGAATTGCTTACTTCAGTTGAAAACAGCTTTCAGACTTCTGTGCCTAACACATGGTAGGTTCTTAAGAATTGAATACATGATAATATGGAGGAGTTCAGATTCAGATCTTTTTGCTTTTCTTTTTGGATGTCATTGGTTTTTAATTACGTGGTTCTCACACTCTTAACCCTTAAGAGACAGGAACATGTCCTGGGGGTTGGGATGGTAAATTGCTTCAAGTTATGTTGAGAGTATTGGGAATTGATGGTCGTTTTCATACACAGATCCTGCCTTCCTGGTGGGTGAACACCTCACGGCCTGTGTTCATTCTGTCCCATTAACTGCTCTTGCTCTTTCCTCTATTTAGATGATCACCAGCAAACATTAAGCAGGACAGTCTGCTAAGGCAGTGATTACTGAAAAGTATATGGCATCCTTGCGTTGTTGGAAGAGCATGGATTTGGAGATCATAGATCTGGGCTTCAGTGTAGCTCCACTACTTTCAAACTGTATGTAGGCTGGCAAGTCAGTTAACCTCACTAATCTTCCCTTCCTTCATCTGAAATGTTAAAGTTTTGGGGAGGATCAAAGGAGATGATATATGTGATTGATCTCTGTAACCTATAGTGTCTAATACAGTTGTGTGATGGCAGAGGAAAAAAAATCAAGAATCCTACTGTCAGAAAGTACTTAATATAGCTGTGTTTAGGACATGGGGTACCCAAACTTTTATGTATTTGGTGTGTTCAAATGTGTACTTTTTACAGAAGTTAAAATGAGAGGATGATCTTTAATTTCTAATTGATAAGGGGTTGAGAGCCCCAGGGAAACACCTCATGTTTGAGAGCGGAGCTGGGACCTTATTTTGAGACAGAGACAGAAACAGACAGCATTCCAAGTAAGAATGTCTTTGAACAAAAAGGTACATGGTTGGTGCCTGATGTTTTTCATGTAGTTAGTTGACTTGACTATTCTCTCAAACCTGTAGTGACAAGTAGGTAGAATCAGGTTGAGAAGGGCATGAATAGCTTGAAGTAGGAGGAGGAAGCCTTGAAGGTTTTTGAGACTATATATAAAGTGGTTTTAGAAAATTACTCAGATAGTTTGGCAAGGTAGAAATTAGAAATCTTCTAGTAAGGCCGTATACTGTATTAGCATATAGGATTTAGTATGAAAAGAAAAATTTGAGTTCTAGTGTAGCATGTTAAGAACTACATGGCCTTGGGTAAGTTATGTGATGTTACTGAACTTAAATTTCCTTATGTAAACAATGTGGATTCCTATACATATTGTAGGCTTACTGTAAATATTAAGTTGTATAACATTGGTAAATGTTCTTTGTAAATGGCTATAAAAATAGAATGCAAGGTGAGGAGAACCCTAACTTGAGTAGCAGAGATAGGTAAAAGGCCTCACAAAGGAGCACTTGGCTGAACTGAGGGGCCAAGGAAAGAGAAAATAAGTGAGGAGGTGTTTAGGTGCTTTTTCTTGGAAAACTTCGCTTCAGCCTTACATTGAGTTGTTGTTCCTCTGAAGTCTCTGGCATTTATTGCACATAGGAATTAAGCTGTCATTTAATATGACATACTGTCTTGAATTGTTCTACCAATTTGTATTTGTCCAGTTTCCCATGAGCAGTTCTTATAGTTCTCTGTAGTGATCGACACAGATAAGCATTTGCATAATTGAATTTAGCAGAGAAAAAACTTCAGATCTGCCACCTCAGTCTTCAGAAACTACCTTAGAGAATGGTACCTCTAATTGTCTGAAAACGAGGGTACTGTGGAAGAGAACATGGGGGAAAATGTTACTCTCAGTGGAGCAGAAGCTGAATGAATAGAGAAACTTTTGCTCTGTGGGAATGAGAGGCTGTTACCTTACATTCTCTTTGATTTGTCTTGATTGGGGGGGGTGTTTTTATTTTATTTCCTGCAGCTATAGTTTAACTTGCCATGAAGAAATGTAATAAAGAGATGCAAATGTGCTTCTAGCTTTCCCTAAGCAGATGTGAATTTCTGCTCCTGTGAAACAGACTTAAAAAACAAAGCAATTCTCGTTTCCTGATCTTAAAAATAGGTATGCAAATATAACCTTCCAGTCTCCATCACAGAATAACGTAAATTAGATCATTGCAGTAAGTTCTTTTCCCCAAAATACATCAAAGCATTTTGTTCTACAGAGCAGGCTATGAAGAAAAATTGTTTGCTTCATTTATTTTGGCTATTAAAATTGACCGTGCTTTCCAGAACTATATCCAAATCCTTTTAACCTTGTAGCTGGATTTCTGTCTCCTGGCTGGTTTTGTCTGGGCTATTAAAATGTGGTATTAAACCTTGCTTTCTGTAAGCTATATCCAGACCCTCCTAACCTCATATGTGGATTTCTGTCTCCTGGCTGAACTGTCAGTGTGATCTTAAAGCACAGCTTTTATATCTTAATTGTTGAGAACATAGGTTCTGGAGCCAGTGGCTGGCTTTGAATCCTTGTTCTGCCACTTAACAGATGCATACTCTTGTATCTCAGTTTCCTCATCTGTAAAGTGGAAATAATAATAGCATTTTCCTTAAAAGGTGGTGTCTGGCATATAGTAAGGATTCAACAAAACATATATAGCTGCCACTGACTAGCTGGTTAGTCAGGGCCTCAGCTTCCTTAGATGTATTTTTTATAACATAATATGAAGACTGTCTGCATCAGACTCTTGGGGTTATAGTTAAAAATACAGATTTGTGGACCTCATCCCAAACCAGAATCAGGTTCTCGGGGGGTGGGGCCTGAACAGCTGTATGTTTTCACACATAGCTATTCCTTCCTTCCCTTTCTTCATTCACTTTCTTCCATCCTCTACATTTTAACAGTTTAACATTTTATTCAGGTTGAGAACTACTGTCTTAGATGACTGTCTTAGAAATCCCTTCTGGTTCTGACATCTTAAGGGGTTTGTTTGTTTTTGTTTGGTTTTTAATCAATAGTGATTTCTCTAAAAACGTATCTGATGAAGAGTCTTTGAAGTTCATCTGTTCCAGCCTCCTCATTTTATAGACCTGGACACAGTTGGAGAGGGGAAGATGAAGTAACTTGTTCAAGACCACACATGTTCAAGACCATAAATTCCATAACTTGGCTTCCCAGCTCTTAATCCAGTGCTCTTACCTTATTTAGTACATTACCTCTTATACTGGAGCAGACCACATGCTAGCTAATGTAGTAGTGGAAAGAGCATCTATTTTGAGGTTGGATGATTTGGGTGAAGCCTTGGCGTTGTCACCCTCCACCCATGTGTCCTTAGGTCATGTATACTCTTTTGCTCTCTTTGATGGTATCTCAGCTTGCCATACACCTGAGTGGTATGCCTGTACCCTAACCCAGCTCTGACAAAGAGGATGAACAGTTTTATGGCATTACTGTGATGTGTGTCTGTATTTAAAGAAACAAGATGCAGATGTTTAATATTGTTTTGCAGACTAAACTTTAACAGCATCTCTGAACTCATTATCTTTGAATAATGAGTTTCATTATTCAATGAGTTTCAGATTCAATAATGAATTTCATTTCATCAAAATTCAAAACTTTTTCAGGATAAAGAGCACTATCAGAAAAGTGAAAAGACAGTCCACAGAATGAGAGAAAATATTTCCAAATCATAAATCTGATAAGGGTCTAGTATCTGACTATATAAAGAATCTTTCAACTCAATAATAAAAAGACAAGGTAATTTTAAAAAGAATAAAGGATACAAATAGACATTTATCCGTGGAAGATATACAGATGGATAGTAAGGACATGAAAAGATGCTCAACATCAGTTATTAGAGAATGCAAATCAGAACAACAATGAGATACCACTAGGATGGCTATAATAAAAGAAAAAAGAAAAATAACCATTATTGGTGAGGATATGGAGAAATTGGAACCCTCCTACATTTCTGACGGGAATGTAAGATGATGAAATTTTTAAAAAGTTACCTTTTGACTTGGCATATTCTATTCCTAATTGTAAACTCAAGAGAATTGAAAATGTTTGTCCACATAAAAACTTGTACACAAATGATCGTAGCAGCATTATTTACAATAGCCAAAAAGTGGAAGCAACCCATAAACATGGTATATCCATGCAGTAGTATATTCTTGGGACATAAAAAGGAATGAAATACCAACACATGTTACAACACAGATGAACCTTGAAAGCTTTATATTAAGTGAGAAAAGCTGGTCATAAAAGGCCACGTATTGTATGAGGCCATTGATAAGAAATGCCCAGAATAGGCAGATCCAAGCAAACAGGAAGTAGATTAGTGGTTGCCAAGAATGGGGGGAGGGGGCAGTGATTGGAGTGACTGCGTGTGGGCATGGGGTTTCTTTTTAGGGTGATGAAAATGTTCTGGAATTAGATGGTAAACATGCACAACCTTGTGAGTATAATAAAAATCCCTGAATTGTACATTTTTAAATGATGAGCTTTATGGTATGTGAATTAGATCTCAGTTTTGAAAACTCATTTTTTTTTATTTTTACCTGTTTATGGAATAACTTTGAAAGCTTCAAATTATTACTTTTGAACTACTTATTCACCACTGTGTAATATAGTGGTACCACAGATGTTAATAACCTCCATCTACCTGGGTCCCTTTTTTAATTGTTGCCTACATCATTTCTCTGTTCTGACCTGCATCTTGTCAATCTCAATAGTGGTTTCTCATATTACCTGACCTTGAGTATTTGACTCATTGATCACTTCTTTCTTGAAATACTTTATTTATGTGGCTTCTAGAACACCACTCACCCTGGGTTTCCTCTTCCTCCACTTGTCTCTGTCTTTATTGTTACTGTTTTTTTGTCTTCTTCCTGACCTGTAAACATTGGCGAGGCCCTGGCCCTCTCTTCCATTGACTCTCATCCCAAGGAGATACCCAATGTCATGCTTAAATACCACCTGTAAATTGGTGACTTCCATATTGATATTTCCAATGTGGACCTCTCCAGTAAGCCCGAGACTTATATGTCCAAATGCTTACTTGCCATCTCCACTTAAATATCTGATAGGTATGTTAGACTTCAGTAGCCAGAGATGGTCTACTGACCTCTACTTTCTCTGGTGTTGCCACTAATGTTCATGCTCACAGTTAACACGTGGTAATTTCTAACCTCCAACTTAACTCCAGCGATAACTGCAGCCAGTACTAAACCACTATTAAGTAAGTAATTTTATTTGAAGTATTTCTTGGCCATTTTGATAAAAAATAGATTGAAATTGAAGATGATTTTGCAAAGAACTGTAGTATCCCTCTTTGAGATATCCTAGTATTTCTGAATTGGGATCTTAATTAGATGATAGTAAGCATTCTCAAGACAGACATTTTTCTCCCCAAATTGAATGTTTTTTTCTTATTTTGAACTTAC
Source organism: Camelus ferus (assembly GCF_009834535.1). Classification (NCBI taxonomy): domain Eukaryota; kingdom Metazoa; phylum Chordata; class Mammalia; order Artiodactyla; family Camelidae; genus Camelus; species Camelus ferus. The sequence goes on from NC_045705.1 coordinate 59,524,718, forward strand.
TGCTTTCTGATCTTTTGTCAAATGTGTGCATGTTGGGACGGAGGGGGGCATATTTCCAACTCAAATTATATCTCAGCTTCTGAGTGTGCTATCAGTTTTCATAATCTTAAGGAAATTCTGAAATCAATTTTACTAAAGAGCTTAAACAACTTGAACAGCATATATAAATGAGTATTTCTCCTCTTGCCTCCTGTGTACCTTCTGGAAAATAACATGACAACTCAAATAGTTATCTAAGCCCCAATTCTAGTAGAATGGTCATCTCTGTCCTCTCTCTTTCATGTTTCCTGTAACTAGTCCGATAGTAAGTCCTGCCAATTCTACTTCATAAATATTCCCCTTTCATCCCCTTGCTGCTGCTCTAATTCAGGCACTGCATCTAAATCAGGACCCATCTGATGTGTTTATCTCCAGTGTTACTCCCTTCCAGGCCATCTGCTAGTTTGCTACAAAAAAATCACTTAAAAAAAAAAAAACAAATTTAAATGTGTTGTTTCTCTGCTTAAAATATCCTCCATTGCTTGTTTCAGAATAAAGTCCCAAGTCCCTTAGCCTAGTAAACAAGCCGTCTTGTCTTGTGCCTCATCTCCTACTACTTTACCCCTTTCCCACCTGTAGCCACTTTCTAAACTGGGAGAGACCAAAGAAGAGAGACAAGAAGTTTATTTGTTTTTCTCAGAGCCATGCTCACTTATTTTAAAATCAGAGCAGAGTCCTTTCATTGGCACAGCTGACCTCTGGTATCCTTTATCTCTTCAGTGTGAATTGAGGAATCCTTGGAGCCTTACTGGCCAGTTGTCAAGCTAAGGAAATTTATGAAGGAATCCACCGAGGTCTTTATCATTGTGTAACTTTACTTCTATTTTCACTATTACTAAAATTGTTTTATTACTCAAATTTGCAGAGTAGAATTATAACTGAAGTGAGTCTGTGACGTTCTATCAAAGCCATCGAATGCATAATTTTTGTGAATAGTTAGCCATCCAGGTCTGACATCAAGTATGCCAGTAAAGTATCTTATGTTGGTAGTGGCAGGAAAGTGATTTCTTTAATAAAAACAGGACTTTTTGAGCTATATTTTCAGTCAAATTGCAGTTGGTTTTAAATGGAGGAAAATGGAAAGTTCAGAATACTTGATAACCTGAAGATTTTGCTGGCATATTCAAGACTAAAGTCTTTTTTAGATTTTTTGTAATGTTACTAACTATAATATTAGATAAGAATCAAGGTACTTTGTATGGCTATCACTTCAGGGGTCTGTGTCCTTTTGTTTTTGATGGCTAATAATTCCTTTCCTTACACTTTATGGGAAGCAGTGTGGAATAGTGAAAGAGCCTAAGTTTTGAAATCATGAAAACTTGATTGTTGAGTCCTGGCTTTATCACTTACTGGCTTTCACCTTGGGCAAATTTCTTAAACCCCCAGTGTTAACTGTAAAAGGAAGATGCTTGTCAGTTTGGGCTTCTGTAACAAAAAAATACCATAGGCTAAGTAGCTTAAACAACCAAAATTTATTTCTCACAGTTCTGGAGGCTGGGAAGTCCAAGATCAGGGTGCCAGCATGGTTGGGTCTAGTGAAGACCCTCGTAACTGGTTGCAGACAGCTTTCTTGTATCCTCACATTGTGGAAAACAAGAGAGTGAAAGCAAGCTTTCTCTGTCTTTTTATCAGGGCACTAATCCCTTTCAGGAGGGCTCTACCCTTGTGACCCAATTACTTCCCAAAGGCACCACCTCTGAATACCATCACACTGTGGGTTATGATTTCACCATAAGATTTTGGGAGGGAGATGGGGAGCATGGATGGGGCTAGACATACACATTTGTCCATAGCAGATGGTTATTGTTCTTAATAGGGTTATTGTAAGGATTAAATTAGATGGTGTGTATAAAACATTTAGTACAATACATAATGCATATGTGCTCAATAAGTAAGGAATTCTGTGGACAAGAAAGAACCAAATGACATCATTTCAGCCATGTGTACATTTGATAAACTGAAAGTTAACATTTTAGAAGTCTTTTTCTTTTCTTTTTTTCAATAAGTAGCCATTGATACTATATTGTATCCCAGGCTGAGAATGCAAAAATGTGCTTTTCCTATTACGTAGCAAGGGAGCCAATACATGTACCCACATATACATGTATTATGATGCGGTGTTTTATGTAGTTTCACACAATTAATAACAATAGCGAATTTTTAATAATTACTTGTCTTGTAACAGGCACTATGCTGTGTATTATAATATTTAATCCTCATACTAACCTTGTGAAATATTGTTACCAGCTTCATTTTACTATTGAGCAAGCTAAGGCTGTAGAAAAATCAAATTATTTGCCCAGCATCATCTATCTGTTAAATGGAATAGTTAGAGTTAAACACAAGTAGTGTGACTCTAAAGCTGTAGCTCTTAACCATTGTACTATATTCCTTTGCATATTAAGGGCCCACCTTACTGAGTAAGGGAAACATGTATTTGCCTACATCTGTCTGTATTCAGTGTAAATCCACGCAGGTTCTGGTTTGAATTCTAATACATCTTTGAGAGAATAATCACAAACAGAATTTGCCTCAGTGTTGAGTTCAGAGATTAAGGCAAGTAAAAATGTTTCTGTCACTAAAGAAGGGGACAGTTTTATCGTGAACCATGTATTTGTAAGTTAGCCCTAATGAATTCTGTTGCCTGTCACTTACTGTCTGTCACATTTAGTACTCTGACATCTTGTTTTCTAACCTGAAGGACACTGGCTTCCAGATTGAGGAGCTGCTTAGGGCCTTGCAGTGGTACTAGCAGTTTAACAGTGGATGAAAATTGACCTGCTTCAGGGACATCATCTTGATATCTTAGATACTGGCAACATAAAGAACTTCCTGTGAATTTTTCCAGAAAAAAAATCATATATGAAGGATCAGGAATCAGAATGGCTTCAGAAATCTTAGTAGTCACATGCTCTGTTGAGACAATGAAGTAAAACTTTGACATTTTTGAAGAGAAATCATTTCTCTTATTTAAGTGTGAGGGTAGAATAAAAAGATATTTTCAGATGTAGTCTCAAAATCTGTTTCCCATATGCCATCCTTCACAGAAGCCACTAGAGGATGTGTTCCCAAATCAAGGGAATGATAAACTAAGAGAAAGACATGGTATCTAAGAAAAGGAAGTTCAGCCCAAGAGGAGGTTAAGGGAACCCCCAGGGTCATGGTAAAGGGAGATTCCAGGATGACAGTTACACAGCAGTCCTGGAAAGCAGTCCACATAGACTGAAGCAGGTCAGAAGGCTCCAAGAGAGATTTCTCTCAGAAGATGAAATTCACAGAATGCTGAATATGTCTGAACATATTGAGAGGAGATTTAAACAGTTGGAGATTTTGAGAATATATTGGTGAGGAACACATTGTATAATTAAAAACGAAAACAACAGTAGCTCCAAGGAAAACAAAAAACTAGCAGGAAAAAAAGGTAATACACTACGTGAGTAATCTGTGAGTAACGTTTAGGGTCAAAATGTAAACTCCAAATAATGATCTAGCCAAAATTAAGGTATTATATGAGATCAAATCAATATTGATCTACTATGACTATCTTAAAAAGTGGTGAGGGATAAGCAAGAAAAATAACTGTGAGAATGGCAGAAGATGAAACAGTTAAATCTTATCTTCATGGTGAAAAGTCAATAGATTTAATACCAAAAGCTGACAAAATTAATAATACAGACTTTTTCCCCCAGAGATATAGAGGTGAATACCAAAAAAAAAATCAGCCAAAGAAGTTGAAATTTGTGTCTCTCTTTGGGGAGTGGGAAATGACAATAGCAAGAGTCTTAAGTGGAAACAGGACTGATTTTTTTTTTATAGCAACTTACAGAACTCTTTTACTTTTTAAACTATGTACATACGTGACCTTGGTGTAAATAATAACTAAATAAGTCAATACTTGTTGATTATGCCCAATATACATGTATCCATAATATGCAGGAGGGAATAAAGGGAAGAGGAATTGTGTGTGTAGTTACCACATCTTCTGTATCTTAATTGGCAATACTGCCTGTGTATCAGAAATCCCAATATCACTTTGTTCAATGATTCACTAGAAGGACTCAAGCAGGACTCAGTGTGTGGTTGTCCTATTGGGTAAGATTTATTACAGCAAACAGATACAAAGCAAAAACAGCAAAAGGGAAAAGGTGCATAGGATGAAGTCCAGAGGAAACCAAATGCAAGATTCCTGGAGTTCCACATAATGTGCTTAATTCTTCTAACAACATGCTATGGTGATATGTGTGAAGTGTTGTCTGCCAGGGAAGCCTACTAGAAACTCGGTGCCCAAGTTTTTTATTGGGGGCTCGTTAAGTTGGCACCCTCTGCCTAACCCATGACAAAATTCCAGACTCCTAGAAGGAAAACAGGTGTTTAGCACACACCACATTGTTTACAGTTTAGGGAAAGTTTTAATATCAGCCTAGGAAACTACCAGCCAACTTCCCAGATGCCAGCCAAGGGCCATCCTTTTTAAAAAGCAGGCCTTTCTAAGGATGGAAGTCTCAAGCCTATATGAATTCTTCTTCACAGAGCTTTTCTTCGTAGTTTATCCTATGAGGGTCAACATAAAAGAAACCAACCTTTGCTTCATCTTTTTATTGCTACAAAGGGAAAGTAATTTGCACTTAGGGTTGAGGAAGGTAAAAGTGAGAAAGAAAAGACAGTTTCTAAAATATCCTGAATAGAAGGAGAGAGTACATGACAGGTAGCATACATTTTAGTTGATGGGCAGTTTTCGAGAATGATGGGAAATGGACACCCTCCTGCCCTTTTTCCAGATGTGTGTCTGTACTACAGCAGAGATGCTATTTGCTTTGAGATAGGCTAAGGTTTTTCATGTACACAGTGGATTATCCTCTGAATTGTAGAGGCACATTTCCTTTCTGTGATGTATGTATAGCTGAATTTCTTTGAGAGTATAGTTTTTTTTTTTGGAATGAGCCAAAAAAGTCTTTTAATGACTTTGATTCACAAATAAAGTCTGTTATGGATTCTGGCTGTACAAGTTCTTTGTTTTGCTTGCTGTTATCAAAATGGGATTTACTTCACAGCTACTTTTTTTTTTTTTAAACAAATGGAAGATCTGTGGCAACCATGCATCTTGAGCAAGTCTATCAGTGCCATTTTTCTAACAGCATTTGCTCACTTTATATCTCTGTGTTATGTTTTGGTAATTCTCTCAATATTTCAGACTTTTCAATGATTATATTTAGCTAGGTAGCCTGTTAATTTCTTCCCAGTCCCATTAGTATTTTTAAAATTAGGTGTCATGTTTGATTTCTAGGCTGGCAGGCTGTGAGACTCATTATTACAACATGGCTGCCACTAGTAATTATCTCAAAAAAATGCTTGATTTTATTTGACACCAAAGAGAAAAAACCCTGATTGTTAATCATTTGAAGTATGACCGTTTTAGTTCACGTTTTCCTCTCAACAAACTTCACAGAATAGTTTTTCTTTTTTGTGTAAAAATATATAGAATCACAAAGTTAAGTTTAATAAATTATATTTCTACATTATTTTAAAGTCTTCTCATTTTACAGATATTTGTTCCATCTTTATTTCTTACATGCAGTGTCTGTGAACTTGTACTCAATCAGAAAGAGAAATGAGAAGTTCTCGTCTCTGTCCTTCAGTAAAATCTATTCTAAAGCCAAATGAATTTTGGATTGCCTGCTGGTTTGTAATTTTTATGAATTAAATAATTTTATGAAATAAAAAAATTAAGAGTTGGGCATTATGATCTATGAAAGGCAGGTTTATCGGATTATTTGTAGTATCCTGTTCCCCTTAAGCTATGTTCACATAATCACTTGTATTTGAAAAAATTTACTATATAATCCATTCACATGGTCAAAAATTAAAAAGGTATACATTGAGAAATCTCACTCCCACCCATGCCCCTCTATCTTCTCAGGATATCTGGGTGTGCCATAGTTTAACCAACATGAAGACTGGCAACATCATATGCGTACCACCTGATTCCAGTGACCTGGTCTCCTTCAACTTCATTTGTAACTGTTTTGTCTTTTAGCTGTCCAGGATCAGAAGACAGAGTAAATGTTATATATACTTGAGGATGCTCTTAAAGAAGTAGTTCATTTTACTTTCAGTAAGATACCATGTCTCTTAATGCACAACTTATTTATTTGTTTTACAGTGGAAGATTGATGATAAGCCTGTAAAAATTGACAAATGGGATGGATCAGCTGTGAAAAATTCTTTGGATGATTCTGCCAAAAAGGTACTTTCTTGAGATTGGGGGAGGGGGTGTCTGTTAGTATGGGTACAGCTGGTGACACATCTCTTGCAGGATTTTTTTCTTCTGTGACTTGGAATGACCTTAGTTTTCAGTGTTAGAAATTGAGCCAGAAAGTATTTTCTAAAATCTTTGCAGTGTATATAGGGGACATGTGTTAAAATCTAATTGTTACCTACCTCAGGCTTCTCTAAGTCTTAAATTCCAGAAAGCTGGTAATCTATTGTTTTTGAGGTTAATTAGCCTAGAGACAAGAAGGTTGAGGGGATATAGGACATTCATCCATGATGGATCATCTCTCTGCTTATTTTTTTGTTTGATTGGGGTTTGTTTGGGGAGGTGGGAATTAGGTTTATTTATTTATTTTTTTTTTAATGGAGATACTGGGGATTGAACCCAGGACCTTGTGCATGCTAAGCATGCACTCTACCACTGAGCTATACCCTTCCCGTTCATCTCTCTATTTAAAACGAGGAAAAGAAATTTTTAGCTTCATCCTAGGGAAGAAGTTGAGGATTAAAAAAAAAAGTAGAAAAAGCTGATGAACTTTCTCTCTGGGATCATTGTAAACAACTTGAGTCTTTTTTTGCTTGCAGTGGCAAAATCCTGGTTGGAGAGAACTACTTGGTCATTTGTGTGATTAAGATAACTTTTATCATAGAAATTAAGAATTAAAGGCAGTACAGAGAAGGAGGTATTCCTAATAGCTTGATTCCTTGTTCTTCTCACTAGGTACTTCTGGAAAAGTACAAGTATGTGGAGAATTTTGGTCTAATTGACGGTCGCCTCACCATCTGTACCATCTCCTGTTTCTTTGCCTTAGTGGCTTTGATTTGGGATTATATGCACCCCTTTCCAGAGTCCAAGCCTGTTTTGGCTTTGTGCGTCATATCATATCCTTTATTGAAGCTCATGTTTGTTTTCTACTGACAGTTTTTTAAATTTTCTACTGATACTTGTCCCTGCTCCCTACAAAAAATAAACTTCAAGCCTGGGGCCTGCTAATGTTAGGATTTAACATTATGAAATGTGGGCATTTGTAGATTATGTAGTAATTATTGTTAACATTTTAGATTCAGTATTGTTATTTTATCTTAAATTCTTTTGGGTTATTGGTAGAGGTTATTATAATCCAAGTGTGAACAACTAATAGCAAAACACAGTAATAGTAATAGTGAGACCCAGCTCTTCTCATTTCTAGCCTAGAACTTTTCCCATTCGACCGGGCTGCTTCAAGCCTCTCATTCCAGGGTATAGACTTACCTCACTTTATTGCCCTTTGTTTTATTATGCTTCACAGCTACTTTTTTTTTTTTTTTAAACAAATGGAAGATCTGTGGCAACCATGCATCTTGAGCAAGTCTATCAGTGCCATTTTTCTAACAGCATTTGCTCACTTTATATTTCTGTGTTATGTTTTGGTAGTTCTTTCAATATTTCAGACTTTTCAATGATTATATTTGTTATGGTGATATGTAATCAGTGAGCATTCATGTTAATATTGTAGTTGTTTTTTGTGGCACTACAAACCATACCCATGTAAGACAACAAACTTAATAAATGTATGTGTTCTGACTGTTCCACTGCCCAGCCATTCACCTGTCTTCTCCCTCCCCTGGGGCCTCCCTATTCCCTGAGATGCAGTAATATTGAAACTAAGCCCTACAGTGGCCTCTGATTGTTCAAATGAAAGGGAGAGTTGCAGGTCTCTCATTTTAAATCAAAAGCTAGAAATAATTAAATGTGATGAGGAAGGCATTTTGAAAGCCAAGATAGGCCAAACTCTAGGACTCTTGTGCCAAATAGTGAGGCAAATTGTGAATGCAAAGGAAAAGTTCTTAAAGGAGATTAAAAGTGCTACTCCAGTGAACACATGAATGGTAAGAAAGCGAAAGAACCTTAATCCTGATATGGTGAAAGTTTTAGTGGTCTGGATAGAAGATCAAACCAGCTACAAGATTTCCTTAAGCCAAAGCCTAATCCAGAGCACAGCGAACTGTCTTCAGTTCTATGAAGGCTGAGAGAGGTGAGGAATCTTCAGAAGAAAAGTTTGAAGCTAACATGGGTTGTTCATGAGATTTAGAGAAAGAACCATCTCCATAACATAAAGTACAAGGTGAAGCAGCAACTGCTGATGTAGAAGCTGCAGCAAGTTATCCAGGAGATCTAGCTGAGATCATTAATGAAGGTGGCTACACTAAACAACAGATTTTTGATGTACATGAAACAGCCTTACATTGGAAGATGCCATCTAGGGCTTTTGTAGTTAGAAGACAATGCCTGGCTTCAAAGCTTTAAAGGACAGGCTGACTCTTGCAGCTGGTGACTTTAAACTGAAGTCAATGTTTATTTACAATTCTGAAAATTCTAAAGCTTTTTAAGAATTATACTACATCTGCTCTGCCTCTGCTCTGCAAATGGAACAACAAAGCCTTAATGACAGCACATCTGGATGACAGCACATCTGTTTACAGCATTGTTTACTGAATATTTTAAGCCCATTGTTGAGACTTACTACTCAGAAAAAAAAAATTCCTTTCAAGATATTACTGCTTGTTGACAGTGCCCTTAGTCATCCAAGAACTCTGATAGAGATGTATAGCAAGATTAATGTTGTTTTCATGCCTGCTAATACAACATCCCTTTAGTAGCCATAGCTCAAGGAGTGATTTCAACTTTCAGGCTTTATTATTTAAGAAATATGTTGTAATGCTATAACTGCCCTGGATAGTGATTCCTCTGATGAATCTGGGCATAATAAATTGAAACCTTCTGGGAAAGATTCACTGTTGTAGATGCCATTAAGAACATTTGTGATTCATGGGAAGAGGACAAAATATCACCATTAACAGGACTTTAGAAGAAATTGATTCTAGCCCTTATGTATGACTTTGAGAGGTTCAAATCTCAGTGGAGGAAGTAACTGCAGATGTGGTAGAAATAACAAGATCACGACAATTAGAAGTAGAGCCTGAAGATGTGACTGTATTGCTGCAATCTCATAACCAAACTTTAACAGATGAGGAGTTGCTTCTGGATGGTTTCTTGAACTGGAATCCACTCCTGGTGAAGATGCTGTGAAGATTATTGAAATGACAACAAGGATTTAGAATATTACATAAACTTAGTTGATGAAGCTGCAGGATTTGAGAGAGGATTGATTCTAATTTTGAAAGAAATTCTACGGTGGGTAAAATGCTATCAAATAGCATTGCATGCTATAGAGGTATTTGAAAGGAAGAGTCAGTTGATGCAGTAAACTTCATTGTTGTCTTATTATAAGAAATTGCCACAGCCACCCCAACCTTCAGCATCCATCACCTTGATCAGGTCAGAAGCCATCGACATTTGAGGCAAGACCCTCCCACCAGGAAGAATATTATGACTCACTGAAGTGCTCAGATGATAGTTAGCATTTTTTAACAATGAAGTATTTTTAGATTAAGGTATGTACATTGTTTTTAGACATAATGTTATTGCACACTTAATAGACCTGAGTTTGAAATCCCAAGTAATTTTGTGAGTTGTGCCAATAGAATTTAACTTTTTGGAGACTGAATGCTGCTCATTTGTAAATATGAGTAATACACACTAAGAATTAGCATAAAGATTAAATGAGAGATTTTATAAAGCTTTTGGTTTAAAAAAAACTAAAAAAAATAAATAAATAAAGCTTTTGGTATGTAAAGTTATATGTTCACAGTAACAATTTTCTTGTGGTTGCCACTCCCTCTTCCCCAAGTCAGTTTGTGCATACTGAACTTTTTAATTTGAAAAATACTTTGAATGTCTTTCCATGTTAGTATATACAGGACTACCTCATTCTTAATAGCCACTTAGTACTACTGCTGTGTACTAGTTGTTTAAAATAAATCATTTTGATAGGTAGTTTACTTTTCATCACAATCTTACCACTGCCTGAAATAGTTCTAAAAACTCCGCTTTGGGAATTTTTCTTCAGAGGCAGTTAGAAAGCCATTTAATAAAGCAGGTCTTGGTCAAAATTGGTATTGTCCAAATTGATCCCAAATCACAGTCCCAGAATTTATACCTTAACTCCTTTCAGTATCAGATAAATGATCCCAGTGTGAACTTTTTCACTATTAAGACAACAGTTCAAAAGAGTATGCCATAGGTTCTGAAAAAAGTTCCCAAAGGAGTTGCAAAGAAATTTGAACAATGACAACAACCTTATTACTAATATGTAGTCTCCCAAGAGATCAGCCTCAATGGAATTTCATCTGTTTGGTTATACTTGTTTAAAACAGAACAACATCTTGCCACTTTTATAATCATGTCATTTTTATAATAGTAATGACTACCATTATGAATATCTTCTGTGAGACTCACGGACATACAAAACAATCTGGTTACCAAAGGGAAAAGGATGGAGAGGCATAAATTACAGGTTGGGGATTAACAGACACACATGACTATATATATATAAATAGATAAACAACAAGGACCTACTATATAGCACAGGGAACTATATTCAATTTCTTGTAATAACACATAATGGAAAAGACTCTGAAAAGAAAATATATATGTGTATGTATATGTATAACAATCACTTTGCTGTACACCTGAAACTAACATTGTAAATCAACTACACTTCAGTAAAATTTTTTTTAAAAAATCTGTGATATTTTTCACAGACTAAAAAATATATACCATCTCTAAATCTCGTGACAATTCTAAAAAGTCAGTTTTATCCCCATTTTAGAGGTGATATTATTACGCCTTGGGGAAAGGAGTCACTTGTCAAGGTTACATTAGTTAAAAGCCCTGAATTCAAATCTAGGACTGCTTTATTCCAAAGCTCATACACTTCGTACTATACTTTCCTGCCTAGCGCGTCCATAAAATTTAAATGACACATGTACACAAAGCTCTTATGCCAATTTCTGGCACACAGCTACTCAAATACGGTAGTTACTCCTATGAAAAACTGAATATAATAATAAGCCTACATGTATATAGGAAGTAATTGTTCTTATAGTAAACTAATTTGAAGTAGATTTTCTTCTCTTTGACTGATCCTTGAAATTGGTTGAGCACGGTCAAGTCCATTGTGATTATTAGTTTTGAATTGTATAGAGAAATAGCACAAGTCTTTACAAACTAGGTAATAGAGGATCTTATATATGTTGTCCTTGAGCAGAAAAGATGAGAGCTGATTTATGCTCTGTTCCTTTTTCCTTTCTTCCTTTTTGAGGTGTTCTTTACTAAATTTAACCAGAGAGAGCCTTGCTTCTCTTGGTATATAAACATAAGGATGAAAATGAAATAGTTAAATTTTCAGTGTTTTTGCAGCAAGCAAAACTCTATCCTTTAGGACCACCATTAGGAAAGTTTTTGTAGCCCTTGCTTGTCATTTTGTGTTATTTCTCTTTTGTGTGTATGTTTGTGTATTCTCCCTTAACTTTATCTGAACCTATTTTGTGATGATGGGGATCCTGACTATTTATACCTCGTATAAGGAAAAGAGCATCTTTCTTGTGGCGCACAGGAAAGATCCTACAGGGATGGATCCTGATGACATTTGGCAACTGTCGTCTAGTCTCAAAAGGTATGACTATCCTCACAGATTCTTAAATCCTGCGGTTGGATTTTCTCTGGGTATTTAGTCATTATCAACAGACTGTTGTATGCCTATTCTTTGCAGGTCATAGTGTTAGTCATGTAAAATGAAGGGTTATGAATGACCTAGAAGATTTTCCCTAGCATTACACTTCTGAGATAGCATGATTTATCACAGATAATGGGGATAAACTGGGAGAAGGTACACTTTGGTGGAAGAATGAAAAATGAGTCTCTTTTTCCTTGTGGCCAATAAACTGAGCCAATTAGAGTAAGAATTATAAATTAATAAACAGCTTCTGTCATTACCAACTTGAGATACATGTAAGAAGGAGCAGACTTTCATTCTGATGTTGGTTCTTTCTCCTGCTGGTAGGGCTCCTAGCTGCCATTTTGGCCTCAGCCATCATAAATCTGTACCCTGTGCCAGGCCCCTAGAGCAGAGTTGCAGAGTTCTAGACCTTAGCAACATCTTGATTTCATTATTTTCATTCTGACTTAGGTATTTTTTTAACAGCTTTATTGAAATATAGTTCAGATACTATAGCTCACCTATTTAAAGTGTATATAGTTCAGTGGTTTCTAGTGTGTTTAAAGATATTTGCAACCATAACCACAGGTAACTTTACAACATTTTCATCGTCTCCAAGAGAAACTGTACCCTTTGACTGTCATCTCCCTGTCTCCTCATTGCTCCAGCCTTAAATACCCACTAATCTACTTTCTGTCTCTAGATTTCCCTGTCCTGGATATTTCACGTGAATGGAATCATATAATACATGATCCTTTGTGACTGGCTTCTTTCACTTAGAATGTTTTCAAGGTTCAGCCATAGTGTAGCATGTATTGATACTTCATTCCTTTTTATGCCTGATGTTATATTGTAAGGACATACCACATTTTATTTATCCATTTATTCCTTGATGGATGTTTGAGTCGTTTCCACCTTTTGGCTATTATGAATAATGCTTCTATAAACATTCATGTACAAGTTTTTGTGTGGACATACATTTTAATTGCTGGATCATATAGTAACTCTTTTTTAATTGCTTGAGGAACTGCCAGTCTGTTTTCCAAAACAGCTACACCATTTTACAGTCCCACTAGCAGTATAAGAGGGCTCTGATTTTTTTTCACATTACCTGTTGACTTTTACCAACTGCCACATTGTTGGTGCCTGTGGAGAGGAAATATGCCACCTCTTTTTGTCTCATTGTAGTTAAATACAGACTTGCTTCTCTTTCCTTGGAGATGACTCCTGACTCATTGGCACTCTCTCTAACATAGTTCCTTTCAGAAGGCTTGATAATTTCAGTATCCACGTAGGTGATTATTCCAGTACTGTAGGTCTCTCAGTTTTACTTCCTGTCTGATTATCTTGTTTTCTGCCATGTCTTAAATATTTATTTCCCTTACATACCCTAGACCTTACTGTTACTGATAACTAATTACCTTCAATAATTTCACTTCTAAGTATCCCACTCTCTGACCACTGCTTTCTATTTTTCTAGTTTGTCTCCTTGTTCTCTTGTCCCAACAGTTATTCAGCCCCAGTGGCATCAATAACCCATTGAGCCTCCCACCTTTTCACTGTACCTCATCCCTTCAGTGTCTCACTTCCTCCTTTCCCTGCTTAGATTCCCTGGCACTTCTGTAATCCAGTTACTCTCTCACTGTCCGAGAGGATCTGTCATACCTTCGCCTCTGTTCTCAAACCTCTTGTCCTCTTCACCCATCTTCGTTCTCATATTCTTTTTGTTTCTGAGAAGATAGAAGCAATGAGAAGTCTCCCATCGTTATCCACTCACAGTGCTCATCATACCCTGCCTTCTTTCTCAGTTCCTGTCTGAAGCCTCCTCTCCATTTGTCCGCTAGCATCTATCCCTTCTCATTGACATGATGTTTCCCTTTCTGCTGGGTCATTCTCTCTGGCATGAGCATATATTGTAATTTCTCCCAGTGGAAAATTGTTTTTCTCTTCCCTTCTTCTCTCATATGGTCTCCCCATTTCCCTGCTCCCCTTTTCTTCCTCTCCCATTATTTCTGGGGTCTGCTCATCTTTACTTCTCTTTCCTCATCGTACTTGACCTGTCAGCAGCATTTAACACAGTGGATCACTCTCTCCTTGTTATACTTCTTTTTTTTTTTTAAACTAGGCTTCTAGGGTGCCATAGTCTTACAATTTTCTCTTAATGTCTGTTCCTTAGTCTCCTCTGTGATTCTTCTTTATCCTCTTTCTCTAAGTTTGAAATGCTTGTTCCTGCCACCTCTTCTCTATCTATATTCACTCACTAGGTGTAATCTTATCTAGACTTTCAAGATTTTAAATACCATCTGTAATGATGAAGATCTCTAAATCTGTATTTTCATCCTAGACCTATTCTCTGAACTCCAGGTACGTTCCACCTTTCTATTTGACATTGGATCCTAATGAGCATCTCATAGTTAATATATACAAAACTTAACTCTTCTATCCCTCATCTAAACCTCCTTTTCCCTGTTTTCCCAATCTCAGTAAATGGCAACTCCATCCTAGTTATTCAGGCCATTTAACTCCTCTCTCAGTCCTTCAGATAGATTGTCAGCAGATTGTCAGCTCTACCTCCTAATTAGATTCATTCTAACCACTTAGTATCTCCACTGCTGCCATCATCTCTCAGTTAGGTTCCTATAATAATGTCCTAATAGACTTCTGCAGCTGCTTTCCCTGCCCATAGTCTATTTCCAGTACAGGAGGCAGAGTGATCCCTTTAAAATGTAAGGCAGATCAACTCAATCCTCAGCTCAAAATCCTCTCAGAAAAAACTAAATTCCTAAGCATGGCTTAGAAGTGCATACTTACCTATTCTCTGCATCCCACATACATGCAGACACCCCTCACCTCCTGTGACTCGCATCTCCTCCCTCTCCATTGTTTGTATTGGCCTCCTTTCTGTTCTTCACACATTCTAGGCATGTGCTTGCCTCAGGCCTTTGCATTGTTTCCACTGCCTGGAATATTCTTTTTCCAGATAGCTTGTTCTCTAACCTTCTTTAGGCTCTGCTCAAACATCTGTTTAGTGAAGACTTTCCATATTTAAAAGAGCATCATAGTTTTTATTTTATTGTTGGTTTCCTCACACATACTAAAATAAAACTCTCAAAAGACAGAGAGATTACTCTGCTGTGTTCATTACTGTATGTCCTTAGCATCCAAAACTGCGTGACATATGGATGGTCCTGAATAAATATTTGTTCAATTAATGAGAAACTATTTCTAAAACTATTTCTGTTAGATCATGTCCTACCATCAGAACCATGGAACTGGACTCAAAAGTCCAAAAATTGCTGTGATATTGCTTAGCAACAGTGATCAAAACTTGAGAAAAACTTTTGAGGTGTTGAAAATAGTTCAAGGACCTGTACTCCTAGCTATCCAGGTTGGAAGTAACTGGCTAGACAACAATTTATGGAGCTATGATCTTTTAAACACCAGTTAATGATAGGAACTATTACAACTGTAACAGTGATTCTGAAAAATAGGTGATAGTGTTACTGTTTTAAACAGGCCGAGAAAAACAGATGCTTAAGCATCTGCTTCCTCTAAAGGTAATACCAGCCTGACAATCCGTTGAATATGCCCTAATTAAATGGAGACAGAAAGAGAGGACTTGGGGGAGGAATGTCAGCCTGCCAGAGGTTGATGTTATAAACCTTCTTTAGTGGGTGGAGATAGTAAAGGCCTTCACGATATACCTTATGGTGTAGCTAAGAAATCTGTGGAGTTTGTGTAGTAAAAGATATCCCTGGCCTGGGATCAGGGTGGAACCTGGAGCTAGACTGATTACAGGGAACAAGGACTGTGTAGCCTGGAATTGGGGAACATCTGTGAAAATAAGAGTTCTTCATTCATTAATAAAAATTTGCCTACCAAGTGCCAAGCTAAGAATAGAAAACAAGTAAGACAAAATCCTTGCCCTCAAGAATCCCTGTGACTAGTGAAGAAAACAAATACTTAGTCATCACTTTAAGAGATAATCTCACTGATAGCATAGGAGCCTATCATTAGACCTAGTTAATGACAGGCACTCAGTATTTGAGTTAGCTATTGATTGACGGTGCTGTGGATGACATAGGAGAGACATCTAACGCAATTTGGGAGTGTTTGGAAAGGTTTTCCCAGAAAGTTTTATGCCCAAGTATTAACAAATGGAAACTAGTCAGGTGAGATTGGAGAGAAGTGTCTACTAGGAAGACCCTTAGCATAACAACGAACCGAAATCCAGAGGTGAGAGAAGATGGTCCATATGGTTTAACAGTCTATGACAAGGTGAAGGGCATGCACAGTAATTTTTTTTTTTTTTTGAAAGGCTAGTGCTGTGTGTTCCCTATATCACCAGTAGCCAGCTCCACCCTTAGTGCTCTTGGTTTCAATCAGGAGTCTAAAGAAGAGTCTTATGGTCGTTGGCCATTTCAGAACTTTGGAAATGTAATGTCAATTCATCAGAAAGAAACATGAGTCATTAGTGATAGATGTGGGCTCATACCTACTTGAAGTTTATTAATACTGGGATTCCAAAATTTAGAGATCCCTGATTTAACTTGTTCATTGGAATTATAAAACTGTTGGATCCAATTACTACCCCAAAAAATTACTGTGGGTTTTCCACGAAAACAGTAGGATGATTCTTTTTGAGTTGTTTATTGGATTATAAAACTGCATCTATATTATGGACATTGATTGAGAAAGTTACTTTCATAGTAAAGCACTTTTTAAATATTAATAAATTAATTTTTAAAAAGTACTTAATGCTCTACTGTTAAATGTCTGTGTTGAAAAGTCTGTTGAAAGTCTGTGTATAGTTTTTGATTTGTTGTCTTTGCTCAGGTTTGATGACAAATACACTCTGAAGCTGACCTTCATCAGTGGAAGAACAAAGCAGCAACGGGAAGCCGAGTTCACCAAGTCCATTGCTAAGTTTTTTGACCACAGCGGGACACTGGTCATGGATGCATATGAGCCTGAAATATCTAGGCTCCATGACAGTCTCGCTACAGAAAGAAAAATAAAATAGCCACTTCTAAAAGCAGCCGTCTTTCTGCCGGATCATGCTGAATTAGGGGTAAGGGAGAAAGAGACAGTGAACTTAAAATGGATAAAGTAAGAAATGTTAAAAAGTCCCTGTTTTGTCCTAAAATTTTAGTCTGTTCTGGATAAATAGGATTTTCTAGCTCAGATACGAGAAGTTGTAGCTCTGATATCTAGCTATAGCCTCTTTGGTCTGCTGATGACATTGTTTTGATTTGCTTTTCTGGAAAAGCATTTTTTGCTAAAAACCATACAGATTTCCTCCTTCATACCTAGCAGTACTTTATATAGTATAGCTTTGTGCCATGGTGGCGTTTAAGATGCAGTTTTTAAAATTGTTAACCTGTTGCTGACTTCATTGTGTTAATTCTCATTTCAACAGCTGTTTCCCTTAATTCAGGATACAACTTCTTGTGTATGACAGTTTTCCTTCACACACCATTTTTGTGGGTGTGTATATATCTGAATTGGGGAGAATTGGAAAAGAAACCCCCACAGCTTTTTAATTTGTTTGAAACAGACTTTCTGCCTGTTACATTTTGTGCTCTTAACCAATTAAAGAAGTCAGTGGCATTTTTAGTTTTATCTTGTCTATGTTTTCCACTAGTATATCCCCATTGATTTGTTTGTGCCCTTTATTAACTGCCATTTTCTAAAATTTTTTTCAATAAAAGGAAAGATATGTGAAAAAATGGAGTCATAGTCTTGATGGAAGGAACAAAGCAGTACATGTTAACTGTCTTACTACTATAGGTTCCTTTTGTTTCTAGGCTGCTTCACAGATCAGAGGTCCCTGAGGACCTGTAGAGGAGGAACTACTAGCTTTCCAGTGATAACAATAATGACACTCAGTACTTTGTGTCGGGTAGTGTTCCAGGTACCTTACATGTACTAGCTCACTAATGCCCACGACAGTCCTAAGATAGTAGGTAGTAGTATTAGCCCCATTTTATAGGTGAGGAAACTGAGGCACTAAAATTGAATAATTGTCTCATAGCTACCAATAGAGCTGGGATTTAAACCTTGTGAGTTTGGCTCCAGAGTTGTGAGCAGCATCTTTTCTAGTATTTTCCCACTGTGGTCAGAGAAGAACTGGGCACTTGCCCAGATACTGTGACCTATGGGAATATTGTTGCTCTAGCCCTACGTAAGTACAATTTCAACTGAGCCTAGTACCTAAAACTATATTCAGTTTATAAGAAATCACACTTAGCACATTCTCCTCTCTGACTTGGGAATGTCCTATCTAGCACCACACAGTGGGGGTTTGAGGAACATCATTGGACAGGAAGTTGAAGCCTTGAATTCTGTACTCTTTATTCCCATAAACCCTGGGTAAGTCATGTAATTCTCTGAGCTTCTAGTTTCTTCTTTTTTTTAGGTGGTGATCCTATTCTGTCAGCTACTTGAAGCTTTTGAAAGTGTATAATCGGGTAATTGTGTTTTTACAATGAAGGAGTTACTGTTAGACACAGGGTCCCAAGGCTTGTGATGTGGACAGGGAGTAGCCCTCTCCATGATGACTCCTTGGAATTCTTTCACACCATGCATACTTTTTTTCTTTAAATATGCAAACGTGTATCTTCACTTTTTTTTTTAATGAAAATTGAATTATTTTGAAATATGTTCTGTGTCTTTTTAACTTAATTGTTCTTAGGTATTTTCCCTGTCAGTATACATAGGTCAATGCACTTTTGAAAGCTGCATAATATTCCACAGTAGAGATGGTTTTAATTTAACTATTTGCCTATTAATTGATATGTTTGTTTGTTTCTAGTTTTTTACTATCCCAAAGGAGGAATCGGTTTGGGAGAGAGTGGGGAAAAAGGTCCTCCAGTGAGAAACAAGAGACCGAGATTGTTTTCAGCTTTATTCTAATTTGTGACCTTGAGCAAATCTCATTCTTTCTCTAGGTCCAAGTGTCTGAATCTGTCAGAGAAGTTTCAGTAATGTATACTTTGAGATTATAAAGACTCCCTACCCCCCCCCAGAAATGCCTGCGTATAAAACATTTTTCATTATGAATAATATGAATGCTATAATCCCTTAAATCTGCCCGTAAAACCCCACTTTGAGATTTCTTCAGCTACATGGATCCCTTAAGGTTTTTCCCCGACTCCAGTAACCAGTTGGCAGTATCAATTTGATAAGTAAAGAAGTGGGTTAGCAGCCCAGCCATGTGGTCATCCTGCATGTACCTCCACCCACCCACCTATCCAATTATGGTATTTTAGGACAGTTTCTCATCACTCGAACAGGCTCAAGCCTCGGCATGGGCATAGTCTGTGAGGCTGCAGAGGCACTGCAGAGTGCTTCTGGCCGGCATTTCACACATGCATCAACCAGCTGGTCACTCCAGCCAGTTTTGAATGTTGGCTGGGCTGTTCTTCACTCTCTTGAGTAGGTCTGCAGCACCCCTCCCACCAGGAAACCCTGATGCCCATCACGTTTTCCTCCTTGCTCTCAACCCTTCACACTTGCCTAGGTTGGACTTAGGTCTTCCCAAAAATGTAAGGCTGCTAAGGAGAGTGGGGAAAGACAGCTAATGTTTTTCATTATTTGTAAATTTGAGCTGCTAATGTGTATTTGATGTTTGGTGCTTTTATATGTATTTTAGAAATAATCTTTTTGCTTCAGAACAACCTTAGGGAATGGAAGAAAATGCAAAAGTTCCTTTGAATACATGCAAATTGTATTTTTCTCTGGGTCCAAGTTCCTACTCAGTTTAGAGCTCTTTCTCTCACCAGCTCTCTATCATGTCTTCACCCCTGGCTAGACACCCCCTTCCCTGATTCCAACCTTGTCTCCTTGATGGAAGTTATCTGGGAAAACAGCTAATATCACAATATTTTTTTGTAAAAGACTATCCCCACTAACAGCCTTTAGTGTTATTAAATAAAATATTCTTAATAATCCAGCCTGAAAGCACATGTGCTCAGATGACTCCTCTGATATTCACAACTACTTCAAGAATAATTGACAAGGACTCTTAACCATTTTTTTTTAATGCCATGGATCTTTTTTGACAGCCTAGTGTTGTCTATGACCCCCTTCTCAGAATAATGTTTTAAATACATTATTGCCTGTTAATGAGGATTGGGGAGGTGGTTGTAGGCTCTGAGTACCGGGAAGTAGGTTCAAAGACAGTTCTTCAGAAGGTGCAACTGGTGGTTGCTCACTCTCTTCTGATTAGGAGGACTTCCTCACTCATCTGGCAGTCAGCTTCAGATCCACCCCATTGTAATACACTAATATTCATCCCGGATGGGCAACAGGTTCCTCCTCCTTTCAGACAGCAGTTACAGAGACACCTACACAAACATGAAAAGAGGAAAATTCCCTACTTCTGTGAATGGAAACTATGTGAATTGTTAGAAATTTGTCTGGTTTACTTGGGTGAGGAGAGGTTCTGGGGTATAAGGCTTGTTAAGGAAGAAAGGCAACTGTTAGATTGTCTTATAGCTTGCTGCCTCCTGCAGTCTATCATGCCAACTTTAGATTCATTCAGAGACAACAGTAAAGGTCTCAGGGTCTTTTGCAGAATGTCTTGGCTGCTATAAGGGAGCTTTGGCTCTTTGAGGGAAATTTCCCTGTGACTGACAAACTTCTGGGAAACCACTGATTAGTATTGAATAATATTCAGTATCAGTATTCAGGCTCTTAGTGCCCTGGATTTAGTTTATAATGCTGTCAGAGGTGACCCACTGGAGAATGAGAAAGTGTTGGGAGAAGCAATCTGCCAGGAACCCTGAGCATCCCTGCATGTTCTTGCTTCACATGAATGCCTTATCTCAGTGTTTTCTGTTTGTAGTGAGCAACCTTGAGAGATGAGGTAATGTCTCTTTCCTAGGAGCAGGTTTGCCTACTGTTCACTGTGAAAGTGTTGAATCCCCCAAGCTCAGGGTTTTCCTGTGACACAACCCACTGCATGTGTAGGCATCCACCTAGGCCTACCTGCATCACTTGTTGGGGGGTGAAGGGGGGACTGGCACAAACTTGCCCATTGCTGCTTACTGTAGTATAAGCAATAAAGTTCTTTGTCTCTGATTCAGGAATCTCACGTCATCTGCCAGCATCTGTGAAAAAATAATAGGTTAACTTGTTCGTTTTGCAAGTAGGATCAAATTCTAGACCTTTCATAGACTACTCTTGACAGTCTGGTAGCAGGGATGGGATCCTGACAGACAAGGCTTCAGAAGAGAGAGGACATGGGCCAGGTGAGAATATAAGAAGGTAACCTGGGGTCTGGTAGCAAATGCTAGTGAGAAAGGAGGGGAATAAGGGCCCCTGGTTGTCCTACATGTTAATGAATGTTTTGAGACTAAGCAACAAGAGGTAGAATTGAAACACACTGCCCAACTGGGATTTAGGTTGTTGCTCATTCTCCTAAGGCCAGAAGGAGGGAAGGATGTTTTGATAATGAGGCAGCAAGCCTGTGGCCCGAGCTGAAGGCAGTTATGGCTGTGACTGATGAGTAAAGGATTCCCCAAAGGTGGAATAAGTGGTGTCGCAATCAGGATATAGAGCTTTGAGTGGACCAAAAATATTAGGAGTTTGTTGAGTCCAAGCAGGTAACCATTTGAAACAAAAGTAAATGCATGACCTGATCCCTTTCCTGATTTAAGGAAGGAAGCTATGTATGCTGGGGGAATCTTTGAGGAGGGGAGAGACTCCCCTTTTATAGCTGTATTGGATATAATCATCTAAGTCACCATCCTACTTAGTCCCATGGAGACAGGGAGCACTGGGCACAGGGATGCTCAAAAGTGCCAAGGACTGTGGGGCAGATCCACAGTGGTATGCAGAGGGGTGAAAAAATATACCCAAAATAGAAATCTCTGATCTGCAGATGCTTGTAGGAGCCAAGCAGTACACAAGGGAAGAGGCAGCACTGACCCTGGAGCAGGAGTCAGAAAAGTCCTTACCCAGCTGCCCCGTGTAGGCTAGCCTCTCACACTTACGGCTGGAAGAGAACATGATCTCTTGGTGGCTGTGGCTGTGACTGTGGCCTGCTACTTACCTATTTTAAACTGCTTAGTTTGGATTCCCATGGTGGGGGGAAAAGTGTCTGAATTCAACTGGTGGGGTTTGGGCCAAGTTTGCAGTGGGAAAGGAAAATTAAAATGACCTGTAGGGGGAGCCTCTAAATGAATTCAGTGTACTAATGCTTTGTGGCTTTCACATCAATGTGTTATTGATATCAATTGTATATTTGATGATGTTTGACATGGTCCTAGATCATAAAATTTAGAAGAAGTCACCCCTGGAGGCTTCCTCTCAAAGAAAAATGGCCTAGTACAACTGTCTCAAACTGTTGCAAGCTCCTTAAACTTAACTAACTGCTGGATTTGCTATCCACCACTTGATGGCTCTGACCACAGTTTGATTCCTTTTAAACATTCCCTTTAACCTACTGAGAGGTCAGGTGTAATTTCAGCTCCTATACCTCTCATGCAAAAACATCAGGTGGAATTTCAGCCCCTGTACCTCATGCAAAACACATGTCACAACCTCTAGATGTTTCCTCACCCCCATTCTTGTAGCTATTGCTCAGTCATCCTGTAGGATGGATAGATGCCACCTGGCTGGTGACATGGACAAATGGGCTAGGTTGGACTGTTACCAGGGAATCTTCAAAAACAAGGACTGATTTCAATTATTCTAAATGACCTGGGAACTCTGAGGCCTACCAGGTGGGCAGGCAGTTACATTAGGGACACTGTCAATCTGTGTCCTCTAAATGATGTAGATCCCACTTGGGAGGTCCCAACAATGATAAATGGGGACATCATATATGCCCCCAGGATTGTATTTCCTTTGTGGAAGCCAGGCATTAGCCCCTTCTGCCCTGAAAACATGGTGTCTTGCACATATGGAGGGTCATAAGCAACCTTCAAGTGTTTAAGGAAACACCACTAGTAGGTCATGTAGCCCTTAGGTGACTGTGGAGATTGCCCCAAAATGAGGCTACCCTTGGTTACACAGGGGAGCTTCCTGGAGGGTGACCGACTCATTTATGCACATTCTGCAGGAGGTTATCCCCATCTTGAGAGTCATCCTGTTAGAAATGTTGATTTGAAATTTGCTCCTGACTTAAGCTGAAGCCATCAATGGTATCACCTCAGCCCTGGAAGTTACTCAGGTGAACCTCAACTCACTGGCCAGTGTGGTTATGGATGATAGAATCACTCTTGACTTCCTTCTGGGCCACGGTAGAGTGTGCAGTTGCTAATATATCCTGCTGTACTTGGAGTTATGCCTCAGAAACCATCTGTACAAAGTGCTGTGGAGGCTGGAGAGAGAGTAACTATTTTAGCACAGAGGCCTGGTAGGCCTCCATGAAATGAAATGTATTTGATCTGATCTTTAAATGAGGAGTGGGGCCAAGAGTGCCTGTTTTACAGATGAGGAACCTGAGGCACAGATGTTAAATAACTTGCCAATGTCACTCAGCTAGGAAGTAGGAAGTAAAGGACTGGAGTCAAGATCTCTTCACCTCCAAATATAGAGATTGCTGCTAAACCTCACTGCCTCAGCATTAGACTGAGACCACCAAAGAAGAACTGAGAGAGATTTGGAATTCACTTTAGATATTTTCCTAAAGTTGACTTGATGATCCATAGAATTGGTGATTATGTGTTTGAAGAAGTCTGATGAAGAACCCTAGGACTTTGTAAGAACCACTCTTTAAAAATGAAATATTTCAGACAAATTATAAAGTTTAGAGAATAATAAAGTGAACACCCATAAGCCCACTGCCACCTTTAAAAAAAATTACCAATACAGTTGAAGTCCCTTGGGTATCCCTAATCACATCTACTTCTGCACTCTCAGAAATGACTACTATCCTGAATTTGGTATTTATTATTCCTATGCATTTTCTTCACACATGTGTGCATTAACAACACATGGTATTATTGTTTTACTTGTTTTAAATCTTTATATATGGTATTTGGCTGAGGGTTCCCAAGACTCAGATTCATCCCTAGGTTCAGAGATTAGTTAGAAGCACTCACAGGACTAAGCATATAGTTGTACTCACAGCTAAGATCTATGATAGCAATATAGAGAGGACACACACTGGATTGTAAGAGAAAAAGATGCAGGCAGAGTCTGAAGGAATCCATGTGTAGGCTTTCTTATGCTCTCTCCGTCCATGAGGGATCTCATTAAATACAGTTTACCCCAGCAATGCAAATGGAGCGTGTGTGCCATGTTTCTCCCTAGAGAATCCATTAGACTCAGGACCCATATTATTGGGGCTATTCATGGGGGAACCCTCTGCCTACCACGTATCAAAATTCCAGGCTCCCAGAAGGAAAGCAGGTGTTCAGAAACCATATTATGTTCAAATAGTCTCCACACTGTCTACATTTATTAATTGGAATTCTACTATAGGAAGAATTGTTTTTTCTCTCCTATTCAATTGTGCATATCAGTATGGACTCGGATTTTTATTTTATTCAGCGAGTTATCAAATACAATTTGCTCAAAAAATATATTCATACATGCATACATACATACATACATACATAAAATAACGCATATGAATATAATTTGAATTGGGTAGGTTCCCCAATGCTCTGGACCCCTGTACCCTTTTGTGAAGTCCTCTCCGAGGCCCGGAACTTTTGCTCGACTCTCAAGCAGTCCAGGGAAGTTTTAGGCAGTGATACCTAGCATCAGAGTGGCGACCAATAGGTGAGAGCGTGGATACAGGGGACTCAAAAAAGCGGGGGTGGGTGAACGGGGAGGGGGGCAGGAAATGGAAGGGTGAGGGGCGGAGCCAGGGAGCTGCGCGGCCATTAGGAGCTGAACCGGGGCCTGGGCAGGAGAGGGTGACCGGAAAGGAAGGGGCAAGTCCCAAGCCTAGGCTGGGACGTGGCTGAAGGCTGGCGTGGGGAGAGACGTTCAAGGCTGCACTGACCGGTGGGGGCGGGGCTGACTCCCCGCTGCAGCCAACCAACGGCCGCAACTGCCGGCCGCAGCCTCCGCGCATGCCCGCCCCCGCTTTATCCTGCACTGTTCGGCTGTTTGTGTCCGTGTCCGCCGTCCTTCTCTTGCCTCGGTCTCCCTAGTCTTGGTCATTCTCCCGGACTTTGGTGTCCGAGACGTGAGAGCTTGACCTCGCGCCCAGATCTGCCCTGAGAGAGATGGCGGAGCTGGCGTCCCGCGGAGGTGAGTGGGGCAGGGAGACTGGAGAGCCCCCGAAAAGTGGGGTACTGTGACTGTGGGAACAGGTTGGGCAGCACCATCTGGGTTTAGGAAATCCAGTCTACAGGGAATATTGGGTCTTAGACATAGCCAGAAAGTATTCTTGGCTTGTTATGTTTTTGTTTTCCTTCGACTGAAGCCAAACTTATTTAGAGATGAAAGGGAACTGAGGCTAGAAAAACCCTTCTTATTAGAGAGGGTCTGTGGGCTGCAGAGAGCCCTGAGCTGAAACTTAGATCTGGGCCTCGGTCCAGGTTTTGTTACTGACTCATTGAGAGGCCTTAGAGAAGTTTATGCCCTTCGGATCGGTTTTTACCATGTGTTCCATGAGAGGGGTTTGGACTACAGGATTTCCAGAGGCCTGACGATGGGTGCCCCTTAAGTTTTATTTGTTAGGAGTGAGTAAATGAGAGAGGCCTCCTTTTGGGGTTCACTGGAGGCTGCCAGCTACACTGAATTTATTGGAGTCTATGGAATTACATTGTTCTTAAAGCTTGAGAAATAGGTGGTATTATCCGCATTACAAATAAGGTAATAGGCTCAGAGGTAAAGTGATTTGCTAGTAAGTGTCAAAGCCAAGTCAGACTTCAAAGACCAAACTACACTATACTTTCTCCCAGTAGGAGAGCATGGAGGGCTTGACTGAAAGGTGATTATAGGGAGCAGCAGTTAACAACTTTGAGTTCTCTGCTAAAATGAACGGCTCCAGAGCAGAACTATATCTGATTCTTCTCTATCCCTAGCTCCCAGCATATAGTTTGTGTGAAATAGTTTGGGTATCAGTGCCAGAGCCACCACCTGTGTTGCACACTGTCATCAACATGATCAGCATAATCATAATTAATAAAAAGAATGATGGGGACTCTAATTGTTACAGTGATAGCAAAGCCGCAAGTGAAATTGTGAGGACATCGGAATTTATAATACTTACACGGTGTTTTAAAGTTTATACAGCACTTTTGAGTGGTTCTTCATTCGATAATCTTAGATAAATATTATTGTTGGTCACATTTTATAAGCAAGGAATCTAAGACCTAGAGAGATTAAGTGACCTGCACAAGGTCACACAGTGAGAACTTGTATTTCTCCTTATGTGCTCTCTCCACTTTCTCTCCCTTTTCTTTGTCCTGGTCCTCCCCACCCATTCCCATGCCTAGCCTGTGCTCCATTCTTCGTATCACTCAGAGACATCCTCTTTTGATGTTAACCAATAATCATGTGTTGGCTGATGAATAATAGTGTTGGTATTAACTCGTATGACTTCTAAGAGTTTAAATCTCAGAGATGCAGAGGGATTTAAATGCCTTTAAGAAGGGGAGTTGTAACTGTGGTTGTTATCATCATCATCATCCACAGGTTTCAAGGAATGAAACTAGAATATGCAGTGACTGACAGTCTAAGAATAATAACTGTTATATATTGAGCTCATACTATGTCATGGGCCTTGTAATAGCCTCTTAAGTAAGCTTTTTAACTTAATTCCCTCAACCATTGTACTGAATCTTATAAATGAGGCTCTGGAAGCATAGAGAAGTTAAATAACGTGCCTGGGTTCATGAAGTCCTGGTCTGGTCCAGTTCTGTATTCTAAACCATTACACCAGCTTGGCCTAGGAACAGATCTTTACTTAGGAGAAAGCCTGACCCTCTAGCAGGAGAGCCTGAACAGGGGAGAGAGAGGTGTGCTCAGGTACGGTGTGAGAAAGACAACTGAGAGCCCAGAATTGGAGTGAGGGGAGGTTTTGCTTCTGGACTCGAGGCCACCTCCCCACCCGCCTCAGATAACGAACCACGGTTCTTCTCTCTTTAAGTTAGAAACAAGTGACTGAATGAATCACTCATGTTGCTGATGACAAAGCTTGTCCTGATTGACACTAGGAGTCTGTAGCCTTTGACAATGCAACTTTCCCCTTCAGTTCATTGCCCAGAAGGCTACCTGAGAGAATAGTCTAAAATGCATACTTGATTATGGCATTCCTCTGCCAAAAACTGTTGAATGGCTCCCTATCTGTGGGGTAAACACCCTAATGAGGTATCAAAGCCTCCCAGGATTTGCACTCGCCTGACCCCTTCAATCCCACCTTTGCTCACAGCTTTTGCGTTCCACTAGAGACATACTGGATTACAGAATCCCCACAGCTTGCTATGTTTTCTGTGACCTTTAGGCTTTTTGCATCGCACCCCTCTGCCCTTCTCCTTTTCACCTTTCACCTGGCTAACCCACTATTCATCCTTTAAGATCCAGCTCGCCCATTCATTCAGTCATTCAATGAATGTTTGTCAAGTGCCTGTCAACTACCAGGCATGGTTATAGGTGTAGAGGTGTAGCAGTGAGTAAAACAGACACATCCCTGCCCTTTATGGAGCTTCTATCCTGTAGCGCATATTAAACAAGTCTAATAAATCAGTGATGAGTGGCATGGAGAATAGAGTGGGGAAAGAGGATCGAGAGGGGCAAGGGAGTCATCAGGAAAGTCTTCAGGGGTTTGATGATGTTTGAACAGATCTGGAGGAGGTGAGGGAGTGAGGACAGTGCCAATTTGAATGTTCCAAGCACAGAGTTTAAGGATATGAGACAGGAAATGACTTGGCTCAGTTACGACTCTTCCAGAACTCCTCTGCTGCCTTGATCTGGACTGATGCCCTTTTCTGTTTTCCTACATGCTCTCATGTTGACCTCTAAAGTAGCACTTACTACATGGTATTATACTTGTCTATGTATATGTCTGTTTCCCCAACTTGGATATGGGTTTCTTGAGGGCAGGGACCTCTGGTTCTGACTGCTCAGCACCTACCTTATGGCCTGACTTAGATGGAGTAGGCACTCAAAAATATTTATTAAATATTATGAGTAAGACCTATGGGCCCTGTTCTTACAGCCTCATTATTTTTTACAAATGATTTGGAAGACAGGGCTTGATGACAGATAGTGAGAGAGAAAAAAGAAAAAAATTCTAAGCCTGATTCTGTCTGTCTGGCTTGATTCTGTTTTTTGACCTCTGAGAAGTTGAATACCTGATTTTCTTTGAGAAATGTAGCTAGAGACTTCCACTTTCAGCATTATGGCAGGCTGGCTAACCTGTAAAATGGTAGGTAAAATATAACAAAGTCCCTTGTAGTTGAATTTGCAAGAAAGTAAGAGAAATCCCCAGGGGCCTAAAAAACCAAGAGTAAGCTGAAAACCAGAGAAGTCAGCCCCTTTACCTGACCTCAGATGCCCTGGATGTTTGCTGGTCCCACTTACGTAGAACCTTGGGCTACTGTTACAGTGAATGAAACTATGGGCCCACATGGGTTAGACTCTGGTTAGAACTGAGACGCCTTCGTGAAGCTTGGTGCCTTGAAAATCTATGTCCTCTTATCAGGTGGAGCAGGAAAAAGAAATCTCGCTACTGACAAAGATGAAAAAGGTTGCCTCTTATCCTAGGTTCCAGTAGAAGCATTCCCTCATATGGATTTGGGTTTATATTTATATTACCTGAAAGGCCTAAAAATTCCAAGCCAAGTAATGGACATTAGAAACTATCTAGGCTTTTAATACCCTGCCTGCTTGGCAGAGGCACATGCAGAATTTCCCTGGAGAGACACTTGACAGGAGTCCCACAGAGTCTGGAGGGGAGACTTGTTAAATGAGAATGTATATTGCCTGCTCTGTGCTGTCGAGATCATGATGTTACTTTTGTATAAAAATTTAAACATTTTAAGTACATCTGTGCCTTCTAGTGATCTCCAGAAATGGATGATAGAGCAGAACTTGTATACAAGCCACATTTGGATGTGGACATGTATTTAGCTGCCTCCTATCCTTGCAGAGGTCATGGAAGAGGTGACATCATGCTCCTTCAGCAGCCCTCTGTTCCAGCAGGAAGATGAGAAAGGGGTCACCTACCGGATCCCAGCCCTGATCTACGTTCCCCCTGCCCACACCTTCCTGGCCTTTGCAGAGAAGCGCTCTACGAGCAGGGATGAGGATGCGCTCCACCTGGTGCTGAGGCGAGGGTTGAGGACTGGGCACTCAGTACAGGTGACTCCCTATCCCAGATCTGGGCCTGGGCCTTGGTTTCTACATTGCTCAGAGCGTGTCAAAGCCTGTGCCTTTTCCTGTCACTGCAGGAAAAAGCTTGTGTCAGAGCTGAGGAGTTAAAAAAACAGTAAAAGCAATGGCTTTCACTTATAGAGTACTTATTTTGTTCCATGGGCACACTGGATCTCACAGCCGCTCTGTGATGTAGGAACTGTTGTCAGTCACATTTTACAGAAGAGGAAACTGAGGCTCAGAGAGGTTGCTACTTGCTCAAGGTCACACAGCTATAATAAAGCAGTAAAAGTAGGCTTCAAACTCAGTCTCTGACTAGAGGCTTCTATGTTTCGTTAGATTCAACCAACATGTGGTGTGCTTTTCACTGACATTCTCTTTAATCCTCATGAGTTACAAAAGAAGTAAGCATTATTATTCCAGTTTTGCTGATGAGGGATCCTGATGCTCCAGCAGATAGGTAGCTTGTTCAAGACCACAGCTAGCAGAAGATGCTGGGAGGATAACAGCCACCTTACTCCTCCTCCTCCTGCTTAGCTTCCTCCTCCTCCTTGTCTTCCTCCTCTTCCTCTTCTTCCTCCATGCTTTATGTGAAGTGCATATGATTGTCCCCATTTTACAAGAGGAAACTGGAGCTGAGGATTAAAGTGACTTCCCTTAAGCACACACCTAATAAGGGGCAGAACTTATAAGGGGCAGAGCCCTTGTCCCTAAGTAGCACATTTTTACTGTGTTTTTAATGGAGGAGAGAAGCCTTGCTGCCCTTGGGCCTGTGAGCTACAGGGTTAGTTCAGATCCCATTTTTCTTATTGTTGCCTTCTTTTATCTCTCAGAGCTGGCTGAAGTGAGGATCAAGTGAGGCAATGGATTTGAGACTTAAATACATACATACATACATACATACATTTTTAATAAACAGGCACTTTAATCCCCCTAATGTGCCCTGCTTTTCTGCCCACAGAAATCTCACCGTTAAAACTTCATGTCCATTGGGATGCCTTGTTTTGCTGTTATAATGCAAATGCTATTCTGCTGAAGGTGGGTCTTGCCAGCAACCCCTGTCTTTGCTTTTGATGACTTACCCACATTTCCCTGTGGGGAAGTGTTTTACTTTAGGGAATTTCCAGTCCATGCTCTTACACCTTGTCATGAGTTTTTCTTATGGCGTCCCATGGTCAAACCTCAGCTTATATTACTGGCGTCCTGCAGCCCAGCGTGGAGTTCTAGTTCTTTTGTTTCCTTCGGGACAGGCCATGCCTGTGGTTATGTTGCCTTACTTTCTGTCACTGACAGTTGGGCGGTTAAGCATTTGTTATCAGACCATACCTGTTACTTAACTTCACTATCTGGTAGTCACACACGTTAACAAATGTATCCACTTTAACTCATCCTCCCTTCTCTTCATGTTATTCACATTCATTCTCTGATGTACTTAATTGTAGAATCTTGAAGTTAGAAGAACCGTCAACTTCTTTCCCAAATAAAGAAGTTTTTTGTATTCTGTTGGAGCTACTAATAGCTTAGTGGTTAAGAGCACGGCTATGAAGTCAGGGAAGACCTATTTATCGGCTGTGACCTCGGATAATTGACTCTTCTCTGTTTCATCATCTGCAGAATATAATTAATAATCGCAATTACATAGTAGGAACTCAACTTTAGTCATCTTCTATTAAGGGTCTGCTTACACAACTCCTCCAATGAGTTTTGCCTTAATCCTAAGGCAACTGAACTTTGTGTGTGTGTGTGTGTGTGTGTGGAATGAGATGATCTGCACTTGTCTGTAATTAACTGTTGGTCTTCTGCCTTCTGGGGAAGTCCATCTGTACATTGTACAGATAAAGTCCCTCTTGTGGAGAACTGCACTTTGACGTACCTGAAAGCGATATTCACACCCGCTTCAACAGCTTCGGTTCTTTTAGTGGCTCCTTCGGCTACAGTTTGATTTAGTTTCTGGTCCCTTGAAAACTGTGATTACTGTCCCTGGGACCTGGTCTGGGATGTCTGTGTCCTTTTTTGAAGTATGGTACTCAGAATTGAACTTATGGCCCCAGAGATAGATTGACCAGCTCAACAGCCAGGTGGCTGTCCAATCTTGTATCCTTTTAACGCAGGCTAAGGTAAAGTAGCATTTACTTTTTTGGGTAGCTGCCCAAGTATTAAGTACATGGTCAGCTAAAACCTCCAAGCCTTTTTCACATTTTTTCTTCCTTTTAAAACCTTTTCAATTGTGGTAAAATACACTTAACATAAAACTTTCCATCTTAACCGTTTTAAGTGTACATTGCAGTATCATTAACTGTATGCACATTGTTGTGCAACAAATCTCAAGAACTTAGTACACGACTGCAAGTTTATACTCATTGCACAACAGCTCATTGCACAACAACTTTCCCTCTCCCCCGGCCCCTAGCACCCATTACTGTTCTTTGTTTCTATAAGTTTGATTACTTTAGCTATGTCATTTAAGTAGAATCATGTAGTATTTGTCTTTTTGTGATTGGTTTATTTCACTTAACGTAATGTTCTCAAGGGTCATCCATGTTGTAGCATATGTCAGGATTTCCTTCTTTTCAAAGGCCAAATAATATTCTGTTGTATGTTTGTCCATTATAACATTTAACCATTTTGTTTATCCATTCATCGGTTGACGGACTTGAGTGTTCCCACCTTTGGCTATTGTGAATAATGCTGCTGTGGAACATGGGTGTGCAAACATCTCTTCAAGACCTTTCTCTCAGTTCTTTGGGATATATACCTAGAAGTTGAATTGATCATTATAT
Source organism: Camelus ferus (assembly GCF_009834535.1). Taxonomy (NCBI): domain Eukaryota; kingdom Metazoa; phylum Chordata; class Mammalia; order Artiodactyla; family Camelidae; genus Camelus; species Camelus ferus. The sequence continues at coordinate 59,556,693 of NC_045705.1, forward strand.
GGTGATTCTGTTATAAATTTTTGAGGGACCTCCATACTGTTTACCACAATGCACCTTTTTATATTCCCTCCAACAATACACAGTTTTTCCACATCCTCACAAACACTTATTTTGCTTTTTGGTTTTTTTGATAGTAGCCACCCTAATGAATATGAGGTGATAGCTCATTATGATTTTAATTTGCATTTCCCTGGTTATTAGCAATGTTTGGTATCTTTTCATATGCTTGTTGGCCATTACATTTGTTGTTCTTTATTCATGTTTCTCCATCTAAATTTTTAAGCCCAAGATTTGTTTTATCTCTGTCAAGCCTCAGCTTGTTTATGTCCCATTGCCCCACCTGGTTGAGGTCATTTGGCTTCTAATGCTTTCATATTTTGTTTACAGTTTCTTCCAGCTTCATGTCAACTTTATGTTAGACATATCTGGCCCAAAGAATTTTCTCTTCACAGCTAGTAAGGATGGCTGAGCTTCTGACTTCTCAACAACTGGACTGCCCAGTATTTTTTTTTCCCTCCTATTCCTGAAAGGAATAGCAGTGCTGATGGATATTCTTAAATATTCCTGGCTCCCGCTCAAGATTGTTGATCTGAGCAATCTTAATTATCCAAATGAGTTTGCACCTGTTACTTCTCATCAGCTCACATATTGAGTGCTATCCATAAAGTGTTGGTTTCCACACAGGGTGCTGAGAAGACAGGCACACTATCCCTGGGGTGACAATGGAAAATTAAGTCTGCTCCCCAGACGGTCTTATTGGCACTTGAAAGAGAGAAGAGACATGTATGGAGGAGGGCAGAGAAGAGCCTTCATACATTGACTCCTCTTTGGGAAGAATTTGCTCAACCAAATTGCAAAGAGAAAGCAAAGCTGTGCATAGATGTAACTGTCCAAAACATCCACACAGAATCCACAAAGTGTCACAAGGCAGGTTCACGCAGAATGGGTGTTTCCTTAGGAGTGCATACGCAGCTGGAGATAGAGAAGCTATTGTGTGGGGCATGGCATCTAAGCTGACACTTGAAGTGGGTGTGTTGAAGGTAAGAAGAACCAAAAGTGATTTCTCCCTGGATTCTCTACATCAGACATGATCTTTCCCTTCTCTGACATCCACAGTGCTTTGTTTATCTCCTGTCTCTTGTGGTATCTGTAAGACTTTGGAGTCAGCTCTGTGGGTGCCTTTTCTATCCTCCTCGAGGCAGGCCTAGCTGCCCTCTCCCGCTGGTGGCCTTCCGGGCCTTGATTTTCTGAGAGTAAACAGGGAAGTGAGGTCCCTGTCTCCATGGTTTAAAATGCAGTCAGGTCAGACAGCAATGTGGACTTCTCATGCGTATATTTTCCAGAGAGGAACAAAGCCATTTGAGGGGATTTAGGAAGCAGTCTTAGCCAATCTGGGAGAGCTTCATGGAGGAAGGTGGACTTCTGCCCAGTAATTAAGTTGACTTTGGCACATATGTTAGAACTGTTTACAATTGTACAGAGTACTCCGTCATAGAATGGGCTGCCCCAGACATAGTGAGTTCCCTGTCCCTAGACTAGTTCAAGGAGAGACTGAATGGCCTTTATCCACAAGAATTAGAGGAGAATCTTCTGTAGGACGTGTTAGCACTGGGTCCTTATGACTCTGAAATTCCATGATCTGAGCTTTGCTTAATAATGTGTTTTGCTCATTCATGCAGGAATTAAATTTTTTGTTGTGGGTGGATAATGCATTCATAGGGCTGAAGGATAAAGACGGTATAGAAATGTGTACATCCCATTTCCAGTCCTCTACCTCCTATAGGCAGTCAGTTATTTCTTATGTATCCTCCTAGTGCTTCTTCATGTAGAAACAAAGAAATACAAGTAGATAGTCTTAATACCCCCTTTTAAAACTTTTTTAAATGTGAAGTGATAACATAGATACAGAAAACATAAAAAATAATTGTCAAAGGCACAAAACATAAATGTCAGCTTTGTAAATTGACAAAGCCAGTACTTCTGGACTCACCACTCAGCTCAAGGAATAGAATATTGCCAGCACCTCAGAAGCTTCTCTTTTGTCCCCTCTCTTCTTCCCAAAGGTAATTACTAGTCTGATTCTAGAGTTTTGTTTTGCTTGTTTTTAATCTATGTATTCTTTATGTTTGGCTTTTTTTCTGTCTTGCTTCTTTTGTTCCATATTCTTGAGGTTTATTCAGATTGTTATGTACAGCTGTAATTTGTTCATTTTCATTGTTATATAATAGTCCATTGTATGACTATATACATTGAATCGATGCATTCTATATTTGTTGCATATTTGGGTTAGTGATTAAGTGTATAGATAATGTGGCTCTGAATATTCTGCACATGTTTTTCTGTACTATGTGCATGCATCTTTGTTGCTGTGTATATTAAGGTTGCAACTCAAAGCATGGTGGGTTTACCAGGGCCTCTAATTTTTGTCCTCCTAGCCCCATAGGGCTGTCAGATGAATTGCTCAGCTTCTTAGCCTTTCAGTTACCTCTTTGAAAATTAGTAGACATACTGAGGGGAAAAGGTACTTAAAATACCAGGTCATCCTCTCTGAATGAACTGTTTCAGTTCTTGGCCAAAATTCTTCATCACCTTGTTTGCTCTCTGGTGCTTCCAAATAGATGTTTTTGTTTTAATTTTTTATCTAGCCTATTTTTCTTTGGAAGATTTGGTTACATACCTAGTTTGCTGTAATTGGAAGTCCTTTTCCTTCACGTTTCTTATACACTCTTCTGTATTTTGCTTTGTTCATTTAATAATATATTATGGAGATCTTTCCATATCAGTATACAGAAGCTTTCCTTTCTCTTTTTTCACCTGTTGTATTGTATGTTCATTTAACCAGTCCCCTATTGATGAATATTTGGGTTCACTGTATTGTGCTGTTTCAAGCAATGCCACAGTGAGTAATCTTATACATACTTAATTTGATGAGCAGATATATCTTAGGGTAAATTCCCAGAATGGGGGATGCTGGGAAAAGATAAGTGCATTTATAATTTTGATATGACGTTCATGAGTGTTGAAGCATTTTGCACTCCAATCCACATATGAGTGCCTGTTTCTTCACATTTTTGTCAACAGAATATTGTCAGAGTTAATGATGTTGCCAATTTGTTTGATGAAAAATACTATGCCAGTTTAATTTGCTTTTCTTTTTTATATGTGAGGTTGAACATATTTTCTTTTTTTTTTTTTTCTCTTTCTGTGAGTTGTCTGATCTTGGTCTTTGCCCAGTTCTGTTAGGTTTTTGGAAAATTTCTTATACCAATTTCAAATGTTGTTTTAAAGATATATTAAGGAAATTAGGTATTTGTTTATGATATGTCGGATTAGGCATTATCTCATGTTATCCTTACAACTCCTCTTTGAGCATGTTATTATGTCCTCGATTTAACTGATAAAGAAATGGAGGTAAAGTTAAGATTAAGTAACCTGGCCTAGATCACACGACAAGTGATGGAGGCAGGGGTTGAACTAGGTGTCTCTCACTCCATGTTTTTAATGACACTTTTATGAATTGCCTTCCCAGGGTAGTAGAAGAAGGGAAAAAAATCTTGGTCTTAAATTTTCCTTTATTTGCCTAAAACTTCCATATTTATCTGCCTTGCTGTGCTTTTCTTCCATTTGTTTTTCTTTTCTTTCTTTCTTTCTGCTTTTTTTTGGGGGGGGGTCTTTCTTTATAAAAATATTTATTTTGCCCCCATCATGTGCTAGGCACTGGTGATACAAAAGTAGAATAAATTGGTTTCTACCTTCAAAAGACTCAGTCCAGGAAGGGAGCCAGTCACATAAAAAAATTACAGACACCTGTTTCAGTGCACTTCCCTTTACTGTGCTTCACAGATAATGTGTTTTTAACAAATTGAAGGTTTGTGGCACCTCTGCGTGAAGCAAGTCTGTCGGCACCATTTTTCCAACAGCATTGCTCCCTTTAAGTCTCTGTGTCACATTTTGGTAATTCTTGCAATATTTCAAACCCTCCAGCAGCAGAAAGATTACAACTTGCTGAAGGCTTAGATAAGGGTTAGCATTTTTTTAGCAACAAAGTGTTTTTAAATCAAGGTATATACATTGGGGATTTTTAGACATAATGCTTTTGCACACTTAATAGACTACAGGATAGTGTAAATATAACTTTTATATACACTGGGACACCAAAAAATTCACGTGACTCACTTTTTCATGCTATTTCCTTTATTGCAGTGATCTGAAACTGAGCCTGCGGTATTTCCGAGGTCTGCCTGTATGATATATAATATGTGCTGTAACTCTTCTATATGTACAAAGAGAAAGCCACTGATTCTTTGGTAGGGATGGAGAGGGAGTTTGATGGGAGGCTTCATAAATGAAGTGATTTTGAGTTGTTTTGGAAGATGAATTGGGCATCTAGGCAAAGTGGGGAAGAGTGTTCCAGACAGAGGAGACAGCATGTACAATGTCCAGCATTACCTCTCTGCAACTTTATAACTTATATAATATTTGAGAATTCAGTCAACACTTGGGCCTTCATGATTTTACAGATTTCACTACCATTTATTTCTTATCTTTGAGAGGTCCTAATACTTTTAATCTTTTAATGAGCCTCCTGTCTTCCTATTAGTCTTTCACTCCTGCTCTCTCTCCCTTCCCTTGTCCAGTGGGAACCCCTGAAGCCACTGATGGAAGCCACATTACCTGGGCATCGGACCATGAACCCCTGTCCTGTGTGGGAGCAGAAGAGTGGCCGTGTGTACCTATTCTTCATCTGCGTGCGGAGCCATGTCACTGAGCGTCAACAGATTATGACAGGCAGGAATGCTGCCCGTCTCTGTTTCATCTGCAGTCAGGATGCTGGCTATTCATGGAGCGAAGTGAGGGACCTGACCGAGGAGGTCATTGGCCCAGAGGTCAAGCATTGGGCCACATTTGCTGTGGGCCCGGGTCATGGCATCCAGCTGCAGTCCGGGAGGCTGGTCATCCCTGCATACGCCTACTACATCCCTTACTGGTTCTTTTGCTTTCGGATACCATATAAAGTCAGGCCTCATTCCCTGATGATCTACAGTGATGACCTAGGAGCCACATGGCAGCGTGGCAGGCTGATTAAGCCCATAGTGACAGTGGAGTGTGAAGTGGCAGAGGTGAGCAGGAGGGCCGGCCAACCTGTGCTGTATTGTAGTGCCCGAACACCAAACAGGCGCCGGGCAGAGGCTCTTAGCACTGACCACGGTGAATGCTTTCAGAGACCAGCCCTGAGCCAACAGCTCTGTGAGCCCCCGCATGGCTGCCAAGGCAGTGTGGTGAGTTTCCGGCCCCTGGAGATTCCACATGTGTGCCAGGACCCTACTGGCAAAGATTTTCCTACCATTCAGCAGATCCCTCTCCTGGGCAGATCACTGAGGCTAGAGCTGGAAGCTGGAACCCGGTCAGAATCATGGCTCTTGTACTCACACCCAACCAATAAGAAACGGAGGGTTGACCTAGGCATCTACCTCAACCAGACCCCCTTGGAGGCTGCCTGCTGGTCCCGCCCCTGGATCTTGCACTGCGGGCCCTGTGGTTACTCTGATTTGGCTGCTCTGGAGAAGGAGGGCTTATTTGGGTGTTTGTTTGAATGTGGAACGAAGAGGGAGTGTGAGCAGATTGCCTTCCGCCTGTTCACAGACCGAGAGATCCTGAGCCATGTGAACGGGGACTGTTCCAGCTCTGGTCAGAACTGAGCCAACTCAAAACCAATTGGCTTAGGACCCATCTTTTCATAGAAGGGTTACCATAACAGGCAACCATGGCCAGGATAACAGAGGTTACTGAAGTCTGCAGAGAATCCAAAACATTCTGCCCCCTACCTTTTTTTCCGCTTCTCCTCCAAAGAGCAAAATGAAAATCTTGCCATAGCTACTGCAGGGGAAGGAGCACTGAACTGTGAATTGAGAGACCATGACATAATCCTGGCTCTGCCACTGTCTTGTTTTGGGACCTTGGACATGTCACGTGAACTCTGGGCCTCAGGTCTCCATCTGTAAAATGAGAGGATTGGTTCTGTGATTTCTCTTCTTCCCAGGTCTAGGAAAGTCAGGGTGCCCGTATGCTATGTGATCAGCAAGTCCTGGCTGCATATGTGACTCTCATCTCAAAATGGAAGTCAGAGGACTCATCTTTTCAAATGACTTGCCACTCATCCAAGTGTGAGGTTACAAGCAGATGCCATGGCACAAAGGAAGACCTGGATGGTTTGTTCTGTTTTTAGTAACAAAAGATGCCCACACCCTTCCAATCATGCTCAGCGCTCTACAGGCTCCCTGTTCTAGAGGAATTGGGCCGAACAGTAGAATCATGTGATCACTTGTCTGCTCCAGCTTTGCCCCTCTGCTCAACCTTCCCTCCCCTATCCAGAAAACATTATTTCCTCAGAAGAAAGTGAGAAGCTCCGTGTCAGTGGTCTTTAATAATGGTACTTATTATTTCTGATGGCACGACTCCTATGAAAGATGAACCTGAAGTTCCCTTATTAGGATAGCTCTTGATGGGAAAAGAACATGGGTTAGGAGTTTAAAGCATTGGACAAAACTTCTCATAGTTTCTGCCCTTAAGCAGTTCGCAGTTTATAGGGATAGAAGGAGGAGAAAATAAGCAGCTAGTTTGTAGATGCTGGGCTCTAAGTTGGAGTGCTCGTAGCTCCTGATGTCATTATCTTCACTGTATCTCATTGTGCCTGCAGGCATCTTCCCCAGGGCTTGTCCAAGCTGCTGAGTTTCCCAGTTTGTTTTTTTCAGAATGTTGTCCTGGCCCAGCCACTGCTTTACCTGTAGAGAAGCTCTTCACCATTAGGAAGGTCTCTGGACTCCCAAACCTCTGATTCAGGCCTATTTGTTTGGACCTACTGGGATGCCTCTTTGTGTGATAGGTTTGGGGCTGAACTGTGCCAGTGCTGGGTCTCAGATGATACCAGATGGCTGCTCTTATTTTAGATTGTTTCTCCCATAGAGTGTGACAGATATTCTATCATGAGAGATTTCTTTTTTGTCCCTATTTTGGGAGGATAATGCCTTGAACAGGTATCAGGTAAATATGTTTGCTGCTGGGTAATGACCCTGGAGAGCAAGTCTTAGTCATGGAACACAGCCTAAGAGGCTGGTAGAGATTAACTTCACCTACTTTAGCGTCTGGCTTAAGCCCAGGGCTTAGAGGGGCTTTAAAAAATTCCCTTAGCCTCTCATACGAATTTCCCAAAGTTGTCTTCCCAGCACACAGTTATGATCATTCATTCACTCATTTATACGTTTATGTAAATATTTCTATAACTGAGTGCCTGTGCATAGTGTGAGGCACTTTCTATTGCCATTCCCTTGTTAAAAGTCATTTGTGGCTCCTCATTGCCACCAACACCTCATTGTGTTTACATTTAGCCTAGCATATAGGTCCTTTAGTTGTTGGGTGAAATAATGAATACTCATCTCTACTTCTTCAAATGAAGCCGCTGTCAAAGAAGACCTCTGTCAAGTTGGCAAGTGGAGGGGGTGGGGGTTTGGGAGTGGGCAGAGTTAGTGGTACAGGGAGGAACTGGGGAGGGGAGAGGATTAAAAGGGCTGCCCCCTCCTCAGTAGTGGAAACTCCTTGTTAAGCAAAGCTTTCCTGAGCACTGTACCCCAAATAGATAGGAATAGGGAAGATGGCTAAGTTCTATAACAAAAGCTAAAGGATGGAGAGAATGAGAATATGAAGACTTCTTGGGACCACCCAAGAAGGGAGTCAGGGACAGGTGCTGAGTCACATGCCCGTGTGGACCACACTGTTCTCATAAGATGTCTCATCTACCTCTAGTTTCCCTCCCCTTTCTCCTTCCCCTTTGCCTCATGTTTGCTGCTGCTTAGTGACTAGCAGTGAAATTCTGAATAGGCAGAGGGCCTGCGTGCATATTTCAGGAATGACAAGAAAAGAGGGCTGGGGTAATCCAGAATGAGGATGAGAGAGGACCAGAGTGGGGGATGGCAGCTGTGAAGGAAAAGAACAGCAGGTAGGAGTCCTGACGCCTTTAGGAAGAGAGAGAAGGGGCGCAGACATGGAGCCTTGGCAGGAGAGATGGAGTAGGTGGTAGCTGCTGTGAAGAAGAAATGACAACAGGCTGGAGCTGTTCTCCGAGACGTTTTTGGGAGGGAAAGAGGGCTGCACAGGTTAGGCTGCTGGTAAGTTCCTGCCCAACCCTGAAACTTTAAGCTGTCTTAAACTTTAAAAACAGCTGTAGGCCCTCCAACTCTGTTAGTGTCAGTTAGCCAAGGTCTTCAGGACCCTGGGACTTATACCAGGATACTGTTCCCCTAACTGAACCCATTTCAGCCACTCTCAGGTTGGGAGAATGGAAAAGATAGGACAGGTGATGGCAGCTGTGAAGAAAAGAGGAAAGCAGACTGGAGGCTTCCAATCCAGCGGCATGATAAGAGGACTGTGTAGGCTGTGGTCCTTTGCCCCTAGAGGCCCCCACCCTGTCCTTGGACCCTTAGGATGGATCCATCCAGCACAGGTGGCCCACCACTGGGAGTGCAGGAAGGCTGCCCTCCTGCTGGTGTATGCCCAGACCAGCCTCCCACTCATTCAACCTGCTGGTTCCCACATTCCTAGGCTCCTAACGTTTACCTCAGGCCCTTTATTTTGACCTGTTCCTCCTGGTCACCAGTCTCCCCTCAGATCTATAGGATATCATGCACCTGCAGCCAGAGGTAAGAGACCTTGCACCCTGCCTGTTGGGTAGTCCGAGGGATGCACAGAGGCCAGCCTGAGGGTGCACAGTCCCCTCCCCAGGGCAGTAAGATTCATTACTTCCACTTTGGCTAGATTAGGCTGCTTGGTCTTCTCCAGTAAGCTGTAAATTTCCCCCCTGTGTTAGTCAGTGGCTGTCGGGTCATGCCTCCCTGTGGCCTTACCACAGGCTGCCTGGAGTTATTGTCCATGTTGTGCCCGCTCAGCCTCTGCTAGGCTATGAATCCTTGAGGGCCAAGTCTGACTCCTCTCTGCATCCTTTTTACCTTGAATCACAATGACTTACTTAGAAATATATGATTTTTCTATCATATTCTGAATTTCCTGAAGATAAGGACTGTGTCTGATTCCTCTCTATGCCCTCTGCACCCAGCACAGGGCCTGGCACAGCACAGACAGCAGTAAAGTTATGCTAAATGAACAAAGGGGTCACAGACCCTTGGCCTCCTGGAGGTAACTGAGAGGCCAGGGCAAGTTCCCTGTGGGAAGAGCAGGAAGAGCGTGATGTGTCCCTCTGTGGCTTGCATAGCACTCAGCCTGCTGAACATTGGCCCTAAATGAGTCTTATCGGCAGGAGGGTGGGGGGAGGGTATGTCCAGGCTGGTCTCAGTACTTCCTGGGAATGAGCTGCTCTCTGTCTTGGTTGGTCCTGCCTGAATGTCCCAGGATCACAGCCCAAGCCTAAAGCCAAGCCTTGACTTGGGGGGTTTCATGTCACTGGTATTTCCCCTCTGTCCCTGATTGGGTTTTCTATAACTGCCATTCCTCCAGGACTCAAAGTGAGATGCGGGGGTCTGCATGTTTGAGCGTGCCTTGGCTCTGTGATACCAAGTGCCAGAAGTGTTCTCTGTACTATAAGAACTACCTTGACTCTTTGAAACAAGGAAGATGAATAAAGAGCTTAATTCTGATGACTACTGTTTTGACTTTTGTTGCTGTTAAGGAAACTATGAGATGGTTATTATCCTAATACTTGTAGCTAGTTTGTAGCCAACTCCTTTAAAAAATGGATTTGAGGCAGTTTCTTGCTTTTCATAAGAACTTTTACTTTCAGAAAACCTTAATAATCGTCCTTTGCATTTTTACACCTTGTCCTTTGAACAAAGTTACCTACCGAGGGAAGCAGGGCAGAGATGAGCATGACTGATTTAGTTGCATATTACATACTAGCTATTAAGTGAAGGAAGTGGGATGCACAGAATCTCCCCTGTCTGACACCAGCCCCAGTGCTTGTCACTGCATGTCTTTTTCTATTTTGAAAATAACCTTGAGGTTATTCTCAAATTGAAGCTGGAGAGGCCACAAATATTACCTCAGTGAAGTGGGTGATAGCTTTAACTTGACTCGTGATTTTTTATTTGACTGCTACCATTGAGATGCTTAATGAGCTGCTGAATTTCGCCAAATGTTTCAAGTTCTTTCAGTAGGTCAGGCTGCTTTCTTAAAGCAAATGACTATTGAAAAAGTTTCAAATGGGCCTATCTTTCATCATAACACTAAGAGTCATATAAAACGGAAGAATGAAGTTCTAAGAATGAAGTTGTGAGAATGCCTGTACATAGCAGAAGCCTGAAAGAATCAAGAGCCAGGCAGCAACAGTCCTGATGATACCAACTAGGGCCCCCACTGTCATGGGAACCCGTAACCCCCAACTTTGTTTGATTTTTTATTTCTTAAGCTAGTTTGGGCTGGATGTATATAGCTGGCAACCAAAAGAATATGACTACCCATACTTGGAAAATTCAATTAGTTGGTACCACAACCTGTTATTACCTGGAGCAGAACTACAAGCCATGGGAAATAAATTTTCAATACAGTCTACTCAAGTTTGATTGACAGTATTACCTAAAAGGTACATTACCAGGAGACACACTGGAATAGAATGGACAAAGAACTGGGCCAGGAGGAGTCAGGAGTCCAGGGTCTTTTCCTCGAGCTTGACACTGGCCTGATGGGTGATTTTGTGCCAGTCACTGGCCCTCTCTGGGAATCCATTTGTTTAGTTATAGCAGGAGCAGGCTTCTAGCCCGGCCACTCACCAGGGAGTGAATCCTCAAAAGGGTTTAGGAAATGGTGCAATTTCATGTAAATAGGGAATAAATTACCTTTCACCCATTGATCTTCATTGGCAACATTGGACAATTGAATGCTGAAAATAAGAGTTATGGATGGAGGAGAGGGGAGGAAGGCAGGGCCCCCCGGGGAGAGTGCTCCAAGGCTGTCACGTCCTTAGCAAATCTCCAGCCTTTTGATTTTCCCAACCTTCTGACTTTGCCCCAGACCTTTTGCTCCCTTACTGAGAAATGACCCAGCCTGATATAGAAGAGGGGAATCTCAGCTCCAAGGAGGAAGGAACTTGGTCTGAGTCATTGCTGTTCTCCATGCCCACCATAGGGCCAGGAACAGCACAGTATAGGAAAGGAGATGTGAGGTGAGCAACACTTGTAAAGTGCATACTGTGTGTTTTCAGTTATACATACATTCTCTCATTTAATTCAATAACCCATTTTAGAGATAGGAAAGTTGAGACTCAATAAGATTACATGACATAGTCCAATGTCACATACCAGTAAGTAATGAAGTCAGATCTGATTCCAAACCTATATTTTTGTCATCTGGCAGATAAAAGGCTGACCTGTGTGTGATTACTACCTTGCAGGTTGATGTGAGGCAGAGATGGTGTCTCTTAAGTCCTTGGAATGTGGTGGGCATTCAGTAGCTAGTTAAGAGGCTGCTGCTGCTGATCCTGGTAGTAATGTGTCTCACAGTTGCACTAGAGTTGTCTCTCAAACCAAAGGTCTTCCCTTTCTATTTCATCCAAGAAAAATGCATTAATTTCTCTCCTTGGGAGCCTAGATCTAGCTGGAAATTACTTTCCAGTACCCTCAACCTTCAGGGCAGTTGCCTTCCAAAACCCAGCGTCATCCTAAACATAGATTTTGTTGTCATCAACTAGGAATAGAATCAGAAATGAGAACATAGGTTTCCTTGAGGGGTAATAGAGCTTGATAGCAGGTGAAGCTGGCTTAGCGCTGAGTGAGATCAGAGCCTGCGGGCTCTGGGCAGGTCTCCAATTGAGGCACAAGTCGGAGATAGCAACACTGCCTCTGCCCTTCCCTGCCGTGGGCCAGTCCCTGGAGCTGCACCCAGTGCCAGGTCTGAGCCCATCACACAATGTGGATGGACCTCCACACACTGTCTCTTGTTCTCACAACAACCAGGGAGGCCAGACGTTGTCTCTGAAATACAGACAAGGGAACTGAGCCTTGTAAAGGTTAAGTGACTTGGGTAGTTTACTATAAATTCTTCACCTGCAAAAACTAGGATAATAGAAGTATCTCAAAGAGTTGTTGCCAAGGTTATGTGAAATAAGGTATTTAAATTTAGATAAAGGTTAACAAGTGCCTGGCACATAGCAGGTAATTCAAAAAATGGAAGCTGCCATAATTATTATGATTTTCCCCTGCAATAATTGTTAGCCCATCACCTGCACACAGTGTGGGAGTTGTACTTTTCAAGCTTATGTGTCCCTGTGGATCACCTAGAGAGTTGTTGTTGTTTTTTAATAGCATGCTGCTTCCCCTCTCCCAGAATCTAATTCAGTAGGTCTGGAGTGAGGCCTGAGAATCTGCATTTCTAACAAGCCCCCAAGTAATGCTGATGCTGCAGGTCCACGGAAACTCTTTGAGCAGCACCATGTTACCAAACTTACCTCTTCACCTATTACCTCACCTACCTCATACTCACACTCTGGCCAGCCCCATGGGGCAGGAGGAACAGAGACTGCTAGTACTAATGTTCACGTGATGATACCCACTAGTCAGACAGTAATCTGACCCTGTGTCTGGTCTGAATTGTCATGTTCTGCCCTTTGTGGTCACACTGTGCACAGCCATAGGCAAAAGTCCTCGTTACTGTCTCCTGTTACCCTTCTCTTTGGCTCCCTCTTCTCAGGGGCCCGAGACCCAGATTTCTTTGTGATCAAGACATTGGAAAGTGATCAAGAAGCTGCAGCACCCCTCCTGCTACTTACTCTGTGTGCCTGGCTTGAAAGCTCAGGCTCCTGTTTTTGAAGTTGAATGATGGTTCTGGGCCATGGAGTTTGCGTTAAGGCCAAGCCCTATGGGCAGGTATGAGGTTTGAGGGGAGAGTGCTGTGCCCGATTGTTCACCATATTGTTTCTTCCCCTAATGTATTAGGTACTCAATAAATATTTGTTGAATGAATGAGTTAGTGGCCATTCCAGTTTCAATCACTTGGAAAAGTAGAGATCCTCCAAAATTGGAAACTTTGAGGTGGGGTTTAGGCGGGATAGGACACTCCTGCCTTTCCTAACCTCACTGCTTTGGTCGAGACTTCATGGCATCTAAGTGACCCAGAGGATGATCCCCGGAACCCCAAGTTAAAGTGAACCCTGGATTCAGGGAGGTGCCGCCAAGTGGCTCCCAGGTTGGAGCTGAGGAACACCTTCCCTGCCATTCCAGTAATCCAGGTTCATGCCACATTTTCTGTTGTTACTCAAAAACCTTTCCAAGAGCCTGATCTGACACTGCAGCCTGGCTTCCCCTGTGTTGCTGGCATTGAGGGATGGATGGCTGGATGGGCACACTTGACCTGGAGCCTTGGAAGTAGAGAGCGAGGCTCCCAAAGGCCAACATGGTGGTGGCAGCAGAAATCAGTGAGAAAAGACCAAAAGGGGAATTTGAATCTTGAGACCAAAGTCTGGTGTGTCAATTGCCTTCCACCCATTATGTGAAGACTCCCCTTTCAGGATAGTAACTACTTTTTTTACAATTCTCAGTGAGGTGTGATGGGGCTTGAGGGTAGGGTTCCATGTTTGCTTAGGCCACTGAATATCCCAGTGCTTCAGGAGTTGCAGATGGAGAGCAGAAACCTCATACCAAGCTCAGGTCCTCGTCGGACATCCCTTAGCCCAAAGGGGCCCGACAAGGGTTCGCAGCTGCAGATACACTTATACTTGTTGGGGAACTGAGGCTGATTCTGCCAACTGGGAGCAGATGGGTTTCAGAGTCGGGAGCTCAGGTAAGTGATGTGTTTGGACAGGGTTGCCGTCTTTGGTGCACCAGACAAAAGCGCGTGGCCAAGGGGCAAGCGGGGCCTGAAATTCAGCCAGTGGAGAGCTCCCCAAATCACTCTCCTGTAAGGCTACAACCACCTGAGGGCACACCTTCTTCTAATTAGTACAGAGCAGACCTGGGAAACCCTGGGTTTGGGTGTTGGAGACTGGGCTGAGCACAGCTGCCTGAGAGCTCTAGGCTGTGGAGCCTATGCCTGGCTCCTCTGGAGGATGCTGGGGCCAAGGTCTGGCTCTCCTCTTTGCCATGACTGAGAGAGGTTGACCTGGGGCTAGGATATGTCTGCCCTGCATCTAAATATGGGGCATTCACCTCCTGTTCTGTCTCCTGGGGCTGACCCTGCTCTGAGTCTGGCTAGGACGAGATCCAGGTGTATCAAACCTTTATTAAGGGCCTGCCCAAGAGAGGGACACTGGCGCAATTGTTTAGTTAAATGCCCACTATTGCCCCTCGAGGCTGGCATCATGAATCCCACATTTTAGCTGAGAAGAATGAGTCTCAGAGGGTAGGGTGGCAGCGAATTTCCCAAGGTCATACGGTTTAAGTCAAGCCTGGATCTGGGCCTGGGGGCTCCCAGATCATGATTTTGCCTGTAGCTCTGTGGCACTGCCAACACTGACCACCAGGTGGCAATCTCCTCCAACTCCTTGCTGGCCAGCAGTGCCTGGGGGTGGTGACAGGGCAGCAATCTCTGCCAGTCTTTCAAAACTGGCCTGAGGTATCACTAATTCACTCTGTTGTCCCCAAGGAGAAATTGATGTCCTGAGATGGGCGGCTGCTTTCCAGGGGAGGAAGTTCTGGGTGTGCTTGAACACAGGACCTATTTTAGTTCTGTTCTATTTGAGACTGGCGGACCTGCAGACCTGTCGTTGACTGAGATGGTGGGCATGGTTTTCTTGGCACAGTGTTCTTTCCCTTCTGCTCCCTCTGTTACCAAGACCTCACTCAGAGATGGCAGCTGAGTTTTCCTTTGACTCTGTCAGAGGCGTAAGGCCCAGCCCCTTCTGTGGATGGTGTCACCCTTACCTGGTCTGAGGTCATCTGAACAGTCCATGGGTCTCTCCCCAGTTCTAACCTGCGTGTTCTTTGTGTGGAGCTGTGATCTTCTTCCATGCTGCCTGCAGCTGGGAACAGCTGGGAGGGAGCCCTCTAAGTCCTTCCTGGAATACCTGTCTGTGTTCCCTTCATCACCACTGGCTCGAAGGGCTGGAAGGACGCCCTCAGTGGGAGTCCTGCTGCTGGATAGCTCGACTGGAAACTTCACCCCAGTCTCTGTGCTGCTCAGTGGCTGCCCCAGGGTGGGCCTGTGGGTTCTCAGCTCCCCAAATTTTCTGCCCAAGATCTGGTATGCTCATTTCTCTGAGGAGCTCCGGAACACTCTCCACCTTCCATGACAGTAACTTCTCAGCACAGAGCACTCAGGCTACCACTGCTTCTATGTCCTGTGTGTGAGTGTGAGTGTGTATATGTGTGTGTGTGTGTGTGTGTGTGTGTGTGTGCACGTGCACATGTGCACACACTCTCCCCTGTGTCTCTCTACTGAGTGTGTGTGGTCTTAGAGCCTCCAGTCCTGAGCTGGGGGCCTTCACTGCAATTCCACAAATCGGAGCCTCAGGGAAAGGCCTACCTGACATCCTGTCAGGTAAAGGTCATGACAGCTACCTTGACAGACACTGAAAGAGTTTCGTTCAAAAGTGAGGGAGACCAGGGGCGGCTTCAGTAGGGTAGGGACCTGCCATTTGAGCTCTGTGTCCCCAGAACCCATCACAGACCTGCATGGAACAGGCATTCGGGAAGGTTTCTCAGATGACTGAAAGGCCCCCCCACCCCCACCCTGGGTTAGATTGGGTTGCCTCTCAGAGCAGGATGGGTCCCCTCCCTCTGTGGCTCCCCACCCTCCCCTCTACAGGAAGTGGAGGTGGAGAACAGAACAAACATTTATCAAAGTTAGCCATTATATAGCCTTGCACAGCCATTGTTTCAGGGTTTCCAAGCTTCTCGCAGTTCCATGCCTCCTCTCTGATTTTTGTTAAATGCATGTATTATTCTTGATATTTTTCTTTAGCATATTTTATGTATATACCTAATTTCACTGTCTCCTAAGTAATAATACTCATGAGATCACAGGTTTGATATATTAGCAAATTTTTTTCCTAATACAAATTAAAATAAATATGTAGTTATTAAAAAAATAGCAGAGACCACCAACAAACACCCTGTGTACCACCAGTGAGGGGTGTACCATATTTGGGTTATATAGTTTGCGCAAAACCCTCTGAGGTCAATAAAATCTTAGAGAGGTGAAATGGCTTGGCCAAGGTCATGGAGAGTCTTCTGATCTTGGCCCCACTGCCTACTGATAGGAGAGGGGAAGGGAGGAGTGTGTGCTTAGGGAGGTGATGGGTGGAGGGGGGTGGGGCAGCTACCAGTGAGAAATGAAAGAAGACAGGGAAGATGGGGCGGGAGGGGGCAGGACTCCACGTCAAAAAGGCAAATGACCTGAGTCCCAATGTCCTATGCACAGTAATGGCCATGAAAATAGCTGCAGATTTGCCTGCATTTGTGTGACCATGATTTATTGTGCCAGCAACTCCGGTAATTGGATGATGAAAGCACTGCAGCTGGGACTGTTGGCTGGAGATTAATTATTAGGGAGCAGGGGGAGTGGCCTGCATGATGCCTGGTGGTGGAGACTGTAACCCACTGGAAGAGCAGGAGGGTGGACTTTCGAAATCCAGCGGACCCCTCCCCACTCAGCTGAGACCCAGGGAGGAAGGTGACTGGCTCAGAGCCACAGTTGTTCCAAGCAGAGCCAGGTGAGAGCTCTCTGAGTGCAGCTGATTCTGGACGTAGATGGGCAGCTACAGCAGCAGGAGGTGCCTGGACTTGGACTCATGAGGCTGGAGGGAAAATCCCAGCTTTGTCTCTTATTGGTTACATAATCTTGGGAAGGACTTAGTATCTCTGAGCCTCAGTTTCTCCAAGATGTAAAATGGGGATGATGGTGCAGACTGTACTAGGAAGTTGTGAGGTTCTAAGGAGATTATTGGGCCTTAGGTAGACCTGAGAACCACTCTGAGGAAACTCATTCTTACTCCCACTGCTCATGTCTGGCCCTTGTTCCCCTTGTCTGCATCCTGCAAGCCCCTCCCCTCCATTCCCAGAGCCCTAAAATTTGATGCCCAGCCACTATGGATGCTTTCTGCTTGCATACCAAGGGTTCCCAGTGGGATGGGGAGACTCAAAAGGTCTAGGGGTTGAGGCATCAACCTGCACCTGGACTGACATGCCTCTTACTGGTGGGGGCTCGAGGTCGAATGAGCTCAAGTATGCATAGTGCCACTCCTGGCACCTAGCATACTGCAAGCATTCAGAACTTTGAATGAAACTCAAAAATCTTCCTCTCACACCATAGACCTTTCTCCTGGCCCCTTCCACTTTGTGGAGGCTTCCAGCCTCGGACCCCCTCATACCTGTAGCTCTTCTTGGCTGCCCTTCTCCTGGCCAGCCTGGACCTGGGATGGGGCAATCGTTCCATCCAGACCCTCTGCAGCGCCCAGCACTCACCACCTTGCACCTCAGCCAACCTTCTCGTACTTAAAGCTCCAATCCCCAGCTCTGCACTCCCTCTCAGCAGACCTCTTGCCAAGGTCTGTGCCCCTGGGAAAGTGGTGGGTGATCACTGAAAGTCGCTCCCATTCACTGAGCAGCTCCAAGTGACTAGCCCTGTGTTCAGTGCTTTACCCATTTATGTTATGAACTCTTCACAATCCCCCTTGAGATGGAGCTCTGTCCAGATGAAAACGCCATGGTTTGGCTGGTACAGTGAGGTGCACCCAGCTCTGCCCAACTCCAAATCCTTAGCCCAAGAGCAAAGATGCTGATGTGAGCTCCATCATTATTCCTCCCTTCCAAGTGGGGTTTCCACAGGTCACACCAATCTTTCCCTCCTTCTCTCTAGCTTTACAGGACGAGTTAGCTAATAGCTAATTTGTATTGACCACTAACAGCTTTTATCAAGCACTTAATATGTGCCTGGTACTGTTCTAAGCACTTTACATCTATCATCTCACTTGATCTTCATAATAACTTTATGGGACAAGCAATGTCAATATCCCCATTTTAGAAACAAGGAACTGACAGTTCTGCCTTGGGTAAAGTAACTTGACCAAAGTCAAGCCATCCTGATGGAGCCCAGTTTCAAAGCCAGACCGTCTCCCTATACACCCTGAGCTTAACCACTGTGCTGTACGGTAGAGTGGCCACTGAGCTGCCCCTACTCTGATTCAAGGCCCTGGAGCCCATTTTTTGCCCAGTTCCTCCAGGAACATGGTTCCATTGATCACTCCTTAGCATTCAACATGTGTATGACTTTCCCACCTCAAAAATGTCCTCCATCCCATGTCCCTCTACAGCTACTCCTATTTCTTTCCTCACTACCATAGCACAGCCCATTTTCTTGAAAGAATTTCTCTACTTGCTGCCTACACTTTCTCACCCTTCTTCACACTGGCTTCCACTCCTCCCACGCCACCAAACTGCCCTCAGCACATGGAGACTGTGCAGCCTTTCCAGAGGAAAACAACGTATGCCCATCAACAGACTAAAAAATACCCTGTCAATCAAACATGAAATCAGTCATGTCAATGGTAAAACATGTTACAGTTCAGTAGTTCTGTAACAAATGGTTCATCAATATTAAAAATAGGAGCAAAGACAAACACTGAGTATTTTGGTACAACCCAATTGATGATGACCCTTGAGTCGAGTCTTCTCTATCTAGCTGAGGTTTTGCTTTTCTGCTCACATGCACTGGACTATTAAACCCAGCCAATATGCCATTCAGGTGTAAAGGCAACAGCCCAAGAGTCTTTAAAACCAACAGCTGACACTCGCGCTCTTCTGTCTCCCTTGTTATACACAGTTTTTACTCTTCTTCACTCATTTAGCATTCAGCCATGGTGGGCTGTGTGGCTTCTTAGTTATCATACCGCCCTAACAGTTTTTATATATTTGTCTTCTCCCATGATCTTCCTTTTCCTTCCCTTCATGTCTCCTCTATCTCCCTAACATGGCTATTTTCCCTCACCTGACTCAGGATTTCTGGAGAGGTTGGATAGGATTCACTAGTATTCTGGGGTCAAAAAATGGCCCAAGGGCCATGGGTAGGGTGTATATGGGCCCCTCCAACAATTTAGTGACACTGTGCCCATGAAGACTCCTTTGCCAAGGTTCCCAATGACTGCTGCCTGCTGGTCCCGAAACCCAGTTTTCCACTTTCACCTTTCTGACCACTCAGCAGCCTCAGGAACTTCTTCTTCTTCTCCTCCTCCTCCTCCTTCTCCTTCTTTTTGTGGGGTTGGAGGGTTGTTGATAAACATTTATAAAACAATAAAATATGTTTCCAGAATCTGGATTTTTGTCTACTTATTTGTTTTGTTTTGTTTTGTTTTGGTTTTTTTCCCATTTTTAAAATTGAAGTATAGTTGATTTACAATGTTGTAATAGTTTCTGGTGTACACCATGGTGACTCAGTTATAAATATAAAATATACATACTCTTTTTCATTACAGGTTACTACAAGCCATTGAATCTGATTCCCTGTACCATACAGCAGGACCATGTTGTTTATCTATTCTGTAAACAGTTGTTTGTGTCTGTTAGTCCCAAACTCCCAATATATCCCTTCCCCCCATTCCCCTTTGGTAACCATAAGTTTGTTTTCTATGTCTGTGAGTCTGTTTCTGTTTTGTAAATAAGTTCATTTGTGTAATTTTTTTAGATTCCACATGTAAGTGATATTATATGATATTTGTCTTTCTCTGGCTGACTTACTTCATTTAGTATGATAATCTCTAGGTCCATCCATGTTGCTGCAAATGACATTATTTCATTCTTTTCTATGGCTGAATAGTATTTCATTGTGTGTGTATATATACATACACACACCACGTTTTCTTTATCCACTCATCTGTTTATGGACATTTAGGTTGCTTCCTTGTCTTGGCCATTGTAAATAGTGCTGCTATAAACATTGGTATGCATGCATCTTTTCAAATTAGAGTTTTCTCCGGATATATACCCAGGAATGGGATTGCTGGATTGTACAGTAACTCTATTTTTAGTATTTTTAAGAAAACTTCATACTGTTTTCCACAGTGGCTGCACCAATTTGCATTGCCACCAACAGTGTAGGAGCGAGGAACCACTTACTTCTTGACCTGAAGCAGTTCCATTTCTCCTGGGATGACCTCACATTGCACCACACTGATTCTTCCTTCTGCTCATCCTCAAGTGTTGGAATGCTCCAAAGTTCCAGCCTCAATCTTCCATTTGCTATAGAAATTCCCTCTAATGACCTAATTTACTCACACAACTGTGATCATTTGTTTATCAGCAATTCCCAAATCTCTGTCTCCAGGGTAGGGCTTCACTCTACACCCAGATATCCAACTGACCTCTGATTCAAGACCAAACCCATCTGCAGCTCCCAAGCCTGCTCCTCCTCCCGTGCTCCCTCCATCCACAGCCTCCATGGCTAGAAGCCCACACAGCTTCCTTGAATCTTCTCTGCCCTTTGCTTCCCACATCCAATCACAGAAATTACATGGATTCTATGCCCTCTTAGACTACCTGGAATCTGTGCCTTCCTTTCTAGGAAACAGAACACAGTAGAAAGAGCATGGGCTTTAGGATTGGACAGACCTGGGTTGAAATCCTGCCTCTGCCACTTATTGGCTATGTGACTTTGGGCAACTCTCTTAATTCAGCCAAGGCTTAATTTCCTTATCTACAAAATGGGGATAATAGATCACTTTGAAGAGTTGTTGTGAAGATTAGAAAAAATGATGTAAATACCTAGCACTGTGCCTGTCCCATGGTAACACTTAATGGTAGTATTCATCATAATGATGATAATGATGATTATTATTATTTCTGGATTCACTGTTATTGCTCTAATCTAGGACATCATCTTCTCTCTCCTGGACCATTGCATTAGCCTCCTCACTGAACTCCCTGCCTTCATTCTCCATTGCCACCCCCTGAAATCTGCTTTTCACAGTAGTTGGGGAAATTTTTCTAAAATGCAAAACTGATCATATCTACCTGCTTGAAACTCTTCTCTCCCTCATTCCATCTGCCCTGTGTCCCAGCCATAGGGGTCTCCAAGCACACGATGGTCACTGACTACATTCTGCCACGTTTCATTCAAGCAGTCGCCTCTGCCTCTACCTGAATGTCTCCTTTCTCCTCCTTCCCTCACTCCCTTCCTGGCAAATCCTCACCTTTCCCACCAGTGCCAACATCTGCCACCTCTCCCTGGATTTCTGTTTACTTGGAGTTGACTGCCAGCTCCTTGAGGGCAGGGGGAGAGTCTGACGTTTCTTTGTGGCCTCTGCCTGCCTGCACAGGGCTTGGAATAGAGAAGGACCTCACAGAATGTCTTCAGACTCTTACCCAAGGTCACAGAGTGGGTCAGCAAGAGGGCCAAGGCTTGAACCCAGGTCCCTTGTCTTCCTGCCAGGACCCTTTCTTCTGTGCACATCATTTTGCCCCAGCAGAGGGCGGGAGCCCAGGACTGGTGGCTGGGGTGGGGGACTACCCCACTTCTGCCTGAGGGCATCACTCACCCCATCTCAATGTGGCTCCAGAGAGTGGGGGAAGGATAAAATTATCCACTGCCCATGCCCTGTACCTCCCCATCCAACATGGACTAGAGATAAAAAATGAAGGACACAAAATCCAATCTTCCTTGGTGCAGAGGTTGGCAATAGTGTGGTGGGGGTGGGGCTGGTGGCCTGAGCAGCCCCTCATCTCGCAGCACATCTCATATTTATTGGCTCATAATTGAAGGCAGCCTGGAGATGTCCCAGCACCAGATCGGGCAAGACAGATGGGGGCACAATGACTGCTGGCGGAGGGAGTCAGGACACAGACTTCCTCGCTAGGCTGCAGCTGTGGAGGGGAGGCCAAGGAAGGGGAGGCAGCTAGTCAGCTGCTGCATTGGCCCCTGGGGTCTGACCCAGGCTCAAGGTCCTGCTTCTGTCATCCACTTGTGATGACTTTGGGTCAGACCCCTCCTTCTCCAGACCCATCATTTCAGGCTTCTGGATTTTATTACTAGGGTATGGGAGAGCTGTTCTGGGATTGGAAAAATCTGGGATACTTATTTGCTGTGTGGCTTTAGGTGATTCTCTTTACCTCTTTGAGCTTTGTGCTTTCTCCTTGCAAAAGATCAAGGGGGCTGAGCTGGCCTACAAGCAGCTAGGCTGTGCAATTTGGCAACAGCACTGGAAAGCTTCCTGTAGTGGAAAAGGCAAAAAACCCAGAATGCTGCCAAATATGAATAAACTGCCATAGTCCCCGACGAGCCACATTCCCAGGCTTGGCGTCCGGGGCCGTGAAGCCTGTGTAATCTCACCTCTTCTATTTGTGCTGTGGTGGGAGAGGCTCTGGGGCGGGCACCAGGTGCCTGGGTTCTGGCCAGTCTCCCCACCCTCCTGCTGGTGACTGTGGCAGGGCCTTTACGTCTTCAGGTCTCAGTTTCCCCACCTGTAAGGTTTCTGCCTGTGCTCTAGGAGGCAGTTAGGCCCCCAAGCCTAGAGCCAGTTAGCAGCTATGTTCTGCGGCTCTCCCTCTGTGTCCCCCAAATCCATCCCTTCCCTCTCCCTTATGGCCACTGCCTCACCTCAGTACCCCTTTTTCCCTCCCAGACCAGTGCAGTAGCCTCTTCACTGGTCTCACAGCCTCTGTCCACCACACTACCCTCTCCAGTCAGAGTGACACTTCTAAAGCATTTATCTGACTGCGCCTGCCCCTCCCTGTGCCAAACACTTCCTCAGCTCCCTGCTGCCCTCAGTTGAGCTCCTCAACTTGGCACTGAAGACCCTGCAGGACCTGGCCCTGTCTTGTCCCCCAGCTGTCTGCATTTGCAGCCTGGCTTCCTCGCCCCCCTCCTCACATTTGCTCAAACTGTTCTCCCAGGCCCTCGCCCTGCCCAGTGTTGTGCTTAGGCCCCTGCTCCAGCCCCTCCAGAAGTTTGTCGAGATCCAAGCCCCACAGAGGACCCATTCTGTGGAGTCACCACAGCCTCAAGTGGAAGTGATACTGTCTGTTTTCCCTCCTACTGCTGATGACCAGAGAGTGTCTGAGCCACAGGGGGCCCAGCAGTGACCTCCTATAATCCCTCATTGTACAGATGGAGAAACTGAGGCCCAGACAGGGCAGTGGCCACCTAGCAAGTCAGTGTAGAGCCAGGTCTGGGGCTTATCTAGTCCTTCTGTCCAGGGTGAGGGCACAGGCTAGAGCAGGACTGCAGAAAAGGCAGAACACTCTAGAGGCACGTCAGCAGGGGCATCTGGGCTATCCACCTCTTGGGGTGAGAGATCTTAGCAGGAGAGACTTAGGCAGGGGAGGGGCTTCTGCTAATTGAAATCCCATCCTCATTGGGCTCCTGCTGGTTCTGTTCTATCAGGGTTGCAAGTCTCTGAATTTACCTGACTGAGGCACAGGATAGGATAGGATTTGCCCAGTTGCCCCAGAATGTTAGGGCCGGGCCTGAGACCAAAATCCAAGGCCCCAGGTTCCCAGCCAGGAGCCCACCTAGCACTCCACATTTCCATTCCATGACATGGAGTGGTGAGCCAGGGACTTGCACAGAGGTTGTGCAGAGACAGAGAGGAGTGACTACTGAGTAGGGTTTGTGCTCAGTGAAGAGGGATGGGCACATCCTGCCTTTCAGGGCTCCAGAGAGAAGACCATGGGCAAGGGCAATGGGAAACTTCCTAGTCCCTCCCCACACGAGAGTGCACTCCATCTGGGCTGCAGCAAAAGTTGTGCACTGCACAAAGCTACCACCCAGGCTTCATTCTACTCAGAAAGTTTTCCCTCTCAAGACCTCTCTGTCTATGCATAGATCGGACAGCATCTGCCTTCAGTACCATTTTGAATTCACCAGGAAAGAGGGCTTCTTTGTAATCCGTCTACCATGGGGGGATTTGCATAAAGGCTGTGGTATAAGCTCGTGGTGGCCTGGCCTGTGTGAACACCTGTAGATTAATAGTTTGTAACCAGGCTAGACAGGACACTGAGTGTCAGACGGAAGAGTTCAGACTTTATCCTACAGGTGATGGGCATGCAAAAAATTTCAAGTAGGAAGTGGTATGGTCATACTTGAGTTCTAGAAAGACCACTGAAATGTAGCAACATAAGTGGGTTAGGGGGATCCACAGAAGGCAGGAAGATCAGAAAGGAGGTTGGGGTCATGATGCCAGAGAAAGACAATGAGGCTCAAGGTGGGCAGAGGCCATGGGAATGGAGAGGGCATTATGGATTTGAAAGATCTTCTAACATTTCTGTCCAACCCCAGTGAACAGCAGGTGCTGGGGTGAGGAAAGAGGAGTTAAGGATATAGCTCAGATTTGAAAGGGTAGAAGGATAGTCTTAGAAAGTAGGCTTCCCTGTAGGGGAGTGCTCTACACCCACCCTTGAAGCCATCTATTTACCCACGCTTCCATCTACTCATCCATCCATCCATCCAAACATCCATGCAACCATCTATCCAATGCTCACTGAGGCTTTCTCCTTTGCCAAACCTCCACATGCTGGGAACTCAAAATGGTCAGTGATAAACCCTACTCCTGTGGAACCAGAGAAACAGATCTGTCCTCCCTCACTCTCCCACCTTAACAGCACTTCTTGTTGCTAGTCTCTGTCCACGGGGAATGTAACAGATGTGACTGGCTGGCATTTCTTCTCAGAAAGTTAGTCACATAGGGGCTGGGGAGGGGGTCTCCATCCTGCCTGGAAATTAGTATTAAAGCTACAAATCTTACCAATTTACATTCCCACCAACAGTGCCCAAGGATTCCGTTTTCTCCACATCCTCTCCCACATTTGTTATTTGTACACTTTTTGATGATAGCCATTCTGACAGGTGTGAGGTGGTATTTCATTGGGGTTTTGATTTACATTTCTCTAGTAATTAGTAATGTTGAGCATCTTTTTATGTACCTGTTAACCATGTGTATGCCTTCTTTGGAAAAAAATGTCTATTCAGGTCTTCTGTCCTTTTTTTGACTGGTTTGTCTGGTTTTTTTTTTTTGATATTGAGTTGATATTGAGCTGTTTGCATACTTTGGATATTAACCCCTTGGTGATCACATTATTTGCAAATACTTTTTTCCATTTTGTAGGTTGCCTTTTTGTTTTTTCAATGGTTTCCTTTGTTGTGCAAAAGCTCTTAGGTTTAATTAGGTCCCATTTGTTTATTTTTTCTTTTATGGAAAACAGTACACAGCTTCCTCAAAAAACTAAAAATAGAACTACCATAAGATCCAGCAATTCCACTTGTGGGTATATATCCAGAAAAAATGAAAACACTAATTAAAAAAGATACATGCACCCCAAAGTTTATAGCAGCACTATTTGTAATAACCAAGACACAGAAGCAACCCAAATGCCTATTAATAGATGATTCAGTTAAGAAAATATGTCATATATATAATGAAATATTACTTAGTCATAAAAAAGAATGAAATTCTGCCATTTGCAGCAACATGAATGGACCTAGAGAATATTATGCTTAGTAAAATAAAAGAAATACAAATGCTATATGATATCACTTATATGTGAAATCTAAAAAATAATATGAATGAATGTATATGCAAAACAAAAACAGACTCACAGACAGAAAACAAACTTGTGGTTACCAAAGGGAAGAGGGAATGAGAGAGGGACAAATTAGGGTATGGGATTAACAGATACACACTACTGTGTATAAAACAGATAAGCAACAAGGATATACTGTATAGCACAGGGAATTGTAGCTGTTAACTTGTAATAACCTATAATGGAGTATAATCTGCAAAAATACTGAATCACTATGCTATACATCTGAAACTAATATAACATTGTAAATCAGCTGTACTTCAATTTTTAAAAGTTGCAAATCTTGGCCATTGACAGCTTCATGACATGATTGGGTACGTGGACAATGGCAAGGGGCTCAGCTTCCTTCTCCAGGTGACACAACCTGACTTCCAACTCTGGTTAGGACTTGTCCCTACCAGGTGCTGCCACCCATTCAGAAACACGAGCTCCTCTACTGGGTGTCAGGGACACTTGGTCCTTGCCCTTCCAGCTCACAGGCCTAGAGATGGGAGACAGAGACCCTTGAGGGGAGAGAAGATAAGACTAAATCACTGCAGTGGTGGTGGGTAGAGGGGAAGGGAAGGATGCCAGAGAAGTAGAACTGGCAAGAGGTATGTGATGTCCAGGGTCCTGGGTGCCTAGGGGTGAGGGTGGCCAGGTGGGAGGTTAGAATGCACCTGCCCCACTGAGTTGTTTCTGGAGCCCAGGCCCACGGGGTCCTACAAGGGAATGAGTCCTGATCGGAAAACTGGTCCCTACTAGGGGAAGGTTTAGGAGATTCTCCCCAGGTCCCATTCCACATTCCAGGGAACCATTGTCTTAGGGCTGAGGTCACTGCTTTGGATGAAAGGCTGTTTTATGCAGGCCCAAGCTGGTGGTCTCATTAGGTGGCACCATTAGGGAGCTTTTACAAGGGTCAGGTTATTTGTTTCCCAGATGTAATTTCATAGGAGGAATATGGCCAAAATGGAACCTTGTCAATCTAACAGCAGAAGCAGCCTGTTCAAGATGCAAAATCGGGGGTTTCCTACATAGCATGTCTGTCAGTGACATCATAAATCTTGTGTTCATTCTGCGAATAATGACAGAATACTGTGAATTAGGCTCAATGCCAGGCTCGAGGAGTCTACAGCTTAGGCCTACATTTCCTTTAGTGTTTATGGTTTCATTTTCCACATTTTATTCTTTAACTCACTTAGGGTTTATTTGGGCATATGGTATAAGATGAAGCTGTAAAATATTTCCCCCAATTGGACTGGATACATGTGGGTTGTAATCTAGATCAGAAATTTCCAGAGTGATTCTATAGAATACTGGTCCCATAAGATGCTCAGGAGTCAAAAAGATCTGTAGACAAAAAAGTTTAGGAGCTATTGTATCCTGATAACCTTCTTAGAGATTCACAGGGGTCATGAGCATAGTAAAGGCCCAGAGGAGTCCTGCAGTAAGGACATTTTTATGTCTTGCTTTCTAATTTTATTTCACTACAGAACCTGTTGTTAAATTATAACTCTGAACACAATGCAGAGCATCCATTTTGCAGTAAAGATGACAGCAGAGTAGAACCGAGACTGAGGCCTCCTCTGCCTCAGCTTCTACCTGCTTGTGGATTTGGGGTCTGGCCAAGAAGACTGATATGCACTCGACTAGCTCTGCGCCAAGGCCTGCAGTCCCAAGATCTCTGCCAGGAGCCACAAACCAGAGCTCTGCCCCAGGGAGGGAGAGGCGGCCTGTCTGGCACTTGGCTAAGACTTACAGAGGATGTTTGCTCTGCGCTTTGAAGGATGAGCAGAAGTGTATGGTGGAAATATCTCTTGTGAGGGTAGGAACTCCAGCAGTGACACCCTGCCAGGGCAGGGACACAGGCCATGCCTTCAGAACAAGGGACAGACCGAGCTATCTGAACAGAACACCAAAATTAGATGCCCATGGGGAAGCCAGGTGAGAACACAAATGCTTGTAACAAGGGGCAAAGGTGAGTGCGGGTATGCGGCCAGAACAGGTGCAGGGAAGGGTACTTAGCATTCATTTTCCAAGTTCCAGGTCTGCCTTGATGAGGCAGGGTCTCCTGGGTACTCATTATGACAGACGGTGCAGGGCACACATGTGACCCCCTCCCAAGGCCTCTTTTTCCTCTGGGAGTCTGCAGAGTTGTCTGGAACAAATAGCTGGGGAGTTGGGGTGGAGTGAGAGGAGACTATGGGGACCCGGATTCCTAGGGATTAATTAGGGCCCTTCAATGTGATCTGTTTCCCCTCTGGAGGCCAATTAGGGAAGGAAGCTTCGGAAGTGGGGAGAAGAGAGTAGGTATGTGTGCGTGTGTCTGAGGCAGGCCCATCTGTCCTGTGCTAGGCTGGGTCCCTCTGAGGGGAGAGCAGACCTCAGGGGTACCGTGTCCACTTACAGGAAAAGTACAAATGCAGAGATAATCACAGAACTGTTTTCATCATCTAAGGACTAGACTTCAGTGTTGCTCTATATGAAGTGCATCATCTTCATCACAGAAATCACCTCCGTAGTAATAAACCTGTACTGAGCACTCGCTAGGCGCCAGGCCCTAGGCTAGGCCTTTACATTCATGATCCACCAGCAATGCACAGGGTTCTAATTTTTCCTCATCCTTGCCAATATTTGTTTTTGTTTGTTTGTTTCTTTGTTTTGATGATAGCCATCCAGGTGGGTGAAGTGGTTTTGATTTGCATTTCCCTAATAATTAGTGATGTTGAGCATCCTTTCATGTGCTTATAGGCCATGTGTATATCTTTTTTGAAGCGATGTCTATTCAAGGCTTTTGCCCATTTTTAAATTGGGTTGTTTGGGATTTTTTGTTGTTGTTGAGCTGTAGGCATTCTGTATGTATTTTGGATGTTAATCACTCATCAGATACATGCTTTGCAAATATTTTCTCCCATTCTATGGTTTGCCCTTTTACTCCTTTGGATAGTATCCTTTGATGAAGAAAATATTTTCATTTTGATGAAGCTCAATTTTCTATTTTTTCTTTTGTTGCCTGTGCTTTTGTTGTCATATTCAAAAAAATCATTGCCCGATCCGGTGTCATGAAGCTTTTCCTCTATGTTTTATTCTAAGGGTTTTGTATTTTTAGCTCTTATGTTTAGGTCTTTGGGACAGGCAGTTTTTAATCTTAACTCATCTAATAAACATCTGTTAAACACTTACAAAAACGATGGCTCCTAGGCCAGGTGCTTGAAAATACAATGATGAGCACAACTCTTTATGTCAGGCATGTTATGGATGAGGTATTTGCACTTCAGAGAAATTAAATAAGCTGTGTAGAGTCACAGGACTAGTAAGTGCGAGAACCATGACCCTGCCTTAGATCTTCTTGTGACTTTAAATCTACTCTCCTGTCCCATGCTCCCACCTGGTTTGCACACCTCCTACAGCTCCTGAATGCCCAGGAACCAAGCCCATAAACTACAATGAGGCAGCCTTACTCTTTATTAGGCCAGTCCACATTTTCAGCCTCATCTTTCCTGAGCCACCTTTAGGTACCCCTCACTTGAGCTGGTGGCCTGGTCTCAGTCCAATCAATGCCCCATGCTCTCTGTTTCTCTCTTCTTCTTTTTTCAAGCCCACTTATACTCAAAGGCCCAGCTGACAACCCACCTGCTCCAGGAAGACTTTCCTAACCTCTCAGCCCTCCTACATCTCTTCCCTTCCCTTTTCAAAGAATGTAAGGCCTCAGTATTATACTTATTTGTATCTCATTAAAATCCTTCTAATACTTGAATCAACATCAGAATTGAAGTCAGAGAAACCTCATCTCGAATCCTCTTTCTGCCACTTT
The DNA here is from genome assembly GCF_009834535.1 of Camelus ferus. Taxonomy (NCBI): domain Eukaryota; kingdom Metazoa; phylum Chordata; class Mammalia; order Artiodactyla; family Camelidae; genus Camelus; species Camelus ferus. The sequence continues at coordinate 59,585,985 of NC_045705.1, forward strand.
GTAAAGTCACATCATCTCTCAGAACCAGTTTCCTCCTCTGTAAAATGGGGACAGAAATGTCCACATGGCTGGTTTGTTGTGAGACTTGGAAACAACAACCTGAATCCCCTGACACAGTGCACAACCCAGAGCAAGTGCGGTGATACTGGTTGTGGGTCCTCTCTCCTTCCCTCCTCCCTTCCTCTGTATATTCTCTGTTGCCCCAGTAACCTGGTGTGAATCTGCTCTTCTCACCCAGGTCACAGGCGTATTCCCCTCCAGCAACTCCTGTTCTCTCGCTTTCCTGGCAGTGCAGCAGGAAAATCACCCTGTGCTCATCCTCTACGCCAGCCCGGGATTATTATTCTCCTTCTAGAGAAAGAAGTGAGGCCCAGAATGGAAAAGTGACTTAACTGAAGTCACACTTCTTAGCTAGTGCCACCCATGTATCTGATGGTTTATTTATTTGTGTATTTTGGGGTGGTTTATTTCACTAATAGCACTATATAAACTATAATTATCCTGTTTATTTCTTGTTGTCTGTGCTCTCACTTGAATGTAGACTCCATAAGGACAGGAATTTTGACTTGTCCATCTCTCTATTTCCTATGCCTAGTTTTTGGTGTTTCTTTCATAGATGTTTGTTGAATGAAGATTGTTATCAATTTGATTCAAAGGAAAAGGCAGTAGGGAGTAGTTAATTCAGAATGTCTATTGAAGGCAGCACTTTTTAAGAATGTTGAGATCCCTGAATCTATGAGCAATTTTTAGCATCCCGCAGGGTCAGATTCAGATGAACCCTTAAAGACATCTTGGTCCAAGTCCCTCATCTTACAGGGAGAGAACTGAGGTTCAGAGATGAGTAAGGACTTGGTGAGGAACACAGCAAGGCAGTGACAAAGCTTAACTGGAATCCTGGTCTCCTGCTGCCCAGCCTAGGCTTGTTTTCCTCCCCCAGTGGCAAGTTGTTTGCCTCAGGAATGTGAGGAGAAAGGCCTAGGGGAGGGGTCTGCACTCAGAGTGACTTGTCTTCATACATCAGTGACTGCTTCCTGTGCTCCCTCAGCTTTGAGCTCCCTCCCTCTGGGGGCCTCTCCATTGTCTCGAATGCAGGCAGAGCTCTGTGTCACCCTCCACTTGTGGAGGGAGGGATGGACAGAAAAGATGGGATTCCAGAATCACAGACCCACACCATAGAACCCCAACCTCCATCTGTCCAGATAGGGATATTGAGGCCAAGAGGGGGCCAGGGACTTGTCCAAGAGCAGCTCCACACACTGGCTCAGCAGCCCAGTCTCCTGAAGAGGAAGCCCAGGTGAGCAGATTCTGGCCCCCTTCCCCAGGCACCAGCTCTGCCACAGGCTTTGTGGTTAGAGATTTACCATCAACTCATAGTGTGATGCGGGCTGGTTGTCCCCCTGCCCGGGTTCCCTTGCACAACGGGGAGAATGACCTCTCCCATACAGGAATGTTGTGAAAAACAGATGAAACAACATGTCTGAAGAATCCTTCAGAAAACTCTGTTTAATGTTGGGGACTTGAGTCTCCTTAACCTCAAATCCTCACCCATCTTAACTGAGTCTTCAGCATCACTCAGACACCTTAGTGTCAGCTCCCGCTCCCATTTTCCATTGCACTATATGCTACTTCAAATCTTCATGTTACACAAATACCTCTCACCCTTTCCCCCTGCTTCTCCTCCCCTTCTTCCTTATTCTGCCCCCACCCAGTCCACTTTCTTCTTCAAATTCTTCTTCTTCTTCCTATTTCTCCTCCACCCCCTTCTTCTTTCACCTTCCTCCTCATCTTCCTCTCCGACTTCTGCTCAAGATTCTTTTCTATTCTTAGATCTCTCCATTTATATTTAAATTTTGGAATCCACTTGTTAATTTCCACACTTACACAAAACTCTGCTTAGATTTTGATTGGAATTTCATTGTGCATATATATCATTTTGAGAAAAATTGACATGTTTACAACAGTGAATCTTCCAGTATATGAGCGTGGCATATCCCCCTATTTATTTAGGTCTTTTTAATTTTTCTTAATAATGTATTGAGTTTCCTGTGCAGATAAATTACACATGTTGTGAACTGGAGTGGGATACTGAATTAGCACTGACTCTAGCATTTGAGAGATAATAGGGGAAACGATCATTATAAGGACCATGGAGTTACTCAATTTTGGGTGTGTGTATGTGTGTGTGTAAAATCTCACTGCATGTTTCTGCTCCTCTATCATCAAGATTTGATTTCCTTTTGCCTGAAACACCCTTTGGTGTGAATTTGATGATGAAAATTCTTTCAGCTTTTGTTTGTCAGAAAATGGCTTTGTTCGTCTTTCTTTTATAAAGGATATTTTCACTGGGTATGGACTTTTTGGCTGACAATTATTTTCTATCATCACTTTGAAGGTATTATTACATTATCTTCTATTTCCATTGCTTCTGTTGAAAAATCTGCTGTCAGTGTATATAAAGGTCGTTCCTTGGAGGGAATTTGTCTTTTTTCTCTAGCTGCTTTAAGAATTTTTATTGGTCTTTGGTTTTTAGCAACTTTACTGTGATGTGCATGTTTATCCCTATTAGGGCTTATAGGATTGCTTGAGTATGGGCATTAATGTCTTCGGTCAGTTCTTTAAAAATCTCAATCATTAGATCTTCATATATTACTTCTTTCCCATTTTCTCTCCCCATTACCTCTAGAGCTCCCTGTCTGGTCTTCCCTGAAGAAAGACCTCCTTTCTTCATTCCATAAATCTCTTATACTCTCTTCTGTATTTGTCCCGCTTTTGTTGCCTCATGCCTAATTCTGGACACTTTATTCTGACATATGTTCCCCCTCACTTATTTTTTTCTCTAGCTGTCTAACTTGCTGACAAATTCATTTGTTGAATTTTAATTTCAGTTACTATGTTTTTCAATTTTTAGAATTGTTTTTCTGGTTCTTTACCTTAGTTTCCTGTTCTCTGTTGAAATTCTCCATATCTTTAAGTGGGTTTTAGAAAAATATTTAATATTAAAGATTTCTTTTTCTTTGTTCCTTCCTTCTTAATTCTGGGCACTTTTTTCAATGTAGTCCTCCAATTTCCTAATGGTTTCTCAGTTATATCTGTTCTGTTGTTAACTTCATCAATTGTATTCTTTATTTCCACTATTACACTTTTCATCTTTAATATTTCTGCATGGATCTTTTCTGTTTTATCATTTGTGTTACACATTGATAATGTCTTACTGCACCATTATACATATATTTAAAAAGCTAAATATAATTCTTGGGCTCTCTTATTTAATATTTCTGATATTGTTGAAATAAGTAACCCAGTATATTGTCTTTTTCTTTAAAATGGTAGCGCACCATAAATGCTTTGTTACTGTAGTCTACTAATTCATTTCCCCTGTTGGTATTAGTTTTGCAGTATCAGGCAATGCATATGAGGGGAGGCCAGACCCAAACCGTCAGTCCTAGTTAGCTCAGGATGTGGAGAGCAGCTGAACCCTAGTTGGAGAAAATCATAATCAATCCCTCCTTTCCCAACAAGACGGACCTCAGGAGGTCAAGTCATCACCTCTTGCTTCACAAGCAGAAGCAGCATTAAGGTCAGACTGTAATTAGACTGTAATTACCCAGTTCTGGGGTTTTGAGGGGAACAGTGCCTGGGCAAGTGCCTGAGTCAGTTATTCACACCTCAGAAGTTCTTCTGGACTGCCCTGATTTTGCTGAGGCTACTTGGAATGGAGTTCCGAGTTGCTGCTGGTGCGGTGGGACAGAAGTCAAAGCAGAACTTCAATGGTTCCCCATTTGTTTTCTCCTCCTGCAATTCTTCAAGGCTGCCTCCTGCCCCAAACCAGTACTACCACCCTCCAATATACCAGTTCTAAAAAGGCCCTGTCATACCAGGGATTTTGTCTTGTTTTCTCAGCATCCTGGTGTTTTTCCTCTCTGGCTCCTTGAGGTTGAGATTGTGGGAGGAAGCCAGCAGTTTTACTAGTTTGATGACTGGGACAGAACCTTTTAATTTATTTTCAAAATAGAGCTTCTTTTATTTTTTTTATTATTACACAATTCTCACTAAAAATAGAAATAGTTCCCCATGCTCTACAGTAAATCCATGTTGCTTATCTATTTTATATATAGCAGTTTGTATCTGCTAATCTCATACTCCTAATTTATCCCTCCCCATATTCAATATCTTATAATAACCTATAATGGAAAATAATCTGAAATATATATATATATAGCGCTAAGTTTTATTTTAGTTAAATTCAATAGAAGGAAAAGGAACTGAAGTGAAACTGAAGAAACCAATGAAGGTCAGATAAATGTATATTTAGTTGAAGAGATATTAATTCCTAAAAACAACACAATGATTAAAAAATTTAAAAATGCTATGAAAAACAAGAGATTGGAGTCATTTCTTAAATTTCTCATTTCAATTTTAGAAGCTATTAGCTTTGTATACTTGTTCTCACTTCCTTTGGAGCCTCAGAATGTTAGTAATTAATTTTACTTTGTTAAAATTTATAACATTAATTTATATCCTGCAGTTATAATCCCCAGAGTTCTTGAGTCTTAGTTCTATATTTAAGTATAGATTCTTTAGTACTCACCACTATCCTTTTACTGTGCTTCTGCATTCCAGAAATCTTTATTTTGATTCATTTCTTGGTTGTCTGGATTTCTTTATGAAGTAAGTTTTTAATGAAGAGCTCATGGATGCTATACTTACTGAGTTAGGTTTGGAATATTTACCTGTTGTCTTTAGGCTTGAAGGACTTCAGTGACATTGTTCCACCATTTGGAATGTTGAATGATACTGAGGAGAAATACAATAATTATTTTTTTCTCCCTAAGTGCTTGAAACAATTTTTCTTTATCATTGAGGTTTGATAACTTAAAATATGCATAGGTATCAATCTTCCTGCACCAAGTTTTCTTGAAATATGCTGCAGTGTTTAGTGCTGCAGAATTAGTTCTTTATTCCTTGGAATATCTCTGCTATTTATCTTGGAATACTCTTTCTGTCATAGTCACTGGGTTCTCTACTTCAAGGACACCAAATAGATAAACATTTTCTTCCATATTTATTATCTTCTCTCCATTTAGGCATTGGGAAGAAGGAGAGGCACCTGTCTTACACACATCTGTGGGAGACTGTGGTGCTTGTGGGTTGGAGAAAGCAATAAAGTGATTTTCCTTGCACCCTACCTCCTAAAAATGGTCAGAGAGAAAGTCCTGGGTAAACAAGATGTTGGAGTCAAGGAGAAAAGGGTAATGGTTTTAAGGAGGAGTCTTGACATTACACTGACTTTTCAAGCTGCACTCTATAGTTTTCCTGGTCCCTGTGGTCCTGCCCTGGCTAGAACTTAACCTGACCCATTCTTTCTCTGGGACAAATGAGATTTGACTGTTGGGAAGATATCACCATTGATTGGCTCTGTCTCCTGAGGAAGGGGCAGGGTCAGAAGAGGGCTCTGCTGTGTATTAGTCAGAACATTTTTGGTTGCAAGTGACAGAAGCCCAGCTCAAACTAGCTGTACCTGTTGGAATCTTGCTTGCAAATAGCAAAAACTGACTCTGATTGGCTTAATCAGCAAAGAATTTTGCTAAAAGAGATTAGGCAGCTTACAAAATCTCTGTTGGGCCAGAGAATTTAGGTCACATGCCTGGGTTCTACTCGCAAGGGAAGCTGGAAAGCAAGAAACAGCTTCTTTTGTGGGAGAAGATGGAAATCCACAAACATAGGAAGTTTCTGGACAACCAGCATAATAGCAAATGTCCAACACACTAGCCTGAGTTAAACATGGAATCAATTGTTCACTTAACTGGGAAGCCCAAGGGGATATTTGGGTTTCTGATATAAATGATCCAGAGATTCACATGGTAACTTTGCTCTCCTGCTCCATCTCTCAAAGATATTTTTCCCATGTTGGTTTCATTCTCAGACAAGTTCTTTCCAAAGCTGCACTATAATGTTCATGGACCCTCAGTATTTTTGGTTTTTGAACTGTGTCCTCTATATAAAAATTACATTTTGTGTAATTGCATTGTTATAAAGATGAATATAATCCGTGCTGGATTATATTCCTTTTCTTATGATTTTAAAAGAAATTAAAACATTTTCATGGGTTCCTAAAAATATGGTGGGCCTTTGGCACTGTAGGTATTGTACTTACGGAGAAGCCAGCCCTGGCTCCTTCAACCACATGGAAAAGTTGGCTAGGAGCAAATCTTGACTCACAGCGTTCATACTGTTCTTACAGATCCTAATCCCAGGTGATGAGAGTGTGCATTGCTCTTTCTCCCATTGTGTATATTATTGCTTGAAAAGTCCCTCTGCTCATGTGTGGAAGGATCACTGTGCTCAGGGTATAGGGATTTTCTAGCCAGACTGGGTCATGTGCCCACTCTTAAGGTGGGAGAGGTGATGCTGTGTGTGGCTGATGACCCCACTGAGTTGCATGGAGTAGGGGGTTGTAGTTTCTAAAAAGAAGAGATGCTGGGCACACAAAAAGTACTCGGTGTCCACTCCAGCCACATAGTGATGTAATTGAAGGCAGAGAAGTGGTTCACTGTCATAGACAATCTGACCTTACAAGGAAGTGACTGAGCAAGTTGGCAGCTCTGACCTTCCTTTAGGTTTGCCTCTGAGCACCATCTCAGAAGGAGCAAAGTACTTCCTGGCAGGTGCACTGGAAAGCTGATTTATTTGTTCAGGTACCATCAGTAGTTAGGAATAAAGTCATAGAACTAAAGAGTCCACATTTCTATACTCTTTGACTTAAAATTTTAAGAATTTGGAATCATTGGCAATTAGTTCCTAATTTTGGATGCTGAGTCTACAATCTCTAAAATCATGGAATTTTCTATTTTTATCCCCATTTTTTGGGGAATCTTTGTTTCTAAGTTTTAAATTTTACAGTCTTAAACCTTAGACCCTGAGTCTGGGAACTTTAGAATCATACTCTGAGAATGGTTTAGAATAATAGAATACTAGCATTTTGAACCTTACTCTCAGAATCTTGGCTTTGTAATCACGAGTCTTCAAAATCAGAGAAGCTTGGGCTCAGACTGCTGGACTCTTGACCCTGGGACCTCTGTACTGTCAGGGATTAAAGTCAGGAAAGAACCTTATTTGGTGCCTCAGACCTTCACAAGAGGGCACTGGGGCAGGTGGTGAATTTAGATCCCTGGTATAGTTGCTGTTCTGGGTATCCCATCCTGAACCTGATCTGCCTGGCGACCTCACACTCTCTCCCACAGCCTAGGACATGTATTTACAACACCCTGAGCCCAGGCCACCTCATCTTCTTGGGGCTGTTTCTTCTCTTCCTGGGATCAGGGTGTCCAAGCCTCCACTGGTGACTACTCACATGAATAGAATCCAATACTGGGCAGATGAACCAGTAGGAGAGGGCAATAGTCACCTTGCCAGACATTTTCCTGGAGGTCCTCTGAGCTTTCTTGAGGCAATGAAGTCTTCTCTGAATATTGGCCTACTGGCAACTGGAACAGAAGGAATCCCAGGCTTGGAGGAGGCCTCCAGTAGAATATAGAAATACGAAAGAATCTCACCAGGCTCTTGCAACACACCATAAGAGCAACTGCTGTCTGGGGCCTAATATTCAGTATTATCTTACTACTCTGTCATATTATTGAGATATCTGATTGCCACCTCTCCATACTGAACATTAATTAAGCAGTTCAGGGGTTGGAAAATTCCCTGAAACTGTAACTGAGTAGGACCCTATGAGGCCTTCCTGGGGCAGACCTCCCCCACCATGTCCTCCATCTGCCTCTTGTTTGTAGAACAAACTTTAGCCTCCTAGGCCTCTTCTGAGTTCCAAAGAATAAATTTAATCAGAGAAGTGAGAAAATTCAGGAACAAAGGAAAATAGTCAAGCAAGACAAAATAATAATAGTTTAGCCATTAAACAAAGTCAGAGACTTTTTAGTTCCTCTTCAAAGTCTATAGATGATATTTTGAGCCATATTCTTTGAGCTGTTTGAAATATACTGAAACCATCACCAAGTGGAAGAAATTAACTGTATGCTACCCACAAGCATGTAGCCCCCAGACCGTTTGGAACCAAAAGGTTGGTGATATTGGCTCCTGATTACTTCACCACCAACCAATCAGGAGAACGTCCATGAGCTGATCATGTCCCCCTGAAACTCCCCTTTAAACTTTCTTGCCCCTTGATTGGCAATGGGGAGTTGGTTCTTTGAGACATGAGTCTACCTTCTCCCCAGGATTGCCAGCTTCCTCAATAACGCTGTCTTTCCTTTTACCCAACACTTGTCTCTCAGTATTGGATTCTTGAGTGATAAGCAGCTGAATCTGAGTTTAGTAGCAAAACTAGAGATTATCCGAGGGAATCTACTCAGAATAAAATGTAACACAAAACAGTGGGTCTAGTCCTTAACTTTTTCTAATGATTATTATTTTGTTTTAAGCAAATGTCTTTATAATGATATCTATGCATTTATATGTAATACATGTATGCTTATTTATATTCTATGCAAAAGAAGGGTTTAGAAATTGAAGACAATGTAAAATAGGGCAAAACATAAAAAAATAATCTAGAGGGAGGGAAAAGAGCAGTAGACATTTTCAGGCAACAAGATGGCCCTGAGTTCATGTAAGACAAGGCAGAGAAAGAGTCTGTATATGAAGGATTTCATTGTTAGGGAAAAAAAAAAGAAAATAGTTTACTTTTGATAAAATGTTTTTTCTCCCACTGCATTTAAGGAGAAAGTTATAGGGCAGTGCTGAGTAGTATAATGGGCACTGTAATCCACTCATTGATTCTGCAGGATAATATTAAAAACCTAATGCTTACTGAGTGCTTACTATGTGCTTATTTGTGTTAGAAATGCAAATTCTTGGGCCCCATTCAAGACAAACTGAATAAAAAATTTCAGCAGGGGGCCCAGTAACCAGTGTTTCAACAAGCCCTCAGTGTGATTTTAATGCACACAGAAGTTCAAGAACCACTGACGTGGAGGGGAGGGGCAGTTTGGGGTTCTGTGCCACCAGGAATGACCCTCCAGGTTCTTGAACCTCTTAGGGAAATTGACTTTTGAATCTGTCATCTGTTCTTCCCGTGAGATTAAGAGAAGGGGCACTTGAAGAGCAGAGACAGCTTAATGGAAATGGAATGGATCTCAGCCAGGAGACCTAGGCTATGGCCCCAGCTTCTTCTTTAATTTACTGAGTCCATGGGAAACACATCCTTTCCCTCTTTGGGTGTGAGTATATCCATCTATAAAACGTGGGGTCTGATGTGGTGATTGTTCAGAGATTGTGAGGGAACTAATGCCAAATGACACCACATGCCAAGGGCAGAACTATTTGTCAAGCTGCTACTGTGTGCCAGGTCCTATGAGAGGTGCTGGGCATGTAGGAATGGAAAAGGCAGAGGCTGTCTGTCCTCACATAGCTTGGAGTCTAACGGAGAATAAATACAAGTAATGACAAGGTAATTTATAACTCAGTGTGATAAGGGCTATAATTGGGAACCTCTGTACCAGCTAGAAACTGATCTTCTTTTTCTAGCATAACAAGTAAAAAATGGAAATGCTTTTTTACAATAGTAAAACAGATGATGAAGTTTAAACTATCAAAAAAGACTACCATGTTTGTTGAAAAATTAAAAATTTGAATGAAAGACATGAGAGAAGATTTGAATAAATGCAGGAGCTGTATCAAATAAGTAGGAGAGGTAGCATAATGCAGTCTCAAAAAGTTATTGCTACACTTTTGAGGGAGCTTACAAACATGTTCCAAAATTTAAATAAACGAATAAAGTCAACTTCAAGAAATATGAAAGGTCAGAGGGGGCTTCCTGAATCAGGTAAAAAGACATACTACAAAGCTATAGTATAATAATATGGTACTGACATAGCAATAGGCAAATAGACAACAGAACAAAACAAATAGCTCAGAAGTATACAAGTGTATAGGGAACTTGATATTGATAAAGATATAAAACAGTGAGGAAGGACAGATTTTAAAAAAATAGACTTGCAAAAAAATGGCTTCAAATATGAAGAAAAATAAAGCAGACTTCCTACCTTACAACTTAAACAGAAAGGAACTCCACATGAATTCAACTTTTACCTTTTTTTTTTTTTTACTGTATTATATTTTGCAGTGGAGAGGTAATTAGGCTTATTTACTTACTTTTTAATGGAGGCACTGGGGATTGAACCCAGGACCTTGTGCATGCTAAGTATGCACTGTACCACTGGGCTATACCTTCCCCTCCTGAATTCAAGATACAAGTATAAAAAACCTAGGAAGCTAATGAAAGGAAAATGTTGGTGAATAGCTGTGATATAGTGGTGAGGAAAGGCTGAAAACCCACATACCAAAAGGTAAAAAATGTGATGGATTTAAGTATATCAAAATTAAGAATTTCTGATCAATGAAGGACAGATTACAAACTTGAAAAAACATATTTTCAGTATTTAAAGTTGACAAGGCACAAACATACAGAAGTCCTGAAAGCAGAAATATTACAAGAATTCCAAAGAAAATGAGCGAAGTTTCTCAATAAGCAATACACATAAGGGGAAATGCTAGTTGCTACCAAGTATTTACAGAGATGATTCATTAGTAATCAGAGATGCAAGTGAAACAGAATGAGGTACCACTTTATCCTGATAAAGATGAAGAAAATTAGAAAGTTGGATAATACCAATGTTGGTATTGGGGGGAAGATGTGGGGGATAGGGTGGGAACTATACAGTCTGTAATTCATTATTGCTGGGAGTATAAGTGGCACAGGAAGCACTATTTCATTCTAGGAAACAATATTGAAGTACATATAGTCAATTTTCATTATTTGTGGTAGTTATGTTTTATAAGGTCACTGCAAACCCTAAATTAGTGAACATATTCCATCACTCTTCTAGGGGAAACACAGGATTAGTTTCCTATGAGCCTCTTGTCACATTTTTGTCAAATGATCAAACACATAACCTTGTTTTATAGATGTTTCTATTTAAAAACCCCTTATTTAATATATATTGTTGATTCATTAACATTGAACTCATGCCAACATCACTATAACTCATGCCTGAGAGAGGCTTATCTAACACATGTATTTTCTCCAGAAGGCACATCACAGACTTTTTGTGCTCAGGAGCCATAGACAGCACTTGAGCACTATGCTTGGGTACAAATTTAAAAAGGAAATTACCAAAATAGCACAAAAATGTGAAAAACAATGCAAAAATAGACCATGGAAATAACACATGTTCACAGTATGAGCTGAAACAAGACAACAGTGTTGCCTGGTTAGACCTCACTAAGAATGTACATATGATGACTCAGATATTGTGCTGCTTTGGGTGTGTCTGAGAGTAACCCTGAAAGTGCCAAGAATGTTGGTTTTGGGGTTAGTGAGTAAGCAAATTTGCAAATACAGAATCTGCAAATAATGAAGAGGGAGTATGTTTAGCTGAAGTTTGTCCATACCCGTGACTAACCTATATTTGAGTCCTTATTATATATTTCAGGGACAATCCTCTACGGGATCGTACAAGGACATATACAAGGACATTTATCATGACACTGTGGTAGCGAAGAGTTGGAGGCTATTTAGGTGTTCTGCACTAGGAGAAAAGTAAAATGTGATAAAATCATACTGTGGAATATTAGGCATCAATTGGAACCAATGAAACTTTATCTATAAATAGCAACACAGACAGATCTAAAAAACAGAACTGAGTGGAAAATGTAAGAAGTAAATAGAGACATGTAACATAATTCTTTTTATATAAATAGACCTGTTCATTCATGCACAAAACACTACCTACTTTACAAAGATATGCTTATATTTATGGACATACAGCAAACACATCAGAGTGGGTGCTTAAACGGGAAAGGGGGATGGAATGGGAATTTGAGCATTGGAAGTAAAGGGGAGGACAAATAAAACCAGCAAGGAGCCTACACAGACTGATGGGTATAATGTGCTCGGAGCTCTTTTCTCCTAAGGTCTCCTTAAATTAAAAATTTAAAAGTGCCATTATGGGGGAATTATAAAGTGCTAAGGGGGCACATACAAAGGGCATCTACTCCACTTTTCAGGGTGAGGTGCCAGGGCTCCCCTGAGAAAGCAATGTTTCAGAAGAAACTTGAGTAAGATTTTAGCTGAAATGGACAAAGAGGAAGAGGGTTTAAGGAAGAGAGAAGAGTGACTTACTGGTAAGAATGAGAACTTTGTGTGTTTGGGAAACTGAAAGCAGTTGGCAAGAACTTCTGTATAGCACGGGAACTATATTCAATTTCTTGTAATGAGCCATAAATGGAAAAGAAACTGAAATATGTTATATGTATAACTGAATCACTTTGCTGTATACCTGAAACTAACATTGTAAATAGACTATACCTCAATAAAAAAAAAAAGAAAAGAAAAAGAAAGAAGTTCAGAGTTGCCATGAGAGAGGCAATGGTGAGATCTGAAGTCAAAGAAGTCATTTAGGGCCAGATCAGGGAAGGCCTGTAAGTTATGTGGAGGGTAGTAAGGTGACCAGATTTGTATGTCAGAAAGCCCATTCTGGCCCCTGATGAAATGGAGGGCAGGCACACAGGCAAAGGGACCAGCCAAGAGACTCTTGTGCTCATTCAGGAGAGAGTAGGTGGTAACATGGCACCAGGGTGAACGAAGTGGAACAGAGAGGAGTGGATGCAGTCTAGAGATATTTGAGAGATGAAATTTCCCAGTCTGACTCAAATCTTCACAACAACTATGTGACACAGATAAGGCAACAACTCCCCTAAGTGTCCCAGGTTTCAAATGCCTACCTTCCCACCCCAATTGTTAAGGCAGACTGCTCCACTAACTCTAGTGTCCATGTTGAACCACGTGATTGAACACCACACATCTTTCTCTGGCCACAGCTAGTCCGTCGGTCTGGAGTGGGCATCTGACAAGATGGCAGCCAGCCCCTAGGCTACTCAGGGACCTGTGACCTATGGCCTGATTTGAAACTATTTGTCAAAATATTTTTTATTGTGGCAAAACATACGTAATATAAAATTTATCATTTTAACCATTTAAAAATGTACAATAGAGGGCATTAAGTCCATTCACAGTGTTATGCAACCATCACCACGGTACATTTCCAGAACTTTTTTATCATCCCAAACAGAACTCCATATGCATAAAACAATAACTTTCCCTTTTCCCTGTCACTTCCCAGCTCCTGGTAACCATTATTTCACTTTCTGTTTCTGTGATTTGACTATTCCAAGTACCTCATGTAAGTGGAATCACATAATATTAGTTTTTTTGGTGTCTTGGCTTATTTCACTTACCATAATGTCTTCAAAGTTTATCCACATTGTAGAATGTATCAGAATTTCATTTCTTTTTAAGGCTGAATTATATTCCACTGTAGGTATATGCTTATCTGTTCATCTGTCGATAGACATGTGGTTTCCATCTTTTGGCTATTGTGAATGAGGCTGCTATGAACATTGGTGTACAAATGTCTCTTAGGACTCTGCTTTCAATTCTTTTGGATATATACCCAAAAGTAGAATTGATGGAACATTTGGTAATTCTATGTTTAAATTTCTGAGGAACCACCATATTATTTTCCACAGGGGCTGCACAACTATTTCAAGGTTTCCAACTTCTGCACATCCTCACTAACACTTGTTATTTTCCATTTTTTGACAATAGGTATCCTAAGGAGTATGAAGTGATATCTCATTACGGTTTTGATTTGCCTGATGGCTGGTAATGTTGAGCGTATTTTCATGTGCTTATTTGCCATTTGTATATCTTCTTTAGAGAAATGTCTACTCAAATCTTTTGCCTATTTTTTGAACTGGGTTGTTCGTTTTTTGTTGTAGTTGCTGAATTGTAGGAATTCTTTATATATTCTGGATATTAACCCCTTATCAAATTTGCAAATATTTTCCCCCACTGCGGATTTTCTTTTTAGTCTCTTGATAGTGTCCTTTGATGCACAAAAGCTGAAACGACTTTTTAAAATTGGGAAATACAAAGAGACTGTGCCAGTTAGCGGGTGAGGCTATAGGTGAAAGACATTCTTCAGGATGAAATTTGGCATTGGGGAAGGGAATAAAGAGCTTGGGCTGGTTTCTAAGGCCAAAAAGAAGAATACCTAGGACTGTATCTTGAGAAAGAGTGGAGGTCCTGGACACAGCATACTACTGATGGCAGGGAGAGACTTCTCTACTTAGCTCCCCATTGTCATGGATAGGAAAACTATGGTGTGGCTTAGAATTAAAAGGATTGTAAAGGTTTTTTGTCCCACAGGCTTGGTGAGGGACACTTCTTGCCTAAGCACAAGCTAGAGGAAGAGCATGCTCTACTTTTATGATGCCATGAGGGGTTAGACACCAGAGGTAAATTTCCTATATGACTGGTATTGAAATATTGGTAGTGGCAGTGAGTTTCCAGGCAACAGGGTTGAGATAGTAGTAGTTTCAGACTTTTTCCTTGAAGGGAATTTCTAAGTTGCTACTCCAGCAAGAAAGGCAAAGCTGATTCATATCTATGTGTCAGCAATTCTGGGGACATTTAGAAATATTAGAAGAGGAAATACAAAGGAAAAGACTGAATTTCTTTCTAGTCAAATACTTGAAGTCTCTGAGAATCAAAATTGCTTAAATAATGGAAATGTGCCCACAACTGTACTCACAGTCTTGTGAAATTTAGGATTCACAGCTTTAAAATTGAATAGAAAAATCCAACCCATTTTGTCTGTGAAATAAGGAAAGAAAATCATTATTTTATTACAATGGAAGAATACCTAGGACTGTACTTTGAGAATTGTTATTCTAATTGTCTGGCTATCTGAAATGTCCACTTTTCCCTCTACTGTTATTTGTGTTTGTGAGAAGATAAAGTTACACCTATGAATCAGGATTTCCCAGCATTCTTTGGGTCCTGGGGATGTGCCATTTTGTTGATGGCTGCTTTGACATCCTTGTTCCTCAGTGTGTAGATGAGGGGGTTGAGGCCTGATGTGAGAATAGCATACACCACGTTGCCCATGACGTGGAAGTCAAGGGGCAGGTCTGCCCTATAGGCCACATAGGCTATGGCAATGGAGGAGTAGTAGGTGCCAACCACCAGCAGGTGGGAGCTGCACGTGGAGAAGGCTTTTGAGCGTCCTTCTCGGGAGCTGATGCAAAGCACCGAGGCCAGGATGTGGGCATAGGAGAGAAGCACCAGGAGAAGGGGCAGGAAGGACACCACCATGGCGATGCAAAAGCCTATGAGGGTCTGGGGTGTGGTGTCAGAACAGGAGGCCTGGACCACAGCCAGGTGGTCACAGAAGCAATGGTAGATGTGAGCAGTGCTGTCAAAAGCCATGTGGGAGGTCTGCACCACTGCTGGGATGGGCAGGAGGAGGGCAGTGAGCCAGGCACTGGCTGCCAGTGCAGCATTGATCTGTGAGGTCATGAGGACAGGGTAGTGCAGTGGGCGGCAGATAGCCACATAGCGGTCATAAGCCATGACCACCAATTGAAGGCTTCAGAGCAGGAGAAGCTGTGGAAGAGGTACATCTGCAGGAAGCAGGCAGTGAAGCTGAGGTAGTAGTCCCCAAGTAAGAGTAGGGACAGCATCTTAGGGACAGCATCTTGGGGAGAGTGGTTGTAGTGAAAAGAATGTCCAGGGCTGAGTGGTTGATCAGGAAGAAGTACATGGGCTTGTGGAGTCTGGGCTCTATCACCACAGACACCAGGATCAGGGTGTTATCCACCAGGATGAGCAGATAGAGGAGGAGAAAGACAAAGAAGATAGGAAGGAAGAGGGATTTTGGCAGAGAAGGGATGCCCATAAGGAAGAAGATGGTCGATGAGCCCTCTGATCCATTATAGGCTACAGTTTCCATGATGGGTTAAGCTGTATGCCCAGGTGGTAGGTAGTGGGAACAGGTGGGAACCAGAAAAATCAGTGATTCTGGAATGAGAATTACATAATAATCACTGTATAATTAATATAACTATCTTTATTTACAGCCAACTCTAGAAGAGAGATGATGGGATCTGCCTTCATCCTTCATCCCTTCATCCTTCACCCTCCATCTATTTTTCCTTTTTTTAAATTAAGTATGGAAAAAGTACCTATGATATACAAAATCATGTATTATATACTGGGTATATAACAAGTTGAACAAAACAAATAAGGTCTCTAACTTCATGGATCTGAAATTTTGGTGGTAGAGAAAGACATTAAAGGAGGGGAGGGTATTGCTAAAGTGGTAGAACACACGCTTAGCATGCACAAGGTCCTGGTTCAATCCCCAGTACCTCCTCTAAAAATAAGTAAATAAACTTAATTACCTCCCTCCCCACACCAAAAAAAAAAAAAAAAAAAAAGACATTCAGCAAAGAATCACATAATTATTTAATTTCAGTTAAGTGCTAAGAACTTATGCTGATCCCCTTTTCCATGTCCCATATGGTCCTTCTGGAGATATTAGATCTCTTAAACCAGGCCCCTAAGCTCCTTTCTCTTTTGGCATTTGCTTTAAATTTTGAAAAAGTGACATCTTTGTCACCACGTTGCTAGGGAGAGCTGATTTCTCTGAGGTTTACAGCAACATGCTGTCTTCCCATCATAATTATTAACCAGGGAATGGCTCCTTTCTCTCTTATTTGCTTGGTGTAGTGATTCTGCCTGTCTGAACTGTTAATGGATTCTCCCACAGTTGGCCAGCAACAGAGAATCCAAGACAGTATCTGTGTTACTCCATTGAACCTGCCTCCCTACTGACCGCTGCAGCTCAGCAGGTGCTCCTGTTTTGCACGCCCACTAGCCAGCAGGCTTCCCTACTCCCTGGTCATTGCTTGGGAAGCATTTTGGAAGGAAAGGAACTGGAGATCTGCTTGCAATAGCTGCTCCCAGACAAAAGAACCCCTCCCAGAGGAATCAGGAGGGAGTGTTTTCAACCCACAGATTGGGGGGTTTTAACAGAGAAATACTGATTCACCCTCCACTTTATATGTGTCCCTTGGACTAAGCAATCCCCCAGGCAAGTCCATATTGATATTGGTATTCCTGCCTCATTGATCCTGATGAGTCCATGAGCAGTAGCCCCACGATTTTCCTAGAATCATCTGTAATTTTTTTCTCTTCTCAAAACACCTTTTAAGCATAAAACCACTAATGTAAAAGTTGGAAACAACTTTTTTTTTATTTTCAAATCTAACCAATTTTCCTCCTGAAGGCCAGAGACTGAGCAGAGAAAGGGCAGGACCTTTCTCTAGTGCCACAGGCACTGGACGCAGAGCCACCACCAGAACTCAGGTCTTTTATTCCCAGGACAAGACTCTTTCTTCTATGCCATGTTTTCTGGAGAATCCAGAAGTTCAGGTTTTCAGGGAAGAAAATATTAAGGCCAAAATTTTCTGTTTCCCTTTCTGTCTTTTCACTGATAACATCAGACAAATTATATTTCAGTTTTTTATCTGAGTCTCTATATGGTGAGTACTAACTGGTATCTGGCAATGCAAATCTTCCTTCACTGAACATTGAAATAATGTTCTAGAAGTCAGACTCCAGGACCTAGCAAAAGGATGAAGCTGCTCTGCTCTGCCCTGGACATTCTGCTCTCAGAGAGGCAATCATGGCTGCCAGTCCCGGGTGAGGCAGAGCCGGGGATTTGATTGGCAGAAACACAGAGCATCAAAGCCAGAGGGACCCTAAAGGAGCCATCAAGTCAGTTGCTCCTCCTGCCTCCCCTGTCCCACTGCTTTGCAGATGAAGGTAGGGATGCTGAGACTCTGACGGAGAGACGGTACGTGGCTTTTCACTGCCAGGCAGTGCTGGACTAGAGAACAGGTGGACCAGGTATGGGTATGTGCTGGGTCACCAGCCAAGCAGAGGTACCAAAAGTAGTTTCTGAAAGAATTTAACATTTGTTCTTTCAAAACACCATTCAACCAACCCATGACAGGAAATATCCAAAATTTGGCTGGACTTCTCTTACACTTATTTTTACAGGTTAGAGTTCTTGTTTTGCTTTGGATTACACACTACATCTGGGTGATGCAGCCCTGTGCTTAGGACCTAAAGGGTCCTGTTTCCCAAGGCCCAAAAATTGCCCCAGTAGATCCTCCCAGTTGGGATTGTCTACGAGCCGGTTACAGTGCTGGTGGGGACAGAAAAGAACAGAAAAACCAATCACTGAGTGTCCAACCTCATGCTACACTTCGTGAACATCATCTCCTCCCATAATCCAATACTGCCAGGGAGTGGTTATGCCTGTTAAACAAATGAGAAGCTGAGGGTTGGAGAAGGATTGTCCTTGTTCAAGACCACGACTGATGAGAGCAGAGGTTGTTCAGGAGCCAGTCTACTATAAAGGATCCCTTCCTGGCAAGCAGAAATCCTGGCTTTGAGACCAGCTCTGCCTCTTGCTTGCTGTAACTTTGGGCCTCTGAGCCTTGGTTTTCTCCTCTGTGCAGTGGGGGGTTTGGAGAAAAAGATCTCTGAGGGGTTTATAATTTGATGAGCCCTTTTCTGAGTGTCTCCTCTGTGTCCAGCAGAGCGGATGTCACAGGGTCCATGCCCCAAAGGAGAGGGTGAGGGTTCTCCCACCTAGAGAGCTCCTGCTGCCAGCCAAGTGCTTTACCTTCATCCTGTCCTGTGAGTCTTGGTGGTCAAGTGTGTGCACTTGTGAGTCATAAAGGACTGGATTCCAGTTCCAGCTCCTGCCTGCAATTGTGTCACCTTGGGCAAGTCACTTTCCCCTCCCTGAGCTCGTTTCCCTTAGCTGTGACCCGCTGGGGTTGTTGTGAGTCCTTATGGAGAGAATGCTTAGGCAATGCTACACAAGGGCCTGGAACAGGTAAGCGCTCAAAGTTTGCTAATGTTTCCAGTGGTTACTGTTGTCTTCAGCCTGGCTTTACTGTGGGAGGAAATGGTTTGATAAGATGATGATTTGAATTCTACCTGTGAGTATACCCACTTGCCTGGACCTGCCAAGGTGTGTGGTCCAATGTCCCACAGCCCACGTTTGCACATCCAACCTGGATTCTGGGCACCTGCCTCTTGTGCACACCCAGTCAGTCTTCCTGATCCCTGGCCTGGGTTTATAGGCCCTGGCTTCTCTGCCCCTGTCTTCCTACCCCTTGTTTTATCTGCCTGTCTCCATCCCTAGCCCAGCTCACCTGTTAAGCCAGGCCCACACTGCTGTTTCCTGTGGTATCTCCATGTGAGGAGTTGTTGGACGCTGAGCCATGGTCTATTAAACCCTCAGCTCCCTCCTTTCAGGCAGGCCTTCTGGGGTGTTTTCCTTGGGAAGGTGTTCCCTTGGGGACCCACCATTGCTCAGGGATCAACTCCCCAACATTTCCTAGAGCATATATGAGGAGTACGGGTAGGATTTGTCCCCAGGCTTTGCTAATAATGAGAAGAACATTATTAACAGCTCTCAGGGGCTTAGGACTTTATATCAATGGTGTAACCTTCATTCTCATTATGAGTTTGACTGAGATCCATGGATGGATCATCTTGTCTACCTGATTTTGCCGACTCTTGCTGATTTTGGAGCGCTCTTTCTACTACGGGTACCCTTGGGTAAATAGTCACGTGGGACACAAATATCTTCACGATTCATGACCATTCTGAGAAGTCTATCACCTTAACTCTTCTCAAGACTTTCTGTTCACTAATCCTCTTATCTTGTTCTAAGTTCCTTCATATCCCAGCAAAGGCTTTAGCTGTTTCTCATAAACTTGTATAAATTCATACTTCTTTCTACTTTACCTCCCAGGTGAGATGAACCTACCAGGTAGAAAACCAGGTGCACTGCCAAAGGTTCTGCCCACTGACAGGATTTACCTTCATGTTGATCCTTCAGGGCCCTCCCGAATGGGCTATAATGCAACAGCAGTCCACTTTTGGGTGGTCCCAGCATATTTTGAAGAACTATTTGTGAATTAGGCCTGAATTTTTTTCTCCTTGAGGGAGTTGATTATAGGCAATTTCCCATGAGGTCATAAGTTAGAGTTGATGAGAAGGTATCAATATAGTAAGACTGCACATCATGGGAGTCTGGGCCACCCACTCATGTAACTGCCTTGTGCCTTCAAGATCTGCTTAAACTAATATAACATTTATTATTTTACTTCCATTCAATAGTTGGATGTTTCTGTACATATCCAATTTTTTATTTTGTTTGTTCAAATTAGTACCCAATTACAAGGGTCAGCTCAGGACCACAGTCATTTAGTGTTCCTTGTCAGGCATTCAGTCTGCACCAGAGTAAGGAACTGTTTCTCAAAAAGAGAATAGTTATCTACAGAAAATAAAAGTTCACTCTAAAACCCCACTGTGTTTCTCCTATTAATAGTGTGAAAACTCAAAAACTCAAAGAGGACTTTTAAGTTTTGTCTATGACAGAGTACCTTCTTCAACTAACCTTTTTGCCAAAAACAACTGTAAAATTTGGACAAAATGTGTAAAACAATTGTTTGGAGGCTTCAGAGAGCAATCAATAGCAGGTCTTGAAGGACTGTGATCCTTGAGAGAAGGAAGTCTTGTGAGGTAATTTCCACATGACCCCAGGTTTTACCTGAGGGCATTTCCCAATTTGCAGGACTGGAGAATAGAGCTCAGTTAGAAAACTGAGTCCTACTAGTCTGAGGAGATACACGTTGGAATTTGGGTTACCGAAGGAACTGGAAATTACGGGGAAAAATCCTGGAGAGGACAGTACTACAGAGAAAGAACTTCAAAATCTGTGCACAGATTCCTTTCAAGTCAGTGACAAGCTCCTAAGGTGTGCATGTACAGGGAGAGACTTAGAGAAACCAGAAGAATACACAACTGGGAGGCTTCCGAGCTGCAGAAAGATTTTAGCAGCCACAGGATGTTGGAGAGTCAGAGTGTAGAATTCAAGCCCTGTCCAAGTGAATGGGCCTTAGTAAGTCTTCCAGGATTTAGGAAGTCTCATTGGAAGTGAAAAACACGTTTTGAATTGAATAAAAAGGAAAATACAACATATCAAACTTTGTAGGAAATTGCTAAAGCAGTAGCTAGAGAGAAATTTATAGAGTTTAATACTTATATTGGAAAAGAAGAAGACTCATATCAACAATCTAATCTTCCACATTAAGAAAAAGAAGGTGAAATTGAGGCAGGAAGCCCCATGAAAAGACTGGCAGGACCCCCAAGCAGGGCCACTACTCTCCTGCCAGCATCATCCATTTCCCTGGCCCAGAGGCTCTATCTCACTTTTTGCCTCTGAAATGGCTTACTTACCCCTAAAATTCTATTGGGTCCCTGAGCTCACTTCTGATTGGTTGTTTCCTTCACTCCTGATTGGTTTTTACTCTCACTTCTGATTGGTCCACTTCCGTAACTTCTGATTGGTCCATTTGTAGTACTTTATTTGCATGGAGCTCACTCCTGATTGGTTATTTCTCTCACTCCTGATTGGTCTATTTCTACAAAGCTTGTTCCTAGTTGGTCAACTTCTGTTATACTTTATTTGCATATGATGTTGCAAAGTGTAAGCTGGCAGCCTATAAATGCCTGTGTAAACCTACAGATGGGGTCCAGAGTTTGGAGTGTTAACTCCTCTGGTACTGCTGGCGTTAATAAACCTTTCTCCAACTCTCGGAGTGCTGCTTGGTCTCTCGCCTGTATCCAGGTTGCTGTCACAACTGAGCTGTAACACCGAGCTGTAACACATTTTTCCGCAACAAAATTAAACCCAAAGTATGTAAAAGAAAGAAAATTATAAATAGTAGAGCAGGAATCAATCCAATTGAAAACACAAAAACAGCTGAGAAGTATCAATGAAACTAAAAGCTGATTCTTTGAAAAATCAATAAAATTGATAAATCTATAGCCATACTGACCAAGAAAAAACTAGAAGACAAAATTACCAATATTGAATGAACTAAAGGACCTCACAGACATTAAAAGGATAATAAACTACTACAAACAACTTTAGGCCTATAAATTCTACAATTTGGATGAAATGGACAAATTCCTCAATTGAGAGGCACAAACCAAAACCCATTCAAAAATAGATAACTGAAAAACTCCTATGTTTATTAAAGAAGTTGATTTTGTAGTAAAAAAAAAAAATTCCTATAAGAAAATTCCAGACACATGTGGTTTCATAGGAAAATTTTACTAAATATTTAAGGAAAAAATAATATCAGTTCTACACAGTGTTTTTCAGAATATAGAAGAGAAGACTTCCCAATTCTTTTGATAAGGCCCGCCAGCATTAACTCAATATCAAAACTAAAGAAATTAAAAGAAAACTACAGATGAATACCCCTCATGAACGTTGATGCAGAAATCCCAAGCAAAATATTCAAAAATAAAAACCCAGAAATATTTAAAGAAGTTAATACATCATACCTAAGTAGAATTCATCCCAGGAATACAGAATTTGTTCAATGCTCAAAAACCAATGAATGAAGCCTACCATATTAACAGACTAACAGAAAAATTGTACTTAAATATAAACCTAACAAGATATGTGCACAATCTGTAGGCTAAAAGCTACAAAACGTTGATGAGTAAAATCAAAATTCTAAATAAATAAAGAGATATATCCATGTTGATGAATTGGAAGACTCAATATCATTTTGTTAAAATGTCAAATGTGCCATTTGTGTAGATTCAACATAACCCCAGTGAAAACCCAGCAAGTTGGTTCCAAAATTTATATGAAAAAGCAAAGGAGCTAGAATAGCCTAAACAATTTTAAGAGAGAATAACAAAGAGAATTCACACTACCCAATTTCAACACTAAGTATAAAGTTATAGTAATCAAGATGGTGTAGTATTTGTGAAAGGATGGACATATATACCAATGGAACAGAATAGAGAGCCCAGAAATAGAAACAAATACAGTCAAATTATATTTGACAAAAGTGCAAAAGCAATTTAACAAATAAAGAATAGGCTTTATAAAAATGGTGCTGGAACAACTGGATGTCTATACGCCAAAAAATTTTTAAAAAAAAAACCTCAACCTAAATTTCACACCTTAAAATTTAACTCAAAATTGTTCATAGACTGAAGTGGAAAATATAAAACTAAAACTTGTAGGGGCTTCTTGTTTTCCGTAAGGCAAAATTTGCATAATCTTTGGCAATGAGTGTTTAGATATGATATTAAACAGTGTAATCTGTAAAGGAAAAATTGGTGAATTGGACTTTATTGAAATTAAAAACCTTTTCTCTGCAAAAGACACTGTTCAGAGAACCCAGCCACCAACTAGGAGAAACTATTTTGATATCACATAACTGATAAGGAACTTGTATCTAGAATATATAAACAACTCTTAAAATTCAATAGCAGGAAAATAAACATTCTAGTTAAAAATGGGCAACTGATCTGAACAAAGAAGATATATAGATGGAAAATGAGTATATGAAAGATGCTCAGCATCATTAGTCATAGGGAAATGCAAATAAATTAAATTACAGCCACAATGAGGTAACACCGCGTACCTATTAGAATGGCTAAAACTAGAAAACAACAATAACCAGGTAATAGTAAATGCTGACACTGATGCAGAACAACAGGGACTCTCATTCATTGCTGGTGGGAATGCAAAATGGTATAGTCACTTTGGTAAACAGTTCATCTGTTTCTTATTACGCTAACAGTGCACTAACAATACACCCAACAAAACCAGTCCTAGTCCAATATAATTAATAAATTATATTGATGTCATTTACCCATCAATATGATGTGGCAAGAAGGGCGTATTACCTCAATCAAGCCAAAAATTCATAACCTCAGTCCATTAATGATAAAAATGTCAGACATTCCAAATTGAGGAATATCCTACAAAATACCTGACTATTGCTCTTTTTAAAAAATTAGTAAACTTTATTTTTTAGTGCAGTTTCAGATTCACTGCAGAATTGAAGGGGAATTCTCATATATTCCCTGTCCATCGTCCCAACTCTCCCCTGCACCCAACTTACCCTCCCATGACATCCTGCACTCCAGTGGTACATTTGTTGTAATCCATGAACCTATATAACACAACAGTATCACTCAAAGTCCATAGTTTACATTAGGGCTCACTCTTGGTGTTGTACATTCTCTGAATTTGGATTAATGTATAACAACATGTATCTACTATTATAGTATTATACAGAATAGTTTCATTGCCCTAAAAATCCTCTTGTGCTCTGCCAATTCATTCCTCCCCTGTCCTAACCCCTGACAACCACTGATCTTTACTATCTTCATTGTTTTGCCTTTTCCAGAATGTCATACAGTTGGAATCATACAGTATGCAGCCTTTACAGATTGACTTCTTTTACTTAATAATACGCATTTAAATTTACTATTTCTTCAAAATTAACAAGGTCATGAAAGACAAGGAAAGACCAGGTCACTGTCAGTCAACCAAGGAGACATGATAATTAAATGAAAGGTGGTATCCTAAATTAGATCCTAGAATGGAAGAAGGATATTGGTGGAAAACCTGGAGAAATTTGAATAAACCTTGCAGTTTAAGTATT
Source organism: Camelus ferus (assembly GCF_009834535.1). Classification (NCBI taxonomy): domain Eukaryota; kingdom Metazoa; phylum Chordata; class Mammalia; order Artiodactyla; family Camelidae; genus Camelus; species Camelus ferus. Next base: position 59,610,474 of record NC_045705.1, read on the forward strand.
TATCAATGTTAGTTTCTTAGTTTTGATAAATGTACCATGGTAATGTAAGATGTTAAAATTAGAGGAATCTGGATGAAAGATAAATGGAAACTATATTTCTAAAAAATTTTTAAATTAAAAAAAATTTTATTGAAGTGTAGCTGATTTGCAATGTTAGTTTCAGGTGTACAGCAAAGTGATCCAGTTATACATATACATACATACATATTTTTTTCTTTTCAGATTCTTTTCCATTAATTGTTATTACCAAAAATTGAATACAGTTCCCTGTGCTATACAGTAGGTCCTTGTTCTTTATCTATTTTATATATAGTAGTATGTATCTGTTAATCACAAACTCCTAATTTATCCCTCCCCTACTCATTCTCCTTTGGTAACCATAGTTTGTTTCCTATGTCTGTGAGTCTGTTTTTGGTTTGTAAATAGAATTTGTATCATTTTAACTCTGTACTATTTTTGCAGCTCTCTGTAAGTATAAAATTGTCGCAAAGTGAAATATTTCAAATGGCAATGGTTATAGAAATATCTAATTTAAATCTAATTTATTTTAAGTAAGCAAAATTATAACTTTTTTAAAAGACGTCTCAATGTAGCTTAAGTTGTTATGTTGTGTTGGATTTTTCTTGTTTTTATGTTATGTCCCCCTTAGGATGTAGTTAAAGTATTGTTTTAAAGTCACTTACAGTAAATTTTCTTCATGGTCATGTCATTAATTTAATAGACATCCAGGGTCAAGTGTTTATTTAAAATAGGGGGGAATTGTGGTTATTTTCTCTTTGAATTATTTTAATTATGTAAAACTGTACATACTTTTAAAGTCAGACTGTACTTTTAAGTTCGTCTTGCTTCCATTTTTGTCCCTTCTACTTTGTTCTCTCTCTCTCCTTATATAAGGGTAACCATCTTTGTTAATTCAGAGGTTTAATCCTTCTAGGTTTTTCTGGAATTTTAGGCAAATTATCTCTTTTCTTACGAAAAGGTTGTTCTGTAGCTTGCTTTTCTCACTTAGCATAACCTAGATGACACCATATCAGTATATAGAGATCTTCATCACTTCCTTTTTATAGCTGCATTGTACTTTTTTATAGTTTCTTCAACCAGTCCCCTGTTGATGAATGAGTAGCCTAATGAATTATTGCCAGTGTATCTTTGAGACAGATTTCTAGAAATGAGATTGTGGGCCAAAGTGTAAATGCAACTACACTTTTGGTGAGTACTGCAGTAGTGCTCTACCAATTTGTACCCTCCCAAGCAACTTATGAGAGTTCTGATTTTCTGCATGCATGTTGCCAAATATTGGATTTTTCCTAATCTGATTATGTGAAAAAAATGGCATTTTGGTGTAGTTTTAATTTGTGTTCTTTTTATACAGTAGACTGGAATACTTCTTCATTATTTAAAGACTGTTGCATCTTTTTTGTAATCTGTCTTTTCACATATTTTGCCCATTTTTACATTGGAATGTTAGATTTTTGTTCTAAAATTTTAGGAGCTCTTTATCTATTTTGGACATTTGCCCTTTCTCTGTGATGTAAGTCTTTTCTTTTTTGACTTTGCTTATAAAGACTTTTTGCCATGAAGATTTTGTTTTTTAGAAAAACCTTCTCGAATTATGAAGTAGTGAAATCCTTATATGACAACTCAAGATATCGTATAAAGATTAACATTATTTCATTGCACCAAGGGAAAGCTCTGGACTAAAATATGACAACCACTGTTATAGCCATCTGCTCCACTGAATTTTCTTTTATCATTCTATAGTCATTAATTTATTTATTTAAGAATATTTATGGAGTTCCTGATCTGTGCTGGGCACAATCCTGAGAGCATAATTAGCTGCATCTAAAGGTCAAGGGCTCCTACCCCAGACTGGGTCTTGAGACATGTGATTTTGGTAATGGCTGCCTTGACATCCTTGTTTCTTAGAGTGTAAATGAGAGGATTGAGGATTGGTGTGAGAATAGCATATACTACGTTGCCCATGACGTGGAAGTCAAGGGGCAGGTCCGCCCTATAGGCCACGTAGGCTATGGCAATGGAGGAGTAGTAGGTGCCAACCACCAGCAGGTGGGAGCTGCACGTGGAGAAGGCTTTTGAGCGTCCTTCTCGGGAGCTGATGCAAAGCACCGAGGCCAGGATGTGGGCATAGGAGAGAAGCACCAGGAGAAGGGGCAGGAAGGACACCACCATGGCGATGCAAAAGCCCATGAGGGTCTGGGGTGTGGTGTCAGAGCAGGAGGCCTGAACTAGAGACAGATGATCACAGAAGCAATGGTAGATGTGAGCAATGTTGTCATATGCCATCTGGGAGGTCTTCACTACTGCTGGGATGGGCAGGAGGAGGGCAGTTAACCAGGCAGTGGCTGCCAGTGCAGCATTGGTCTCTGGGGTCATATGGACAGGGTAGTGCAGTGGGCGGCAGATAGCCACATAGCGGTCATAGGCCATGACCACGAGGATGAAGGCTTCTGAGCATGTAAAGCTTTGGAAGAGGTACATCTGCAATAAGCAGGAAGTAAAGCTGAGAAAGTGGTCCCCAAGCAAGAACAGGGACAGCATCTTGGGGACAGTGGTTGTGGTGAAGAGGATGTCCAGGGCAGAGAGGTTGATCAGGAAGAAGTACATGGGTTTGTGGAGGCTGGGCTCTGCCAGCACAGCCACCAGGATCAGGGCGTTACCCATAAGGATGAGAAGATAGAAGAGGAGAAAGATGAAAAACACAGGGAGGAAGAAGGACTCTGGCAGAGAGGGGATGCCCACCAGATAGAAGACTGGTGAGCCACCTACTGATCCATTACATGTTGTGGCCTCCATAGTGAGACAGAGCTAGACTTCTGGCAGATGGGAAGCTGGAACATCTGGACACTGGAGTATCTGGAAACCACAGAAGCAAGGATTCTGGAATGAGGATTCTATAATATTTATTCTCTAATCAAAATATAAGCATAATTATTTACAACCAACTCTTGAGGACTTATTGGTGGGCTGTAATATTGACTTCAACCTTGTGAACCCAAAACTTCTACCTTTTTTCTTTTGTCGAACATTAATTATTAATGAACTGATAACCTACCAAATAGAAGTCATCATGCTGTGTTCAGGTGATACAGTGATGAAAATAAAGAAGGCAGGAAAAGTCCCTACCTTCTTAGAGTTTACATTTTACCAGGAAAATCAGATCTAAACAGTTGATTGTTGAATTATGATTGTGAGGAGTTCTTTGGAAAGATTACTGCTGGTCTTCATCTTAGATTTCATGTGTCTAGTTTGGGATGTCAGATCTCTTAAATCAAGTCCTGAAGCTCATGCCTCTACTTTGCACTCAAAGTTCCAACCATGTTGCTTTGGAAGTGCTGCTTTCTCCAAGGTTCTTTGCAGCAGGCTATTGCTCACATAGTTATTAAGCTTATTTTCCTCTTGTGTGCCTTAAGTAGTGGTTTTTCCTGACTCTTTTTAAGCTAGTTGTCTGGACTTCTGCTCCTATGTAGGACATAATAGGTCATGGTAGCCCAACACTTTCACTGCAACAATTAGACACAAACCTGGATAAATTACACAAATCACATTTTTTAAAATAAATTGGAGAAACATGAGTATAGTAAGGATGAGATGAACTGGAACTCCAGGGAGGAGGGATCCTCCAAAGTGAACTGACAATCACCAGCTCTTTTCTTCTCTGGGAATATGATTACTCCCTCCCTGATTTTACTTGTGATAAAACATTTTTCATGCCACTGAATCATAAAAGTGCCAAACCTAGAAATGTCCAGCCAATTTTTTGTTTCTTTTCTTAGACAAAAGAGGGAAGGGCTTGCCCAAGGTCACACAGCCAGTGAGCCACAGAGCTAGGACCAGAACCCAGTCCTCTGACACTCAAACCAGGACTCTTTATTCTTTATTATGTTCCCTGGAGAATCCGGAAGCTTAAGTTATCATGTGGGGTGAGATTGGGGCAAAGATTTTCTCTTTCCTTCTCCAATTCTAAGATGATATTGTCAGCAACAACCATAAATTTCAATTTGTTCTTTAGTCTCTAGTGCGGAGGAGGCCTGATTCCCTGTCAGGGAGTGAAGGCTGGTAAAATGTCTTTCTAAAAGAAACACGGAACAGGCCACTCCATTGTGACTGCTTCATTGAAAGAAAAAAAAAAGTATTCTAGAGGTCAGCCCCCATTATCCAGGCAGAAAAGCAAAACTCGTGCATCTCAATTTAAAAGAGTGAACTCTCAGCTAACCAAACTCAATCTGCCTGAGGCAATCACCAGGTTTCTTGCATACCCAAGCTCATGCAAACTACATTTTCCTGCATGTTGTTAGAGCTCAGAGAAGTCAATTTTGGATTGAATGTCACTGAGTTAAGCTGAATTGGGGTTTGAGGAGCAGAAACTCAGAGCTATCAAGTCCAATTGTACCCCTTCTTCTCCCTCCTCTGGTTCATTTCTATTAAGTGGAGGAGACAAAGTCTGAGTCTAAAGTCCAGAAACAGAGTGTCTTCTCAAGGCCAACCAACAAATTCACAGCAGAGATGGGTCTTAAACTCAATGTCCTGGCTCCCATCCAGTGTTTGTAAGGTTTTTTTCATGAGAGAAGATGATTCCTTAGCCTGCCATTCAAAGCTCATCTTCTTGGAGCCTTATTTCTCCTGTCTCTAGTCAAATGGCAACTCCTTGCTCTTGCCTTGTTCCCTTTCCAAACTAAGCTTCAATGTTCCCTCCTCCAAGAGGTCTTTGCTGTCTCAGCTGGCTTGGCGGCTTCTTTTCCGAGCTCTTACAGTTCCTGTGCTTTCCTTTGTCATCACTATGATCACACGGGGTTGTCTCTGTCTATTTATGTGTCTATGGCTCCATCAGACCAGGAGGATTTGCAGGGCTGTAATGGGGCCTAATTGTTTCTATTTAATAATGTACCACCACCCTTCTCAGGAGCTCAGTGCTGCAGCAACGGGAGCCAGGATGCAACTTTCCCATCTGGCTTCATTTTGGTGCTAAATTATAAAATTGGAATGAAGGGGTCATTAGCAAATCCCATTTCTTATACAGATGGAGAACACAAATGGGGGGCTCAGAAGCATGCTGTGATTTGCCCAAGGTCACACAGTAAGTGGGTGACAGAATCAGAACTAGACTATCAGTGGGGCTGGATTATCACCTTGAGCCCAAGATAACCCAGCAATGAGCCCAGGCTGCCTCATCTACTTGGGGCCACAAGACAGACCAACCAGTTGAGGTTTATTTGCTCACCCCAAAGTCAGTGAAGCACTTTCCTTCCCTAAGCTTCTGTTTGGCAGATTGGGCCTGTGCAGCAAAGCATGTGGTTAGGACGCCAGCTAGACAGGAGCACTGAAAATGTTTTTGAAAGAATTTAGTGTTTGAGTTTTTTAAAAAGCATCATTTGATGTAGCATCATGGTGAAAATCAGAAAATTTCTGTATTTCTTTACATTTATTTTGTGGTTCAGATGAAATGATTTCATTTTGGATACATATTACGAGGGCAGGGTGTTTTCACTGCTTAAGGACAGTAAACATATTGTTAGAGGACCATTTCCTTGGTCAGGATTATCTACGAGCCAGTTACAGTGCTGGTGGGGGACAAAAAAACAAATTAAATTTCCTGAATGTCCAACCTGACACCTCACATTTCTCCTCCCATCATCCAGTCCTGCTGGGGAGTGGTTATGCCCTTTCAACAAATGAGAAACTGAGGGGTGAAGGACAGACCCTTGTTCAAGGCTGGTGAGGGCTGAGAGCAGAGGTTGTTCTGGAGCCAGCCTGCTGCGTAGGACTGAGCCCTGCCTGGCAACCAAGAGTCCTGATTCCTGGGCCAGCTCTGCCACTCCCTTGCTGTGACTTTGGGCTTCTGAGCCTGTTTTCCCATCTGCAAAATGAGGGCTTTGGAAGAGATGATCTCCTCCAACTTAATAAACATTTTTGAGTGTCCCCTCTGTGTTTGGCCCAGTGAGAGGTCGGAGATGAATGTCTCATTGTTCAAGCCTCTAAGCAGGGAGAACAAAATTCTCCCCTTCGATAAGCTCCTGTTGCACACTTGAATCCTTATAGCTGTTGTGTCATTACACTTCACTACAACTCCCAAATCCATGCTGTTCCCTGGTATTTCTGCTACCCTGTGCTATTCCCATAGAAGAGGAGCAGGATATGTGTGAATTACAGAGTTTGGGTTCATTAACTGGAGTTAGAATGTCTCAGGACCCTGACATTCACACATAAAGTGTGTGCTCCAGGGCTCCTCAGCATGGCTCTGCACACCCCTGGCCTCCCTGAGTCTGTCTGCCCACCCCAGCCTTTCTTGCTTCTAGACAATCCCTCCCAGCGCAGCTCACCTGCCAAGTCTCATGCACCTTGGTGTCTTCTGTGGAGTTGCCACACGTGGCCCTGAGGGGGAGGTTGGGGCTGAGTCACAGCCCTTAAACCCCAGAGCCATGGCCTGCTGGGACACTCTCCTTCAAGTTGGCTCCCCCATGGGACCCCATACCTGCCACCTGGGAACAACTTCCTATGATGGAGCCAGGGACATGGCCTGGGCTTTGCAGATAATGAAAACAGCATCATTAACTACCCTCATGGGCCACAGAACTTTATTGTTAATGGAGCAGTTTGATTCCTGTTTTCCTATCTGGTCTCACAACAGCCAGTAGGATTGTTCCTACTATTTGACATTTGAGGAAACTGAGATCTGGAGAAGAAAAGTGACTCGAGTGGCTGGGGCAGAGCGGGGATTTGGACCCAAGACTCCAAATCCAGTTTAGCAGTTTAGCAGCCCATCATCTAATGGCTGAGACCTGAGTTCTTTCCAGTTTTGTCATTTTGGACAAATCCCTTAACTGCACGGAGCCTTCCTTTCCTTATCTATATAATGGGCTATGGGGAAGATTTCATGCTTAGCCTAGTGCTAATTAAGTGAGAGCTATTATGGTAATAAACCCAAATAGGCAAACCCTGTTGCATGACTGAGGTATAACTACTGCTGTTGTGCAATGAGGAACTTGCAAAGGTTCTAAGAAAGGAATGTGAGGTGGAGGTCTGTCCCCCAACCCCAGGCAGTGGCAAAGCCGAGTCACAGCCTTTCCTGCCTCAGGCTTTCTGATTCTCTTCTTTGGCTCCATAGCTCTCTATTTCTGACTCTGTCATTCTCTCATTAGTATGTATAACATTTAAACAATTGAAAAAATTTCACAATTAACAAATAAATCCCATTGTATTTTCCTCACTACAGAGCTTTATTAGGTAAAAAGTGGAAGTTTTCTTCACACCAGCCCTTCCCATGTTTCCCCTTCTCCCCTCAGAGGTAATCACTGTTGCCGATTTGGTCAGTTCCTTTCAGACCTTTCCTAAACATGTGGGGTGTGGAGGGAGGGGATTGGTTTGTTTTCTTTTAGCATAAATTGGATTATTTGGTACTTATTGTGTCAATTATATTCTTTGTGTGTGTGTCACTTATATTCTAATGTAATAAGTCTTAGCATTTTTCTGTCTGATCTGCTTCATTCTTTTATCTGATATTTTTCGTATATGATAGTATGAATATGACATAGTTTGTCTAATAATTTCCCTGCTGATGGACATTTGAGTTGTACCCAGTTATTGACATTATGAGCAATATTATCATTAGCATCCTTTCAACATGCATTTGGGGACACATATACCCAAATATTTCTCTGAAAGAGATCAATAGAAGTAGGAATTCTGGGCCAAGCAGTAAGCAGATTTTAAAATCTGCATGTGTGCTTGTATGGGGACAGTCCCAGCTTCAAATCCCGAGGCTCTGAGAACAGTGAGCCACAGGAATGACTGAGATGACCTTGTTACACCAGTGCCGGATGCTGCTGCCCAGAACCAGGAGGAAACCAGGCATAAGCAATTCATTGTAGCCCACAGACGAGACTTCCATAATAGGTCTCTGCAGTCAGTAGATCTACAACTACAGGATGCAAGATTACTAAGCCATTGGAACTTCATGGAAACCAGAAACTGGTACAGTAGAGGCTGCAGCCCCTTCTGATCTAATGAACTTCATGATGGAGCTGAAGATGGTTTGAGAAGTTTCTTTGAATTACAAATAAGAACTATATGTGCCACCTCATCCTCTGCAGATCTCTCCCTCTGATTGAAGAGAGGAACTTGGGTTTGGGATAAATTTGTATATGTGAATGTTTGCTTCCGTATCATAAAGGTAAATGCTGAAGGTATTTAAGCGGGAGAAGGTCTAACCACTCTTAAATGAAAGGCAAAGAATTCTGCAGAATAACCAGATTGTTAGGTGGAGTCTTCTGTTTCTGTTTTTCAGACACTACAGAACTCCTTAGGAAACATCCAGAGCTAGCTTTTGGCAGCAGGAAGATAACTAAAGGCTTTCTGAGATGTTACAGATGAAACTAATTAAAGAACCCGGGAACTTGGGCCAGAAGTACTCACATGGAGTACAACAGTTGGTAGAAATGCAGTTAAGTCGGAGAAAACAAACACAAACCAAGACGTAAATTCCTTTTAGGTTTCCAATTTTATTTTATGTTACTAATGAAAAGGAACCTAAATAGGAGAGCTAAACAGTTAGCTGAGATTTCCTTATGAAAAGCCAACATTCTAAGACTTACTATTATGACACTACAGGATAAAATATGATTTATTTCGTTACCTCTGAGAATAAAAATGTCCTCATACTTCTAGGAAATGACTGGCTCTTCTATAGCCATGGTGACAAATAGTCAGCAGAACTCTTTTTAAACCTGTTTCATTGTTCAAAGACAGCTTTGCATCAGTACACACATTGCTAAAAGCCAGCAAGTCTCAAAGTCAGCCACCCAGCAACTGCTTCACTCCAGTAACCACACTTCTGTGGATAAAGGCAAACCCACCCCTAGATACTCCCACTCCTGAGAGTCCACCAACCCCTGATCTCTACATTTTCCACAGCCTTACATAAGATCAGCTCCCTGTGTTGCTCAGAAACAAACTGTGCTAGAAACTACAGCATTCCTGTGCTTAAGCTAGCAATAAACTCAGCTTTTTGTTTCAGATGTTGCACGGTGGTCTCTCCTTTTAACGTTTCTTATTTATGTCACTATATTTGGTAGTAATGTCCTGTCTTTCATTTTTGATTTTAGTAATTAGGTCTTCTCTCTTTTTTTCTTGGTCAATCTAGTCTAAAGGTAAAGGTTTGTCAATTTTGTTGATACATTCAAGGAACTGATTTTGGTTTTGCCTATTTTCTCTGTTGTCTTTCTCTTATCTTTTCATTTATTTCCACTCTGATCTTTATCATTCTCTTATGCCTACTGATTGCTTTGACTTTAGTTTGCTTTTCTTTTCTAGTTTCTTAAAGTTAAAAATTAGTTTCTTAATTTGAGATTCTTCTTTTTAAATGATAAGTATTTACAGCTACGAATTTCCCTCTAAGCGCTGTTAACAGGTACATCTCATAAGTTTTGGCATATTGTGTTTTCATTTTCATTCATCTCAAAATATTTTCTGACTTCCCTTGTGACTTCTTTTTGAACCCATGAACTATTTGGGAGTGCACTGTTCAATTTCCACATATTGTGGAAGTAGCTTTCAGTGACAGAGCTTTTATTATTTTAAAATAGCATAGAAAAAGTGGGCAGGTTATTTAAAACACATATTGCTTAGAACAAAAAAAAAAAGCTACTTTAGAAATAATGAAGTCTTCAAAGGTGAAACTAGACAAGGTTAGGGTGAACAATTCTGGGAATATATTTGAAGAAAAAAAAAGGAGAAATAAAGGAAATTAAAGTGAACTATGCTATTTGGAATATAAACAGAGAGCACAAAATAAGAATTTATTATGCTATAATCATTTTACTTACCATTAAGAAGATATAAAAATCAATGCAGAAAAAATGGTATTACATAAATATCGTTCTTATAATGGAATCAAAATCTTATGACTGCAGAAGTTTTTTCACTCTTTGTAAATGATAACTGAAGCTAGTGTTAGAGCTCAACATTCTAATTGAGTTTAGAAGTGTTTTAAACTAGCTTTTGAAATTTTAAAATTTATTTCTTAATCTTCTTTTAATCTCTCTTTGCCTCCCAGTAACACTGAGATATAAAATATAGCACATGGTAGGATCATGATATGCAAACTTAATACATGAAAGACACTGTATGTCATTTAGCTGACAGATTTGATTTTCCTGACAAGAAGCTTAGGTAGCCATATGTGAGGTCAGACTAGGTTTAAAAAAAAGAAATCAGATCATCTCTGCCTGTAAAACAATTTGGCTTATGTGATTATCCCAATGCTTAGCCTTAAAAAAAAAAAAAAAAAAAAAAAAAAAAACTCCACTGGGAAGAATCAGTAACATTAGGACCATTAGTTGTATATACCATGACTCAGGATAAGTCCCACACTTTTAGGTAAAAGTAAAATTGATTTTAAGAAAGTATTTTCCTGGTGTGAGTGTATCTTATCTGAATTTAATGTAAGAAGATTCTGCAGAAGATAAACCTAACTCGAATAGGACCTTCATGCTGCTAGGCAGTCATCCTATATGTCCCTGGTTTTTTCCCTTGTCTCCTCTCTTACATGGCTTTTTCACACCTTCTATTCTCAATCCACCACTACTTCTTCCTGTTGTCACTCCAGCCAGTCAAGAGAGATGTCCCATGGAGCCCCATCCCATCTTCACCCACCTACTACCATCTGTGCCTACACTGATGAGGAAGTCGATCTATTCCCGTAGATGAATGTCATGCTCCAAACTAAAGCCAGTCACTCCAACAGTTCTGCCCTCTGTCTCCCATCATCAACTTTTTTACTCTTTCCTGGATTAACCTATCAGCGCACAAATATGCTGTTATTTCTCCCGTGTTAAACAAAAACTTTATCTCTATAAACTACTTATTAAAATTTTAAAGTCAGGATGAAGAACCATATTATAGAATGCTACCATTTCTTTAAGACAGAATGGAAACATGGCCAAATAGTCATATTTTTTAAAATAAAGTCATGTTTATGTATTATACCTATATGTGTAAATATATGGATTTGCTTATATTAAAAATGGAAAGAAAAACCATAAAATGAATAAAAATTATTTCTTTAAAGGAGATGCAACAGGTAGAGGGAGCAGGAATGAGGCTAGAATTCACTAAAAATGTCTTGTTTCATGATTTTGACTAAAAACTATTATACTTGTGACTTTAAAATTCATGTATGAAAACCTTCATTACTATTTGCTGAAATTGTTGCTCTCTGCTAATGCCCTGGCTTAAAGTTCCATGTAAGTGAGGCACTTTTATCACAATTTGTTAAGGAAGATTTTCTTCCCTTTAACACATGCCACAAAAATATCACTGCCTCTCAATTTACTTTTCTGACAATGGTTTTCCTTTCTGCCTGTTTGGGGCACTGTAGTTCTGCCCATCCCTGATCCCTTTTTGACCTGTGTGATTCCTGAAGGGGACTGGGTATCAAAATCCTTCGGGTTTAGTTTAGTTCAATGTAAACTCCATGTCTTACATTGGATAGGAGGTTGGGGGTGGGTCCAAGCTAAAACATCAGTCCCTCCTGAACTCTAATTCAAGAAGATACATGCACCCCACTGTGCACCACAGCATTATGTTCAATAGCCAAGACATGGAAGCAACCTAAATGTCCATTGAGAGGTGACTGGATAATGAAGTTGTGGTATATTTATAAAATGGAGTACTACTTAGCAATAAAAAGAATAAAATAATGCCATTTGCAGCAATACGGATGGAACTGGAGATCGTCATTTTAAGTGAAGTAAGCTAGAAAGAGAAAGAAAAATACCATGTGATATCACTCATATATGGAATCTAAGAAAAGAAAAAAGAGTAATGAACTCATCTACAAAAGAGAAACAGTCCTGCAGACATAGTAAACAATCTTATGGCTACTGGGGGAAAGAGGGTGGGAAGGGATAAATTTGGGAGTTTGAGATTTGCAAATGTTAACCACTATATATAAAAATAGATTAAAAACAAATTTCTTCTGTATAGCACAGGGAACTATATTCAATCTATTGAAATAATCTTTAATTAAAAAGAATATGAAAACAAATATATGTATATATATGCATGACTGGGACATTATGCTGTACACCAGAAACTGATACATTGTAACTGACTATACTTCAATTTTAAAAATAAATAAATAAATAAATAATTTTTAATATAAAAAAAAAATCAGTCCCTCCTGACAGGTAGCAACAGGGATGCCACACCACATCCTGTACAGCACTGGAGTGAAACCTCTCCTTTTCCAAAGGGAGCAGCTCAGGGCTTCTGTTCAATCAGTCCATACCCACCATGGTGTTAACTCCACAAGGCCTCCCAGACAAACAGTAGCAGGTGCGTAGGTTAACAGTATTTATGGGAGACATTTTTACCATGGATTAAATATCACCCTGTGTGTTCCTGCCATCCCCTGTGATTCCCTTTGAAACAGCACCTACCACACGACATTGTGAGCAAATTGAGGGCAGCAAGGCAGCGACTGTCCCAATTTATCTTGTGTCTCTAGCGTCTACTATATAGACTAGTATTTCCCAAGTGCTCAGTAAAGACTTAAATGAATGAACAAATGGAGAAAATTATATTCAGCAGCTTGATGCTTACTGTGGATGTGAAAACCACCACAATCCATTGTACCTGTGGGAAGACTTGGACCAAACATTGAGAACTAGTATTGCATCTTCTGCCCAATGGAATGATGCTTTACTAGAGTTTATTATGAAATACAAAACTCATATAGAGCAAAACTGTATAAAGCCTAAAATACACAGTTTATTTGTAAAGAGAGCACCATGTCACCATTATTCAGGGGAGAATGAAACATTGACAACACCTCATAAGCCCCTTGGTAGCCCTCTCTGATAATAAACCTCTCTCTCTCCTGCGGAATAATCATGATTCTGATTTTTATAATAAATATGCCTTCTCTTTTCTTCATAGCTAGTGATATCTGTATGCATTCATAAAAAAAAACGTGGTTTAGGGTTGCCTGTCTTTAAATTTTATACAGCTGGAATCATATCACATGTATCCTCTTGAGTTGTGATTCTTTCCCTCCATATTATGTGGGATTCCTCTATGTCGTTGCATATATATATAATTCCTTCATAGGTTATTGGCATAGAGCGTTATATTTTACGAACATTTCACAAATTGGAGAAATGCTGTTGTGCTAGATTATAGAGTATGTGTGTCTTCAACATTATAAGACAGTGAGTGATAGTGTTTTCCAAAGTAGCTGTACCAATTAACATTCCCACTTTCAATGCATGAGGGCTCCATCAACCCACATCCTTGCCAGCCTGGGTTATCATCAGACTTTGACATTTTAGCCAGTCTGGTTGTCTTCTAGTGGTGACTATCTGCTATTGTAATTTGTACTTCTATTACTGAAGAAGTTGTGCACATTTTCTAATATTTATTGGACATTTGTTTATTTCCTCTTGTGAAGTATTTTGCGCATTTTTCCAATGGTTTGACTACCTTTTTTAAAATTAATTTGGAGTGATTCTCTATATATCCTGGCTATGAATCCTGAGTCTTTTAGTTGGTTATATGCATTGCAAATAACTTCTTTTGTCCTATAGCTTGGCTTTTCACTTTCTTTTTAGTGTCTTTTGATGAACAGCAGTTTTTAAGGCAGTCAAATTTATACTTCTTTTCTCTAGGTTTAGACCTTTCAAAAAATCTTATTTAAGAAAATATTTCCCCATCCCAAGACCAGGACTGTAGTCTCCTATACAGTTTTATAGTTTTGCCCTTCATATTAAGATTAAGATTGATTTTTGTGTTTGAGGTGAGATACAAATTTCATTTTTTGACATATGGATATCTGAAAGTACTAATATCCTTTACTATATGTCCATCTTTGACACTGATCTGCAGTGTCATTTATATATCCATTACCCGTATATTCAAGGGTATGCTTCTAGGCACTCAATTCTGTTTCATTGATCTATATGTCTATCTATGTCGTAATGACTAACCTCTTTGCATTCCCATCTTTATTACTATCTTAGCCTTATTATATTAAAAATCTATTTGATATTCTTAAGAAGATACTTTTTGTATTTTATCTGATATTTTTATTTCTTTCCACAGAAGGATTGAGTTCATTACCTAGCTTATCATTAATGGAAAGGAAAGTCCCAATGATATATTTCTGGCCCTGATATAAGTCATTCTTTCCTTCAAAAAATTTTTTGATGACATTCTCTCTTCTTAGCACACTGGTATCCTGGGAGCAGAATTAACTACATCTAAGGATTAAGGGTCTCCAGAATGCCCTGGGTCCTGGGGACATGCCATTTTGGTGATGGCTGCTTTCACATCCTTGTTCCTCAGTGTGTAGATGAGGGGGTTGAGGACTGGTGTGAGAATGGCAAACACCACGTTGCCCATGACGTGGAAGTCAAGGGGCAGGTCTGCCCTATAGGCCACATAGGCTATGGCAATGGAGGAGTAGTAGGTGCCAACCACCAGCCGGTGGGAGCTGCACGTGGAGAAGGCTTTTGAGCGTCCTTCTCAGGAGCTGATGCAAAGCACCGAGGCCAGGATGTGGGCATAGGAGAGAAGCACCAGGAGAAGGGGCAGGAAGGACACCACCATGGCGATGCAGAAGCCCATGAAGGCCTGGGGTGTGGTGTCAGAACAGGAGGCCTGGACCACAGCCAGGTGGTCACAGAAGCAACAGTAGATGTGAGCAGTGCTGTCAAAAGCCATGTGGGAGGTCTGCACCACTGCTGGGATGGGCAGGAGGAGGGCAGTGAGCCAGGCACTGGCTGCCAGTGCAGCATTGATCTGTGGGGTCATGAGGACAGGGTAGTGCAGTGGGCGGCAGATAGCCACATAGCGGTCATAGGCCATGACCACCAGGATGAAGGCTTCAGAGCAGGAGAAGCTGTGGAAGAGGTACATCTGCAGGAAGCAGGCAGGGAAGCTGAGGCAGCAGCCCCCAAGTAAGAGTAGGGACAGCATCTTGGAGACAGTGGATGTGGTGAAAAGAATGTCCAGGGCAGAGAGGTTGATCAGGAAGAAGTACATGGGCTTGTGGAGTCTGGGGTCTATCACCACGGCCACCAGGATCAGGGTGTTACCAATCAGGATGAGCAAGTAGAAGAAAAGGAAGATGAAGAAGGCAGGGAGGAAAAGGAACTCCTGTAGAGAGGGGATGCCCACCAACTAGAAGACAGGTAAAGAGTCTTCTGATCCATTACAGGCTGTGGCATCCATGGTGGGACAGAGCTACATGTCAGGGTGACAGGCAGCAGGAACATCTGGAAACTGAATGACACAGGAGTTTGGAATAAGAATTCTACACATTTCTCTCTGTTATTATTGCAATCCAAATCATTTATGACCAGGTTTAGAGGACTGGTGGTACAATCCAATATTAATTCTTTCATCTTAACCCACAATTTACTCCTTCCTTCTTCCATTAAGTCTTTAGTAAGTAACTACAATGTTACAAAGCTGTGAGCAGGTAAACAAGGCACACAAGGCCCCTGCCTTCACAGGACTTAAATTCTACTAGAAGAATATATTTAAAAGCCAATCACACAGTTAATTATCTAGTGACAACTGAAAATGCATTGAAATAGCTTCTGTCCCTTTTCTACTCCATGTCCCACACTATATTTTGGGTATCAGATTGTTACCCAACCAAACTTGGGTCCTCTGCCCTGCATGCAATAAAGCCAATCTACTGACACTGGGTTGTGGTGAAGGAAAGTACAGGGTTTACTGCATGGTGGCAAGCAAGGAATCCAGGAAGCTAGTGCTTAAGAGACCTGAAGTCTCTGACGGCTTCCAGGGAAAGGTTTTTAAAGACAGGATGAAGGAAGGGGGTTGTGGGGTACGTGATCAGCTCATGGACATTCTTCTGATCAGTTGGTAGTAAGGTAATCAGGAGTCAAAATCATCAATCTTCTGGTTCCAACCAGTTGGGGTCTATGTGCTTGTGGGCAGCATATAGTTAACTTCTACCTGGTAGGGGTTTCAGTATCTTCAAAACAGCTCAAAGGACATGATTCAGAATATTATCTATAGCCCTTGAGGAGGAAATAAACGTCCTTGACTTTGTTTAATGGCTAAACTATTATTATTTTGTCTTGGTTGACTGTTTCCCTTTGTTTCTGCATTTTCTCACTTCTCTGATTAAATTTATTCTTTGAACTGCAGGGAAGGCTTAGGAGGCTACAGTTTTTCTACAGGAGGAAAGGCCCTATAGGGTCCTGCTCAGTTATAGGATCTTAGATGAGCTCTTAGATTCCTTCATTATGGTGTCTCCTTTTGCTCTCATATAAAGTTCTATTAAGTAATGTCACTATCACCCCATCATTAGGAAGGGCTAATTTTTCCAAGGTTCTCAGGCTGCCTGCTCAGTCCATTCATTACCAAGGGAGTGGCTTTCCTCTCATTTTCCAGGTGCAGCAGCTCTGCCTGCCTCTCTCCCCGCTGAGTTCTCTGGGAGCTCTCCCACTCACATTTCAGTGACAGGAAGGACAAATGACTGCGGAAGGACAGCTCTCTTCCTGATGGAGCCCAAGCTGATGGTGACCACTCAGGGCATGTCCTGGATTTATCATATTCCTTCCTCCTGGCTGCCACAGCACAGCAGCAGGTGTTGTGTTTGGTTATTTGATGTCCACTGTGCTGGGTATTGGCTCCTCCAATACCAACTCAGAAGAAGCCACAATGAGCTGTCATGAGAGCCATTGTTGCTAGAAAGGACAGAGAAATGAAAGCTGCCCAAAGACAAAAAGCCCTATATCAGAGATTGTTCACTAAATGTGTGCTTGGGTCAAAGGGGTAGTGGGGGGTGGGGTGGGGACTGCTGAGTTTGAGCTGAAGCAATTTTGGTTTTGATGAGCGATCCAGGCAGCTTCATGTTTAAATCTGCATCACTGCTGTTTGAACCCTAGTGATTTCACAGTTTCCTTTTGAATTCCTAGGAATGACAGCTACTTTCTTTCTTTCCGAAAACAAATGCAAAACAAACTAGCTAAAAACACCTCTCATGTCCTAGAATCATAGAATGTCAGACTAGAAAAAAAGGTTTTTTTAATCTCCAGTTCCAATCCAACTCCCCTTCCCCCACACTTCCTCACCACCTTTTAAAAATTTACTAGTTTGCTCTGTGATTGATTTAGATCGTGCAGCCTGGCTTCTAGATTTGGAAGTGGTAACCGTCAAATGCTTTGTCTAAAATGAGCATGGGAGAGACAACCATCCTGTGTGTGCGATCCTTGAAGGAGAACCTCAGAGGTCACCCACAGGATCCGGCAGGAGAGTGACCTAATTGTCTCCATTTTAAAGAGTTAACCCTCAGTTAACCAGAACCCCATTCCAAAAAGTATGGTCACCAGGTTTTTCTTATATCTGAAGGAATGCAAACTGCGCTGCCCTGGACATTCTGCTCTCAGATAGGCAGTTGTGGCTGCCAGTCACGAGTGAGGCAGAGCAGGGTATTTCAGAGGCAGAAACACAGAGGGCCAAGGCCAGAGGGCCCCTAAGGGAGCCATCAAGTCAGCTGCCCCTCTCCTCCCTCCCGTGTCCCACTGCTTTGCAGATGAAGGTAGGGATGCTGAGACTTTGATAGAGAGATGGCACATGGCTTTTCACTGCCAGGCAGTGCTGGCCCAGACAACAGGTAGACCAGGCGTGTGCTGGGTCACCAGCCAAGCAGGAGCACCAAAAATACTTTCTGAAAGAGTTTAACATTTGATCTTCCAAAGCACCATTCAACCAGCCCATGACAGGAAATATCCTGGATATTGACTGATCTTTCTTACACTTATTTTACAGGTTAGGGTTCTTGTTTTGCTTTCACACTATATCTGAGTGATGAACCCCATGCTTAGGACCTAAAGGGTCCTGTTTCCCAGGGTGCAGAACTTTCCTCAGTAGGTTCTCCCTGTCAGAATTGTCTGTGAGCTAATTACAGTGCAGGTAGGGACCAGGAAGTACAGAAAAACCAATCACCAGCTGTCCGACCCGATGCTGCATTCTACATACATCATCTCCTCCCATCACCCAATCCTGCCAGAGAGTGGTTATGCTTGTTAAACAAATGAGAAACTGAGGGTTAGAGGACAGACCCTTGTTCAAGGCCAAGACTGGTGAAGAGTGAGAACAGAAGTCACTCTGGAGCCAGCCTGCTGTAAAGGAACCCCGCCTGGCAACCAAAAGTCCTGGCTTCTGGACCAGTTCTGCCATTCACTTTCTGTGCTTTTGGTGTATGGTTGTTGGCATAACTGATACCATCTTGCACCCTTTCAGTGTCTCCTGTCCTCCTGCTGACCCTAGCCAGGCTTTTACTGTGCAGTAAACCACTTCTCTGTCATCAAGGGCTTTGTAGTTAATAGATATTGTCCAGTAATCATTAGAACCCTGTGGCCTGTGTTAGTCCCCAGACAATGCTGACTTCACTGATATATATTTGGCGCCCACAAGACTAGTCACTCATTTATAAATCTTGACTTAGGAATGCACGTTCTGTCTCCAAGCACCTACCCCCAAATCTTAGGTTAGCTGTAAAACTGTCCAAGTGGCCCCTCAGTGGGGCCTAGCACAGTTGTGAATGCTTCTGGATCTTTGTCCACCCGATCCCGATCCTACCCTGCAAATAAGTTACCCTATAATAAACTGATTCATTGATTATATGGAGCTGCCTGCCTCATTTTTGGGTCTCAAGATGCCCCCTCAATTTGGTGGGTACTTTTTGTTCTCTCTGTCTTCCAACACTTGGTTTTCTCATTTGTGCAGTGAGGGGTTTGGAGGAAAAGACCTCTGAGGAGTTTCCAATTCAATGAGCCCTTTTCTGAGTGTCCCCTCTATGTCCAGCAGAGTGGATATCACAGGGTCCATGCCCCAAAGGAGAGGGCGAGGGCTCTTCCACATAGTGAGCTCCTGCTGCCAGCCAAGTGCTTTACCTTCATCCTGTCCTGTGGGTCTTGGTGGTCAAGGATGTGCACTTGTGAGTCATAAAGGACTGGATTCCAGTCCCAGCTCCTACCTGCAGCTGTGTCACCTTGGGCAAGTCACATTCCCCTCTCTGAGCTTGTTTCCCTCAGCTGTGACCCTCTGGGGTTGTTGTGAGTCCTCATGGAGAGAATCCTTAGGCAATGCTACATAAGAGCCTGGAACAGGTAAGCACTCAAAGTTCACGAGGGTTTCCAGTGGTTACTGCTGTGATCAGCCTGGATTCCTGTGGGAAAGCCGTGGCCAAAATGATTTAAATCCCACCTCTGAGCACATGGACCTGCCAGGATATGTGGTCCAAGATTTCACAGTCCACATATGCAGAACCAACCTGGATCCTGGGCGCCTGCCTCTTATGCACATCCAATCAGTCTTCCTGATCCCTAGCCCTGGTTCTACATTCCCCTCACTCAGGTCTTTGCTGAGCTTTGATACTTCATTCCCCGCCCACTCACCTGCCAAGCCCTGCCTACCTTGGTGTCTCTCGTAGTGTCCCCTTTGTATCTTCCAACCTTGCTTGGCAGGGAAGAGCCAGGTATGTGCTAAGCTGTGGCTTATTAAACCCCCTAACCCCTCCTTTCAGCCAGGCCTGCTGAGGTCCTCTCCCTCAAGATGGGACTCCTTTGGGGCATTGTGCCTTTTCCACCAGTCACCCAGAATCAACTTCTTGGTGCCTCCTAGAGCGTGTGTTGGGAGGGGACTTGCTTCTGGGATTTGCTGGTAATGAGAACAACATTGTTAACAGCCCTCACGGGTTTCAGAGCTTTACAAACAATGGGGCAGCTTTTATTAACATTATTCCATCTAGTCCTCAGGACAGCCAGAGGAGACAGGCAGCCCAAGAGGAGGAAACTGAGGTCCAGAGAAGTGAAATGACTTTCCAGTGCTTACACTGATGTTTAGCATCAGAGCTGCCAGGCAGACCCAGGACTTCATTCCCAGGCCTGTGCTCTGCATGTTCCATTGTGAGTAAGGGCATCAGGTCTAAAATGAGAAGTCCTGTGTTTGAATACCAGTTCTAATATATTTTAGCTATGTCACCTTAGGCAATAACTTAACCTCTCTGAGTCTGAGTTACTCCATCTGTAAAATGGTACATAACAGTATTACCTATCTCGTAGTTTTTGAGAGGATTCAATGAGGTAAGGGACACAGGGTGCTTGGAGTGAAACATGATTATTTGAAAATTACTCCAAAAGGTTTGTTTGTGGTACCTGGCAATAGCCAGGGCAGAGGCTGCCTGCATAGTTTCCCAGAAGACTGGTCATGTTCATCTCCTGCAGAAGAAACTGCAACTTTCATGGGCTCTTAGGGTCTCTAGATGCCAAACAGCTGGCTTTACCAGGTACTGCAGTCTACAGCTGGCACCTAAGCTTAGACTGCTTAGCATCCAGTAGTCAGTTTGTTCTGCTTGTAAAGCTCCTCTCTTGCTCCCTTTCCCCCCAAAAAGAAAAGCAATAAGGGTCAGGGCCATTATGCCTCTATCTTAGGATGTACATGTACGAGCTGTTAGCAGCCAACACTCATCTGCTAGAGGGCAGGCCACCAACTGTATCTACTATAGTATATCCCTTGAAACTCTCAGATTCATTCACTTATCACAAGTGGTTCACTCCACTTGGACATAGGGTTTCCAGCATTCTGATTAGTCACAATTTGGGGGGAAATTTCTAAGAGAAAGATTAACTACTGTTCCTGCTGCTGAAGTCAGTCTCAGCATTGCAAGTGATATTTATAATCTCTCTCCTCTGCCACCCATTCTAGAGTCCCTTCTCCTTTACCTTCACATTCAGTCACTTCATTTGATCTAAATGTATTCCCTTCTAGCATGGCTCCTCCCTGACAGTTCTGAGCCCCTGGTTACTATACCTCATCAAACTATGGTTGCTTTCATTGCCCATTTACATTAAAGTGGTAAGAAACAAGAAAAGCTCCCTCCCCTGGGTGCCAACCTCCCAGCCCCCATTCATGTAAGAGCAGTCTTACTTCCTCCTGAAGATCAGAGTCGATTGCCCTTCTAAGTATGGTAATTCCTTTTTTTGAGTCCTGGTCTACTTGCCCAGTGGGCTTAAAATGACCAGTCAGAAGTTGTGGCTTTAAATTTAATGAGATTTACTGTGTCTCCTCTGGAATCAGGACTGCTTAATCCACAGAGGTGAAAATCATCAGGACCAGAAGGACAAATTCCCCCAAAATGGGTCACTGAGGGTAATGGTGAGTGGAACCATTCTAACTTCCACTTACTGGTTCTTGGCAGGAAGCATCAATTTTTAATGGGCATCCAAGCTGAAAATGGTTCCTTTCCACTGGACAGGAACATGGACCCTATTACCACTCCCTGATAGAAGCAGCTAGTGGTTTTCTAATGCAATTATTTCAAGCCTCCCACTCACCCCTGACTATATTGCTGATACATGAGGACTTGCTAACAAACAAGTGATACCAATGCCCAAAATACAAGAACTTACAGGAGAAAATGTTAACATTGAATTAAATGCTAACTTTTTGGCTCCCACAGCATCTCTCTGTCCTATCACCTGATATTATTTCTCTGGGTCTGACTTCCCAACTAGACTATGGATACCCTGAGGACAGCAACTATGTCTGGTTCATTTCTGCCTCTAGCACCTAGTAAATGAATAATTTCTATGAATAATTAGATGATCAAATTTTATTCATCACATTAGTGACTGATGAAAATTGTGAAAACTATAATTACTCTATAGTACTATTGGGAACCCTTCTTAATCTGTATTTGAGGACCAGGTTTTGGCTGTCTGTTCAACTGAATGAAGTCAACTTGGGCTGCTACAATTCATTTAAAAATATTTATTGTGTTATTGTGTGTTGGGCACTGTCATTGGTGTCCAGGGAGTTGAATTAGTTGCATCTAAGGATCAAGGGCTCCAGAATGCCCTGGGTCCTGGGGACATGCCATTTTGGTGATAGCTGCTTTCACATCCTTATTTCTCAGAGTGTAGATGAGGGGGTTGAGGACTGGTGTGAGAATGGCAAACACCACGTTGCCCATGACGTGGAAGTCAAGGGGCAGGTCTGCCCTATAGACCACGTAGGCTATGGCATTGGAGGAGTAGTAGGTGCCAACCACCAGCAGGTGGGAGCTGCACGTGGAGAAGGCTTTTGAGCGTCCTTCTCAGGAGCTGATGCAAAGCACCGAGGCCAGGATGTGGGCATAGGAGAGAAGCACCAGGAGAAGGGGCAGGAAGGACACCACCATGGCGATGCAGAAGCCCATGAAGGCCTGGGGTGTGGTGTCAGAACAGGAGGCCTGGACCACAGCCAGGTGGTCACAGAAGCAACAGTAGATGTGAGCAGTGCTGTCAAAAGCCATGTGGGAGGTCTGCACCACTGCTGGGATGGGCAGGAGGAGGGCAGTGAGCCAGGCACTGGCTGCCAGTGCAGCATTGATCTGTGGGGTCATGAGGACAGGGTAGTGCAGTGGGCGGCAGATAGCCACATAGCGGTCATAAGCCATGACCACCAATTGAAGGCTTCAGAGCAGGAGAAGCTATGGAAGAGGTACATTTGCAGGAAACAGGCAGAGAAGCTGAGGTAGCGGTCCCCAAGTACAAGTAGGGACAGCATCTTGGGGATGGTGGTTGTGGTGGAGAGGATGTCCAGGGCTGAGAGGTTGATCAGGAAGAAGTACATGGGTTTGTGGAGGCTGGGCTCTGCCAGCACAGCCACCAGGATCAGGGCGTTACCCATCAGGATGAGAAGGTATATTAAGAGGAAAATCAAGAAGACAGGGAAGAAGAGGGATTCAGGCAGAGAGGGAATGCCCACCAGACAGAAGATGGGTAAGGAGTCCTTTGATCTGTTACAGGTGACTTACATAGTGGGTCAGGGCTGGATGTCTGCAGATACCGGAAACATCAGCACATATCTGGAAACCGGGATAATCAGGGAAACATTAACCAGAACATGTATCTTTTTCTTTTCGACCATAGATCTCAATCTCAACCACTGCTTTGTGCAGGAATTTCGTTGCACAACTAAGATTCCCAGGATGGTGAGGTGTCTAACGACTAATGGTTGAAAAGCTGGTCCTAACTGCTGGGGAAGAGAGACGGACACAAATATCTGAAAAGCTGTCCAAGAGCAGGAATAAAGAATTGAGGCTACTATTATCAGCTCCAGGGACCCAGAGTTCAGCCCCACATATGGAATAAGTTTTTTACAGTTAAAACTATCCCATACAGCAAAAGACTGGCTTGAAAATGTATAAATTCCCTATAACTAGAGGTATGTAAAGCTGCGATCTTTTTTGCCTGAAATGCTGCAGGGGAGGTTTAATATTTGGATAGGAGCTAGATTGAAAACCTTGAAGCAATTCCTGACCCTAGATCCATTAATTCTTAAGAAAAAATAAAGTAACATAAGGGAACCACATCAATCAGATGGCGGGGTTTGAGGGGCAGATTTATTCCATCTGAGGGAAAAGGTCTTGAGAAGTATCCATTTATGTTCAAATGTCAATTAAAAAATCAAGTAGCTTCTGTATTAGTTCCACTAGTTCCTTTAAGGATATCTGATATGGTAGCTTAGTTCCTGATACCACAGGTAAAGGAACACCCTGGATATGGAACTGTTGATAAACTACTTACCAGATTTTGACTACTGTCAGCATCAGAATCATGACTACAGCCATTTGGCACAAGCCCATCCAGTCCAGATATCTCTACAAAGCAGGTCCTGAATGGGGTTCTTTTACCTGAGACCTCGTGAAGACAACAGGATCAGTGGTTGAGAGTGATGAAGCTAAACCCTGGAGTGAAAACACTATGTACTTCACTAAGGTTCCCTTGACTTATGTGCCTCTGAGCCTAGAGGCTTGTCAATGGCCTCTGATAAAGACTCCCAACTCTTGAGATCTGGTGGGAACTGGTGGGACTCCTTCCTCAGGGTTGGCTGAAAGAACCATTTCTGTACAGCTCTGGACTCAATTCCTCTTCTATGCCCTGCTCCATTCTCATCTTACTCCGCCTAGGCTGGGACATTGTGACTCTGGAATCACTGTTCTTTGTGTCTACATTTCCTTTTGCTTGAGGATTCCCTTTCTATGATATCTTATTGACAGGTAGAGCAGCTTCCCCCAAGGGCTGCTACAGAATGCCGTCTTTACCTGAGAATGGCTTCTCTTTCTGTGCTGCTGCTGCTGGGGCTCTCTGTCTGTCTCAGTCTAACCTGGGTGCCCTAGGACTTGCCTTTGTATCCTGTCTCGTGGTTGTATCCAGGGACAAACCATTCTGATTTGCCCACAACTGCCTGGTTTTAGCACTGCAAATCCCATGTCCCAGGAAATCCTAGTCCCTGGCAAGCCTTGGAGACTGGTCACCCTATGAGAGTCTTTGGTAGGAGTCATTTCCCGAATGGAATCCAGGTTGAAGATGGATTCTCCCCCTAATGGGAAAAAACAGACTCCAAGGTGCTCCCCGGGTTACTGAGCAATCTTCCCCTTCTCCACTGGTGCAGCTCACAGGTATCACTGTTTAGCCATTTCGTGCCCACTGCCCTGACCCCCAGTTCAAAGGACACCCTAGAAAGCTGAAAAGTCTCAGAACCAGTCAGGAGAGAAAACCAAGCCCTCTGCAGAGAGTAACTCCACTCCTTGGAGGCCACTGAAGAAGGTTACTGTGTATCCACGGCAGCCCAAGACCACCCCCCCCCCCCGCCAAATGACACTTTCCAACCCCCAGAACTGAGATGAGGGAAGTGTTGACTCGCCCTTCACCTTGACTAAGCGATCCAGGGTTGGGCTATGTTGACGTTCAGATTGTTGCTTCTCTGCCCCAATGACCCCTGGAATAGAACCACTTGGTTTTCCAAAACCATGTCCAGCTTCTTCTTCTAATGAAAACTGTCTTATGTCACAGAATATGTAAGTGTGGAAATGGCCCTGCAGATAGTTGAGTCCCTGATCCTTTCCTCACAAATAAAGAGTCAAGTTGGGGTGGGGATGGGGAGCAGCCCGAGGTCAACAACAGGTCAGTACCAGACTTAGTCCTTAAACCAGGCCCCTCGCTCTGACCTTGGACTCTTTCCACAAAGACGGGCCTCCTGGAGAATTTGGAAGCTCTGGTTTCCACCTGAGGAAAAGTTAGACCAAAGGTTTTATTTTCCTCTCTCTATTTCTGAGGCTGATGTCAGAGGCAGTTATGAATTTGTTTTGTTCTGAGGGCATTTTCAAACAGTTTCATATGGACTGGTTACTAAATAGAGGTTAATAAATACTAAATAAACATGCTAGAAAAGTGCTTTTTTTAAAAAATGGCTTAAGGAAGAGGTGGACTAGGCACATCTGCATGGAAAGAAGTCACAACAGCCAGGCCCCATGTCCTGGGCAGAACTGTTGTACACCCAAGTGCCTGTTAGAAGCTGGGTTATTATAAACCTTCAATAAATATTTTCTAATAAATGAATTAATGAATGAAGGGTTAACCTAAGTTAAACTGAACTTCTTCCCATTATGGACTAGTCAGGGGGGATTTTTTTTCCCTTTTATTTTAGCATCTAAATTGATACAAACCACATTTCCTTGAAAGATGCTGCAGTTCTAAGTTGTTCTCTCTACTGACTGGGCTCATGTAAGCAGGTTGTGCAAGGTTAACAGGGCAATCATGGAGCATCAGAGTCAGAAGACTCTTTAAAAGCAGGCAATGAAGTCCCATCCCCATTGCCCTCCCCCCATTTTTCAAATTAAAAAACTTAGAGAACGGAACAACTTGCTCAAGTCACACAGGGAGCTTGTGGCAGAGCAACATTGGAAGCCAGACTCCTGGCTCCCTGCCCAGGGCTCCCAAGGGTCCACCACGGGAGAGTCACTGAAGCTTCCCTGTCTGGCAGTACAGATCATTCTGGGTGTCATCATCCATGTTTCCCTCACTGACCTGGGGGTTCCATGAGCCTGGAGGTTGGCTCTGACTCTTTCCCTATAAAACCAGCATTTCAGAGGGGCCCAGTACCTGGCTTCTTGGTGTTTCCACAGGCACAGACTGGAGCACAGCTGTCCTGACCACCTCAGGGCTTTCCCTCTATCATCCCTGCAGAATCAAACACTTGATTCTGTGGGGAACTTCTGGTTCTGCTCCATTATTGTTGCTGATAGGGAGGGGAAGGCCCAGAGAGAGGCTATGCCTGGCCAAAGTCACACAATTAGTAAATCAATAACAGAGCCAGCCAGCCTGGAATGCTGTAAATTGGGGCAGAAAATTTTTAGCTCATTTCCCTTCTCTTAGAGCCCTTCTCATTGTGGGGTGAATGTCCCTAACTGCCTGTCCCCCTAAACTGTGCCCTTCCATAACCTTGTCCCTCCCTGGGCTCTGACAGGCTCTGGACACTTCCTTTGTAGCTCTTATATCTACATGAGGGTGGGTTGGCTCACCAGCAACCTGGGCCACTCCAGCTGCCCTGCTTCCAAGCCAGCACTGCCTCAGTGGGGAGAACCAGGTAGGGGCTGAGACTGGTTCCATTAAACCTCCCTAGCCTGCTAGGATCCTGCCCACTGTGGTCCCTTCTAATAGGGTCCTGTGTAGCATTTTTCTGGGGACTCCCAAGTGGCTGGTTAGCAGCTACTACTGGGCTTTGTTGATATTAGAACAACAAAATTAATGGTCCTCTCTGGGGCATAGAACTCTGTGGGCTATGGAGGCTCTCCCACTTATTGAGCAATAATTCATATCCCCATGTGACAGATGAGGAAACGGATACTCAGAGGTGAAAGAAATTGCCCAAGTCACACAGCAGGCCAAGGACAAGGCAGGACCAAAGTCTCAGGTTTGGTAACCCAGTCTAGCCTCTGAGCCAACCAGTTACACAAACAAGAAAAAGTTTGTGAAAAAAATATCTTTGTAAATGTAAAGTGCTGTTCTATTGGCCAGGGGATGGGGATACCCTTTGAGTGTTTTGAAGCTAGAGGAACAAGTATGACAGAGCAGAGAACCACTCAGTTTCCCAAATCATCTCTCTCTCTCACTCACTTGGCCTCTCTTACTCACTCTCACTCTTAGACTCCTTATAACTCTAAGCCCAATCCCCCTCCATGGAGTCTTCTGTGACTTCATCTTCTTCTAGCCCCCAGGGCTCTTGCTATCCTCTGGATTAACCAGGCTGGCTGCCTATGCCACCCATTTTAAACATTAGGAGAACTGAGGTTCATCATTCATTCCACATTGAATGAAGCTGGCTTTATGCTGTGTTCCTGATTACAGGGAATTGGCAGAGTCTAGCAGGGGCAGCCAGTGGAAAAAACTGACTGCCAATCATATCCAATGCGATCTGTGCTACGATAGAGTTGAAGGGCTCAGAGGAAGGAACAAAGCAGGTTTGCACCATGAAAGACAGCCTTCAGGTGAGTTGTGAACTGTAAGCAGATGAGGAGAGCTCTCCAGGCCAATAAGGCAGGGGCAAAGTCAGGAAGGGGTGGAAAGGTAGGAGTTAGAGGGGCAGACAGAAGTTTGTTTGGGATGCAGTATCGAGGGAAACTGGGAGTCTCAAAAGACGAGGCTAAAGAGGTCAGCAGGGCCAGAACCAGAAGGGTTTCAAATTCCAGGCCAAGGAATAAGAACTCAGCTTGAGGACATTGGAGAACCAGGGCCAGCCTTCCTGCAGGGGACTAACAGATGCATGTTTCAGAAAGATCACACCCACTGTCACATGGAGAATGGATTTAAATGGGAGAGGCTAGAGGCAGGGAGGCCAGTCAGTGAGCTAGACAGTGACAAGATAAATAGAGTGAAGGAAAAATGACAACAATGACAGAAACCACTGCCATTTACTGAGTGCTCATTTGTGCCAATGACTGTGCCCAGGTGGTCATGGTCATCGCTTAGTCCATCTGAGGAGTGGTTTTTATTATTCAACCATCTCCAAGGCCACACTTTTTAACTATCAAGAATCAGAGACTTTTACTTCAATTAAAAATAAAAATAAAATAATAATAATAAAGAATCAGAGAAATCCTCAAGAGGCAGGAGAGCCAGAATTTGATAACTGTGTATGAAAGAGTCCAAGACTCTTGGCATTCTAGCTCGGGTGACAAGGCAGATGGTGGTAATGTTGTCTGAATTTGAAGACCATGGTGGTGGGTGGTGGGTGGTGAGCAGTGTAGGTGGGAAGAACTTTTTGGAGGAAGGTGATGAGTTCCCTTTTGGACATGTTGCATTAGAGGAGCCCATGAGACATCCAAGTGGGGATGTCCAGCAGATATGGGAGGGTTTAAGTTTAGAGCTCAGGAGAGAAAGCTGAGTTGCTGACAGACTTGGGAAGGCTATGCTTTATGGAGCTAGGGAGAGAGTGTAGACTTAGAAGGAAAGAAATTTGGAGGAAACCAGCATGAGACTGAGGCAGAACAAGAAGGGCCTGCAAAAGATGCTGGGGAAAAAAATGGCTAGAGAGAGTGAAGCAAAGCCAGGGAGTATGCTATCGCAGAGGCACTCCAAATGCCATGTTTGGCCAGCAGCAGTAAAAGCTGCTGATGAGGGGAGAGTATAGTGCAGTGGTAGAATGCCTGCCTAGCGTGCATGAGGTCCTAGGTTCATTTCCCAGTATTTCCATTTATAAATAAATAAACCTAATTACCTCCCTCATTAAAAAAAAAAACAAACAAACAACAACTTAAGAGCTGCTGATGGGACTAGAAGAATGTGAAGTGAAGAGTGTGCAGGGGACCCAACAAGGAGGCGGTCACTGGTGACCTCAGGGTGAACAGGTCCACTGGAATGGTGGGAGTGGAAGTTTGGGGGTGGGGTGTGGATGTTTGAGGGTAAGTGGAAAAAGTGGATAACATTTTCAAGGTGTTTGGCTGTGTCAGGGGAGGGATAAATTAGAAGTTTGGGATTACCAGATACACACTACTATAGATAAAATAAATATTAAAGGCCTACTGAATAGCATGGGGAACTATATTCAATTTCTTGTAATAACATATAAGGGAAAAGAATCTGAAAAGAAAAAATATATATGTATGTATATATATAACTGAATCACTTTGCTATACACCTGAAACTAACACTGTAAATCAACTACACTTCAATAAAAAATTAAAAAAAAAAGATGTTTGGCTATGAAGAGACATGGATGGTTGGAGGGCAATGAGGGGTCAGGGAGGATTTTGTTATATTTTTCACTTGGAGGTGTTTGAGCACATTTCCCACCACTTGCTGGTGGAAATTAGCCAGTAGAGAAGAAGAGGAAGAAGAAATGGGAGAGGAAGGGATGGTCAGCAGAGGCAGAGAAGAAGAGCTTCTGAGCTGAGTATTTGGACTCCTGGTGAATCAGGTAGGGGAGAAGGAGGTTTTTTAAAAGAGAGAGAGACAGAGAAGGTGGGATAAACGTAAGATTACAGATTTAGTGGCACAGGTAGGGGGACAAGACTCACTGAAGATAAGAGTGGCAGGAGAATTTTGTGAAGATGCTGAGACTGCAGAGGAGAGTTTGTTCTGCATCGAATGGGTCTGGGGAGGCAGTATAGTGGATACATGCCCAGATCTTGATGCCAGACCAATTTGGATTCAAGCCCAGAGCTCTCTGAGCCTCTCTTTCCTCTTCTGGAGAATGGGGTTTGTTCAGTGTGGTGGTATGGTGCTGGTTGAGAAGAGGTGAAGGGTACCTGCAGGTGTCATAAGCATTTCCACCCAGGTAACACCAGCCCTGTCCCTCTCTCCTGGGTCCCATAACATTCTCAGCCCAGGTCTCTCCGTCCTGAGAAAGTGGGGAGGCCCAGAAATGTCCCCAGGAGGAGCCCATGTACCTCAGGAACATTTTTGAGTTCAAAACAGAGGACAGCCCGGTCCTCCGAAGTTCCTCCCAAGCAGAGGCCACCTGCCTGTGCCCTAGAAAGTCGTCAGTGACGCTCCGTCTCTCTCTGTCTCGCCCCTACAGTTCTTCACCTTCACCGGCATCAGGTTCTAACAGACGCGAGAGACTGGAAAGGGAGGGTGCTGAGGAAAGGGAAGTTATAAATATGTCCAGGGAGAGACTGGGCTGCCTCCCAGCATGGGTAGGAGGCTCCTGGAGCTCTGGGGAGGAGAGTCCAGAATCTGGGACCTCTGCTGGGGCCTCCAGCACTCTCATCACTGTGACTATCCTTCTCGCCACCAGGAGACAGTGTGGCATAAGCTTCGTGGGCCAAACATGCTTGGGTTCAAATCCTAGCTCATTCACTTGCCAGCTCTACTTGGGCAATGACTTCACTTCTCTCTGCCTCTGTCTCCTCTTTGTGAACCAGGGTAATACCACCAGCAATATTGGCTGGAGTGAAAGTTTAGTGAGGCACTCTAGGTAAGAGTTCTTTGCAAACTGTGAAGTGCTATGAAGAGTTTTCTCTGCCATCACCACCATAGCCACTGAGAGGCCACCCCCTGGATGTCTTCCTCTCTGAGGTTTTTCACCCTGGAAGGCTGGAGGCAGAGAAGCTGGCTGATGAAAGTTCTCTGAGGGTATGACCAGCCTCTTCAATGCTCACTGACTAAGGTCATGTAGAGGACAAGGATATTATCCTGACCATATCCATGTTCTTTCTGGAACCCAGTCAAAGGTGCTACCCTCAATACTCTACTCTACATTCAACCCTTGGCTTAAGAACTGACGGACAGATGATTGAGTCCTTAAACTAACCCTTTGGGACAGTTAAGTGCCATGGTGAGGGACATGAACTCTGGGGCCAGTGTACATTAAATTCTGGTCTGCCTCTTACCAATTGTGTAAGCCTGGGCAACTCTCCCAACCTCTCTGTGCTTCAGCTTTCTCCTCAAGTGAGGGGGCAAGTGGTGAGGGGACAGGTCTGAGGTATACATGCACTGCTATGACAGCCACTTCAGGTGAGGAGACTTGTAGTGAGTGGTAAGGTCTGAGGTACACGAGCACTGCTGTCTCAGCCTTCTCAGGTGACAGGACATGTTGTCAGTGGTCAGGTCTGAGGTACAAATGCACCCCTCCTCAGGTAAGGGGACATCAGTGAGTGGTCATGTGTGGACTCCAGGTGCACTGCCGTCACAGCCTCCTCAGGTGAAAAGGCGTGTGGTGTTGGTCACGTCTGAGGTCCACGTGCACTGCTGTCTCAGCCTTCTCAGGTGAGGGGACATGTGGCCAGTGGTCAGGTCTGAGGTCCACGTCCACTAGGTGATAGCTTCTTCAGGTGAGGGAGCGTTTGATATTGGTCACCTCTGAGGTACACGAGCACTGCTGTTACAGTCTTTTCAGGCGAGGGGACATGTGGTGAGCGTTCATATCTGAGGTATGTGTGTTCGGCCCTGACAGCCTCCTCAGGTGAGGGAACATTTGGCCAGTGGTCAGATCTGCAGCATAAGTGCACTGCTGTCACGGCTCCACTAGGGAGGTAACCTGTGGTCAGTGGTCACGTGTGAGGTCCACGTGCACTCCTGTTACAGCCTCCTCAGGTGAGGGAACTTGTGGTAAGTGGTCAGGTCTGAGGTACACTAGTGTTACCGGAGAGTAGGTTCTTATCACAGGAAGAATTCAGAGATGAAATAAGGAAATCAAGAAAGCTAAGCAAGGATTTATCATTAGCGGATAATATGCTCTCAAGAGGAGTGAGCAGACTCAAGTGAGTAGCTGTGCTGAGGTTCTTTGGCGAGCTGGTTATATGGGGTGTGAAAATGAGTGGGCGGAATATTCATTGTGGAGGGAGGGGCTATGGGTCATATTTCCTGATTTTCATCCCAGCTCCACCTTCCCGAGGGGAGGAGGGATTTTCGTCCTTAGTCTGGATTGGAAGTGTCACGGTGTCGGTGCATGATGGGTACTTCTTATCTGCAAGTCTAATTTTATTGTAATGAGGGCATAATGAGCAAAAAGTTATATTCAGACCCTGGAGATTCCTGCCTTATCCCACCTTTCTTTGTCTGCCTCCAGGACACTTTCCAACCCCCAATATGTGGTTACTTATCAGTCTGAAGGTTCCAGCTTTTCTTTGTCTGCCCCGCTATTCACGAGGGGTATGATTTCCTGCCATTTGGCCCGTGCCTCCCTTTCTTTGCTCATATCTAGCAAAGATGTGAGCAATTCAGAGATGCTCTAACATGAGCACTGCTGTCACAGCCTCCTCAGGTGAGGAGAACAGCCTTGGTAACCAGGACCCTGCCCCAAGCCTGCACTATTGTTTCTTGATTGTTTCTCACTTGTTTCTGCGTTCCCTCACTTCCCTGATTAGCAAATGTTTGAATCTGCCCTTTGGAGCTCACGGAAGTTCAAGGAAGCTGAATGAAGCTTATTTCCTACAAACAAGAAATAAATTTGTACCAGGGAGGAACCAATGGGGTCCTGCTCAGTATCACCCTCACCTAAGGTAATGCCCATGTACCTCAGTCCTGACTGTTCACCACAGCAGGAGGCTGTGACAGCAGTGCACTTGTACCTCAGACCTGACCACTAACGACTTGTCCCTTCGTCTGAGGAGGCTGGAATAGCAGTGCACGTGTACCTCAGACCTGACTGCTGACCACTTGTCCCCTCACGTGAGGAGGCTGTCAAGGCAGTGCATGTATTAAATGAATACAAGTTCATGTGCCCAACACACAGTGAGGCCAAACAATACCTAAATGTCAGAATTTGGAATACAGGAAAGTTTATTGCAGGACTGAGCAAGAAGTGATGGCTCATGCCCCTCAAACCCCAAACTCCTCGAAGGATTTCAGCAAAACATTTTTAAAGGCAAGGTGAGGGAGAAGCGTCTCAGGGTATGTGATCACCTTGTGCACAATTCTCTGGTTGATGCTGAGGTAATAGGGCAGTTAATGTTATCAATCCTTAGGTGCTAAGAGGTCAGGGGGCTAGGAGCTCATGATCAACAAGTAGTTAATTTCTTCGATTTGGTGGTGGTTTTCAGCATCTAAAAAACTCAGGAAATATGCATCAGATATTATTATCTAGGTACTTCAGAGAGGAGCCACAGCAGGGGTATGGAGGAAGTGACCTGTGCTAGGAAGTTCCCATAGGGTCCTGCTCGGTTACACAAATGTACCTCAGACCTGACCGCTCACCACAAGTTCCCTCACCTGAGGAGGCTGTAACAGGCTTGAACATGTACCTCAGATGTGACCACTGATCACAGGCTACCTCCCTAGTGGAGCTGTGACAGTAGTGCGCTTATACAGCAGACCTGACCACTGGCCACATGTCTCCTCACCTGAGGAAGCTGTCACAGTAGTGCACATGGACCTCAGACCTGACCACTGGCCACATGTCCCCTCACCTGAGAAGGCTGAGACAGCAGTGCACGTGTACCTCAGATGCGACCAACACCACACGCCTTCTCACCTGAGGAGGCTGTGACGGCAGTGCACCTGGAGTCCACACATGACCACTCACTGATGTCCCCTTACCTGAGGAGGGGTGCATTTGTACCTCAGACCTGACCACTGGCCAGCATGGTCCCTCACCTGAGAAGGCTGAGACAGCAGTGCACATGTACCTCAGATGCGACACACCATCAAGCGCCTTTTCACCTGAAGGAGGCTGTGACGGCAGTGCACCTGGAGTCCACACATGACCACTCACTGATGTCCCCTTACCTGAGGAGGGGTGCAATTGGGTACCTCAGACCTGACGCACTGACAAACATGTCCGTCACCTGAGAAGGCTGAGACAGCAGTGCTCATGTACCTCAGACCTTACTACTTACCACAAGTCCCCTCACCTGAAAGGGCTGTGATGGCAGAACTCATGGACTTCACACATGACTGCTCACCACACACCCCCTGACCTGAGGAGGTTGTCACAGGTGTACCTCAGACCTGACCACTTACCACAAGTCCCCTCACCTGAGGAGGCTGTGACAGCAGTGCTCATGTTAGAGCATCTCTGAATTGCTCACATCTTTGCTAGATATGAGCAAAGAAAGGGAGGCACGGGCCAAATGGCAGGAAATCATACCCCTCGTGAATAGCGGGGCAGACAAAGAAAAGCTGGAACCTTCAGACTGATAAGTAACCACATATTGGGGGTTGGAAAGTGTCCTGGAGGCAGACAAAGAAAGGTGGGATAAGGCAGGAATCTCCAGGGTCTGAATATAACTTTTTGCTCATTATGCCCTCATTACAATAAAATTAGACTTGCAGATAAGAAGTACCCATCATGCACCGACACCGTGACACTTCCAATCCAGACTAAGGACGAAAATCCCTCCTCCCCTCGGGAAGGTGGAGCTGGGATGAAAATCAGGAAATATGACCCATAGCCCCTCCCTCCACAATGAATATTCCGCCCACTCATTTTCACACCCCATATAACCAGCTCGCCAAAGAACCTCAGCACAGCTACTCACTTGAGTCTGCTCACTCCTCTTGAGAGCATATTATCCGCTAATGATAAATCCTTGCTTAGCTTTCTTGATTTCCTTATTTCATCTCTGAATTCTTCCTGTGATAAGAACCTACTCTCCGGTAACACTAGTGTACCTCAGACCTGACCACTTACCACAAGTTCCCTCACCTGAGGAGGCTGTAACAGGAGTGCACGTGGACCTCACACGTGACCACTGACCACAGGTTACCTCCCTAGTGGAGCCGTGACAGCAGTGCACTTATGCTGCAGATCTGACCACTGGCCAAATGTTCCCTCACCTGAGGAGGCTGTCAGGGCCGAACACACATACCTCAGATATGAACGCTCACCACATGTCCCCTCGCCTGAAAAGACTGTAACAGCAGTGCTCGTGTACCTCAGAGGTGACCAATATCAAACGCTCCCTCACCTGAAGAAGCTATCACCTAGTGGACGTGGACCTCAGACCTGACCACTGGCCACATGTCCCCTCACCTGAGAAGGCTGAGACAGCAGTGCACGTGGACCTCAGACGTGACCAACACCACACGCCTTTTCACCTGAGGAGGCTGTGACGGCAGTGCACCTGGAGTCCACACATGACCACTCACTGATGTCCCCTTACCTGAGGAGGGGTGCATTTGTACCTCAGACCTGACCACTGACAACATGTCCTGTCACCTGAGAAGGCTGAGACAGCAGTGCTCGTGTACCTCAGACCTTACCACTCACTACAAGTCTCCTCACCTGAGTGGTTGTCATAGCAGTGTACGTGTACACCCCTTAGTGGAGACAAGCCTGCAGCCCAGTCTATAGCCACTCACAAAGGTGCATTCTGAGGGGACACAGAATCAGAAAGGACAAGATACTGGCCCTAGGTGCTTGTCAAAGGAATGAATTCAATGAGCCCAAATGTTTGATTCCTCCTGTATATAGAAAAGCGCTAAATTCTTTATCTTGAGATCTCTGGTTTTCTTAAGTTAACAAGTAATCTTTTAATGTTCTGACTACCTGGTCTTTGTTGTAAAACTCCTATATATCCTAGCTCCTTCCCTACCTCTTCGGAGCAGTCCCTCAGAGCAATCTGAGAGGCTGTCATCCCAGGCTCGAGTTCTCAGAATTGTCCACTGAATAAAACATAGCTCTCAACTTTTAGGTTGTGCATTTACTTCAGTCGACACCTGTGACTTTACTGCATGTGTGTCAGACCTGACCCCTTATCCCACAACACTGAGCTGTACAGGGTTATATAAGATTAACATAGGTAGTTGGGAACATTAACTGAGTTAATACAAGTAAAGTACTTAGAACAGTGCTTGGCATGTAAAGAATGTCGGTCATAATTATCACATTCCTTTTATAGTTGAGGAAACTGAGCCTTAGAAAAATGAAGTAACTGTCCAATGCCACACAACGAGTTGCTTGCAGAGCTCAGGCCTAAGGGACTCCAAAGAGTGAATTGGTTTGCTTATGCTGAACTGCCTTCCTTTGTGGCTATTTCTGGAAGATGACTGATATTTTTCATTCAAGAGACGGGAGCCCCCAACAAAGGATACTTGGGGGGAGATTCTGTGGCCCTCTAGGCTCCCTTTCTGGGCCCAGCTCTGATTCAGACACCACCATAAAAACTGCTTGCTGGGGAGAGCCACCCCTGCCCTGGCCAGAGAGCAGGCCTGCTCCATTTGGGACACCTCAGGTCAGGTCTCTCCCCACAACTTCCTGGGGGAAAAAAAAAAAAGAGGAGGCAGACATTTAAATAAGGACAGCATCACTTCAATGGTGAGAGAATTTTAGACATGAGAGCCAGTAACATTTGGAACAAGTGAATGTAGGAAACGTGTGTGGAGTCAAGGGAGTGGGTGTGCTTCGGGTGGAACACGAGAAGGAGAGAACCAAGCAAAATGCAAACCGACAATGCTCTGAATAAACAGTGCTGATGAAAACAGGTTAGCCTGTTCTAGCACCACCTGAGAGAGTTAGAACAGAGGCAAGTTCAGGGTCCCACCCTGGGCCCTACTGCCAGTCAGAATCTTTCTTGCCTGTGCGGTTGTCACTGGAGTATCTGCAGAAGGCCAGCCTGGTTAGGAAGCAGCTGCCCGTGCTCACTCTGCTTCCTGCCTTCCCCATCTCCAGCTCATAACTCCATCAAGAGAGGAAGTGACTAATCTTCCTAGATGAAGCATGAGGCATGCTTCCCCAGCAGCTGTCATAAACTCCGCCTGAGTCACAGAGATGAATCCTAGGCAGTGACGGCCCTGGATTTCTGTAGCTAACCCCTGCAGTGCTACTCTGCTCCAGAGAATAAAATAGTAGTAATGTTTGCTGCGTACCTATTATCTACCTACCAGCCACTGTGCAAAGCACATCCACTTATTAGCCCCATCCTGCAGATGAGAAAACTGAGGCATAAAGAATTAAGTAACACATGGGTACTGAGTTTTGGTTTGAGAAGATTAAGAAGTTCTGGAGATGGATGGTGGTGATGGTTCCACAACAATGTAAATGTAGTTAATGCCACTGAACTCTACGCTTACAATGGTTAAAATGTTAAATTTTATGTTTTGGATATTTTACCACACATACACACCAAAAAACCCTACAAACAAGCAAAGAATTGAGTAACACAGCTATCAAGTAGAGAAGCCAGTAGTCCTGCCCCAAAGCCTTGTTCTTGACCATCCACTATTTTCTATCAGTTGCAAGTGGAGACTCTGATCTGGCAGGAGACAGAGAGGTAGGGGGCACTCCATATCAGGCTGAGAAAGATGGGTTTATCCTAAGGGTGCTGAGGGGATGGGGTGGGCGGGCAGGGTTTTAAGTACGGAAGGCCATGGTCAGATTTAAAAGCAGGAAAGTTCCCTCTGGCTCATAGGAAGATGGAGACTGGAGGTGGGGAGGAGGCTGAAACACAGCCCAGGCAGGAGCTGCTAGTGGCCAGGTCCAGAGCTGTGACAGCAGGATGGGAAGAAGTGGGCCAATTTGAGAAGCAGGTGTTAGGGGAGAGGGAGAGGCGGAGGCAGGCAGTGACTGCTCTCCCTGGCTCATTCTACCCTGTGCATATCAGCCTCCTCTGACAGTTGTCCTTCTGGCCCCCTCCTCCCGAACTGGGGTCCTGAAGGAAGATCCAGGGGCACAGATCTCCTTTCTGGCCACCAGGAGGCAATGTTACAAAGTCTGCAGGGAGTTAAGGCCCTTGCAGCCAGGGGCAGATACTTGCTCCCCTCTGTCTCCTCTCCCAGACTCTGCTGTACCCCCCTCCCCCATGTCCTCTCTCTCAGGAGCCAAATTGTTAATACCACAATCTTTCTTGTCCCACACGACACTTTACAAAAGCAGTTACATCTATTAGCTCATGTGCTCCCTCCCCAAAGACAGGGACAGAATAGAATGAGACCTACTACCACCACTTCATAATAAGGAAACTGAAGATCAAGCAGGAAATGGGACCTGACCAATGCCAGCCTCGTTGAGAAGCAGCTGCCCGTGCTCATTCTGCTTCTTGCCTTCCCCATCTGGTGGCAGAGCCAGGAGGGGCCAGGGGCCACAGGCCACCCACTGCCCAGTCTGGACACTGTGAGAGGGCACAGCCTACAGCTTCCACAGAATAGCTGTTAACAGTAGCCACCTCATCAGCCTGTGGACCCCAATTTCATCCTTGAGTGCCTTCCCACCTCAGAG
The DNA here is from genome assembly GCF_009834535.1 of Camelus ferus. Classification (NCBI taxonomy): domain Eukaryota; kingdom Metazoa; phylum Chordata; class Mammalia; order Artiodactyla; family Camelidae; genus Camelus; species Camelus ferus. The sequence goes on from NC_045705.1 coordinate 59,648,451, forward strand.
GGCCTTCCCACCTCAGAGGGCCTTCCCAGTGATTGATTCCCATGGGGTTGTCAATGAGGTCAGACTGACCTGGCATGCACCTGATTTACTTCTTCCTCATCCTCTGCTTCCAGAATTACAAGAGTCATCACCATTACCTTCATCACCATTTTAATAAAGGTTTGCATCTGCTCAGCTCTCAGACTTAGCAAGCACTCATCCATCAACTCATCTAAATCTTAGGACAGCCCTGGGGAGGTATTTCATAGACAAGCACACTGAGGATCAGAGCTAGAACGTAGCCAGACTCAGGTCACTCAGCTAGGCCTCCAGGGAGTTTGCAATCTCTTGGGAAAGCTATGCCCATACAGAGTTGAAGATAGGGTGAGGTGATTGGGTTTAGTGCAGCCCTGCCAAGGGGTTTCCAGTCATCTCTACAGATGAGGAAATTGAGTCTCAGAGACTAACTGGGTCAGAATTGAATTATCTGATGCCCAAGCTCATGCTCTGTATGGGGCACAGGGCTGCGACTTTCAGGGAGGGGTGCCGAATTTCTAGCAGAGTACATATTCTCTACAGACTAGAGGGAGAGACTAGTGGGAGGTGGAGGCAGTTGGACCCAGAGGAACTGCTGTTAGGGCAGAAAGGCTTCTCCAGGAAGAAACTGCAGGAGAGCACAGCATGGGCTGTGCAAAGCTGGGTGGGCTGGAGGAGACAGTGGCTGTGCTGAACCAAGGTGGGTAGGGCTGGATGGCCAAGCTAGACACCCACCTGCCTACAGATCTATGCTTCTCCTCACACAGCTGGGGAATTTTCTGGGTTCTGAATCAGAAGCCATGCCAACAAAGACGGGAAAGTCCTGAACCCTTGGCACGACATGGTCTGTTTCTCATCTACCAGAGGGAGAAACTGAAGCCTAGGGAGAGACTGTGACTTCTCTGTGGTCAGAACACAGCAGAGCCTGCCCTTCTCCAGGCCTCAGTCTCCCAATGTGAAAAAGGGAGGGGTTGAATTACATGAGCTCCAAGTTTCTTCCCATTCTGACCTTCTGAGTACCATGTATCCATCCTTGCTGTCCTTGGCTCAGATCCCAGCCCCTGATATATCCTCCACATGTATCCCAGAGCAAGTCACATAGCCTCTCTGAGTGTCAGAGTCCTCATGGGTGAAATAAATATGACATTGTCTTCCTTGAGCAGATCTAATGAGCCATGAATGGCAGCATGTCAGCATAGCTTGAGGTCTGACTCCCAGGCAGCATCTGGGGGTGGGGAAGACTGAGACTCTGAATGAGGCTGTTACTTGTCTGCCTGGCCAAGGGCTCATTTATAGATATCCGCTCCTTGGCTGCCAGGCCAGAGGGAAGTGGGAGCAAAGGTGCTGAAGTGACAGTTTGGAGCCTTTTTCAAGAAGGAGTCTCTGGCTACTTTTTCCCTTCCCCCACCTGCCCCGCCCTCCTTCTTCTGGGCATCCTCACAACAGTCTTGAGGGTAGGCGCTTTGATGTCACCATCTCCACTGAACAGATAAGAAGACTGAGGCTCAGAGAAGAGACAGGACCCACAGCAAGGTAGTGACAGAGCTGGGACCAGAATAGAGTTCTCTCCCCTTGTACTCAGATTCAGATTGTTCTACAAAATGAAGTCTCCTATTTTGCTTGGTTTGCGAAAAGACATTTCCCTATGTGGGTTGACTTAAAGAGGGGAAGGGCTTGGGTTCTGCAAATGTTCTGGGTTTCACAAGCAGCATCAGACTCAGTGTAATGCATGGGACTATGCAAACATCACGGGGCCCTGGAAGCTGCAGGGCTCTGCAAACTGTGCCAGGCTTTGCCAACAGCAGGGGACTCTAAAAAGGCATTAAGCTTTGCAAACTGTGGGAATCCGTAGATGGTGTGATCCACACACATCATGAGGCTCTGTAAAACATCCAGGGCTCAGCAAACACTACACTGGCAAGTGGCAAAGACAGGTTGCAAACCAGATTGGCTGAACCTCAAGCCTGGGCCACCCTGAGTGGGACCTCATTGCAGGATTAGTCCAAAAGCTGTCTGAGGGCCTGTTAGCCTAACTCCCAGAAGGTCTCTGGGACTGGGCTCTTGCTCCAATTCCACAGCTGAGTTCAGGAATATTCTTGGATATTGTGATAGGTTATAAATGAAGGCCGCTCATGCCTGAGGTTGCTGTATGTTCTGTGCCCTGAGGAGTGCTGTGCATTGTTTTACTCAAAGTTTGATGAAATGAACTTAGCCAGTAAGCTGGTCCCAGCACGTAACCAGGCCATTCCATGTGCAGAATTTCTGCAGCCTCCTGGGCCAAGATGGGGGGCACATGAGCCTCCAGAAAGTCTAAAGGGACCTTATCTCTCTCAACAAAGCACCTGCAATTTGGAGTCTGTCTGGAAGGCTGCACCTCTGCTAGTCTCTGTGAAGACTTGCAGTGCCAACTTTGGTTTGAAGGATTTAGAGAGAGAGAGCCAATTTGGTTTTCCCAAGCAGGACCAGGGACCCAGCCACCTCTTGACTTTTCTCCAGGCAACAGTCCTACATTTTCATTTCTGGTTTCTCAGCGATTCGTTCACACTATGAGTATCCATTGAGGGCCTACCTACTATGTGCCAGGCCAATCTGTGATGATTTCAGATACTCCCCACATCCTTCTAGCATCCCAGAAAGCCACGAGGGCTGATGTATGTCTATCACTGCACCCCCAAAAAGCAGGACTCCAATCCCACATCCTTCTTTCATGCAAGGACTCTATTCTTGGAACTGGGTCAGGTTCACTTCTGTATCTTGGATTTGGGGAAACCCAGAAGTCTTCCTCAGAAAATGCAGCCTGGGTAGAGGAAAAGATCTGGTTCTGGCATCAGAGGTTCACGGCATGACCCCACCACCTACTAGCTTAGTGGCCTCTGGGCAGTTACTGAGACTCAATGCCTCCTCTGTAAAATGGGGGAATAGTAACAGGCCCACAAGTTCACTGCGAGGACACAACAAGGCCTCCTGTGAAAGTGCTGAGCAAGCCTAAAGAGGTAAACCAGCTCACTTTCCTTTTCACTGCCTTGTTCTGAGTCCTGCCTCTGCCACTCCCTTCTCTGGTCTCTAGACCTCAGGCTTGGCTTCTTTCTCACACACTGAAGTTGGACAGCAGCCCTTTGAGTGAGAACTATTCTCCCTTCATTATAGATGAGGCAGCTGAGGCACTAAGAGTTTCAGGGACTTGCCTAAGGCCACGTGATCAGCAAATGACAAGGCTGAAATGGGACTCAGGTAGGTCCGTCTGGCTCCAAGACCTCCATCCTCAGTCTTTAGTCCAGAAAACTCTGAGACACTCCTATTTGCCTTTCTGCTGTCCACGCTCCTCCACTGAGATGGCCTTATTTTATGGAGGTGTTACCGTGAGTCCCTGTCCCCCAACAGATGGTTGTGGCCTGTGGCCGTTGAGTCCTAGTAGGTAGGGTCCCTCCTTGCTCTGGATGCATTGAATTCAGAGAGGAGATGGGCATTCAGTGAGAGGGGATGAGAGCTTGAAGGGGACAGAGGCTCAGTGAAGGAGATCATTGGGGAAAAAGGCTTTGCATGGGGCTCATGGAGGGTGAAAAATACCTGTGACTGGGACAAGAGTTTGGTGGGGGAGGAGGCTCAGAGCAAGAATGAGGGTGCAGAAAACAGACTGGAAAATCAGGAATGAATGACTCCAGGGCTGGGAGGGGCTGGCGTGTCAACATTCCCTCTGCCCGCCCCCCCCCCCCCCACCTCTTCACTGCTGGGAAGAGAAAATATCCAAGGGAAATGCCAAACAAAGAGGCTGGGAAGGAGCAGGCTGAGGGGAGGCTAGTCAGCAGCCTCCTCCCATCAGTGGGGCTGGATCTAAACAAACCCAGCCTCCTCCACAAGTCTGGCCCTGGGCTGCCCCAGCCAGACATCAGAGGAATTCAGAGAGAGAGGAAACAAGTGACTAAGGGAGCTAGGCACTTGGAGAGTGGGATCAAGATTGAGCAGGACTTCTTAATTCATACCTGGAAGAGGTGGCTACTGTCCAGTGTGGCCCAAGAAGCATCGATCAACTCAGTGCGTGGAGTCCCCACGTTGGAGCATCCCTGCTTGGAAACCAGCTGCTGTCTCCAAGAGCCCCCAATAAGTTCTCACTCCTTCTCCCCTGCTCAACTCTAGTCCTGAGGTTGAAATAGGGGCTGAAACTCACTGCATCCCAGAAGTCATGGGACCCAGGATAGGTAAGTCACCACAAAGTCAGGAAGGGACATTGGGAGGGAGTCTGGGGGCCACATTGCCAGTGCAAAAGGTGAAGCTGCAGAGCTAACATGTGTGTGCTGGGATGGGCGGGGAATGGGGGAAATGGCTTGCAGTTTTCTACACAGAGCCAGGCATATGGCCGGACCTAGTGAGGGTGTGTGGAATGAATGAGTGAATAAGCAGAGGGTCAGGAAGGGACACTGTTTACTCAGCTGGAGGCAGAGAACCCAGCCTAACCTCCCTGGTGAAACAGAGAAACTGAAAGGGTAACGGAAAGGGGCCCCCCGACTGCTCACAGAGCCCTGTTCACCCTCTGAAGCAGGCAAAGATAGAGACAGAAAAGAAGACAAAAACAGAGATACGGAGCAGTGAAATCAGAAACAGAGCAAGTCCAGAGACACAGAGTCAGACAAAGGCTGAGACAGAAGGCCAGAGAGAGACAGCGGGAGACAAAGATCAACAGGTGTCAGCTGGAGTGTGCAGGGGCAGGGGCCACCAGCCTGGGAGAGGGCTGCAGAGGAGACCCAGAGAAACAGAGAAGTGGAGACACACACACACACACACACACAAACACAGAGAGAGAGAGAGAAAGAGAGAGAGAAAGAGAGAGAGAGAGAGAATCAGACAGAGACAGATACAGGGGAAAGACAGGCCTGCAGACAGAGAATCAGAAAGATCAACACAGAAAAGAAGTGGATTCAGAGAGATACCTGCAGAGACCTACATGTGCTTGTTGGCGGTGGGGTGGGAGGAGGCGGGAGCGGAGTTGTCTTGAAGCCTTGAGAAGCCAAGCTGGAGTGTGACCCAAGCACCATGTGGGGACGGCAGCCATTCTGGGAACAGAGCGCCCAGCTGAGCATTTCTTGGGCAGGAGGAGGGAGGTGGAGAAAACAAAGGGTCTTCAGATAGAGTGGCCCTCAAGCTGGAAGCCCTGTGGGGATCACCTCTGGCCTCCCTCCAGCTATCTGTGTGCCTCACTCCCACTCAGGCAAGGCCAGACTCGCATCTGGAGCTGCAGTGTGTGGGTTTCCTGGGCTGAGCAGGCAGACATGGCTGTGCTGCAGTCATGGCTTGAGGACCATTGTATGGAAGGAAGGGTGGGATGGATGCTTCCTCTGGGGGCCTCACAGGAGAGATGACAATGAGGTAAGATATGGGTGGGTTGGTTTGAAGATGGGCAACTGATAAACCAAACTCCCAATCAGCCTTAGTGTGCTATGGGATTGGAGGGTTGGTGATCCTACAGGAATGGGAAGAAACTAATGACTCTGGCTATACTGTGCCTGTCCCCCAGCTGTGATTCTCATCCCTGCACGGCTCAGCTCTGGAATATTCTCTAGCTGCTCCTCCACCTCCTACACATACAGCAGGAGGCTGACCCCAGCATCTGCTCAATGAGCCACCAGAAGCCACCTGTGACCTCCCTTCCTGAGCCTCAGTCTGAGCTGTGGCCAGGATTTCCCACCACACCCCATGCTCTCTTTCTGGTCTGAGGGATGTTGGGGTAAGATGAGGCAGGATATAGAGCCTGGAGCCTGGGAAAAGACCAATGCCTGAGGAAGAGGGGCCAGCTGTCCTAGCCAGGGACCCACATCAGAAAGAGAGAGGAGTCAGGGTCAGATCTAGCCTTCAGCCATGCCCCACCACCAACTCACCACATGCCTTTAAGCAACAAGCAGAGCTTCCCTGTCTGTGAGGGCGGGGCTTGAGAAAATGATCTCCCCAGGCCATTCCCATTTTGAGATTCCCAGTAGCCCTTTCCCTACCTCTGCACCTTTACTCAGCTTTATCTTCACCAAGAAGGCACCTACCCACATCCCATTCTGATGACATTTGTCCTGTTTTCTAACTCTTTCAAACACCAACTCTTCTAGGGAGCCTTTCAGACTGATTCTCCCAGCTGGAAATAACCGCTCTCATATGTTGTTGACCTTCTCTTTGTTCATCCTTCCTTGTTCCTGGTGTATCTACTGCTCACTCCAGTCCTAGGGTCAAATTTGGGCCAACCCAGGGCAGGGAGGTGGGGCAAGGGAAAGAACCAGCAGCCCTAGGTTTAAATTGCAGCACTGCATCACTAGTTTTATAAGAATGCAGTGACATGCCCTCACTCTTTAATACATGAGGAAACAGATGCTCAGAGAGGGCAAGTGACTCGTCCAAGGTCACCCAGCAATCAAGCAACAGAGTGGAGGCAAGAACCCAGGTCTGTCTGATGCCAAAGCCCTTTCCTGTCTGTGCCATTAACCTTGGGGCTTCCTCTTCCCTCTCAAACACCCCATGCCGGTGAGCCTCCACCCACTTTGGGTACTTCTCCACTGATTTCAGACAAAGTAAGTTTTTCTCCGGGAGCTAATGACTAGCGAGTGGGCAGGAGATGAGAGCTATTTCCTCCCAGGCTGGGCCTTACCCGCTGAGCCAGATCTCAGGCTGCTGGGAACCAGATGGCAAGCTTGCCTAGACTCCACAACTGGGTGCCAGATATCCAGTGCCCAGTCTGCTTCAGTCCCTTTCCAGGACTCACTTTCTCCATCTGGGCAGTAGATGGTGGGAGTCTGCTGAGGTGGTCACTTGGACCCTTCCTGTGCTGAGAAGCTCAGTTTTCTGTCTCTGGAGGGAGCAATGGAGCAGCAGTTTCTCTGTAGGGACAGGCTTGCTACCCTGGATGTGGAGAGGAGGTAAATTTGGTTTCTGTTACCTATCCTGGGCTGCAGCCCAGAGCCCTAAGCACTAATGCTTGAAGTGATGGAGAACAATGCCCGCCTTACCAGACTGGGAGCTCCCTGGGGATGGGGTCCAATCTGATCCATTCCTGAGGCCCCAGATCTTGGCAGAAGCTGGGCAGAGTCAGGATATTGGGGAAGTATCAGTACAGAAGCTGCCCTCCTTCCTCCCCCTCCCTCCCCATGACATTCCTTCCCTCCCTCCAACCTGCTTTGAAATCCTACTCTTATTGAAAACTGGAGACTCAGGATAAGGAGTGAGGTGGGATACAGTGGGGCCCTTGGGGAGTAAATGTAAGCACAGAAAGAAATAAACTGGGGCTAGTGGTTGGGGGAGGCAGTGTGGTGGGGGCCAATAGTCGTATTATCTCTGAACCTCAGGCTGTGTTTTGGGCCCGAGGAGGCTGGCTTGAATTCCCTGTGGGCTCAGGGCTCACCCTTCACCACTATTTTTAGAGTCATCTTGGGTCTAGATGGGGTAGTCAGGGCCAGAATTGGGAATAGAAAGCCCCAGTGCAGGGTCCTTGACCCAGCTTGGAAACCACCAGAGAGCAACAGCTGGAGGCCTGCAACAACTGGACCTCAAGCATGTTACTGTCCTCTCAACAGACCACCCAAGGGTTCTGCTGGGAGGAATTTCCCAAAGATGACAGCCAAGCCCAAAGCCCAAGACCTCCCCACATTCCTGCCTTTGACTCTTCCCCTTCCAGAAGCCCCACAGGGTCACACTGGGAACTGGAGCCCCCAGGGCCCTCACATGGCCCCCATCCAACCAGGACCATGCTGCAGCCTCTGCTTCTCCAGACCCCCACACTCTGGCTTTCTCTTCTCCCTCATTCAGTTTAACAGAATTCAACAATCATGTCCTTAAGCTGGGCCAGGACTTGAAAGATGAGAAGTAGTTTTCTGGGAAGATCGGACATTCCAGGCTGAGGGTACAGCGTGTGCAAAGGCTAAGAGGTGGAAAAGGACAGATGGATTTGGGGAATGGCAAGCATCTACTGGGGCCGGGGAATAATGTTCATTAGGGTGGCCTTGACCTCTTGGAGGCTGAGGTGCCTGTACCCATGTGCTGCAGATGGGGTGAGGAGGGAGGAAGGGGCTCACCGTTGTTGAGGACCGTGGTGTACCTGGCAGCGCATTTTCCTTTACTCCTACCAAAAATGCTATATGAGACTATAAGGGTCTCAGAGAAGGAAGCTGAGGCTTAGAGAGGTTAAATAAACTGCCCAAGGTCACAACCACAATGTGCCAAAACAAATATTTGAATTCAAAGTCTTCTGGCCCAGAGGGTTTCAACAGGGAACTGATGGGGGGGGGGGGGTCCATCAGGACCCAGGAGAGAACAGCCTCTGCCCGGGGAAGTCCACTGGCTAATCAGGCAGATAAGATGGGAACATACATAATGCAGGAGAGTGACCAGCCTCGCATCCCAGAGAAAGGGCTGAGGGAACTGGACCAGGAGGGGCAGGGGAGGTTTATGGAGGGGGAGACAGCTGGCGTGGGCTGCAGGAGCTAGGCAGGGGAGCCGGCAGGCTGAGGGAGCCCAGGGCAATCTAGGAGGTAGGAAGGGCTGGAGGCAGGGGTGGGTCATGACGCTGGCTGCCTCCCACCCCAACACCTCCAGAGAGAAATATCTGCCATCATTGTGACAGATGGATTGCCCAAGGTCTGCTGCTGGGAATATTTCCCTTCCTAGTTTCGGGCTGCAGGTGTGTGAGTACTGGAGGTTGGTAGGTTTTCCAGAAACATCTTGGCTCCTTTGTGACACTGCACTGCCCCCTCAACCTTGGTACCTGAACATAGTTCTAGGATGGGTTCCTTCTTTTGTTCTGTTCTCCTCAGTAAGGGCATATGGTAATGGTGTCTCACTCTCAAAAGGAAGTTTGCCCTTCTCACCACACATGCTTTCCAGACTGAAAGCCAGAGGTCTGGCTTTAGCCCATATCCTCTCCTGGGCTCTCCTGGAGTCCGTGGCCTCCTAGGTGTCTCCTTCTGGGAAACCCCCTGCCAGCCCAAACTCACCACATCCAAGACTGAGCTCACCATCACCCTATAATCCTGCCCTCAACGGTGGTCACCCAGAGCAAAAGCTGCACCTCTCCCCACTCCCTACCCACCAGGACGCCTTGGCTTCCTGTGCTCCCCACCCACCTGATTGTCCACCAAGTCCTGTCCATCCCACCTCCCCAAGTGGTGCATCAGCTCATTACATCGCCACTGCCACTACCTGGCCCAGGTCCCATTATCACTTGCTCCTCTGGACCCCACTCCTGCCTTCTCCCTGGCCCCTAAATTCTCCACTCTCCCCACACAGGCACAGAGGTCTTCCTAGGACGCCAAGTCAGATCTCATCACTGGGCTCAGGAAAAAGCCCAACCCTCCAGCTTGGCGTTCAAAGGTGGTCATAGCCTGGCTCCTCCAACCACAGCAGCCTCATCTCCCCATCTTGACTCCAGTGCTTTAGTCTTGCCAGACTATTTGTTCCCTGAGCAGTCTTCGCACTTTCATACTTCTGCCCTTTACTCTGATGTTTCTTCCTCCAGAAAGACTTCCAGAACATTCCAACGTAGACTAGGGCCTCTCTGCTATGTTTCTGTAGTCTTGGAACTCATGTCACACAGTGAACATATGTCATTGTGATTCAGTGCTAGATACACCCCCCATACACACCCCCCTTAGGAGCTCCCTGAAAGTGGAGACCTAGGCTGCTTGCTTCCGGGCCCCCAGCCACCACCTCCCAGAGCTGTTAATATGTATGGAAACAATCTTCAGTCTAACTCCTAGAACCAGCAGAAATCAGCTCTGTCCCCGCCATGGTGACCCTGGGTGAGTCATCATGGACCCTTTCTGGCCTAGTTGCCTCACCCATCAGAGGGTTAATCCAGCCCTGTCTTCCTGTCCAGCAGATTCCTCAGGCCCAGGGTTGCTGTGGGTCATAGATGGGAAAGCCCACAGGCAGGTGAGAAGTGTCCTGGAGCCAGCCAGGTGGGCCCAAAGAGGCTCCAACAGGGCAAACTGCCACATGCAGGCGCAGCATTTTGGACCAGCTGAATGTTTCCATATGGGAATGTGGGCCCAGTGTTGCCAGATCTGCTAATCCTTCAAGAAAAAAACAAAAATCAGGAGTTTTGTGTGAAATTTCCTGATTTTTGAATGCTGGCAACTAACTTAAAAACACTTGGCTAGCCAGCATTGTGCAAGCCCCTCAAAATGTCTAGGAGCCAGATGTGCCCCCAGGCAGGACTGCCATGCCCTGAACAACTCCAAAGGGCGCCATTCACCTCATGGCACACAGCTCACACAGCTGCACATGGGGCCTTTGGCCAGGGCCCCACAGTTGTAATCTCTGCCTTGTAGTCTCTCTCTGCCGGAATGCCAGGATGCCAGGATGGCCTTGGCAAAGCACATGTGAGTAGCAGGTGTAAGGGAGAGGCCTTTCCTTCTCTCACACAGGGGAATTATTAAAAAAGAACCAAAAAGTTCTTAGAATGCAGCTGGTGGGGACGGGATGGGGAGCAAGAACAAGGAGACAGCAAAGGGAAGCTTCCAGAAGGGTCTGTGCCTCTTCAGAGATCAAGAGGAGATGAGAGAGTAATGCTAGGGCTGAGTCTCCCACAGGAGGACTGGTGACCAGGCCTGGAACTAGACTCCCTGGTGAGTCTGGGACAAACTTGACAGAGGATGTTATCCCAAGTGACCCTCGTGCAGGCTTGAGAGGAGAGGCTCATTATTCCTATTTTGCAGAGGCTCAGAGAGGTCTAATTGCTGGCCCAAGGCCACATTGGGTCTAAATGATCCCAGATCTTGCTCTCTCTGCTGAGGGTCCTGGAGAGAATGTGCAATTTTCTTGTTCTTCCTTGGTCAAGCCCTCCTCCTCCAGCCTCAGGTTGTGAGAACTTGCCCAGGATCCCTGGGGATTTCTTAACACATGTCTCCTAAAAGTTCATATCTGGGCCTTGGTTATGAGTCCTGAACTTGTACCTTACTCGAGTCCCTCTCACTGGGGGCCACATGTCCTTCTCACCACGTTTCTCCATCCAGCCTTGCTCTGACAGTGTTCTCTTGAGAACCTCAAACTGACTGACTGACTTACCAGCTACAAAATCAGCTGGTAGAATGGCTGACTGTTCACATACAACCACCTTTGACAATTCACTGGAGGGAAGCCAGGCCAGAAAAAGAAATAGCTTACATGGAGATTATTTTCCACTTGTTCTGAGGCCATTTTTGGCAGCCACCATCTTGTAGTTACTGTTGGGGGCCCAGGAGTCAGGCAGATCTGAGTTCTGGTCCAAGCTCTGCCACTTAGAAGCCCCAGCACCGGGATAAGTCCCTTCCCCTCTCTGTGCTTCAGTTTCATCATCTGTGTCATGGAGTCACAGCAGTTACCTCAACAGTTTGCTAGGAGGATGGGTGAGTGTGCCCAGCTCAGTCCAGCACACAATGTTGCTCTGTCTGTCTGTCTATCCATCTGTGGTAGCCCCAGGACAAACTTCTCCATTGGGCCAGCTTTCTGACTGCCTCCCCAGATCTCCATGGTTGAACTTCTTCTAGTTCTCAGGTTCTAGATGCAGCAATGTTCCCTGCTGTCCCAAAGCAAGTGTGGAGGCAGGCAGGGTGTTTGTAGCAGGACAGACAACTGACAGAGGGACTACCTGATAGGGAAGAAAACAACGTTCACTGTACACCTAGTATGCATCGTGTCAGTGCGGGCTCCCCACACATCACTGAGACAACTTGTTGATAAGACAAAGTCTATTATTTATGGTGACAAGGGACAACACCACTTCTCAAAGCTTTGGTTATGTGTCAGAGTTGGGAGGAAAGGTCAATATTTGTTGAGCATTTGAAAGTTTGTTTTAAGGCCAGTTCGTCAGTGCAGGGAGGGAGGTGAGTGAGGGAGGCTTGACCGGGATTGGGTAAAAATCGTGATAAAACAATCCAGCGTTTGGTGGTAGAAACAGCAAGATGAGGACTTGAAGGGGAGAGATAAGAAGAATCTGAGGTGCACACTCTGTTGCCGGTTTCCCTTGAAAAGTTGCTCAGTCCTTCCAGAATTTCCTGAAATGAACAATCAAGGGATTTGCTGGGGCTAGTCTGTCTAAGAAGAGTAAGAAGGAAAATGAAGACAGCGGAGTAGCAAAGCCAAGTTTCAAGTGGTTGGTAAGGTGTGGTTTGGGGTTTTTAGTGTCCAGGCTGAATGTGGGTGAAAGGTTCTGGTTCTCAGTGAGTGCTTTGTGCAGTGGGATGTAGAGATTACCATTCCTGCAATAAGGATGAGAAAGCCAGAGGGCTGCTGATCTAAGGCCACATAGATGGATTGCAGCCGAGGGATTCAAACCTGGGCACTTACCTCTAACAGCTAGTGAGGGTACAGGGGAAGGGGTCCAGGTCCTCAGATCTGTAGATGACTGGGGCTTACATAAGACAGGGAGAAATAATCCAGAGACAGAATGATGATGTTGTCAGAGGGAGGTGTTTAACGTGGAGGAGCCAGGTGTGCATGGAAGGAAATGGATTCATTTGGACCTCGTGACCTCAGAGGTGCTTGAAGATTATCCGGAAAGGGGATGGCAGTGGCCCTCAGGGGGCCTCCTGTGTGCTAGGCCTGAACCAGGTGCTTGAGATGGCTTACTTCTTTGAGGTAAATGCTGTATCTGCACTTTACAGAGGAAACAGGCTCAGAAAGATAAAGGGGCACATCCAGGCTCACACAGGGACCAGTGAGCAGGCTGGGGTTCAGACCCAGGTCTGAGGGCTCTTAAACCTACACCCAGCCCCATATCTGCCCATATTTGCTGCTTATAGCTGGGAGGTGGCTGGAGGAGGCAGGCCTCTGAGCCTTGACAGGAAAGAACAGGCAAAGAAAAGCAGCCCTCCCTGTCAGGCTGCTCTCTGAATCTTGCCCCTTACCCTCCGCACTCAGATTCCTGGCCATGGAGGGGTTAGCTAGAGGGAGACCTGCCTTGCAGACCTCTGGAGTCTGAAATAAAGTCCCTGGCTGACAGACTTTCAGGTTACTTTTCTTTTTTTTAATTTATTTTTTATTTGTGATTTACTTATTTGAGGGGGTATAATTAGGTTTATTTATTTATTTATTTTTAGTAGAGGTACTGGGGATTGAACCCAGGACCTCATGCATGCTAAGCAAACACTGTACCACTGAGCACACACTCTCAGGGCGACTTTCTGACTGGCTTGCTGAGCAGCTGCAGGACAGGTGGCCAACTGATAGCCCAAATAGACAGCCCCCTTAAAGGACAGTGAACTAGTGGACCAGTGACTTACCAGTTGATGGACATGAGTGTGCCTGTGTGCATGACCAGCCACGTGACCCACCAACAGGCACACAGACCACCTGCCTGCCAGCTCTGGGGCTATTGGCTGCCAGCCCTTGGAACCATCTGGCTTACGTGGAACCCCAAAGCCTGGGTGTCCACCTGGGGGAGAAAGGGGCTGGAAATTTTTCCTGAGGCCTGGCTTCCAGCCTCTCCCCTCATTCCTACATGACACCCTGGCCTAGCCCAGGTTTAGTCCCACAGCTGCCCTCTCTCCTGTCAGGGCTAGCCCTTAAAAAAGCCTTCACAGGACAGGAACGGCCTCAGAGATGACACATGAAGTGGACACACAACCTTGGACTCAGGACCCTCCTTCTAGGGGGAGTTCTATCCCTTATCAGGGAGTCAGACTGCCTATTGCCAGCCCCTCTGTAGAGGCCTCTAGCCCAAGGAAGGGCTCAAAGGGGACTGACAACCTGTCTGACCAGCCCTTTTCAGTGAGCAACTGGCCACCCAACACACTGGTGGCTGCTCTCAGAACCCAGGAGGACGGGCACAGGGCTTCCCTCCTCCACCCAGAGGCTCACGCTATATACTGGTCCAAGGGAAGGCAGGAGGTTCTGAGCTAGTCCATTGACCTTTTCCCCTGGCTTAACCATCCCCCTGGTTTCTTTCAGAGCAGAGGATCCAGGTCGGTGATTTCTTTCCTCTCAGCCTCAGCTCCAGCCTCATCATCTGGTTGGCCTGGCCCCTGGTGGGGGCACTGCTGACTTCCAGGTGGCCTGGCTAGGTTTGGTTGGGCTGAGACAGAGAAGAGTGTTATGCTTCTTCCCCGCATCAAATCTGCACAAGGAGTGCAGAGTGATATTGAGGTCAACTCCTGGGCTTGAGTCCCTGCACCAGTGTGAGCCAGTGGAGCTGGTGACCTTCGAGCCTCTGTTCCTTGGCAACAGTATAGAGATCAGGAAAGCACCAAAGGCACAGTTGTGGAGAGGCGTCACCAGCAAGCAGAATGTGCATGTAAGCCTTTACATACATGAAAAGCATGTAGCACAGCTTCTGCACTATAGTAAGTGACTGGTCTCTAGTGGTGAGAGAAACTGGGGTTTCGAAATGGTTCAGTTTCCTCTGGGCGAGTTTGCTTAGAACCCTCCACCCCCTCTTCTTCAAAGTGACCTCCACAGAGCCTCACCCCCACTTCCCTTTCCTAGGCAAGCCCCTTCCTTATCAACTCCCTGTCAGGGGTCACTTTTATTTCAATATCTCCTTGTTTCCTCTTGAGTGTTCATGCCCCACAAAAGGGACTCCTCCCCAGCCACACACACTTCCATTTCTTCAGCCAAATTCCTCGAGACATTTTCCCAAAGAAGATATGGCCAATAAGCAAAGAAAAGATTCTCACCATCATTAGTCATTAGGGAAATGCAAATCAAAACCACATAAGATATAATTTCACACCCATGAGGATGTTTATAATCAAAAAGACAGACAATAATAAGTATTAGCAAGAATGTGGAGAAACTGGAACCATCATCCATTACTAGCAGGAGTGTAAAATGGCGTTGGAAAATAGTTTGACAGTTCCTCAAAAAGTTAAACATAGGGTTACTATATGACCCAGAAATTTGACTTCTGGCTACATACCAAAGAGAATTGAGAACCTATGTCTACACAGAAATTTATGTATGAATGTTCACCATACTTAAAATAACCCAAATGTCCATCAACAGGTAAATGGATAAACAAAATGTGATTGATATACACTGGAATGTTATTCAGCCATAAAAGGGAATGAAGTACTGATCCACGCTACATGGATGAACCTTGAAATGTTATGTTAAAGAGAAAGAAGTCAGTCACAAAACACCATATACTGTATGATTTAATTTATATGTATGTGTCTGAAATATTCAGAATAGGCAAATCCAGAGAGCCAGAAAATAGATTAGTGGTTGTCAGGAGTGGTGGGGGGGAGGGAGGAATGGGAGAGACTGCTAATAGTTATGGGATTTCTTACTGGGGTGATGAAAATGTTCTGGAATTAGATAGTGGTGGTCTATATAACTTTTTGAATATACTCAAACTACTGAATTGTATACTCTGAAAGGGTAGATTTTATGGTATGTGAATCAGGCTTCTAGGCACCTTGGGTAAGGAACACAAAACCCTCACTGGTGGTGGATGCAGGCCTCTAAAGCCCCTTCCCAGGGTTTGCCTCCCAGGTCTGGAGATGGAGTGAGAGTCCCCATACCCCTTCCTTGGGTCAGAGGTGTCCTCAGGGCAGTTTTCAGGCTCCAGAAGGAACTTGTTGAATGAAGGGGAAACTCCTGCCAGGTTGAGAGGCATCTGAGACAATGGAGAGGCTTCCGCAGGACGTGGGGCCCCAGGAGGGGAGGTAGGTCAATGAGGCCTTTCTTGGGCTGCTAGGAGGTGCAGGTGTTTTTCATCTAAATGGAGGAGTGGAGTTTCCCAAGGCAAGACTTCCAGGCTCCTTGCTGAGATTAAACGTTGAGACCCTGGAGATTCCTCTGAAGGGGCTCAGCTTTCCTCTCATTGCAGTGAGTGGGAGACTGACATGATTAACATGGTTGCCATAGGAGGAAAACCAGACATGCATAATGGGGCCAAGGATCCAGATTCTAACCCAGCTCTGCCTCCTGAGTCGTCGTCACACTTAGGGCCTCAGTTTGTCCGGTGTAGGTGGGCAGAGGGTTAAATGGGATGATCTCTGAGGGCCCTTTCTGCACAGACCAGCAACATGGTTCATGTATGATTTGGGCGTTGGGCTGGTTAGCTCTGTGGTTACACAAGGTGGTGCCCTGTGGAGGTGCTAGTATCTGTTCCAAACTATCCCCAGGTAAAGCCTTTATGCCTTGACTTTGGACCAAGCCTTGACCCTGCACCTGGCCCTAGGCCTCTGAACCTAAACTGAGCCAAACAGACCCAGAGCAGACTCAGCCTCCAGGAGCATCAGATGTCTCACAGCTATAGGCCCTAGGGAGGGCTCAGGCTGTGTATTTCTGCACCGGGGCCTCCACTTGAAGGTTATGTGGCAGCATCAGCAGCTTCTCCCTAGAAGGAAGCTTTATGCTGGGAATGGAATGAAGGTGTGAAATAGGTGGTCCCAGTGGGATCTGGCCGGCAAGAGCACATGGAGCACACACCCACCCTTAAGAAGAGCCCTGCCAGCACCTGGGATGCAGGAAAGCTGACAGTGCTTTGACTCAGGTTCTCACCAACCCCTGAAACACCTTGGGCTGCCTGGGTCAGGGCTGTTCTATGGGATTGCATCTCCACTCTTACCCCCTTGCTGTCTGTCCACAGGGCCAGTGGGTAAGGAGCTCCAGATGCCCAACAAACACATGAAGGCCATGGTGGACACAGAAGATGCACCTGGAGGCAAATGTAGCCCAAATCCTCAGGACTTGCGGCCAAGTGTGTTCCACAGCATCAAGGTACCTCTCAAGGACTGGCAGGAGCAGGACCATCTGAGCCCAGCAGAGCAGGCTTTGCCACCTACTGGCTGTGAAATGCCAAGCAAGTTGCTGCCTTTCTCTGAGCCTCAGTTTTCTCATCTGTAAATGGATGGCTATGAGGATTAAAGGGATGATCTATAAAAGCACTTCACTTGGCTTCAGGCACATGCTATCTCTTTCCAGAGGGGCTGCTCTGTGGGCAATGGGGGACGAGTCTTCTTGCCTCCTGTTTTTCTAGTGGGAAAGAGAAGGACCCCAGGGATCTTGAACCTCTCTGAATACTGGGAGCTCTGGCTCCACCAAGGGCAGCTCTAAATGTCCAAGCATCCACCAGCACCTACAGGGTGCCAGGAGCCATTCCCACTTGGTCTTACTTAGTTCTCACAATAACCCAGGGAGGTAGGGATGTCATCCTTGTCCCACAGATGAAGAAACTGAGACGCAGAAGAACAAACACTCTATTTTTTAAGCTCTGGCATAAACACCCTATTTTTAATTTTTTGAAACAAGTTTTTCTTCTCTTAGGCATTCTGCCAGTTTTTCAGGAGGGCTAAAGACAGGTGGGGTGTTTGAGTGAGGCTGGGTGGGGTGGGGTTGGGCAGCTTGGGGGTTTGCTGTGTGCAGGTGGTCTCCCAGGGGAGTTCCAGGGGAGGACTGGATGGGGTGGGGAGGGGTGGGGATCTGGGAAGCTTCCTGGGGAGAGGGCAGAGTGGTGGAATAGGACGGGGGTCCAGTCCAGCCTGCAGGAGCTCTGAGGGTCAGAGAGTCTCCCATCATTCTCGGCCTCATAAAGACCCTGCTCTCAGTCATGCGGCTCCTGGGTCACCCCCAGACCCCCGGGGTACCCAGGACAGCTTTTCTAGTTTTTAAGCCTGTGTAGAAAACCATGCACTACACCAATAATTCTTTCTCTCTCCTCTTGCTCCGGACTCTCCCTTACTCTTTCTCCTCCTGTGTGTCTGTCTCCTCTGGCTCTGTTTCTCTGTTTTGCTATCTTCTGCCTCGCTTTCCCTCCCTTTCTCCAACTCTGTCTCTGCCTTTCTACCTGCCAACCCCATTTGTCTTCCCACCTGTCTCCTGCCCCTCTGCCCGCTGCCCATAGTTCTTCATCCTGTGCCACAGCTTCCTGCAGCTGGCGCAGCTCATGATCTCCGGCTACCTCAAGAGCTCCATCTCCACAGTGGAGAAGCGCTTTGGCCTCTCCAGTCAGACTTCGGGGCTGCTGGCTGCCTTCAACGAGGTACTGGTCCTGGCACAGCTGCAGGGGTGGACACTGAGGGAGACTCACACCCCCATTCTCCCCACCATCTCCCTCACTACCCCAACGTAAACTGTTACCCCAAGGGCCACATGCAATCCCATCACAGCTCTCTTCTATTGATCCCACCCTTGGAGACATGAGGGATTTTAGAGACAGCCAGGGTCCCTGTATCCACCCAATCTCCCTTTGGTTCCTTGACGTTTTCAGATGCCCAGCTATTGCCTGGGAAGGAATCATAGGAAGTCACCTCAACAGTAATGGAGAGGTTTAAATTAGATCAAAGGCAGAACTTTGAGACCTTGGGGTGGTGGGGGGAGGGGATGATACCACAGCATGGAATTGCCCCAGGATCCACAGGCCTCTGCCTCTGGGCCGACAGCCAAGCAGCAAGGAGTGGACAGGCTGCTTTGTGTGGATTTGGAGATCAGAGTCCAGCTGTGTCCAGCCCCTCCCCCACCAGACATTTTCACCCTCGGAGAAGGCCACTGTCCAGAAAACACTCTTTCTCTGCCACTTCCAGGAGATTTCTGTGAAATTCTCTCCCCCTAGTGTGATGTGTCACATTTCTCTCAACCCAAGGCCTGCAGTCTACACCACATCCCCAGTGTTCCTTAGCACCCCACCTCCAGATCTCAGAGGTGGGAAGGAAACATCAGTACTAGCTCTGGGGCCTTGGGCAAGTCATTCCCAACTCTAGACCTCAGTGTCCCATCTATGTATTGGAGAGACTGTCCTTTCCAGGGTCAGTCCTCTCACTGACCCTCTGCTGATAAGGGTCTGCTGCTAAGGGGGTGAGTACCTCACCTGCGGTCACCAGCCAGTAAGCAGCAGAGTGCACACCCCAGATTCTGACAGCAGAGCCTGCCTCTTCCCTGCAAGCTCTCAAATCCCCTCCAGCACCCACATCCAAGGATTTTGATTCTAAGGCTGGAAAGTCTAAGCCTTAGTCCTCTGGCTTTAGACTTTCTTTATTTGTTTCTCATTCATGACATCCCAGAAGCTCAAACCCCTTTCCCCGAATGCCCTATCACCCCATGTTCTAACATGGGGTCCAACCCACATTCTAGAATGAAATTAAACTTCTTACCTTGTCTACTCTGCTCTTATTTCTCTCCCCTAATAGGGCAGTGGGGCCTTTCCTAGAAGGACCCAGAATCTGTGTTTTTAAGGGGGACCCAAATGATTCTTACTCAGCCAGCTAGTCCATTATACAGATGGGAACACTGAGATTGGTGATAGTGACAAGGACAGCCCTCTGCAACACTTTAATGGGTCCCCTCATCCCTTTGCAGGTGGGGAACACAGCCCTGATTGTGTTTGTGAGCTATTTTGGCAGCCGGGTACATAGGCCCCGACTGATTGGCTATGGGGCTATCCTTGTGACCCTGGCAGGCGTGCTCATGACTGTCCCGCACTTCATCTCAGAGCCGTACCGCTATGACCACACCAGCTCTGGTAAGAACAGGAGGGGCTGGGCTGGAGGTAGACATGAGCTGCCACATTATCGTGTACCAGGGTCCATTCCCAGGCCTCCATCAGTCAGGATGGGTCCAGCTTCCCGGAACACCTGCTAGTCCTCTGCACCCCACCCCACTGCCTCCCTCGGTGTCAGCCCGGGCAGATCCCTCTGGCAGTCCTGGGCAGTGGGATAGGTTGTAGTCCTGGGGCAGAAAGATGAGGCCCTCTGGGCCTCTCTTGGTGATGTCTTGTTTGTATGTCAGTGCTTTTTTTTTTTTTGAGGTGCGGGGGAATTTACAACACAGCCTACTTTAGGGCCTGGCATGTGTAGGTCCTCAGGAAATGTTTGTTGGAGTAATAACAGTATCACACACCACTTACTATGCACCACTGTTCTAAACATTCTATGTGTATTGATGCATTTAATCCTCAGAAGCCAAGACGTTGATGAAAGAATGAATGAGTGAATGAACAAATTTAAAAAAATGAGTTTTATTCTATTTTATTTTATTTTTTTAAATGTAAGAGTTTTAGACAAGAATAGTGAAATCTCTGTTCCGCCCAGTGGGGTTTTGTTGAGAGCCAGTTGGACAGATGGATGCCTGTCTCTTGCAGAATGACCCAAGCAGCCTCCCCCCTCCCATCCACTTATCCACCCATTTACCCATCCATCCACCCATCCAGATATGACCAACCCTGAGAAGCTCTAAGGGGAGCGTGGGTTAGCATGAGCACTGGCAGCTCTGCTGCAGGGTAGAGATTCCAGCACCCTGGGAGCCAGTAGAGCCCCAAATAGGGGAAGGACATGAGGCTGGGTGATGGGGAGGAGCTGCAATGTGGGAGAAGGTGGGCATTTCAGGTGGAGAGAGCCACATGGGCAATGGCTGGGAAGTGGGACAATCCAGGAAGAAAGCAGAGTGGTCATCTAGGCCTGAGTGGAGAGCTGTCAAGGGGCCTGATTGGGATACCGAAAAATTACACTTCCTCACATTTCCCTGTCCAGAATTTTCACTGCAGCAGAGATTTTCCTTTGCGGGGTCACACATGGTCTTCTTCATCCTCACTGCAACACCCTTCTGCTCCCTATGAAACCCCAAGCAAAACCCTTCTGTCTGAGCTTCAGTCTCCACATCTGTTCAATGGGTGGACCAGACTCATTGGCTTCCAAGCACCCATCCGGCTCTGACATTCAAGGCTATTACATTCACTCATTCCTCACTCAATATTAATTAAGTATTTATCATTAATATTTATGTGCCAGGCCCTCTGCTCGGCATGGAGACTCAGGGGTGGAAAAAGAAGACAGACCCCTATGATAATCCTCATATCTGATATCTAGTAAGCACTGAGCATAGGCACCACTCACCACTCTTAATGCTTACAGCCCTTGGAGGGGTGTTATCATTATCCTATTTTAAAGGGGGGAAAATGAGACTTGGAGAGGGAAGGACTTCATGGCCCATGGCTAGTGGAGCCTGCCTGGGTAGCCTACTCTCAACTACTAGATTATTCTGCATCTGAGTTCTGTATTTCTGTAGAACTTCCATTCTAGGAGGCTTATTAGAGAGATGAGGAAACCGAGGCCCAGAGGTGCTGAGGGCCTTTTGAAGTTTTACTGTCTTCAACCCAGGCAGCCTTGGTGAGGGTCCAGTTCCTCCTTGACCTAGGTTCACATTGCTTTTTTCAGCCCTAGAGAGTAGCTCTCTGGGCAAGGTTGACATGGCTCAGGGCCCTGGCTCCCAGGAAGGGCAAGGCCAGCCACAGAGACAAGGCCACTTTTACACCCACATTTGGGATAAAAATAGCATGAGAGTCTCTTTAAGTTTTCTCACTAAATATTGGTGAGCTACAAGGAAACAAATGTCTGGTACTAATTTAAGAAATTTCCCTTTACTGCACCCTGCGTCTGTGTCCCGAGCTGACACCAAGCCCTCCCCAAAATGAAGGCCAAGGCCACTAGAGCCCTCCACAATCCAGACCCAGCATCCACCCCTTGCCTGGCCCTACATTTAGCCCTGTCCTTGACCCTCACACTCTGTAAGCCAGACGTACTGAACTTCTCAAGCCCCCGGTTTTGCATGTGCTGTGGCCTCTTCCTGAACACTCCTCCCTGCCTTCTCTTCTGGAAAATCTTGTTTGTTCTTCTCCACCCAGTTCAAACTATACCTCCTTTAACCACCCCACCCCACCCCCACCCAAGAGCCACCGTTGCCATGGCACTTCCACATACCTCTCTGCTCAGAGAGGTGGCATAAGGTGGTTTAAGAGCATAGACGGGAAGCTGGACTGCTTGGGTTCCAATCCTGTCTCTACCCCTTGTTAGTTGCTGCCTGAGCATCAGTTTTCTTATCTGTGAAATGGGAGTAATGATAGCATTCCCTCCCCTGGGTTTGTTGTGGGGCTAAGATGATTTATATACACGACATTTAGAATAGTACCTTGCATCATTAAGCCCTATGTAAGTCTTAGCTATTGTCCTAATATTTTTTTTATCATCTCTCAGTGGACATGCCACAGGACTTGGAGGCTTCCCTGTGCCTGCCTGCCACCGACACCCCCACCTCAGCCCCATCCAACAGCAGCTGCTCAGGCTACACGGAGGTCCAGCATCTGACCATGGTGGGGATAATGTTCATGGCCCAGACCCTGCTTGGTGTGGGCAGTGTGCCCATTCAGCCCTTTGGCATCTCCTACATTGATGACTTTGCCCACAACAGCAACTCGCCCCTCTACCTTGGTGAGGACTCATCCCCACCTTGGGCTCTGAGGGAGGGCCAGGTTCACATAGGAGGACAAGAGGCCCAAGTCGAGCTGAGCTGAGACCCTGACCTCTGCACCATGTGATCAATAAGGTCTGGAGAAGCCCTGGAAAACTACTTGGGCCTGGCCAGGGGAGATGGTCTGCTCTTGCCCACTGGAGACTGGGCAGACAGTGACCTGTGGAGGGAAGTTGGGTCAGAGGGGCCTAACCCAGGCTTCCTATTGCAGGGATCCTGTTTGCAGTGACCACGATGGGGCCAGGCATGGCCTATGGGCTGGGCAGCCTCATGCTGCGCCTTTACGTGGACATTGACCGAATGCCAGAAGGTGAGCCTCAGAGCACACAGCTGTCTCCAGGGGCACGCAGACACAGCTGACTGACCATTGGTCTCATAGGAGATACTGAGCCAGGGTCCCAGGTTCAAACCCCAACAATCCCACTGACCTTGGACATGATGACTCTTAACCTCTCTGAGCCTCAGCTTTCTCATCTTTGAGATACTCTCTGTCCTGACCCCATCCAAAAGCTGCAGTCAGAATGCAGTGAGATGGTAGAGATAAGCTATAAGGTGTCATTGGATGGGGAGTTGTGGTTGTTGCCTCTATTGTTACGAATTTTCACCTAGTTCCACCTCTGAGCTCCCTTAGCCCCAGCTTAGATACACTGTGGGGCAGACAAAGCCACTACTCTCTTGTCCTGTAGGGCACCCCCATCTTTATAGGCAACAAGCCCCAGGTGAAACAGGGAGGACACTGGCATGCTGAACAGAACTTCAGAGTAGGACTCAGCTACCCTGGGCCCATCTCGGTTGGGAAATCTACTGGGTGACCTCTGAAGACCCGTCTAGTTCTGACCATCTCATAGCCTGGCAACCTGTGCCAAGGGCACCATTTGGGGAACAGAAATCTCTGGTCCAGGTAGTGGTGAGGGTGGGCCAAGGAGTGGGACCAAAGTTTGGTCTGAAGGCAGCCAGGAGGGAGGAGTGTTGGAGGTCCCTGAGCTCTGGCGCCTGGTGGGAGTGGGAGTGGATTCTTTTTAGACCAGGTCACTGTGGCATCTCATCTGCCCACCAAGCAGCCTGAGCCTCCAGTTCTGCCCTCTGTCTCCTGCTGCTCAGATGTCCAATCCTTCACCGGGAGATTTTCCAGCAAGCCCTAGAAGCCTCCGGTGACACATGTATGGAGAGATGGACATGCAGACAGTATTTCTTGTTCTTTGGCTTTTGCCCAAGAGTACCTCTAGTCAAGACAAGTCTAGGCAGCTCTGAACAAGAGTCACTAGGGATAGCCCTACCCTACCTCCCTTCCTTCTAGAAAGCTGGGCTCAGGAGCCAAATGTGGGCTCTGGTTGCAACTCCTGTCTCCCTTGATGGAATAGTCCTGAAGAGTCAGGGAGTCAGTTTCCCACACACACTCCAGCTCAGGAGAAAGGAGTATGCTTCTGGCTCTGTTGACATCATCCTGGCAGCTGTGGCACCTCCACAGGCAGATGTGGCATTCCTGTGGTCCAATGTGCCACCTCCAGGATCCTTCTTTCTCACTGGGGGATTTCATGGGTTGGGCAGATCATGTCCACCACAGGCACAGACTGGTATGTGAGAAGCAGAGGATTTGAGGAGACACATGGCTCCATCCTGAGGCTCCAGCCTCTCTCCAGCCTGGCACAGAAGCCAGGGGAATAATAAGTGGAGGAGGGAATCAGTTCAACAGCCAACTCCACCCCCAGCTTTACAGATACATTTGTTGAGTGCTGAGTGCGTACTCTGGCCCTTGTCCAGGAGGAGCTCAGAATTAAGCACCTGAGAACCAGCTCCATTCAGGTTGGTGTCATTACTGATTTGTATTGTTATAAAGTACTTGCAGATGCTTTGGCAATTGAAGGAGGAGGCACCCAACTCAGTCCTGGGGTCAAGAGATTTGATGGGAGATGTGGGTCCTCCAGGCAGGAGGTGGTACATATGGGATAATCTTCTCCTAATTACACCTGGAGGGGAATCAAGATCACCTAGGGAACTTGTAAAAGGTACAGATTCCTTGGCCACCTTCCCATCCCATCCTGTGGAAGTTCGAAGTTGGTGTTGAGTAAGGCCAGCTATTTTGACAAGCACCCCTAGTGATTTTAATCATTACACAGGTCTGAGAACCACAAGTGTCGTCCTAAGCATTAGTTTAATGATAATAATAACTGCAATAGTAACAGTAAACAAAAAGAAAACACTTATACAGACATTCTGTGTTCCAGCACTATTCTAAGTACTTTACATGTATTAGCTTCTATGAGTCTCACAACAACCCTATCATGTAGGTTACCGCTAATTTCAGTATTTTACAGAGGAAGAAACTGAGGCACAAAGAAGTTAAGTATCTTGCCCAAGGTTATGTTAGTAATGGAATTCAGCCCCAGGAGTGCAGTTCCAAAGTCCATGACCTTGACCATGACACACATTGTCTTAGTAGTTGAAAAAGTTGAGGCCCAGAAAGGGTCAGGGACTTGCTCAGTGTCACATACATAACTGGCAGGGCCACAACTGGAACTTAGGTCCCCTGTCTTCCAGCCCAGGTCACCTCCTGTCTCAGAGGTCAGTCCCAGGGTGGTGGCCAAGAAGTGACAGCCCATCCTGACCCTAACATCACCATGGTCTTCTCTTCCAGGTGGCATCAGCCTGACCTCAAAGGACCCCCGATGGGTGGGTGCCTGGTGGCTGGGCTTCCTCATCTCTGCTGGTGCAGTGGCCCTGGCTGCCATCCCCTACTTCTTCTTTCCCAAGGAGATGCCCAAGGAGGGGCATGAGCTTCACTTCTGGCGAAAGGGCTTGGCAGTTTCAGAAGCACCTGTCAACAAAGTAAGCCCCCTCCACACCACATCCTAGTCTAGGCTTCAGCCCTCATCCACATGTCCTCCTTTATAGCATTAAACTTCATCCCTCTGGGCACTGGACTTCACAGCTTACAAAGCCATTCCTGTCCTGGCTCCATCACATACCCCACAACGTCCTTGCACAGTGAATATTTCCTGCCCCTTTCCATGGCTGAGGAGATCAAGGGGCAGAGATGGAAGTGACCTGCCCAAGATCACAAGGCCAGCACAGACAGTGCTGGGACCAGAACCCAAGCCTGTCTGAGCCCATGCCCCTTGCTCTAATCATCACCCTCCTGTCTCATGCTTGTCACTTAAAGTGCTTGGTAGATTCTGAACGTGCTATGAAAATGTTGAGAACTGGGAGGCGGTGGAGGGTGTGCAAGAGGGTCTGGGAAGACTTCTCTGAAGAGAAGGGAGCTGGGCTTTGAAGGACATGTAGAAGCTCAGAAAGGACAGGGAGGGGCCTTCTAGTGTGGAAACAGCCTGGGCAAAGGATTTGGCTGTAGAAATTAACCTGGTCTTTCCAGGGACAGTGAGGGGACATACATGTATTGAGTGCCTCCTGGGGCCAGGCATCAGGCTAGACACGGGCTCAACACGTGGTCTTCACCCTTAAAACAGGCATACCCTGGTCAGGACAGAGACTCTTTGACAAGTAACAACTGGCCAGGTACTTCAGGGGGGTCTCGCTGAATCCCTCTGCTCGGCTCATGGGGCAAGTGGTCTTCCCTCAGAAGAGGACACTGAGGCCCAGAAGTTGCAAGGATGCCCCCAAGGTCACAGCTGGTAGAAGAAGGCGGGACCATGTGAACCACTGGGCAGGAGAGATGATTTCAGGCCAAGGGCCTCTAAGTTTTCCAGGGACCCATAAAAACATGAAGCCTGAAAAACAGTAAATTGGGTCTAAAATACAAAAGAAAATGACAAAATAGAAATGTCTTATTAATGTCAGCTTCAGTAATTTTTTGTATATTTTTTGAAGTATATATATTTTTATTGAAGTATAGTCAATTTACAATATTGTGTCATTTCTGGTGTACAGCATAATGCTTCAGTCATACATGAACATACATATATTCATTTTCATATTCTTTTTCACCATAGGTTACTACAAGACATTGAATATAGTCCCCTGTGCTATACAGTATGAACTTGTTGTTAGCTTCATTAATTTTTCTTTAATAATTAACACACATTTCATCACATTCTGGTATTTGTACCTTAGATTTTCTTTTTCCCCATACATGGGAGTGTAAAGGAAAAAAACTCCTGTATTTCTCCTTTACCCACACACACAATACTTCTGTGACCAGATGTGTGAGGTTATTCCCACACTGGTCAATCCTCTGTGACATCTACTGGGTGTCCTACAACTTGACTCCGTCTTGACACTATCTACCTGGAGACAGCATCAGATCCCACAGGTTAAGGGCTCAGTCCCACAAGACTGCTCCCATTGCAGATCCAAGTCACAAGTAGGAGGTCCAAGGTAACCCACAATTTCTGTCTGACTTGACCACAAATTGGAGATTCCCACAACCCCCTCCTTGGATCTGACTATTTGCTAGAATGGCTCACAGAACTTGGAGAAACACTTACTTACGTTTACCAGTTTACTACACAATGAAGGGTACAATAAAGGATACAGATGAACAGCCGGATGAAGAGATGCATAAGGCAAGGTCTGGAGGGTGCAGAGCACAGGAACTTCTGTTCCTGTGGAGCTGGGGTGCATCACCCACCCAGCACATGGATGTGTTCACCAACCTGGAAGCTCCCCAAACCTCATACTATTGGGAGTTTTATGGAGGCCTCATCCTGCAGGCATGTTTGATTATTAACTCCATTTTTGGCCCCTCTCCCCTCTCTGTAGAATTGGGGGCAGGGGGATAAAAGTTCCAAGCTTCCAATCATGGCTTGGGCTTTCTGGTGACCAGCCTCATCTAGGAGCCTACCAGAGTTACCTCATTAAAACAAAAGATGTCCTTATCACTCAGGAAATTCCAAGGGATTTAGGTGCTTAGTGTCAGATGCTCTTACCACTCAGGAAATTACAAAGATTTCAAGAGCCCTGTGTCAGGAACGGGAGTCAAAAACTAAATATTAGAACAAAAGATTCTCCTACCACCGTTATTTACAAGAGTTTTAGAAGCTCTGTGCCAGGAATCAGAATATATATATATATATATTCTTATTATTCTACAGGGAGGTAATTGTTGAGAAATTATAAACAATTATAAATTAAGGAACTTGGTTGTTGTTAAGTTGCTAATTCTAATTTCAAAGGGACAATTTATATATTGTCAAATATTTTGTAGCAAGAATAATTCTATTTAATGTGGCAGTTTGGTTCATTTGAATATGTTTGCCACAATGTGAGATAGGGCCTCATTATAGCAAGAAAGTTTGGGCCTAAGAGGAAGAACTGAAAATGTCTCTGCCTAGAAAAGCTGGGACTTGAACCTGAGTCTGTCTGACCCAGCTGCCCTGCAAACCTACCACTCCATCCCCCACCCCCTGATGCAACAGAGGTTGTATACATGGGGCCAAGGAGACCAAAAAATGATGTTGGGATAGCCAGCTGGGGCCAGAACATGAAAAGCCTTGCCTGCCAAGTTCAAGAGCAGTGGGTAGCCCTGGAAGGAGGGTAAGTAGGGAGTCCTGTGGCTTTATCACCAGGTGGTAGGCACAGAAAGGATTGCAAGGGACAGGAGAGTGCAAAGAGCAGCTGGGAACAGGGTGATTGATGTGACAGCTGTGGCATTGGTTAGTGCACTGACAGTCAGGCAGGGTATGGGAGTAGGTCCAAGAACCATACAAGAGGGGACCTGCACAGAACCGGGTCTTGCTCTGCTGTGGGATGGGCATCCCAGAGACAGTGAAGGGCTGGGCTGTTGCTGCCTCAGAGGCAGGGGAGGGACCAGTTTCAGGGGAAGAAGACTGCTTGGAACCACAGATGGTCCTTCCCAATTCTGCCTAGCTCAGGCCAAGTTATGAATGAGAGGGAATTCCTGGAACTTGAGGAAGAGTTCTTAGAAGTGGGGGTGATCATAGAGGGAGGGAAGAAACTAGATTGCTAGTTACGGGTAATCTTTAAGTTGGTTCCTAAATTTGAACAGAGAAGGGCTCAGTCCCATACTTGGGCTATGGGGTGGAATAGGTAGAGGAAACAAGGGTGAGGGTTCAATCCCCAGTACCTCCACTAAAAATAAACAAATAAATAGATAGATAGATAAATAAATAGGTAGATAGATAGATAGATAGATAGATAGATAGATAGATAGATAGATAAATAAATAAATAAATAAATAAATAAATAAATAAATAAATAAATAAATAAATAAAATTACCTTCCCCACACACACACAAAAAGGAAAAAAAGCAAAAGAAAGAAACAAGGGTGAGACTTGGCTATTGCTGGACTCAGTCACATGTCAGTCATATGACCTTGAGCAAGTCACTTCCCCACTCTGTTGTGTTGTGTAAGATGCTGGGGTTAGATTCCTGGAGCAATATTCTCTGTGCCTCAGATTCTGAGAATGCACGATTCCTTGAGTCTAAGCTGCTGTGATGCAGAGATTCAGATTTTAAGAGCTGTGTCTCTGTGATGCCTTGAAACCCTGGCTCCCCAGCTGTGAACCTGTCTGGCTGTCTGGATTCATTCTGTCAGTGCATCAGGGATGGGGGGAGTGGGGAGGGAAGGGGGTGAGAGGTTCTTAAAAAAGAATCCAAGGCTGGGAACATGATGATCTGCTTCCAGCAGCTCTCAGGCAATAAATATTGATGTGGGAAGAACTGTTCCCCTGCCTCCTGAGGCTGCCTTGGCTGGGTCTGTTTGCAGTTGCTTGGGCTGACCCAGCCCACTCAGGCCACTGATGGAGAGGTGGATGGACCAGGTGGAAGAGCCCAATTAGGCAAAATCAGCAACCAGAAAGTCCAGGTCCTCAAACATGGGATATGTATCTTCTGGAGGGACTGGGACTAGGCAGAGGAAGAAAGAGAAGGGGGGACTATTTCTGAAGTCCCTTCAAGCTCCCCTCCCAGGCTCAGGGGTCTGCTAAATACCCTCCTAGAATTAAATGCAGCTTTTACTGGTATCCAGGAGAAGTTCTCTGGCCTCAGTCTCTCTGTCTGTACAATGGGTAGAGGATTAGACAAGGTCTCCCAGCTCTGACAGGTTCAATGATGCCTCCTCTAAATGGCTCCCTGTCTCTGGAGCAATACATGAGCACTTTCATAGGGGCACAGAGGGGTGCATCCCACAGCCCCTACCCCAAGGAGCTCTCAGGTAGTGAAGGAAGGCCAGACAGACTGAGAATGGCTGAACGACAGCTCACTTTTCCCCCCTGGCCAGTGCTTTTTCTCTACCTGGGTGGAGGGGAGCATTAACAGTCTCTACAGATAAGACTATGAGATGGGGGATGGGGGAGGCCATACCAGGCCTGGGAGGGGCAGGAGCTCTGCTTCCCTGCCTTTAGCTCTGTCCATGTATCTGTAACATCAGAGCTCAGGTGGCCATCCTGACATCTTTCTAGAAGTGAATCAGGGTGGGCCTCATCTCTGTCTAGGCCTCAGTCTCCCACAATCAGCCAGTTTTTAAGGTCCTATCAAGTCCTAGGACTCCTGTCAGATGGCTCTGCGGACTGCAGAGCCCAGGGAATAAAGATGGTCTCCTAAGGGCTGCCTCGCAGGTCATCGGGCCCAACTTATCCTTGTGGCTGTAAGATCCCATTCAGCCAGCAGCCTTCCTGTGTTCCCTGAGCCCTAAGGTCCTTCTGAGCTGCTGCCCTCGGGGCTGGGCCAGGGGCTGAGAAGGGCCTTGTCCATGGAGATCCCTTGTCCCTGCCCAGCCTCTGAGCACCACTGGCCTCTCGTATTTCCCAGGAGCCTCCACATTTGTTGTTCTGGGGCATTTCCCAGAGTCTGGGATTCTAAGATTACATGGTTTTAAAGTTCTGTGTGTCTAGTAGTTAAAGATTCTCAAGTATTTGTGTTCTTTCATTCTTAAGATTCTATGCCTCAAATGCCTCTGTCTCCCAAAATTCATGTTTTTTTTAAAATAATATCACTTTATTTTTATTTTATATATTTATTTTGGTAGGGGAGAGGTAATTAGGTTTTTTTTTTTTAATGGAGGTTCTAGGGATTGAACCCAGGATCTTATGCATGCCAGGCACGCACCCTACCACTAAGCCATACTTCCCCGGCAAAATTCATGTTTCTAAATGGCTACAATTTTGACCCAAGAGTCTAAGAGTTTATGAAATCCATTGTCTCCCAGTCATTAACCTCAGTGTGCTACTGTAGTGGGGCAGGGGGGTGATGTTCAGGGATGGAGACAGGAGTCAGCAATGGCAATGGCCCTTAAAACCCAGGACTTAGGGCCAGACCATTGGGGTCTGCCCAGCCAGGAGGCTCCTGCTCCCCTGGGATTCTGTGTTTCCACTGCAGCCTTGCGAGGTCTGAGGTGACTTGGATCTTCCTTGTGCCTGGTGTCTCTCCCTTGCTGGCACTGTCTCCAGACCCTTCCTGGCCGGCTTGGGAACCCTCTTGTGTCCTTCCCCATCCCTGGTGACCCAGGCTTTGTGACTCCGTCCTCACACCACTTTAGCTCTTTAAGGTAGGAGGACTTGTGTGATCATCCAGTTCAACCCCCACTCCAACTTACAGAGGGACTGAAGCCCAGAGAGGATCAAGGCTGTACTCAGAGTTTGGCCAGCACCAGCTCCCCCTGCGCCAGTCTGTACCAGGCCAGGTCTTGGCCCTAAAGGGCTGGAAAGAGCCTTCCTCTCCCTGGCCTGGTACAAATCAGAGCCCCTTCAACACTGTGGCTATAGGGCATTTTGGGGTGATCTGCTCAAGTGATTTTCAAACTGCACCCCATAGAACCCCAAGGATGCCACCACAGGGAGATTGAGGAGAGGTGTCCCCCAGCAGGACACCCTCCCCTGCCCCCACACATTTCAAACAGATCAGTTCTACTTTAAGTGTTTTTATACCAGTCTTTTGAGTAAAATTTCAATTAGGAAAAGGGTTCTGTTGCTAAAAACAGTTTTGGCTTTTGTTTTTTGTTTTCTTTTTTATTGAAATATAGTTGATTTACAATGTGTTTCTGGTGTATAGCAAAGTGATTCAGTTATACATATATACACTCTTTTTCAGATTCTTTTCCATTATAAGTTATTATAAAGTATTGAATATAGTTCCCTGCACTATACAGTAGGACTTTTTTGTTTGTTTTTCATTTTTTAATTTTTATTGAAGTGCAGTTGATTTACAATGTTAGTTTCAGGTGTACAGCAAAGTGATTTAGTATACATATACATATATTTTCCAGATTCTTTTCCATTACAGCTTAATACAGTAGGTCCTTGTTGTTTATTTTATATATAGTAGAGTGTATCTGATAATCCCAAACTGCTAATCTATCTCTCCCCCGCCTTTCCCCTTTGGTAACCCTAAATTTGTTTTCTATGTCTGTGAGTCTATTTCTGTTTTGTAAATAAGTTCATTTGTATCATTTTTTTAGAGTCCACATATAAGTGATATTGTGTAATATTTGTCTTTCTCTGACTTCCTTCACTTAGTATGATAATCTCTAGGTCCATCCATGTTGCTGCAAATGGCATTATTTCATTCTTTTTTTATGGTTGAGTAACATTCTATTTTATATAT
Organism: Camelus ferus; assembly: GCF_009834535.1. Taxonomy (NCBI): domain Eukaryota; kingdom Metazoa; phylum Chordata; class Mammalia; order Artiodactyla; family Camelidae; genus Camelus; species Camelus ferus. The sequence continues at coordinate 59,680,172 of NC_045705.1, forward strand.
ATATATATATATATATATATATATATATATAATATATAATATAATATATTATATATATATATATATATATATATATATATATATTCCACAACTTCTTTATTCAGTCATCTGTTAATGGACATTTAGGTGGCTTCCATATCTTAGCTATTATAAATACTGCTGCTGTGAGCATTGGGGTGCATGTATCTTTTCGAGTTAGAGTTTTTGTCTTTTCCAGATATATGCCCAGGAGTAGGATTGCTGGATCATACAGTTTTTTAAGGAACCTCCATACTGTTCTCCATAGTGGCTATACCAATTTACAGTCCCACCAACAGTGTAGGAGGGTTTCCTTAAAAGTCAGTTTTAAAAACACTGATCTAGTTCAACACCATCATTTGACAGAGGAGGAGACTGAGGCTAAAGAAGAGAAGTGATCATGCAAGCATTTCCTCAGTGTCTGAGGCATCCCTCAGTGGCAGGGAGGAAGGCCAATAGCATGCTGGCCCAGGTGTGACTCCTGACTTTGCCACTTACTAAGTCTCAAATCCGTAAAATGGGTATAACCCTACCATCTACATCTTGGGGATTTTGTAAGAAAGAAATGAGCTGAAGTGGTGAGGTGGGTGGTTCAATACCTGACATGCAGGCTCATTAACCAGAAGAGCTTGTTCTTAGCACGGATCAAGCTTAAGAGGAAAAATAATGGGAACCTTACCTTTTTTCTTTTTAGGTGCTTTTTTATATCCTGCTTCCACTATATTCTATAAAAGTTTTGAGGTAGCTCACACCGAACATATTCAGTACTACTAAGACAGTGGGAAATTAGGCCAACATGTATTACTCTAAGCTGTTTGTATTAATTTGTTCATTTAATCCCCACAACCCACCTATGAAATAAGTTCAGTTATTACCACCGTTTTACACCCGAGGGACCGAGTTACAGAGAGATTAAAAAACCTGGTAGAATGACTAGTGAATGGTGGAGCTGGGATTCAGGCCTAGGAAGAGCCATTGTAGGGCCTGTGCTGAGTCACTCAATCCAGACCCAGAAACAGGAAGATAGAAATAACAGCAAAAGGTTATCAGAACGAGAGAGAGAACAGAGATAAACTCCTTATTTGGTCCTCAGCTTTCTGGTAGCCAAACGGAACAGAGGCATGGCCCCTTGCAAGAGTCCCATTGTAAGAGAGCCAAAAGCACATCGCATCCCTCACAGAAGCTCAGAAGTCCAGGAACTCTGCTAGAAAACACGCTCTCCCTGCAGTAGGGGATAGGAAGTTAAGCAGATAATCCCATCCCTCTGGCTGCCTCCTGTGGCCATATATGATGGAAGCTGAGGGCTGGCAGAGAGTTCCACGTTACCCACCAGCGGCAGTGCTGGCTCTGTGGGGCTGAGGTCACACACAGCCTTTGCCCAGAGCTTCGAGGAACTCAGCTTCCTCTGAGGACAGATCCCGGATCCCTGGAGGTCTGGCAGGCAGTGGGGCCTTCTGTGGACCACACACAGCATCTTGGGTCCTGAAGGCTGCAGCAGTCAGCACACAGCCCCAAAGGGGAAGTTTTAACCAGCTTCCTCAGCCCAGACCTGCTGACCTGGGCAAACCACAGCCCAGATGGTTTGAACTCTGAGGCAAAGTCTGAGCAGAAGCACTATGTTTCCTGTTTCTGGAGCCTGCTATTAGTCAGGAGTCCTCAAAACAGATGTGAGGGGAGAGGCGGAAACTGCTGGAGAACACAGAGACAAAGGTTAGAGAAAGTCAGTTCTCCCAGCACCCACAGGAGAAAGCCCAAGGCCCTCAGTCCGGCCCTCCTGACTGCCCGGTTCCTGCCCTGAGAGGCTCTTGGCTGTAGTCAGGTTGGTTCCTACCCAACCCCCTGCACCCAACACGCCTCTTCCCGCCATCACTCTTCTGCTGGTACTATGCCCCTGCTTCAAATAACCTCTCCCTTTCTGTCTATCCAACCCCAAAATCCTAAACTTCACTTCTCCCTGGTTGTCCTCCTGACGCCTGCCCCTGAAAGTCTGTCCCTCTCTTCCCATCACCAAACCCCAGAGGGCAAGGTGGGCGCAGGGGAGTGATAATAGAGCCTGCTCTGCCAGTTACTCCCTGGGTAACACTTCCCCTTTGGGGACCTCAGTTTCCTCCACTGTGAAATAGGTGCAATAATAATCCCCACACCAGACTGTTGTGGAAATTAATTGACAGGGTGGATGAGAAAGTGCAGTGTAGACCACATAGGGTTATAACATGTGGCAGCAGATGACATTGTGGTTGTTTTTATTGTTTACTTGAGGACAAGGAACCCCAGGCAAGGAACTCATAAGATGTTGCCTATCTGAAGGGTGAGCCTGCCACTCCCTGATAAGAAACCTGGGAAGTTGTTAATCTATCCTCGCCCTTCCTACTTTCGTTCCTGGGACAGCAACCCTCTCCACTGGGGACCCAGCACCTTCCCACATGGCCCTCCCACCGCTTGGCTAGGACTGAGAATGGAGTAAGGAGATTCTTTAATTCTCCTTAAGGCAGCATATCCAAAAGAAATTTCATGTGAGTCACAAATGTCATTCTAAATGGTCTAGTAGCCACATTCAGAAGTAAAAGAAATTAATTTTAATAATATATTTTCTTTAACCCACACATTTAAAATATCCTCATTTTGGTATATTGTAAATATAAAAAACTAATCATGAGATGTTTTCTGTTCTTTTTTTCCCCCACACTAAATCCTTGAAACACAATGTGTATTTTACACTTACGGCACATCTCAGTTAGGACCAGCCGTAGTTCAGTGCTCCGTGGCCACATATGGCTGGTGGCTGCTGTATCAGACAGCACAGCTCTAAGATATAAATGAGTAATAGACCCACGGCACCTCACCCAGAGAAATAAGACTCAGATTTCAGGTCCCTTCACATCACACCACTAAAGTGCCTCCTAATTCTGCCAGTCCTGCACCTCTGACTCACAGGGTTTAGTGGATAAAGCATGAGTTTTCTCCTTGGGTAGGCTTGAGCTCAGATCTTAGTTCTGCCTCTTTCTAGTTGTGTGATATTGAGTAAGTTTCCTAACCTCGCAACTTATTTGCTCCCACATGGTGTGTAAGCCTCCTTTGTTTGCAGGTCTCCAGTGAGGATGGAGCTGGAGCCACCAGCCCACATTTCAGGAGGCTCAGCACTCCTGTAGTCTCCACTCTGAGGTCCCTGGGGACCACTCAGTGTGGACTCTTTGCCCTCCTTGAACCGGCAGCTGTCTCAGAGCTTGCTGCCAGCACAATAGCATCTCCTGTTGATGTTCTCATTTCTCTTCCAAGAGCCTGGAATTGCCTGCAGCCACTGCCTGTTGGAACTGTCTCTCGCACTCCTTTTTTTCATAGATATTTATCAGACATCCAGTTTTGCTCCAGGCCCTGTGCTGGGCACCAAAGTTTTGACAGAGAACAAGGTAAGCATGGCCCCTGCTTTTGCAGAACTCAGCGTTCAGCAGGGGAGAGACCATGAACAAGATTTGACTCAGACCTAAGTGTGTGTAAGATAGTTAGTTCTTCATTTTCTCTGAAAGTTAATTTAACTTCTACTCTGAATGCCCATTCTGCTGGATCAGCAAGAAATTTAACTTCAGCCTTTCTCAGGGATCCCCCACCAAAGTGAAGCAAAGGTCCTAAGGTCTTACACACTGCCTAGAATCAAGGGAGGTCCCACCCCACCCCCACCCCCACTCCGCAATCAGCAGGCATCAGCCTCACTCCAGCCTGACCCTCATGGTCCCCCTTAACATACTTAAAGCTGAGGACCTCGGTGTGACTGAGAAATGGGAGCCCAGCCTCCCTAGGTCCCTAGGCTCCCTAGGTCAGCCTGCAGCCTGCCCCTCAGAGATGAAGCTGCTTCCTTGGGTTCTATCTCAGAGGCTTATGTGGCTCCCTGCTGCTCACAGAATCTACAGACTGCTGAGGGGGAGCCTACCCCCAAACTGGTCTCTGTTTTCAGTTGTAGGAGAATCCATTTCTCTTCTCATTCTCAGAGATCTCTCTCTCTCCTCATACCTCCCACAACACCCAATATAATCTCTCAATTAAGTCAGGCCTTGGAAACAAAAGCTAGGAAGGAAATTCTTGCAACTGTTGGGGTTGGAGAGGTTCCTGTCTTGTCGCAGAAAGAATTCAGAGACAAGACATGGAGGTTAAGAAAGCAAAGCAAGGATTTATTAAGGGATAGGTAGTACGCTCTCAAGGGAAGAGCGGGCAGACCCAGGCGGGTGGCTGCCCCAAGTTTCCTTGGCAAGCTCCTTATATAAGTGTAGAATATTCATTGGTGGGGAGGGGTTTGGGGTCCTCTTTCCTGATCCTCATCCCTGCTCCACCTTCCCAGGTGGGGAGGAGGGATTATTCATGCTTATTTAGTCTTTATCGGGAAGTTAGATGAGGTCATAATGATCAAAAGGTTACATTCAGATGGTTGGGATTCCTGTCCTGTCCCACCCTTCTGCCTCCAGGACACTTATCAACCCAGAAGGTATGGTTTTTCAATCAGTCCAGAGGATCCTGTTTTTCTTGGTCTGTCCCAGGACCCCCGCTATTTATAGGATGTATGGTTTTCTGCCATTTGCCCATGTCCTCTTTTCTCTGCTCATATCTAGCTACCTGCCAGCTCTAACACAACCATGACTATTTTCTGCCCATACAAACCTCCTCTGAGACCAGGAAACCCAAGAACCCATTACCTGCTGGAATAAACGTAGAGAGGAGGAGGGGAGAAGCCCTCGGGGGACAAACACACTTGAACTGATGTTTGAATGAATTTCTCTGCTGAATTCCCAGTCTTGAGCCAGCCCACTGGGAGCGAGGTGGAGGAAGCTTGGAACAGGGCACTCCCAGGGGTAGGGGCTGGCATGGAGTCTCTGAAATGTGAGGAAATTCAGTATTTGCTCCCTTAACATTTTTTTTTTAAAAGACGGGAGAGGAAAGAGAAGGTATCAGACACTGACCAGAGAGTGAAGTCTGTAGGGGCCTCACAGAGGCTCCATGGGAGAGAAGAGGCAGAACCAGAGACCCCAGATGAGTTCTCCAGCTCAACTCACCCTTCCCCAGGGCATCTAGCACCCAGACTAGGGGGAAGCTAGCCTGCGCTTGCATGCTTCTAGATATGAGGAACTCACTTCTTCCCAGGGCAGCCTCGTCCAAACTGCTTATCACACTGGGCCTCAGTCTTCCTCCATGAAACTTGCTGCTTCTAATCCTGGTCTCAGGCTCCACAGGAAAATGTAGTAAAATCAGACCCTATTTGATCACTTTTGTTCAAATGACCCTGTACCAGCAGCAACTTCTCTAAGACATAGTTCCTCATCTAAAAAATGTGCACATTAGTAGTACTGCCTAAAAACACTGTTGTGTCAGAGCAAGGCATGTAGAATGCCCAGCACTCCGTGGCTTTGGTTCCCCCTTCCCTTAGGGTGAACCAGCCAAGCGTACACAGGCCCTGGACTCAAGCTGTCTGGGTTCAAACCTAGCCAGATCACTCACTAGTTGTATGACAAGGCAAATTACTTCATCTCTCTGTGTCTCAGTTTTATCCCCTGAAAAATAGGGATTATAATGGTACTGACTTTAGAAGGTTGCTGTGAGATTTCAATGAGTTAATGGATTTGTCATTAAAATAGCACTGGGCTGGTAGTAAGTGCTTAGTAACTATTAATCATTATTTATCATTATTTCCTTTCCTCGATGATACAATCAGAAGACCGTGATTGTGTCATCCCAAGTCTTCTCACACAGGCCATCCTCACCCAGGTGGAGGGACACACTCCAGAGTGGTCATGAGCTTCCTCATGGTGTGGGCACAGAGCTGAACAATACTCTCTGGGTGTGGCCTGATTCAGCCAAAGGAGGAAGGGGCTGTTGCCTCTTGCCTCCCCTGACCTAGTCCCATTCCTGTCACAGTGGACAGTATAGAACAGGATGGATGCTGGAGGCCCCTGCTTTTGGTGACTCTCCAGGTGATGACAGCCATGAGTGATGTAATAACTGAAGATACTGGTGTGGCAATAACTTCAGCTAGAGATTGGTGATGCTGATGGTGGTGGAGACAGTGGTAGGGATAATGATGTCAGAGGCTTTGATAATGATATTAGTGATCCTGATAGTGATGTTGTTGCTGGTGATTCTGAAGGGTCAAGTGACAGTGATGATGATGATTGTGCCGGTATTTAGAGACAACAATATTAGTGAGGACAATATTAGTTGTTTATGCATGATGATATTGGTGACGTAAATGAGGGTGGTATCTAAGGTGATAGGAATGATGATGATGGCGGTTGTGGTGGGAATTTTCATGGTAATGTTGGTGATTATTACAATGTTAATAATGCTGATGACGAAGTTCAATCATGGAATTTCATCCAGTCTTTCAAAACCACTTATTAATACCTACAGGGCCAAGAACAAATAGGACACAGCTGGCCCCTATTGTTCCTGAAGAGGTGACAGACCCCCACCCTCTCCTCTCCCAGAGTTCCCTTCTCCAGCTCACAGCATCTCTGAGCAGAAAGCCTGGCATCCAGCTGACTGCCCCTGGCTGTGTGTCTTCCCAGGGTGAAGACTCCTCCTCTGAGCAGAACTCTGGGGAGAACCCAGAGAAGGATGGCCTGGCCCAGATTGCCCCAGACCTGACTGTGACCCAGTTCATTAAAGGTAGGTGAGCTCAGGCCAGAGGTGAGGCCAGAGGGACATTTGAGAATGTCTGTGGGAGAAACCTTGTGCTGAGCTAAGGGAAGCTCCTGTCTAATGGAGAAGACCTCCTCTGAGCTAGAGACAGCCCTGGAGTTTCTCTTCAGGCATCCCTATCTAAGCGAAAGGCATAGCCCTGCCCTCCAGGAATTTTCCATCTGTTCTAGGGACAGGTTGCAGATGCTGAAAAGATAAAGAATGGGGACAAAATGCACTGCAGTGATTAGCACAAGAGAATGGGAAGGAAACAGTCCATGATATGGAGCCTTCTGGAGTCAGGCAGCCAGAGGCACAGGAATGCAGGGTGGGGTGAGGAGTGGGGTGAATAGAAGAGGGAATGGCCTTTACACCAGAAGTCAGGAAAACCCCCAACAACTCCTGGCCTGGCCCCGACCTCCCTGGATGAACTTGGGCAAGTCCCTGCCCCTCTCTTGGCCTCACCTGTACAATAAGGACACCTGCACAGCTTGAACCAAGCCCAGGCTACTCCTGGCCAGGACAGCTCACGGAGGGAGAGAAGCTGGAGCAGCTTCCTGGGGTGAAGGTTTGGCGTCCGTCACACCTCTCCACTCCCAGTGTCAGCTGAATGCACTGCGTGAAGCAAGGGACTAGGGTCAGGAGACAGTTTTGGGACGTGAAGAAGGGGGAATTCCACAGCCCCAGCTCCAAGCCACCCTGCCTGGACTCTTTGTTTTTATTTCCTGGCTCCCAAGGAAACCAGTTCTTGGCCAGGACCAGGGAGCTAGGGAACCAGCTGGCTTGGCTCTGGCCCTGTTCTGAGGACAGAGAGAAATCTTCTGTGACAGAGGCCCAGGTCCTGCTGCTGCAGGAACAGAAGGGATCTGCCCCCCACCACTCAGCCTAGAGGACCCCAGGGCCGTCTCTCCCCACCAGCCCAGCCTGGCAGTGGTTTGCTTCTCTGATGCCCCGTCTTAGAAAGGCCTTTGCTCCTCTCTCCCTAACACCTTAGGTCTAACTTCCATCTCACCTCCTCAGAGCAGAAACATGTCTTTCTCTTGTCGTTAGCGAGGAGAGAATCGCACATGTCAGAACAAAGCCTTCTTGGCCATTACCTTGGCTGCCCCTGCTGATGAAGGCCCTGAAGCCCAGAGTTCAGGACTTATCCAATGTCATGTGCCTTTCAGTTTAGCAGACTTGCAACAAGGGAGACCTGTACACAGCAGGATAGGCGACGGCTTCAAAGCTAGAGCCATCACTTCTATTTCTGTCTCCTTGCTTTTGCCTCGGCTCTGTCTCTACTAGGAATTCCTTCTCTTCCACCTCTCCAGATCCTCCCATTCTTCAGGCCCTACCTCTGTCCTACCTCCAGGAAGCTGCCCAGCACCAGGCCTCCTCAGGTTTCACCTTCTCTGGAGGCTTTAGATTCTGCCCCAACACTTTGCTGTTTCATCATCTATTAGTCTGTATGTCCATTCATTCGTTCTCTCATTCACTGCATAAATATTTATTGAGTGCCTGCTATACCCTGGACTCTGGAGATTCAGCAATTAACATAAGAGACAAAAACCCCTTCTCTAAATGGAGCTTACATCCTGGTGGGGTGACAATAAAATGGCTAAATGTGTAAAATGCATGGTATGTTAGGTAAAGTGCTATGGAGAAACATAAACTAGGAATGGGGAGATCCGGGAGTGGTTGATGTCCCATATTAGGGGCACAGAAGGGAAGACAAAGGGCTGGGTTGGCTTGGGAAGAGCTACGGCAAGACAGGATGGAAAGGGCTGAGTGGGGAAAAAAATGAAATGGTAAGTAGAAGAAATGAAAAGAGATAGGATGGGATGAATGGAATAGAATCAAATATAATGGTATGGAATCGCATTTTGAATAGAATTGAATGGAAAGAAAAGCAATTGAATAAAATGCAATCCAACTCAATGGAATGAAATGCAACCAAATTTCAAAAATGGAATAGAATTCAATGGAAAGGAGTCAAAAGTAATGGGATGGACCTAATGGAATGAGATGGGATGGAAGGAACGAAACAGTTTAAACTGAACGGAGCAGGATGGGACGGAAACACATGGCATGGCCAGCCTGCCCACTCTGACCTTCTCCCCACTCACCCCAACAGTTTTCCCCAGAGTGCTGCTGCGGACCCTGCGTCACCCTATCTTCCTACTGGTGGTCCTGTCCCAGGTGTGCATGTCATCCATGGTGGCAGGCATGGCCACTTTTCTGCCCAAGTTCCTGGAGCGCCAGTTCTCCATCACAGCATCATATGCCAACCTGCTCATAGGCTGCCTCACCATCCCACTGGCCATCGTGGGCATTGTGGTGGGGGGCATCCTGGTCAAGCGCCTCCGCTTGGGCCCCATGCGCTGTGGCACCCTTTGCCTGCTGGGGACGCTGTCCGGCCTACTTTTCAGCCTGCCCCTCTTCTTCATGGGCTGCTCTACCCACCAGATTGCAGGCATCTACCACCAGCCTGAGTGAGTATGTGTGAGAGTATACCAGCATAAGCACGGGGGAGGGTGGGACACGGAGGTGTGGTCCAGTAAGGCCAGGTCAGTGGGGCACCCTCGACCTCAGATCTCCCCTCCCCTCCTCTCCCCGACTGGCTCAGTTGTGAGCAGTGGAACTTCTCTCTTGAAGGCTCCAGTGAAGGTGTCAGGCACCCCTAGAAGGGGTAGCGATGGAACTTCACAGGCATGATAGCTCAGGCCTGGGGAGGGGTAGAGGCTGAGGCAGGGCAAGGCCACTTGTGTGGATGGCATCTCCAGAGTGGTCAGGCCCTGTGGGCCTAGAGCAGATGGGGCAGGGGTTTTGTCCCCAGGCAGAGGAAAGGCCTGCCCAGGAGGGAGCAAGCTATCCGTCCCTGGGGGGTGAGGGTGAGAGAAGGGGCGAACAGGGTCCAGAAGGAATGCTGCACAGGGGACTTACGTCCTGGAAGGGGTTGGCCTTGAGACCTCGGAGATTCTTTGTCCTTAGAGCCTGGGAGCTAAAATTCTGTTCTACGACCCTAAAATTCTAGAGTTCTTTTTCTACGTCTGTGGGGCAGCACCTGCCTACACCTTCCAGGAGGAAAGCCTCTGATGCCTATCTCCCTTTTCCTTCTTTCCCCCCAACCCCCCACAGACATAGACCTTCTCCCCTTGGGAGCCGTTCTGGAGAGAATGTTGCAAGTTCTATTGCTGCCTCTTCTCCAGAATGATTTCATTTTTCCTAGGAACTTCTCCAGGCTTAGGCTGGCCCAACACACAGCTAGAATCCTCCAACTTTCTCTTCCTTCCTCTCCCTCAGTATCTCGTCCCTCCACCCAGGTGCCAACTTTCCACACCTGGGTCTCCTTCTGTTTGACTACGGAGGGCCTCAGTCCAGAAATGTTCAGCCCTTGCCCACTGTGTCCCAGGTCCCACCTCACTGACCTCTCCCCCATCTCCCTTCCCTCTTCCCTCCTCCCTTGTCCCTTCTCTTTTTCCCAAAGGTCTAGGGCAGGGCCATCTGTCTGAAGAGCCCCTCTCTAGGCACAGAGGTGGGGCTTCAGCCAGGCCCTCATGAAGCCCCTGGTCTCAGGAGGGAAAAAGGGCCTTCAGGTGATTTGGAGAGTAAAAAGTAAATGAATATTTTACCAAAATTTTTAAAGAAGGTAAATGGGAAAAAGTCAGTCTACTTCACATGCCCCATTTCTCTATTCTGCCTCTCACCTTGACCCTGACATCTCATATCACCCATGTTCTCAACTATATTCTTGCGATTTATTCACTGAGCTTTGGGTTCTAATTCACTGAAGAAGCCTTTGGGGGCCAGCTGAGCAAATTCAGGAGAACTTCTCATACTCCAGCACAACTAGTGGTGTGGACAGCTGCCAAGGACCGAAGGTCTCCCACACACCCGCTCCTCTCGTATTGCGTTTCACTGAACCCTTGCAGGATCTTGGGGATGGGTCCTACCATTATCCCCACTTCACAGATGAGGAGAGCAAGGCTCAGAGAGGTGAAGTTGCCTCTCTTCTGATCTCCTGCCCCTGTGCACCCCATCTTGCCCTGGCCAACTAGAAGGGGCACTCCTGGGACCGGGGGGCAGGCCCTTGGGAGGGAGTTGGGTGGGACTAAAATGTGCCCTGGACAGTGAACAGGGTAGCGAGAGTGAGAGAGAGGTCATGAGACTACAGGATGGTGATGGCAAGGGGGACCGGCCTAGCTGACAGATGGAGAAACTGAGAGGGGCAGAGAGGGGCAGGATCAGGTTGGAGATCCCACAGCTATTCAGGTACCCTGACTGGGTCCCACACATATAGCTCGAATTTTCTAAGAAAAAGAAGCAATCCAGCTAATTGAGAAAAAAGCACTTTTCATCTGAGACTAAATTTGGGGAAGAATTTATCTTATGTTCCCTAAAAAAAGGAGCAAAGATGTTTGCAGAAGCAGCTTAAAGACTTGTAGGCTTTTGGGGCTGGAAGAGCCTCTGGTCCAGACTCGACTCCCCACCTCTCCCATTGGAGGCCTCCTGCAGCTTCTAGCCCATCTCCCTGTTCCATTGGAAAGGGCTCACCACTGCATGTCATGGAGCAGCTCTGACAGTGAAAAACCTCTGTGTGGAGCTGAAATCTCTGGCTATTGCTCTCGGGGGTGGGGAGATGGGCTGCAGGGCTGAGGTGGCCCCAGCTTGTGGCCTGAGGGAGGGAGAGCCAGGCCAACCCTGCTGGCCTTCTTTCCCATAGTGCCCAGCCTGGGCTGGAGCTATTTCCAGGCTGCATGGAGCCCTGTTCCTGCCCATCAGATGACTTTAACCCTGTCTGCGACACCAGCACCGGTGTGGAGTACCTCACACCCTGCCACGCTGGCTGCACAAGGGTAGTCCAGGAGGCTCCGGACAAACGCCAGGTGGGTCAGGCCTCTGGCTGCTCCCTCTGCCTCCCATGGGCTCTGCACTGTCCATCTCTGTGTGCCTGTCACACTCTCCACCTCTGAATGTTCTCACTCTCTGGCTCTTCTCTCTGTTGTCTGTCTTCTTCTGTTTGCAGATGTAGGATGTTATTCTTTCAATAAGCTTTCATTTCCAGCCTGGGTCCAGCCATGTGCCAGGTCTCAGAGCACAGAGGTGAGCCAGATCTGGCTTGAGCTGTCTGTGCAGGGGAGATGCAAAAGTAAATAACTCAGGAATTCCAGGGGCAGGAGAAGTATAGACAAGGATGGAAGGAGATACAGCCCATCTGGGAGGGTCCCAGAAGTCTTCTCAGGACGTGGCATTTGTGCTAGATCTTCAAGGATGATCAGGGAAACTAAGGAAGGGTTTCCAGGCAATGGGGGCTGGGGGTGGGGGTAGGGAAACAGAAGCAGAGATTCCGGAAGCAAGCACATCACATGGCATGCACACACATGCACACACACACACACACACGTAAGTACAGTGTTTCAAGAAACTGCAAAGAACTTATTGGAGCAGAAAAAAAGTTTCATGGAGAGTAAGCAAGGCCCAGACAGGGAAGGGCCTTGAATGCTAGGCTGTGAGTGGGGACTTCATCCAAGGAGTAATGGGGAGACTTGGGTGGGTTTTAAGCAGGGGAGTGACTAGGTCAGATCTGTGTTTGATCACATTTGAGGCCACAGTGTGGAGGAAAGTGAACAGAACACAGTCCAGGAGACAAGAAAACCAGTGGGGAGGCTGATGCAATGAACCCATTCAGACAGTCAATCAGTCAGTCAATAAACCTTCATGGTGCCCCTCCTTTGTGCCAGGGCCTGTGCTAGGGGCTGAGGACAAACCCAGAGCCAAGGGGCCTTGCCCTCAGGGAACTCACAGGTGGAGAAAGAGGGCAGCAGCAGTGTGTTCTATGTGTATCTTAGAAAGGCCACCAAGACCAGCTGACTCCCCCTCCCCTCTCTCCGCATTGACCCCAAAGGACAAGTGGGGACAGGACTCACCTTCCTTAGGCCCCAAGGCTGGAGTAAAGCATATGTGTGAGGGTGTGGTGTCAGGTTAGTAGTTATGACGCCTCCTTCTCTCCAGAGTCTCGCACCCCATCACACGGAACCCCTGCTGTTGTGTCCTGCTGGGCATCAGCATCTAAGCCCAAGACTCCTGCATGGAGAGACCTGGGCCCCAGTGGCTGGCACAGAGTAAAGCACCTGGTTGATGGTGCTTCAGAAGCCAGCCAGGTGCCACCTGAGCTGTGTAAACTGTTTGCATTTGGAATAATTGTAATCCTGGGTTTTCCGGCCTCCTAGTACTCACTGTTCTGACCTGGTTTGAGTTCCCTGAGACCCTGGCAGCTGGGGAAGGATCCCCAAGAGGACAGTGAACTCTTGCTGATATAGGTCCCTGAGCGCTGAGGCCAGGCCACCTGGTTCAAATCCCTATTCAGCCTCTAACTGACTCTGTTACTTTAGGTAAAATATTTCATCTGTGTCTCCGTTTCCTGGTCTGTGAAATGGAGGTGATGGTATTGAGTACCTACTATATACCAGGCACTGTGCTAAATGCTTTACCTAGATAAATTCATTAAATAGTAAGTGAAGATCCACATGACAAAATTCACGAAAAGCACTTAGCACGTGCCTGGGAAATATTAAGCATGGATTAATACACACTCCTATTATGCCCATTATACAGATGGGAAATGGAGGCCCAGGAGAGGACCAAGCATTGTACAAAGTCTTAATGCCAGAGCTAGAACTAGAACCCAGTGCTCTGGCCTCCAAGCCTGGTCCCTTCTCCAGAGCATCCTCAGAGGTTGTGTTGGGTATCGTGTTTGAAGGAGGGTGCAGCTGAGTCCTGGTCAGCACTCAGGAACTGTCACCTTGGCCTGGAATTGTTTCTTGGCTAGCCTGCCTCCTCAGGCCAGCTGCAAGCTCCTCAGCCCAGGGCTGGGTCATCAGTGTCCAGCACAGCTGTGCTCAGTAACTGTTTATGAAGTAAAGGACCAGGGGAAAGATGGGGAGAGGTGGACGGCTGCTGGCATCTAGAGCTCAGGGGGTAGGAATGAGTCCCCATAGAGAGTAAGAATCAGAGGCAGCTGGACAGATTGAAGGCATTCGTAAGAAGAACTTCCTGCCATGGAATTAGATAAATATGAATGAAGGGCTGGGAAAACTTCAAGAGAAAGGCCTCTAGTTTTGTGTCCCTCCCAGCAACCTTCTGCCTCTCAGAAAAAGAACAGGATATTTCTCTTCCAGTCACCTTGCCTTGGCATATTTCTCCACATACCTGTCCCTCTATTGTATCTCCAGCCCAGTGGGTTGCTCAGCCTGGAGTGAAGGTCCACATGGTGTGTGCTCAGGAGGGCATGCACATATGACAGCATAACCTTGTCATGCAGTGAACGGAGCATCCAGGCACCCAAGCTGGAATTCTAGGCCTCCAGTCTCTGTCTCTCTCTCTCTCTATCTCTCTTCCTCTCTGTCTCTCTCTCTCTCACCTTGTCCCAATTCTACCTTCTAAATATCTCTCAAATCAAAACCCTCCCTGACTCCCTACCTCTTAATGGACCTCCCCCATGAGATCCATCCTCTTGTAGCAGCCAGAGTAGCATTTGTACTATCAGGTCTTGTCTCTCCCAAGCTTACAATCTTTCTGAGGCTCCTGGCATCTGCCTCAGGGTTTACCAGCGCTTCTCACATTGGAAAGAGTCTGAGGCCATCAGGGCTGGAGGTTAAAGGCCCAGAGGGTTCCAGCTGCCTGGAGCCAGCCAGGTGACGGCTAAGAGCTGATGCGATCCCTGCACAGGTGGTCTCCCAGCTGAGGCCAGGGGCCCCTAGGGCACGCTGGTTGGGAAACTGATCTATGGGGCAGAAAAGAAAAGCCAGGGCTTCCTTCCTGTCAGTCGCCTCAGGGCACTGTTGGTCCAAACCAATTCTGACAGAATCTGGAGGTTTTCCAGGCCACCTGGGGGGAGTGGGAATTCAGGCTGCAATCAAATACACCCCTACACCAGCCTGGGGACATTCCCTTGCTGTTTGGAAAGGGGTTAGCTTTTCCTCATACTTCATTCAGGCTTTGGAAGGGTCCCAGTTTTCTGGGGGTCTCCCATCAGACCTTCCATCAGGCAGAAGGGAGGGCTAGGACACTTCCTCAGGCCCCGTAGCCCCCCAAACCTCAGAAAGCTGTGTTCCATCGTACAAAATTCTGCAAACACCTTGTGGCCAAAGCCTGTTTCAGGACTCTGCTCTCCTCTGAGTTTACCTCACTTACTACTGAACCTGAGTATTTTTTCCCTTTCTGCCAGCTCGTGGACATTCAGGACAATGTTTTCAATACTTTATTCAGCATTTTAAATTGTCAGCAGGATGATTGGCAGGGTACCCAGTCCACTGTTTTTCTGGAAACAGCAGTCCAGATTCTCTTGTGTCCAAGGCTCTTCACGTGTTGCCCCAGCGTACCTCCCAAAGGCCTCCCCTCTGTCCTTTCATGCTTGCATGCACTCTGCTCCCAGCAGGAGGAAAGGTTGACTGGGGTCTTATATGCCACTGTGATTTTACATTTGACTCTCCCACTACTCATTCTGATTTTCCTCTTGGTGAACTCCTATGCATTCCTCAAGACCCAAATCCAACACCCCTTCTTTGGTGAAGCCTTCCTTGGCCCTCACCTGCTGAACCAGGACTCCCACTGTACTGTCTCTGTCCATCTTGTGCTTGAATCTCTCCCTGAGAATCTGCTCTGGAAACTAGTGCCCTGGAACACCTCAGTAAAGCAGGAAGAGGAGACACTAAACTGAAAAGTCTGAATTCCTTCCCCCAAAACACTCTTTGCTGCTTTGAGTCCTTGCATAGACAGCCAGGAATTTGGAACATTCTGACATCACCAGGTGAAAGAATGAGTATATGCGGTATGTGAGTTCGTATATGTAGTGAGTGATATGTGTGTGTGTGAGAGTGTGTGGGGGTCTATGTGTGGTGTGTTGGGGGTGACTTTCTTCTAGTTGCCTCTCCTTTTTCTCTTCTCCATGTCCTCTTCTCCCCACAGCCTCATCCCAGGCTCAGCCCATTTATGTGCAGATGTGCAGATAGCCTGTGTCCAGGTACCTGTCTGGCTGCTCAAGGCATCCTGACTCAGCCAAAGGGTCAGAAATCCCAGTGTCCAGCCAGCTCTGCCCCAGTGTTTTTGTGTCCATGGGTCTCTCATAAGCCTCCTGGGGCCTCAGGCCCTTGACCAGCTGCTTGTCCTTGGAGGTTCCTGAAGCCTCTTTTTCCCCCCTCCCTACTGTAGGTCTTCTACGCCAACTGCAGCTGCGTGGCAGGGGGTGGCCCTGTGCCAGCGGGTTCCTGTGACTCAACCTGCAGCCACCTGGTGCTGCCCTTCATGATCCTGGTCAGCCTGGGTGCAGCACTGGCCAGTGTCACCCACACACCCTCCTTCATGCTCATCCTAAGGTGAAAGCAGGGTAGGCCAGAACTAGTGGATACCAAGAGATCCTTAACCATAGGCAGGACAAGGAATCCTGAGGGAAACCTTCAAAGAAGAAGGTGTCCTGGGCCCCCACAGCAGACCAGGCTCTCACTGTCCTGTTTTCATCCTCATGGCAAACTGCTGAGATGAAGTTTTCTCCTCATCTTACAGAAAAGAACACTGAGGTGCAGAGAAATTCAGGAGCTAGCCCCAGGTCATGTAGCAAGGAAGAGTACTGGGGCCAGGACCCCCAGCTCAGGCCCTGACTTGCTCCAGAGGAGGGAAGGCCATACCTAAGGCCATGCCCTGGCCTCTAGTCACAATGAGGAGGAAGTGGAGGAGCATCACCTGACTCCTCACCCCAACCTACCAGCAGTGAACCGGCCACAGATGGTGCATCTAGAAATCCAGACCCCATTAATGTGGTCCATGACTCTGAATGCCACTTCAATAAGCACTTATTAAGTGTCCACTGTGGACCCAGTCCGTGCTGAGTACTACCTCTTGGTCAAAGATCTTTCTGGCTGTTGTCCTGCTGGGACCGACAAATTGTCATCTGAGGCCAAAGTCAGCATATCCTGGGGTGGGTGGGGACTGTAATAAGAGGACCTCAAAGCAGAGTAATTCCAAATTTTCATTATGCTGAGGTTATTTTATTCTCTATCTGTTTTCTAGAAAATTAGAAGGGGGATGGAGCACCTTACAATATAAGAAGGCACATAGAACTATAAAGAAGGCTGGCTGTAAGAACAAAAGTAGAGGAATAAGATGTCCCAGCAGGCAGTCTGATTAAAAGGAGTTAATACAGGCAGTGTGCTACACAAATTCTGACCCCTTACATCTATCGACTGTGGGGTCTTGGCCAAGTCACTTAACCCATCTAAATATCCTGTCTCCTTATCTGTAAAATGGGTCTAATGTTTTACCCACCATATGGGGGTGATATGGGGGATACAGCACAGAATGACTGAGCTGTAGAAAGTACTCCACAAATGCCAGCCCCTGTGATTACTTAGAAGAAACCGATGGTTGCCAGGGCACCCTAGGCTGAGGCATTACAGATCGGGGGAGCTAGAGGGCGTGTCTGGCTACCCAGCTCCAGGTTTTGCCAAGTGTAGGGTGAAGGGGAGAATTTGGTAGGACCAGAGGGTGGGGAGAGAGGAGATGTATCTGTGACCAGGAACACAAGGAGGGTAGCCCAGGGCCCTGATGGTCAGTGGTTGTGCCTAGCACATGGGGACCTGGCTCGGCAGGTTGAAGGGAAACAGAGTATGGAGACTGAGGGCAGGCTGGGGCTGGGCAGTGGGAGAGAGGTGGATGGTGAGAGCCCCTTGAGGGCTGAAATCCTCTCAATCCTCATATCGCTGTATCCCTGCTTGTTAGGGGAGTGAAGAAAGAAGACAAGACTCTGGCTGTGGGGATCCAGTTTATGCTCCAGAGAGTTTTGGGTAAAGAACCTGCTGGGGACCATTAGTCCAGATACCCGCTGTGTGCTGGGCCGGAGGGGTACAGGGATGAGTGGGACCCAGTCCCTGACCTTAGGGTTCACTGGCCCACAGGGTCACAGATCCAACCTAGGTACCCTGGAGGTGGGTGTGCAAGCAGCTAAACAGCCCATCAGGGAGACATACCTGGGTAAATACCAGGGTAAAGGGTGGGCTTGAGGGCTGAAGAGTTAATGAGCCAAGAGGCCCCCAGTGGCTCAAATTCCCTGAAGGGGTTATATATGCCAGGGAGTGGCAAGGGGGTGGGTGCAGGTTCCACTTGTTCCCTGAGCACCTCCTCCTCCAGCCTGGATGCCCAGCCCTGTGATCCATGGCAGTGCGATTGACACCACCTGTGTGTACTGGGCCCAGAGCTGTGGGCGTCGGGCCGTCTGCCGCTACTATGACCACAACCTGCTTCGAAACCGGTGAGACTGGGGTTGGGGCTCCCAGGAGGCTGTGGGAAAGTTTCTGGAAATACCCTCAGGGTTCCAGGCAGAACACCAGCAGGGAGGGAAGGTCCACTGACATCCACCTGTAAGGTGACAGGTGCTCTATCCAGTGCTGAGCTCACCAGTCCCACAAGCTATATACCCTATCTCCCCCTTTGATGGATGAGTAAAGTAAGATTTAAGTAAGTGGCCCAAGGCCACACAGCTGGTAACTGGCAAAGCTGGACCTGACTGAAGTCTGTGCTGGCTGAGTGTGGGAAGAATCAGGGGAGCAGCCCAGCTATAAGAAAGACAGGGAGTTAGGGTAGGGTAGGAAGATGGCTCTACTGAGGACACAGAAAGCCTTGGATCCAGGCCCAGCTCTGTCTCCCTCATTGTGAGACCTGCCTTTTCTGGGACTCAATCTTTCCATCTGTACAATGGGGAGCCCAAAGATACCTGAAGGCAGAGAGGCTGTTGGCCCTGGGATGGATGGGCAGTTGGGGAGAGGGACTTACTAGCAGGGCTGGGAGCAGGGAGCTTGTCACTTCCAGCTCTGAAAAGCACATGGTTCCTGTGGACTGAGATTGTCCAGGAGGGCTTCCTAGAGGAGGAAAAGTCAAACAAGAGCCTTGGTGAATTAGACAAATAGGGGAGAGGGCATCCTCCTTTTCTTGCGGCAGATGAAGGTGATCCAAAGTTGCAACTGTCAGGTCCCTTGAGCCCTTAGGAAGACCCAGAGAGAGGCAGGGCTGGCCCAGGCCATGAGGCAATCAGGACAGGGCAGGGAGGATGCCTAGGCTTCTGCCCCCCCCCCCCCCAGGGCTCCTTTTTCAGAGTCTTTAACCCCTTTCAGGGAAGGGCTCCCACAGGGGCCAACTCCAGGGGTTCCCTCATTTCCCTAACCAAGGCCATGGTGACAAGGTCCATTGCCATAAAGCTGGAGGCCTCTCCCCTACAAGGTCTCAATGTCTCCAACTGTACAATGGGTGATGATTGCTGACCCTACTCTGCTCCAGCCCAAGAATATCCAAGCCCTGAATGCGGAGGTCCTGAGTTCAAGGTCCCTTGTTTCTCTCAGGTTCCTCGGCCTCCAGTTCTTCTTCAAGACAGGTTCACTGGCCTGCTTCACCTTGATTTTGGCCATCCTAAGGCAGCAGAACAAAGAGGAGGGGACCAAGGAGACCATACCCAGCCCTGGCCTACAGCAGCAGCTGTTAGATTCAGGGCCAAAGAAGGAGCCTGAGGAATCCAGAGTGTGAGCTGTCCCAGGGCCCCACCCTGGCGAAGAGTGGCAGCTATGGCGAGTACCTCCTCTAAGCCCTTTGCCCGAGATTGGGTGTTGGGAGCTCTGTTTTCCAATTTTGAGTCCTTCATTAACTTGCTGTGTGGCTTTGGGCAAGCCACTGACCCTCTCTGGGCCTTTGCTCATCTGAACCAAAGAGTTTGGGGGTTTGCTGTGTTGGCCACTTCTGACACATGAGGGTTTTCTCCCTTTCCTTCCAGCCAGACAGGCTGACCTGAAACTAGGCTTTCCTGGGTGGAAGGACTGCATATCTTTCTCCCAGGGCCCTAGGATAGAGAAGTGGACAATAGCAGGCCAGGCTGCCCCACACACTGGGTCCTGGCCCTGCTCTGCTGCTCATCTGGAGCACCCTCTCTGAGCCTCACCTTCCATCTCTGTCAGATGGAGACGAAGTTGTCGGCTTTCAGGCCCCTTCCAGCCGTGACCATCTGTGTGACCAGGGTGGACTCAGATCTCTTCCCCACCCCTACTCAGCCTGGAGGTGGGGCCAGGACAGCCTCAGTTAAGAAGCATCCACTTGGCGCCCCCTAGAGGCAGAGCCTTGAGCTCTGGGGAGACCCACTGGGGAAGGAACTGGGTCTACCCAGGACTTTCAGGCTGGGTGAGGCCTTCAGGAAACCTGGTGTGAGAGACTCACTCTCTAGACACAGGAAGCCCCAGCCCTTGCCCTCAGGGAGCCATTGTCTGGGTGAGGCCTATTCTCTGCCTTAAGGGCTCTGGTGGAGAGGGAGACACACTTACGAATTTTCTAACTTCAAAGACCAAACACACTTAGCACTAGCTGTTACCCATGCATTGCCAAGATTTCACCCATTTGAACTGAGCCTACCAAAGTAACTGTGACTTTTGTGACTAGAATCCTAATTTCACCATTTCCTCCTGGATTTCTGATTCTGTGTCACCTGGGACTGTGTAAATAATGTCTGGTTCTGTAACACCAGTGTTTTAGGGTAAATTTGATGTCGGGGTTGGTATAAGAACCTGTTCTTTGTAATGCCCACATCTGTAATGCTGGGAGCAGTAATGCCTAGCTCTGTGTGATGAGTGGGTCTATGGGATGCTTAGGTATGAACAAACTGGTCCTTGTTTGTATCAGGCCTTGTCTTGCCTTGTCTTGTTTTATAGCCAGTCTCATCTGACCTGGTTATCTCCCTGGGATGGGGAGAGTTTTCTGATCTGTTCCCAACCCATTCTGTTGCCACACATACCCGACCCGGCTGGGACTCGCTGCTTGGGAGGCAGGAGGCAGGGAGTTGTCAGCAGGGGCTTCCAAAACCCTGTATCCATCCCTGTGCTGGGGGTTAGGGGAGAAGCTGGGGGGCTGATTCTAGCCCTCTGCACAGCTCTCAGCTCTCAGTGGCAGGGCTTTGAGGCTATCCCACATCAAAGAAGATGGAGGTTCAGAAGTTCTAATTCCCATTTTTATTGGGAATTTTACTGGTTGATACAAATATCTGAGCCTATATTTATCAATACTAAGAATTTCAAAGTCTCTTCCAACAAGATGAGGCTGTTGGTATGTTCATATTCCTTCTCCTTCCCTCCTATTTCCCAGGTTCTGCAGAAATAATCTGGAATTACAGATATAACTTATTATTATATTTGTTCTTGCACAGTGTCTCTTCTATTACAAAGATCCTTTCTTACAAACTGCATTACAGTCTGCAACCACCATATTATTTCTAGTTATGTAGATTTAAGTTTTACTGCATTCATTGCTCACCATTATTTCTTGTATATTACATCTTTCCCTATCTGTATATTGTGGTCTAATTTTCTTTTGTGTTGGGTACTTCCTCCAGTAATGGTTTCAGAAATGGAATAAAGTCACGAGACTTTCTGAGTCCTCACCTGTCCAAATTGTCATTCACGTTTTACAGAAGAGGAAACAGTTCAGAAAGGATAAGCAACTTGCCCAAGATTGCACAAAATAAATGGTGGAGCCAGGGCTAGATCTAGATTTTGTGGGAACTGAAGCTTATACAATCTGGAGAGATCTCTTTAAGAAAAAGAACACAAAATTAGGTAAGAAGGTGAGTATTTACTTAGAATGAAAAAAGAAGTCAAAACAAATATATCATACAATTCAGGAAAATAGCATAAGATTTTTCACTAACTGCTGTGCACATTGCCAGAAATCTTCCCCGTAATGATTGGAAGTTTTTTTGCACAGACTAGCTTCTGGTTGTACATTGCAAACCTGTTTCTCCTCTATTGTTCATACACTTCCAAGGCCAGGCAGCAGAAGGCACATTCATGTCACAAAATGACCTCTGGATATGATACCTTGATGTCACAATGCCAAATGAGTTGGATTGTGGGTAGGAAGATTCCTAGAAGCCGTTCTCTATACAGAGGTGGCTAACAATGATTTATCCATACACAGAGGTAACTGAGAACCACATAAATATATCCCAATGATTCCAAATTAAATTAATCCCCAACTCTACTCTCCCTTAGCCAAACCCCAGAAATGCCCATGTCAGCCACCTCATGTAAAGGGAAACTGGGACACAAGGGAAGTTGGAGTGAAAAGAACTAGCAATCTAAACCGATTGTAGTGAATGTATCTTACCTTTGCAAATTTCCCAAGAAAATGACAACATGAACATATTGCAGAGGCTTCTCCCTGGGCCTGCGAAGAGGCTCTGATGTTCAAGCAGCATTAGCTTCACACTGAGTCCACCTCTGCATTGAGCCAAGATTCAAAGAAGATGAGATGCTTGTGCTTAAAATCATCCAGACTGGCTAGAGTGAGGAGATTCCAGGAGTAATCATAAGGGAGACGTGGGCTGAGAGCCAGAAGTGGAAAAGGTAAGGGTCAGATGTCTTCCCAGGGACTGTAGGGGCCCAGGGAGCAGCCCTCTTCCCTGATATGGCCTCTGGCCAATGAGGAGCTGCAATTAGTTGTGTCTGTGAGCTCAGTGTCTTCTCACCCTGTCCCCAGGAACTGGAGGAGAAGGTGTTAAGTCCCCCTGCTAGATTCTATGGTGGTAAAAATCCAGCAGAGAACAGGATTAGACCAGAATTGACATCCTGATGCTTGTCCTGGAGACTCATGCAGGGAAATTGCAGGGCAGACAGATGCCCATCAGGAGCTGGGAGCCAAGAGCCATGATTGGAGCACAAATAAGTGAGCAAAACCCCACAGCACCCTCACCATTCTTTGGACATGTTGAATTCTTACCCCCTAACACACCCCTACATGAGCTCTTCCCTCTGCCCAGCTGGCTTTCATCCCCACCCCACTGCTTGCCTCTCCATCCCACTTAATGAAGCCCTGCCCAATCTTCCAGACACAGCTCAAAGGCCACCATCTCCAGGTAGGCAGCATGCTATAAGCAATGAGGAGGTGGGGAACAACCACTTTAGAAAATCCGATAAAAGGTACAGACTCTCCATTAAAAATGCACACACACTTATACATAATTGTGCATCTGATTTCAGAGGTTGGGAACCATCTGAAGCCTGGCTGTAGACCTTCAGTGGAGTGGCGTAAAAACAGAATTTTAGAGTCGGTCAGATTTGAGTTCAAATCTGGACTCTGCCACTGACTCACAGTGTGACCCTGAACAGGTGATTTAACTTCTCTGCCTCTCCATTTCTTCACCTGTAAAGGCAGTTGATCATTCCTATCTCCTGTCTCCCAAAAGTTGTGAAGACCAAATAATGATGGCATACGCAGTCATAGGCAGTGCACCTGATGATCAGTGTTTGTAAGTTGCCTTTCCCTGCTCCCGTCCCTGAAAGAATTTAAGAGGCACATACAGCATGGGGGTAGGAGCAGGTGGTGAAGACTGAGGACGCATCACTGAGGGGAAACACACTCCCTTTGCCCTGCCCTGGCTGCAGCTCTGCTTGTCCCCTAATCTCTCTTCCACTGTCAGCCAGCACTCAGCCAGCCCAGTCTTATCTCTCCCCACAGCCAGCCTGGGACAGCTTTCCTCAACCAGATTTACATTTTTATTGATTTTCTTTCTCCCTTCCAGAGCAGTCTCTTCCTTCTGCTTCCCCTTTTGCTATAAAATGGGCTTACCCTTGGAAATAGCTTTTCTTGGGCTAGCCAGAAAATGATGGTTCAGGGGTTAATTCATTCACCATTCATTCATTCATTTATTCAACCAACCAACAAATCCTGCATGTCTGCTCTATGCCCCTGTGCTGGCACTGCTGGGGACACAGCCATGTGTCCAGTACAGGAAACTCCCAGTGTAAGCAGACAAGCTGGTAAATAGTAGCAAAAGTGAGTAGTCATATAGGAGAGGGAAGAAGAGGAAATCACAGACTCTTCCTGGGGCCACCATGGAAGGCTTCCCGGAAGAGATTAAATCAGAGCCGGCCTTAAAGATTAGGCAGGAAGTCCTCATAACTGAGCATGAGAAACAATGGGATGAGCAAAGATAGGAAGGCACGAGAGAGCAAGATATGGTACAAGAGTGATGTGATTGGGGTGTACTGCTCATGCAGGGCTATCAGGAGAGGGGAGAGCTGAGGCTAGAGATACCAGTGGGGATGAACAGTTGAGTTCCAGCTGAAGGCTTTGGATGTCTTCCTGAGGGCAAGGAGAAGCCCTTGAAGCATTGATTGATGGATCATTCCACTGACCAGTTATTTTAAGCAGGGAGTGACATGACAAGATTTGTGTTTTAGAAAGGCTGCAAGCTGCACCATGGGGGCTTTGAGTGGAAAAGGGAAGCTGGAGGCCAAGAGCTCAAGCAGGATACTGATGCACTAATCAAGAGGAGAAGTAACAGGCCTTGAACCAGGTCAAGAGAAGCATCCTAGAAGTGGGGACATCTAAGATGAGTCCTGAAAGATGAGCAGGAATACATCAGATGGAGAAGTTGGGAATGGTATCCAGGGAGAAGAAATGACACAGGTAAAATCTCAGCATATAGAGAGCTCCTGGCAGGCTTGGGAAATTTCTACTAGTTCAGCAGGGCTACAGTGTGGTCTAAGAGAGAGTTCATGAAGAGGGATGAAGCTGAAGAAGGGGGTCGGGGCCCTCAGTTTCTCTCAGTATTGTCTCCTGAACCTAGACTCAGGTGAGAGAAGAGGAGCACTGGCCACTTGTACAGAGGTGACTGTGTGGGGCTGCCTTCCCTGCAGACTGTGAGAGCCCTGGGTCAGGGGCACTCCTTACTCAAAGCAAACCTTTACATGATCACAACACTTCACATTTTACAAAGTCCCTTCACACTTGATCCTCATGGCTTCCTGGTGAGGAATGTGGAACAGGGATTATTGTCCTCATATAGTGGATAAAGAAACTGAGGCCTAGAAAAGTTCAGGAATTTATCCAAGGTTGCTTAAAAGCCCAGGCATCCCACTCTTAAAACTCTGATGTTTTTTCTAATAAACATACTTGTCCCTGAATCACACATGCACAATAGATATAGTAGCTGCTAACTAATGTGATTGCAATAGGAAAAAAGAAAACAGATCCGAGAAAGATTTTCTCCTCCTGTCCCCAGTTCCTCAGCCTTAACCCTGGAGCTGGAGACATTCCAGCTGAGAAACAGAACCAGGTTGCAGCCAATTGTCAGCCTGGGCTGCAGTCATCAGAAGGTTTGACTGGGGCTGGAGGATCCACTTCCAAGCTTATCTGTGGTTGTCGTCAGGTCTCCATTCTTTGCTGGCAGTTGGTCAAAGGTTTCAGTTCCTTTTTACACAAGCCTCTCCATGAGACTACTAATGACATGGTGACTAACTTCCCCTAAGTGAATGATCCAAGAAAGAAAATCCATCAAGATGGAAGCCATGGTGTGTTTTACAATCTAATCTTGGAAGTGACATACCATTGTTTTTACCATATTCTTTTTGTTACACAGACTAAACTTGGTACAGTATGGGAGGGGAACACAAAAGAGTATAAATGCCAGGAGGTGTGGATCTTTGGGAACCATTTGGAAGCTGGTTGCCACAAGTGCCCAAAACAGTACCTGGTACTCAATAGGTACTTATTCATTAGTGGCTGCTATTAGTCTCTCAATGGTCACAGACTAGCTGGGAAGACAAGATTTGATGTGAAAATATGAGACAGCTTGGCAAAGTAGACTGTGACTTCAACTGGGCAATGCTCAATTACATGGTAGAAGAGGGTCTGTGGGACAAAGAGGTGGAAATCAGGGAAGACCCCCCTGGCAGAGGTGGAACTGAGAGAGGATGCCAACCCAGAGAGGAGACAGAGGGCAAATATGGAAGGCACTATTGGTTGCCTTCCCACAGCCAATCCCCTTTTCCTCTTTCCAGGAGCAAGGTGCCCAGCCACAAGGATGGTCCAAGCCATTCATGGAAATGCCTTCTTCTTTGCCAGTGAGTGGTCTAAGAGTGGACATGTGACCTCATTTTGATCAGTGAAATATAAAGAGATGGTCTTGGAAAACTCCCCTCTTAGATAAGAGAGAGGCATGAGAGAAGATACTTTTTGCTCCCATGCCTTTTCTTCCCACTTGGGAGGACATGATACTTGGTGTCACATCAGTCATTTTGTGATCACAGGCAGAGTCTCTCAAGGCTTGGAGTGGGAAAAGCCTGGGTCATCAGACATGGTTGAATCACCAGACCAAACCTGGATAAACCTTCTTCTGTCTTCCTTGTTAAGGAAAGAAAAGGTTTAGGCCACTCTAAACCAGGTTTTCTCTTACTTGCATTCTAACTGATTTGGTGAGCAAAGTATTCCAGTTCCCTCTGTTTTTCTTTTTCTTTTTTTTTTTTTTTCCCCTCTTCTCCAGAGGGCAGTGTGAAAATGTGGAATAGGAAAGGGTCCTGGGCTGGGATACAGTAGTCCTTGGTCTAACCCCAGCTCTGCTGCTGAGTTGCTCTGTAATCTTGAGCAAGTCCCTGCCCCTCTGGGCCTCCAATAATTATAGCTAATATTTATTGACTGTTTGCTGTGTGCCAGGGACTCTGCTAAGAGCTTCCCTTACATTACCTCATTCAATCCGCATATCAACTCTGCTATGTCAATATTATTATCCTCCTTATTTTATAGATAAGGAGACCAAGGCCCAGAGATATTAGGTAATTTGCTCAAGGTTACACAGCAAGTGTAACCTTGGCTCTTTGGATTCTGAATTCAGGCTCATCTCTCTCTAAAGCCCAAGCTCCTGGCCATAATGCTATGCTTCTTCGTGGTAAAAGGAAGTCTCTGGACAAGATGACCTCTAAGGGGCTTTCCAGCTCAAATATTCTTTGATTTGCTGTCCCATTTCTAGCTACATGATGAACAAACCAGCTTATCCTAGAGAAGAAACAAATAAGGACTGTCTTTAGCCATCTGAAAAGCTGTCATGTGAGTGGGAGATTAGACTTATTCAGTGTAGCTCAGAGGACATGAACTGGATGAGTGTGGGGACACTACAGGGAGATAGAATGTAGCTTATATAAGACAGAACTTTCTAGCTTCCATTCAGCAGGGGGTAGATGTATGCGCAGAGGCAATGACTCCCCTGTCATGAAATTTCTACAAGCCTGTGTTTGATAAACGTTTGTCAGAAGTACTGTATTGAGTAGAGGTGGGATTGAATGGTTTAAAATTTGTGGTGGGAATTAAATGGGATAATATAATCTAGTATATTTTAATACTCTCAGCACCCCAACTGATACAAATAGAGGGAGTCAAAAAACTGTTGTTTCTTTCCCTTTTTGACCCTGAGATTCTTAAGATTCTCTAATATAGATTTTTGGTTCTTTGGCTCTAATATTCCACAGTTCTGTAATTTCAACACATTGTGATTCTGCCCTGCTAAGACTCTATGATTTTAATATTCCAACTTTCCATGATTGTGTGGTTCTAGAAGCTGAGCAGTCTATGATTTTGTAATTTAATACTCTCTAGCTTTAACAATCCAAGATTCAATTAAGTGTCTCTCACCAGCTCCAAAAACATGAGGGAGTTGCTCCATATGCTGTGCTTCAATGGCCTGGACACACACTGGGCTTCTCCCTCTGCTCATGTTATCATTCCACTGCCTTCCCCGATCCCAGCCTCAGTATCTTCCTTCAGATCAACCCTCCTCCCTAACTGATACCTCCATCTTTACTCTGCTGCCTCCCAACCCACCAAGAAGGTATGTTCACTCTCTACCTGCTGGTGTTTTTTCATTGAACAAGAAACTTCTCTATGCCCAGGCTTGTGCTTATTCCAAAAGAGACAATAGAATAAGAAGGCATGGTTGTGATTCTCAGGGGTCCTAAGATCTAGGGGCTCAAGTTTCTTTTAAGTTCAACTCAAACTCACCTCTACCAGGAAGCCTTCCTTGATTGACACTAAATATGTAGCACCAATATTCTTAGTCATAACTGTGAAGATATGAGCACTTTGGTTGACTATAGGGCACATTTTAACTTATCTGTTCATCTTGTCTCCCGGATTATAATTGAGATTATCCCCTAAATTAAGAGCATGTCTCATCAACGAGAGTGAGAGTTTTCTAGAGGAAGATCATATCTTCCCCATCAGACATGGTCCATGCCTCTCTTATATCATACTTGAGTTAGAGTTAAAGGCAAAGTAATGTTTCTCCACCAGATTAATAAATTCCCAAAGGCAAGTTCATGTCTCTCCCATGGGACTGAGGATTTTATAAAAGCAGATGCTACATCTCCCCTTAATATGGGGAAGTCCTGAAACCAAGGACTGAACTTCCACTCTCATGCTGGGGGCATCTCTCTGAGATCAAAGGGTCTAAGGCTCTGCCCTCTCTTTCTGTTTCTTTAATCCCAGTCCAGGACGTTAGTCTTAAGAAGGGATATTTTCTCTAAAGCAGATAGATGAATAGAAGAGGGAATACTAGGAACTCAAGCCTCTCCCCAACATGTCCAGACCTTTTTGTGTCCTATCTTGGGCCATCTCCTAAAAGCTCCATTCCTCTACGCAGACTGGGTCCCTCCTGGCTCCTCCCAGCAACTCAGAGCTATAAGTGAAGATGTCAGCACCTTGGACAGCGCCCAACCCATTACAGGACTCTGAGCCAGCGGAAGCTAAGCTCTCCGACTCCCTTAGCCTCTGGGTGATGGATTTCCTCGTTTCTCAATTTGATTAAAGCCCAGTAGATAACCAGAGCGCCTTGTTCCTTTCTCTTCTCTCTTCCTGATGAACATAATTAACTCCGTCAGGCTGAGAATACTTGCTCTTAAATACTGCCTGCCCAGCCCCGACCTAGGCATGAATCAGGAACACATAGCCGGAACACTTTGACAACGCACACTTTTTACCCCTTGGAGAGTGGAGGTGGGAGAGAAAGCTCTCCCTGAGATATACAGGGGCTATGAATGGAGATGAAATGTGGTGATTGGGTAAAGAAAACCCTGAACAGAAAGTCAGGAAATTTGAAGTTTAGTTCTGGCTTTGTCACTAATCTAGATAAGATCTAGAGCAAGTGATGTGCCCTTTATGAGCCTGTTTTTCCATTTGTAAGATGAGGATGTTGGATGAAACAACCTCAAATATTGCATTCAGTGCTAAAATTCTCTAGGGGAAAACTTTTAAAACAGAGAGGGAAAGAGATTTGCCTAAGGTCATATAGCAAGCTCATGGCAAAGGTGGGTTTGAACTCATGGCTCCTGGCTTCTATTTCAGGGCTATTTCCCTTGTACAGAACTCCCCCCTTCATCCACTTTGCAGATTTTTTGCCTGAGGGTGGGGCTGAGGAAGTGAAGACAGGTGGGATTGAGTTTGTTGGTGCCAACAAAAGAAAATAAAATTTAAGATATGTGAAAATGCTGATCTCTTTGCAGAAAGCAGAGAGCATAGTAGAAATAAAGATTATCTGGGAAGGACCACCTGATAGAGACAGAAATTCAATCTTAAACTCAGAGAAACCTAGAAGGGTTTTGTAACTTGCCCAAGGCCATCCAGCAAGGCAATTGTAGAATCCTCTTAAAGAGAAAGAATGAGCCTGATCAAGTGTTGGGGAGGGGGTGGCTCTACAGAGAAGAGAAGAGAAAATATCAATCAGAAGGTACGCATTAGGTTGCTAAAGTGTGCTCAGATCTGTACTAGGCACTTTTAGCAGGAATGTACAAAATAAGACATGAATTCTGCTTTCTATATCTTTGATGTGCTGCTTCTTCTACTTGGAATTACTTCCAGTGAGTCTATGTATGTCCAAATACTGCTGTTCTATTAAGGCTCAAAAGTCCCTCCTGGTGGGAAGGCATCCATAACCTAATCCAGATATTCCTTTCTCCTCTGAATCCCCAAAGCATTTTATTTGTTCCTGTTTTATAGTACTCAGCATCATCTGCCTTATCTGCTCCCATCCCCTCCCCTAAGAAGAGTGAAGAGAGAGAGAACTTGTATTTTATTCAGCTTTGAACTGCTCAGAATACTCAATACAAGATTTGAAATGTAATAGAATCTCAGTAAGTATTGGATAGATGAATGAATAGTTGGATGGACAATAAATATAGATGTATAAGTGAATGAGAGAGAGTAGAAGAAGGGATGGGTGTGTGGATGGGTGAGTAGGTATTTGGGTAGATGGTGGGTCAATGGATGGATGGATAGATAAGTACATGAGTAACTGAGCTAGTTGGTAGGTGGGTAGATGGACAGGTGAATGAGTACATGGGTAAATCTATGACAACTGAATGGAAGGATATGTAGGTGGATAGTGTGTTTGGTGAATTGATGGATTAATATAAAGTTAGTTGTGTGGATAAATGGATGAATGTGTAATTACATGAATACATGATTACATGATTATATGTAAAGATAAATGTCAGGGTATATAGAGAGAAGAATTATGGGAAACATGGAGATAGTCCTGATATCACAAAGATCATTTTCATGGAGGTTTTCCATTGCTAATGTCAGAAAAATGACTATGGGGGTAAGCTGACTCTGTGCTTAAGCCGAGTCAAAATATGCTAAGGCCCCCCAAAATCTCAACCTAGTATCAATGGAAGTCTAATATCAAGATCAAAAAAGATGGTGGTTCTGCCTTGATCTGAGACACTGCCCTGAAGTCTGTGTTCTGCCCTGTAGATCTGAAGAAATGATGACATCCATGGCTTGTCCACATAAAAGATACAGTGAGGAATAATCTGTAGAGTCTACCAAATGAAGAACTGGTGAAAAAAACAGGGGTGTTCAATGTAGAAAAGAGAAAAGTCAGGGGTGACTATCACCAGGTCTCAGGATTTGGCTAGCTGTCCTGGGGCATGCCCAGTGGCCCCAGAGGCAAAGCTGGCTGCAAGAGGAAATCACAATGCTGAGGCCTCAGCCCAACATGAGAAAGGCCATTATACAAGGGAAGGGCTTTCTTAGGGAAGTGAGCTCCCCATGGCTGGAGCTGCACAAATAGGATCTGGATATAATCTATCAGAGAAGTTACAAAGTGGAGACTTGCTTGGTGTGGAAAGTAAATAAAGGCAACTCTAAAGTCTCTTCCCACATGAAAATTAAATCATCTGTTCACCTCTTCAACTCTCAACAATTAGGTTTAGCTGTGACCTGTGTTCAGATTGGAATGCAAGGAGTTTCTGTCCAGAGCTGAGGGTCTGAGGAGATTTGAGAGACAGATAGGGTCTAATGGGACCCTCAACTTTCTCTCCAAGTAGAACCGGGGTTTGAGGAATAAGAAGGAGCTGAAAATGTCCTTTCAGAGGCCCAAATGATGGAGGAGGGGGAGAATCAGAGCCACTCAGAGTCAATCCATGACCTAGATTCCCTATAATTAATGAGCCTACGTCACTGATGTGTTGGCTTCTGATCAGTGCTGTCTTCCCAACCCTGCCCAGCTCCCTGGTATGAGAAGATTAAATCAATTAGGAGGAGGAGGAGATCTGGCTGGCACTGGTTAGGAACAGTGGATAATTCACTTACATAACAGGGGATTGAGGTTTTGACTTGGCACTTGGGGTGGGGGTAGATCCCAGACCCCAGGCTTTTGGGGAGAGACTTCAGGAGTTGTGAGTAAAGGCAGAGGGGAAAGGGAGTGCAGGGGAGGGGGAAGCTGTGACCCTCAGGTGGAGGCCCAACTTCCATCTTCCTGTGAGAACTAACTCCCTGTTCTCTGGGCTGGGATAGGAACAAATTGTAAAATCACTCTTCTTTCCCCCAAATAAGGGGGTCCCAGTCATCAGGTTTATTCAAAAATGAAAATCTGACCAAGCGTCTCTCCTTAGCCTGACATTCAAGATCCTGCAACCTCTCCAGCAGCATCTCCTGCATCCAAGAGATGGGGGTGGGTAGTGAAGCAACTAGCACTTCCTGGTTTTCCCTCTGTGCCAGGTCCTGGCTAGGCACTGAAAGTACAGAGAGAAACAGATCCAGTTCCCTCAGAAGTGTTGCCTAGTTGGGGGGATACATACCTGCAACGCTCTGTGCCAAGTGGTAAAACAGAGGACTGCATGGGCAGGGCCCAGAGCAAACATAAGGGAGGCCTCCTGGGGTCAGTTCCAGAAGGCTCCCCAGGGGAGGAAGTAATTGCACTTACTGAGCCTTAGAGGAAGGATGGATTAATGGGAGTTCACTGGGCTGACCTGGTTGAGGGAGGGCCTTGGGTGGAGGGAACAGCATGTACAAAGGCATGGCAGTGAAACAGCCTGGCACACGTTCAGGGAAATAGTTGGTGTAGCTGGAGCATAGAGCATGAGGTAGAAATGAGGGAGATGAGGCAGGAGAGGTAGTTGGTTCAGGACTTGCTTCTGATGGCATGCCAAGAAAGGACTGAGGCAATGATGCCAAAGTCTCTGATCAATCCATGCTTCCTGAGCACTTGACAGTGTGCCAGGCCCTGTGCTGGAACTGGGAGTGGGTGCGAGTGGGAGATAGGGAGATGAACAAAACTCAGGCCCTGTCCTCCAGGAGTTCTAGGGGAACGCAAATATTACCCCTTACCAAGCTGATAGTCCCAGCTTAGCTCCAGGTGGGATTCAGGCCTGGCTGGTGTCTCTGGAGCTCTGCTGATTGGCTGGGTCTGCCTGCAGCCCCTTGCCTAAGGACTGAGATACCCAGGCAAGCAGTCTTGCTGTTCAAAAGTGAGCTGGCCTCTGAGGACCTGCTCCTGATACCTAACTCCTGAAGACTGGTCCTATGGCGAGCAAGGTCCCCATAAGCAAGTTCTAGGTGGAGAGAGTGATGGGCTGAGTTGGTATCCTGGGGAGGGAAGCAAAACACGGGTGGAGAAAACATTTTGGAGTTGGACAGGAAGGGTCTTGGGAGACCCAGGGTTTTTATCTTGGGTCATGCCATCCTATGGGAAACACAGGAGAATGTAAGGTCAGGAGGGGAAGAAGATGAGTTGCAACAAATTTCATCAGGTGGAGGCCCACAGAAACTTAGGAATTCCAGTGAACCACAAAAAAGCTGCCTGTAGGCATGTGGAAATTCCTCTCTTGCCTATTCTCTCCCTTCCTTCATTCTTTCCTACAGAAACTCTGAGTACCTCCTCTCTCCAAACAGGCATGGGGCTGAGCAGCGAAGCACAAATCTAGGGTCACCCAGTTCTTTGTCCAAAAGATCAGCATGAAACAACATTCTAGCACATCTAGGACTTGTCTGCATTAAAACTTTGGCTAGGAATTGAAGCTAGTGCCTGAAATTTATTTTACTGTTGAAAAGATTTAGGAAGTAACCTTTGTGATTGCAAGCAACAGAAACTGACTCAGACTAAGCAAAACAGAAAAAAATTAGCACTTCCACCGGGCAGCTTAGAATGCATGACGAATCTGGAGACCCAAATGAGCAGGCAGCTGGACTCATAGCCAAGGTCATACCACAGGAACACCTGGCCTCAACGCCTCCACAGCATGACCTTTAAACATCTCCACCACACTGCACCCCTAGTTGTGGCTCTGCTTACATGACATAAGCACAAATGAATTCTAACAAGTCTCCTTCTCAGCCTCACTAGTTGTCACATTCAAAGTCCTGAGCCAGGTACATCTTTTCAAATTGCAGGGGGTGTCAGTGGGAACGTATCTTGCTCCTTTTGGCTTTGAAGTGAAAGATGTGGTCCTAGTTTCCATAAAGATTCACCTAGTGGGAGATTCACTCAAAAGACAAAGCCATGAATTAGTCTTAGGCAGCAAAAAATGTCCATTACACATTTATTGAGAAGTCACTAAATGCTAGATGCACTGCCAGGAGTTTTATATAAACAAATCTGCAAAGCAACTCTCTAACTGGATAATGGTTTCTCCCATTTTATAGCTGAGGAAATTGAGGTTTTAGAGGTGAAGCAATTTTCCCAAGGTCACTCAGCTAGTAAGTGATGGAGCCAGGATTCAAATACAGGTGGGTGGTTTTGTTGTTGTAAATACATTATGCTCTCTCCCAAACACAGAGAATTTGTACTTATGATTCCCAACATTTTTTTTTAAAGTGTGAGGCACAGAAAAATGACTAGAGGTGACTATTCCAATATCTTCACATAATGATTGATGGGATAATAGGATTATGAGTAATCTTTCCACTTTCTAATGTTTTTCTATACTTTCCTTAAAAAAAAAAGAGCATGCTTTGCCTTAATAATCAAAAGAAAAAATAAAAACAGAAAGATTACAGTACTGTTAACACAATCATGGAGAAAATATGCATAGAAAAAAGACTGGAAGGAAATTTGTCCCAAAAGTCTCTGGATAGTACGATTATGGATCTGTTTATTTTTTTTTCAACTTCTATTTTTCAAAATTTCTATAGTGAGCATGCTCTGAATCAAACAGTAAAATAAGTTTTATTTTAAAATATAGCATAAAAATGATATTAATGGGGAGAGGGTATAGTGCAAGTTATAGAGCATATGCTTAGCATACACAAGGTCCTGGGTTCAATCCCCAGTACCTCCTCTAAAAATAACCTAATTACTCCCACCAAAATTTTTTTTAATTTTAAAAAATGTTTAAAAAGAAAATATTAACAGATTGTACAGCCGTGTCTTGGTCTTTTTAAGTTTCCGTAGTGGTTTGGAAGCCAAGGTAGTTCTGGGTTTTCTGGGGCAGCCTGGCAGTGCCTGGCAGTGTTTGCTACCAGAGCTGACATTGTTAACAAGAAGTGGGAATGCTGTGTTATTCCCACCCTGGCTCGGAGTGTTCCACCTGAGATAACTGTTGCTTGTGCTCTGTGCATCCTCTGGCAAATCACACACACCACCACCCCGATCCCCCTGACCACCCCCCTTCTCCCTTCCTGCTCCTCAGGTTCTCCTTGGGCAAGGTGAGGGAGCTAGATTACCTCGCAGGTCCTCCAACTCAGTGGGGACATTCTGTGTCTCGTTGCCCCTTCCCAGCCCCCTCCCCTTCCCAGCTTCTTCACCAATCTGCTCCCTCTCTTCCTCCTTCCATGTACACTCCCTTCCTACCAAGTCCCCAGAGTCTCCAGGTAGAGGCTCACTTTGGCTCCTGCAGTGGCTAAGCTGCTGCAGTAAGGGATGCAGTGGGGTAGATTAGAGGCAGCTGGGGAGGGAGGAGGGTCCAGGCCAAGGCTCAGGTCGAAGAGCCTGGGCAGGGCAGGCAGCCAGCCCCAGCAGCCCAGGCCAAAGCTACCTCAGCAGCTTCTGCTAAACTCTAGCAAGGCATCTACGCTTGGGTGGCAGCACCAGAGCTGAGAGGTTCGTAGGGGAGGGGAGCATCTGCTGAGGTCAGCACAGCCTCCAGAAACCTCTCCAGAGGAGGAGGAGGCCACAGAGAGTCCTGGCCCAAACTTTGGACTCAGAAATAAGAGGAAATGACATTTCATCCTCCCTAGGGAATGTGACTCAGGTCCTAGAAAGCTAGAATCCAGGGCTGAGAGGGTCCTCAGAGGATACCTGATGGAGATAAGAATCTTTACTACTCCCAGATGGACTGTAGGGCTTCCTTGCCTTCTGGGATGGAAACTCATTCCCTTCTACAGCAGCCCACTCCACTGAGAGGTGGTTCATGCCTCAGTTATCAAACTGCCACCAGTGTCATCTCTGCGCCAGGGCTTGGGCTGGGCCCTGGGGATGCAGAGATGAATGTGGTCTCTGCCCTCAAGGAGGTCACCATGTAAGGGTGGAGGCAGACACTGACCACACACTGTGGTGGAAAAGCTGCGGGAGCCCAGAGGCAGTCTGGAGCCAGCCTTGGGGTAGGGTGGGGCTCAAGAACTGCTTCCCAGGGCAGGCAGTGGACCCAAGGAGGGTCTGAATAAACAGGTGCTTCAGTTACCACCTAAACGCTGACAACTCCCAGCTTTGCAGCTCCAGCCCTTACATGGCTCCTGAACTCCAAACTTAAATATCCAACTGCCCATTCGGCACCTCCACTTGGATGTCTTGGCATCTGTAACTCATCAGGACCAAGGCTGAGTTCACCCTCTCAGCCCACTCCAGACCTGGTCTTCCCTCTCTTGGTGGATGGGTCCCATCATCCACAAACCAGACACCCTGGAGTCATCCTTCCCCCGGCCTCCATATCCAGTCTGTCACCAGGCCCTATGTTCTCCCCACCCGCACGCCACTACCCAGCCTAAGCACCATCACCTTCCACCTGTGCTCTTCAAAGCATCTCCTCAGTTGTCTTCTTGCACTCAGCCCTCTTCAATCATGCAGTGACAGTGATCTCTCCAAAAAGCAAATAAAATTGTCACCTCTTTGCTTAAAAGCCTTCAGTGGCTTCTCCTTGCCTTTGGAGTAAAGGTTAAAATCCTGAACAAGGCCTGCAAGGCCCACATGGCCTGGCCTTTGCAGGCCTCACCAACTGTATCTCAGCAATCCCCTCCTCCCTCTCTTGACGTCTCATCTCCCACCCACCTAGCCTAGTTGCCCACCACAGAGACCTTTGTACATGTTATTCACACTGTCTCCCATATGGGCACAAAGACATGGTCTGCCCTCCTTTCCTCTTCCAAATGACTTCCAGGACATCTGTTCTTTGCATGTTCACTGCCCCTGAACACCAGTTTCTGGGCCTTCTCAGTTGAAGAAAACAGGACATAGCCAACAGTTACAAAGTAACCATCATTTCTGGAGCCCAAGGTCCCAGAACCTCCCAGCATTCCCAGAGGCACATCCCTCACTCTGGCTCCCAGATGCCTTCCAGAACTTCCGTTCTCCTTCTGCTCTCTTACTCCATTTCTGGGCTGGGGGCTGGGAGTGGAGGGCTGGTAAACCTCCCCATCCCCTCAGCCTAGACCCTTTCTGGGCCTTAGTGAGCTCAGAGCCCTGAGAAGAAGAAACAAAGTGCCCAGGCTGGTGCTCCGCCTGGACCTGCAACCCACGTGCTCCCTGACAGGACAGCCATCCTCAGGCCCCAGGCCAGGCATTGCCTCCTCTGTGCAGTTTGGCAAGACCAACCCCTAAGGCAGGAGGCCCTTTTCCCTGGGCTCTCACAGCACTCAGTGAGCCCAGGACTGTCAATTCACCTGCTGTTGTATACATAGGTTTCTCTGACCAGATCAGGAGCTCAGCTGCTCAAGGGCTGGTTGTTTTAATCTCTGAACCCAAGCCTGGCTCCAGGGTGGTCTCAAAAGTGAGGCTCAGAAAAGGCTTGGCATTAGAATTCAAGACTAACATCACATAAATGTGTGTTTTTTGTCTTCTTGTCACATAAACCACTGTTAAGCTCTCTGACATCCAAAACATTTTGTGAGAAGGGGGACTAGGAGTCTGACCAGCCTCAGTTGTGATCTCAGCTCCACCTGTTTCTAACTGTGACCTAGGGCAAATGCTTAGCCTCTCAGGACCTCAGTTGCTTCCCCTATAAAATGAGAGCAAAGTTCCCCTCAAGGATTTTCATAATTAAGTAAGCAATCTTATGCAAAGGGTATGGCAGACAGTGTGTGCTCAATAATTCTCCACCCCTCACCCCCTGCCCCCACCCAATCTTTGAGCCCAGATAGGGACTTGGTATTTACCTGGATGAACTTGAACCTATGGTTGTCACCTATAGGTCAAGTTAATTCAGATCATTTTGAAACCAACATCGGCCATCTGACACAGATTAGTTACACATTTTATTTGACCTCATCCAAGTCCTTCAAAAATACATCAGACCCACAAGTCAGCATGGAGGACAAAGCCTGAGCCGGGATCTAGTTTGCCCTCCAGGCTGCCATTGATCCACTAATCAATTCTCCTCCATCAACTCTCCAGGCAGCTAGGGATTCCCCTAGAGTATCACTATTTGGTCCTGCCCCTAATCTTGCCATAAAAATGCCTTGGGAGATGTTCCAAATGCCTTTTTGAAATCAAGATTGTCAGAACTCTGACAGACCCTATCACTCGGGTTCTCGCAAAGGAGGAGACAGGAAGTCATATTGACTTCCTTCAAGTAAACCTATGCTGGGTCTTGATGGCCACTGCACTTTCTTCTTTATTTTTTAACGATATAAGGCATTCTTTTTCTGCTGTCTTTGTTAGTTTTGTTAAATCGGAAGAATTTTCAGTTCTCAGTGAAAAGTCTCACTTAGAAATGATCAAATTAACCCAGGCTACTTGCCTACAACAGTTGGCTGTTGGCTGAAAACAGCTCAAAACACATAAATGAGAACCTCTCTCTATCACAGGAAATTTGCTTTCTGGATGAATGAAGGTTTTCTATCAGAAGGTAAATTTCCATCCTGCTCTTCTGGCTCATAAATGTGGAATAGTGGGACTGAAATAATTGCTGTCTTCTTGTAATATTGAGTCAAACATTCACTTGTTAAAAATATAACAACACTGTGCCTTAATAAAAGCTTAGCTGTATATTTTAAGACCTAGAAAATAAGCTTAGCCGACTATGATTTTCAAAGTTTTGTAAAATTATTGAGAACACAAAAAGCCAGTACAAGAAGGAGCATAATGAAATCCAGCAGGAATAATTTGTAATTAGAAAACCCCACGCAATTCTTCAGCCAAGGATAATGGTGATCCATCTTAAAAACACATGTGTCCCATGCTGGGCACTGATGAGGCTAATCAGACACACTCCACTGATATTTTTCACAGTACTGAGGGGCCCCTAATTGCTGGTAGGTGCAAACAAGCAAGCTCCTTGCTGCTCCTCTTAGGAGATCATGATGATTAAGAGCAGGCCTGGAGCCAAAGAGCCTGGGGTGGAATCCCAGACCTTCTCTTACTCACTCTGTGACCTTAGGTAAGTTACTTACTTTCTCTTTGCCTCAGTTTCCTCATCTTTAAAATCAGGATTGAGAATCACCAACTTTCAGGGTGGTGGTTGTGAACACGGGACGAGCTGCTATGTGAAGTTGGCCCGCCCCAAAATGTATCTTTCTGACTCCCCAGTTGCTACTGGAGTGTTCATAGGCAGGGCCAAAGGAGGGTCTCCATTCCCTTCCCCATCCTGCCACCTGTCCCTGTGTTAGGGGCACTCGGCTCCTGCCAGAAGATGTAGCCTGTGTGGAGGGGCACCATGCCCACAGTGGCACTGCTCTGAGGCCTCGTGTTCCTCTCCTCCTCAATGCTGCCCACCCTACTCTTGACCACAGCCTGGCCCTGGCCCAGCTGGAATTCTGGTGATCTGCCCAAGCTAAGCAGGGGTGGCTTGGCTCCAGCAAGGGCTAAAGGTTCTTCATTTTGTTTTCTGCTTCAGCTTAACCACATGGGGTGGGTTGAGGGGGAGGGGAAGTGGCAAAGTGGGGAGAAGAAATGCACTGTGCCCACACTTCTTCCTACTCTGTCTCCCCCATGGCTGGGCACAGGCTGTGTACAGTCCAGCACTGTCCTCAGCCCCAGGAAAGTCTCCCACCCCAAGGGTCCCCTGCATGGTATCCCAGGGCATGGGAGTGAACTGCCTCTCTGTCTCTGCAGCACCTCCACCATTCCTCCAACTGTCCCCCTGCTTTTTATGTCCTTCCCTGGTTTAGCCTGTCCTGCCTGTTGAGTTCAATAGCTCTTCTCAGCACTTGCCACTTGCCTGTCCCTTCCCACGCTGGGTGCTGGGGGCACAGAGATGACTCAGGCCAGGGCTCTGCCCTCTGAGCGCTCATTTTATAGCACCAAGAGTACAGGCTGAACAGCACACAGCCCGAGCTGGACTCTCCACTCGGCCCCTTTTAAGCCATGTGATCTTGGGTCAACTACTTAACCTGAGTGTCCACTTCTTTATTTAAAAATTGGGGCCAAAGTACCTCCATTTAAAGGCCACTGTAAAAATGAACACAACCATGTATGTAAAGCTCTCAACTCAGGCACTGAGTGCACCGGGTGCTCAGTCTAGTCAGCCTGCCTTCCATTCCTCCATCCGTCCTTCTACCCATCCTCCCACATCCCTCCCTCCCTCCTTCCCTAGAGCCAGCTGCCTCTTCAGAGGAGAGGAGCAGGAAGAGATGGGTCTGCAGGTAGATGTGGAGCCCTCCCCAAGTTGGGGGCCCTAAGAGTCAGATGGGTCTGTGCAGGGCCCAACCCTGTGCTGGGTGGTGTGGATCGCAGACCAGCCATGGCTCTGCCTGCCAGGTGCTTTCTTTCAGAAGTAGATTGAGTCCTCTGACCTCCTTTTCCCTCTCCCCGTGGCTAATTAGGGCCGATTGTGGGCTCCTTTTTAGCTTTTCTTTTTCTGAACTTCCAACTGGCTTCTTTTTTCCTTCTCCAGGGCAGGGCTGGGGACACACTGGCAGGGCCAAGCTGAAGCCCCTGCCACCGCCAGGCCCTGTGCTAAGGAGGGGGAGAGCTGTCTATTGTGGATATGCCACGAGGGCTGCCGAGGCATGGAATGTGGAGTTGCCTCAACAAGGAACTGCTTCTTGATTGTTTAGGCTGCTGTCTATTGTCCTAAGTCCAAAAATATGTGGGGCAGCCAATAATCAATGTTCTGGCAAGCCTTCAAGAAAGTGATGAGCTCACAGAGATCCCAGGGAAATCAGAACTTTATTAGGGGTGGGAGATGCTACCCCAACCATACCTGAGGCTGAATGTTTTCTCTGCCATTTTGGAAAACAGTTGGGGAAATCTAGGGACCTAGATTGTGACCCACTGAGGGAAATCAGCACTATGTCCTCCTGGTAAATGGGCAACGAGAGGTTGGAGAGGAAGCGGGAAACCTCTAATTCTTGAGACCTAGGCTAGTGTAGCAAGAGATGGTCTGTCTGCAAAAAGCGGGGTTTTCTAGGGGTTCCTTCATGAGCTGGGAGCTCCAGCACTTCAGTGGTGGGAAATGAGTCCATTGTGAGTCCCAGGGCCAAGGATTAGCAACAAAGAGGGCTGAGACCCAAGGTGGGATTGAAACATCTTAAATCATTAAGAAAGGACTGAAACTGCAGTGCAATAAAGCTGCTCCAGCTGGGCAGAGAGAAGGGTGGTAGCAGCTGAAGCCAGGCAGGGCTGTCACTTACCGAGAAGCACAGATCAATGGAAAGGGTAGGCATGTCAGGGCGATGTCATATTGGAGCTCTGAGCAGAGCAGAGAAAGAGACAGGGGTAGGGTGATGGAGGCGGGGGGTGGGGCGCAGTGGTGCGGGAAGCAGAGGAGTCATCAGGAAGGCTTCCTGGAAGAAGAGTGTCACTATGAAGGTCAAGAAGTCTGCTGTCAAAAAGGTTCGGGAGGTAAACTGGAATTGGGCTCACCAACCATCTTGAGTGCCAGGTCCTGCGCTGTGGTTACCTCTGCATTCTAGGTGGGTGCTGAGGGTGTGATGCTGAACTACTCAGGCCAAGGTGTCCTCCATGCTCCAGCTCCAGCTCCAGCGGGTGGGAGGCTGCCACATGTTCTCATCACGCCTTCTCACCTGGAGCCGGAGCCTGCTGTCTGATGGTTCCTTTGCTAATGGCTTCCAGGTGTGTCCTTGCGCCCCTGGAGGGAGACATCCTGGAGGACACCCCCCCTACCCAGTTCCCACCCCTGTGGTCACCTTCAGCCACAGAACCTGAGCTGGCCTTGGGCAGGCCATTGTGTACTGGTGCAATCTCAC
The DNA here is from genome assembly GCF_009834535.1 of Camelus ferus. Lineage (NCBI taxonomy): Eukaryota > Metazoa > Chordata > Mammalia > Artiodactyla > Camelidae > Camelus > Camelus ferus. The sequence continues at coordinate 59,721,263 of NC_045705.1, forward strand.
TCCAGGTGGGAGGGGTATCAAAGGTCAGACTGCCTCCTTCTCTGATTGGCTGCTGATCTCTGAGCCCCGCTTCATTGTCATTTCTGGATCCTTGGTGCCTTTAGTGCATGGAACCCGGGGTAACATGAAAGTTGCCTGTGGAATAAGATAGTTGGATGGCCTGCATCTCTTTGGGGAGAGGGGTTGGCCTGTTTCCTCTTTGTGAGACTAACAGTGTCTGTGCCTATGGGTCTCCATGACTTTGGGCCTGTTTCTGCATATCTGTAACTCTCTGCGTGTCTGTCTTTGCAACTATTTGTCTCTATGTCTGAGACTATGGGTCTATGTGTTTCTCTGTGTATTTCACAACAAAGATTTCCTTGACAGTAACAACAAATTCCATCAGCATTTATTGTTTAATAAATGGAAGTCCAATATTGCCTTTTCTGCTTCACCTCCCTAAGGCCTTAAATTTTCATTCCAAAGTTATTTCCAGCCTAAATGGGTTGGGGGTGGGGATCTGATTAATGCTCTTCCGGGGGTGACTTGGACTCAGGAAGGAGAGAGGCTCATGGCTGATGAACTGCAAAGCAGCAGGGGTACCAGAAATCACTTCCCTGTGACTTGGAACAGTCCCCAAGCTCCAGACACCTTATAGTCCCTGGGTCTATCTTCTGGTACTCTCCTGGTCCAGGCTGGTCCAGGCTGACAATTGACCAGATGCTTGTGCTCCTGGACCAGAGCTTATATTGACCACCAGCTTTATCATCACCATCCTCACCATTACCTCTTCATCTCTACATCACTTCACTGCTACTATCACCACCATTACCATTATCACTCCTCCTACCAACATCACCACCACCACCATTATTACCATTGTGTCAGCATCAACATAACTGGTATACCTCAGTCATTGTCTCCATCAACACCACTACTCCATTACTAATGTTAGAGAGTTCAGGTTACTTTTCAATAGCTATTTTTTCTTCCTCTTCAGTAATAAGGACCACGACTTCTTGCTGGGAAAATTGCCCCCTTCCCAGTTAAAGGACTATAGTTTCCAGGCCCTTTGAAGCTATTTAGATGTGTCCATGCAATTGAAACTGCTGAGTGAAATTATGGGAAATGCCCATAAAGGGAAGGGACACCCTTATTTATCTTTTGCCTCCATCTGCTACTTGATGGCTGGTGCTCTAGCAGCCACTTTATACCACAAGAATGAGGAATATGCCTAGGAAAGGCAGACTAGGAGGCTGTAAGGAATACTGGTTTCTCAATGGAGAAACCATTCAGACCCTGGACTGCTATATATGGACTTTCTCTGATGAGAGAGTAAAAAATGAACTCCTATTTCCATATCACTGAAGAGATTGTTGTTTTGGGCATTCTGATGCATACAGCTAAACCTAATCCTAATTAGTATACATTATCTCATATTACTTTGCATTAAATAGTTCAGGCCAATGATCTGTATATGAAGGTGAGGGAGATAGGACATGAGGGGATGGGGTGAAGGGTGAGAGGCAGAAAGGAAGTGGGGGTGGGAGAGAAAGAGGCAGGGGGTGGGGAGAGAAACTGACTGAATTCCAGGACAGGGGAGCAATTCCTACCCTTGGGAAGTAGCCATTTTGAAACAGACAGTAGCAAGGACAGGCATTCAGCACCATGGACAGATCCTGGGAGGCAGTAATGAGGGAACAGGGCAGGAAAAGATGAGAAGTGTTTTGTGGTGGTGGTGATGGTTGTTTTCCCTCAAGGAATGTTCATTAACCCCCACTCTGTACCAGGCACTATGCCAGTATCTTGGATAAATACCAGGGCAAATTTCCACCACGTCCACATTGCTCCCAAGACCGGAGCAAGGAGATCAACATGCAAAGGCTCCCTAAAGAAGAAGGAAGGAACTGAAAAACCAATTGTGGGGTAGAACAAGAAGAATGCATGACAGGATAGACAGACAGTGAAGAATCGAGGACTCTGGGCTCCAGGCTAGAAGAGACTGAGTGGGTCAATTGGTCTGTGAATTAAAGGAGAGTGCAGCACTGGGTGAGAGTTAAAAGAAGTCAGTTCTCAGGCCCTTCTATTCCCCAGATACTACACCAAAGATTCCAATTTCTGGTCATAGGAATCTATGATACTGTGATTGTAGGAGTATGTGGAATCTGTGACTAAGATTCTACAATTCTAATTTAAGGCTTTGAATCAGTTATCTACTGCTGTGTAACAAACCACCCCCCAAAGATTAATGGCTTAAAACAGCAACCATTTTATTTGTTCACAATTCTGAGTCAGCAATTTGGGCTTGAGCCAGCAAGGTAGCTCTTCTGGTCTTATCTGGGGTCACCCAGGGAGGCAGAGTCAGCTGGAAGGTCATCTGGGAGCTGGTTGGTCTAGAACTTCAGCAGGATGGTTCCTTTCTGGTCTCTACCTCTAAGAGGCTTGCTTGGGTTTCCACACGTGGAGGTCTAAGGGGAGCAAAAAGGGGGGGTGCTCAGACACAAGCACTTTTTAATCCTCTGCTTGTATCACATTTGCTGATGTCTCAGTAGCCAAAGGAATTCACATGGCCAAACTGAAGTCAGTGTGGGAAGGGACAGCGTAAAAGACTGGATACTGATAGGTTTCATTGGGGAATATTAATATAACAACCTACCACATGGTCTAAGTGTTTCACCACCATTCATATTACCAACACCGTAAGAGTCTTATGTTCTGATTCCAACAGACTATGGTTCTCTGGCTCTCTGAGTCTTGTGGTTCTTAGAATTCAATGTTTTGATTCCAAGATTTTGTAATTTTAGAAGTAGAAGGCTTGGTACAGCTGAGGAGGACAGTGAGGACCCAAGCGGATGCAGGGGAAGTCAAGTAAAGTAAGGTCACTCCCAGATCTAAGTGGGAACCCACCTGTCTCTTTCATTCCCATCCCTAGAGCAGAGCAGTGGCATGAGCTGAGAATCAGAAAATCTAGATTATAGGCCCTGTTCCATCATTAGTCTGGGGTGACCCCAAGCACAGCATGTAACCTCCCAGTGTTCTCATATAACCAACAGAGATATCAATCCCTGTCTTCCAAATGACACAGAACAGTGGTGAAGCCAGGAGAACTGGGCCCACTAACTGCTATTATCAGGAGTCTGACCATGACACAGCTAGGAAGAGGGTTTTGCTCCCCTCTTCTCAAACTGCATCTATAGCTGCTGAGACCATGAGTTTTAAGGAAGCCAAGATTTAAATATGTTATTGCCCTTGGTCTGTCCTGACCTCTACCTGCAAAAGAAAGGAAGGAAGGGAAGGAGGAGAGGGGTTAGAGAGGGAAGGAATCCAACTCTGCTCCTTCTCCTTCCCCCTCCAGCCCCTGACTTACACTGGAATCCTGGGGCCAGACCCTGCCTGGCCTTGAGACTTAGTCTGCTCTGCTCTTTATTTCCCCAAGAAGAGGAGTATGGAGGCAAAAAGTAGCTCCATGAGAAGAGACTTAAACCAGGGCAGCAACTCATGAAATTTAACAGCTAGAGGGACCAATGGCAACACACAGGCTAAACCACCTTGTAGCACAGGTGAGGAAATAGAAGCCCAGAGAGGGACAGGGGCCGTTCACAGTCACATGGCTAGCCAGCAGCAGATCAAGACCAAAAGCCAGATGGGGACAGTCTCCTTTTCTAAATTTCAGTTTCCAATTCTAAACTGGGGCTAACAAGCCCAGCCTGGGGCACCACTTAGAAACTATAAAGCACAGTGCAGAGGTAGCAAGGAATCGGGCTTTTCCTGATGGCCTGAGCATCTGGGTGGAGGAGGGTGAGTAGAGGTGAGGGCAGGAGCACTTAAGACTTTCAGAGGACTCATCCAACTCATTTATTCTAGTCTTTCCCCAGAGGCCCAGGCCGCAGAGTAGAGGCGGGTATTAAATACCAGAAAGTTATTTAAAAGCCAGTTGCCTGCCCCACAAAAGCAGAGCTTGGCCTCTGCTGACTCAATGGAGAAAATGAATCTTGGGCCTATGGATTTTCCCGTGTCTTATGGCAATGGGGGGAGGCGGGAATGAGAAATGGGAACGGCAAAGCCTGCATTGGAGTTTTCCTCTCCCTGCCATGGCAGAAGCTATACAAGAGGAGAGAACCTGGGGCCTCCCCCACTACCTAATGACTGAGCTTCATCATGTCAGCCTACCGGGCTGCTCCTCCACCTACCTCAGGAAAGGGAGGCCAACATGAGGGCCACCAGGATAAAGGGATTGCAGGCTGCTACAGCGTAGGACTTAGGAGGACTCCAAACCATACTACTACTGCTTTATAGTTGAGGTGGGGCCAAGTTCAAGGTCACATATTGAGAAGGTGGGGCACCAACTTGGGCAAATCACAATATTACCTTCCCCTCCATGACCCCCATCCCTAAAAGGCCAAGAAGCAAAGGACTCACAAGCCCTCCAAGATCATGCTGCACACACACAGGCACACACAGCTTTGTAGACAGGGGAACAGAGCTGGAAAGGCAGACGTGCCCACAGGCTCTAGTAACTGAGTTGCCCCTGATTGACAAAGTGGAGCTGGAGGCAGATGGGGAAGGGCTACCTGCTGGGTGACCTCAGGGAAGTTGTAAAAACTCTCCAGGCTCCCTACCAAGGCTTAGTGGAGCTTACAGAGGGCAGGGCCTTTGCAGGGAGAAAAGGGGTCAAGTGTAGAAACTGGAGTTTGGGAGAGGGGACAACACCGTGGAAGGCTGAGAGGGGCTCTGAGGCCTGGTGGGATAATAAACTCAAGAATTGGGGTCCAGTGTGGCTGACGTGGGGAATTCTCAACATGGCACTGGGCAGAGGATCACTCTACCTGGGTGGGGCTGGAGTGCCTCACTGAGTCCTAAGGAAACCCTGAGGGCCTGAACTCTTTGTCCACAGGCTCCCTTGGGATCTGACCCAGTCACTCCCTAGAGAACCTAGGATGGGGAGGGCTGTGGCACAAGAGATAAGCAGGAAAACCGAGCTGCTGTCAGGCTCTGGTCCCAGTCGGCTGTGAAACCTTGGGGAAAGCATTTAACCTTTCTGGGCAGCTGTCTCCTGGTATAAAGTGTAGATGGGGGATCCTCACCTAGCCAGCTTCACAGGGATGGGTGGATGGAGCCAAAGATTTTTAAATCATTATTTCATTTAGTAAATGTTCCCTGGTGCCTTCTCCAAGCTGAGCTCTGAGCTGTGTGCTAACAACACAAGAAATCAGATGGGTCCTGAGCCACAGCTGCTGACAGTCAGGGAGCTCAGGGAAGCTCTGCCCTCTCTGATCACTAAGTGAAGTTCAAAGGAGAGCAAAGGAAGTCATGAAGGCTTCCTGGAGGGGACAAAACTCGTGCTGAGCCCTGAGAGACAGAGGGCTGGGCTGGAGAAACAGTCAAAGGGAGAGAGCACCCCATGTGGGGCAAACAGTGAGCAATCCCCTGGGTGCATCAGAGAATAAACACACAGTCTCAGATGCAATTGGAAACACATTTATTGAACACCTACTACATGCTGAACACTGACAACCCCAAGGTGGAGAGGGCTGTTCCTTCGGAGAACAGAGGCCCCCACATGGCTCACAGACTTGGTTCAGGGGAACTTGGACAGAGAAAGGGGACACTTGTACAAAGAGGGGAGGGCAGGGAGAAGGCAGAGTAGAAGCATACACAAAGGCAGCAACTGGAGACTCATTCTTTTTACAAACTACCATGAACTTGCAGTGTTGGGGGAGGAAGGAAGAAAACAGCAAAAAGACATGGAAGCTAATTAGTCCCAGAAAAGGGCAATGCCTTGTCCAGAGTCACATGGCAAAAGCATGGCATGAACCTAAGTAATATGGCTTTTCTTGATTCAAAACATTTTCCCTTCACATTATCACAACAGCTCTGAAAGGAACAGGAACGACAGGAACTCAGAAGCCCATCTACTTTGCAGAAGTAGAAGCTGACAGCCCAGAGGTAGAGAGAGGTTCAAGGTCACACCAGACCCACCCTGGCATCTGTTCTTGGCCTCAGCTTCCTGGGAGCAGGATGGGATTTCCCTGTGATGCTGGCCCCTCTCAGACACAGCTGCTACCTTGGATAAGGCCCTGAGTAAGGATCCTGGGGTCAGGTTTCCAAAGTCCTGAGAACTATAGGCTTTGGGGCAAGTCCCTGGCCCTGTGGTCTCAGATTCCCCATTTACGGAACACAGTCATTGCCTTGTTCTCTGGCACCTGATGGTCCTAGGTTCTCTGTGGATCTCCTTTCCCAAACTGAGGTATCTAGCACTGCCCTCCTCCTCACCCTCAAACAAAAGCTGCCTGCTAACCCTGCAGCTGTTTCCCAGGAGGGCCATCAGTCAATCAGGAACCAGCCACCATGGGGCCTGGGGAGGGGGTATCTGGCTTTAGCAGTTGGTCTGTCATTTCTTAAAGACTGGAGGCAGAGGGGCTCTATGCAGCAGGATAGTGAAGCAAAGATCTTTTCATTCATTCATTCATTCATTCATTCATTCATTCATTCATCTAAAAACATTTACTGCACAATCTCTTGTGCTAGTCCTTGTACTGGAAACAACAGTGAAGAGAACTCATGCCTCCCACTGGGGGAGATGTCAGAGCTGGGGCTTGGAGCTAGGGCTGGACGAGTACAAGAGCTGAGGGCCCAGCCCCAATGGCACCTGTTTGAGCTCTTAGGCCCATATGAGAAGACACCACACCCTGTTAATGTCACAGACCAAGGACATGGTGGAGGGCAGGAATGGGCTCAGAGTGTGTTCACCAACCTCTGGATGTATGTCCTTGCATGCATAGGTCTGTAGGCTTGCCCCTCAGAGAACACACCCAAAAATCTGCATGGTCCCAGAAGTATGAATGTTCAAATATGTATGTGCTTATGAATCTATGGACACATGAGGATGCACTCAAATCTATGCTCACATGTATGAACATATGCATGAATGAGCCTGCATGTAACTGCAAGAGGCAAATCTGAGCCTGCCTGGAACTATGCACAAGCTTCTGCAAGCCTTCTTCTGCATGTGTATGCACATCCAAGTGAGCTTGAGTGTTGATGTCCTCACATGTGGACACAGCTAGGTCTGTTCATGTGTTAAGCATGCATCTAAGAGTACACGTGCATGTACATCTGTACAGACATGTTCAATATGCATGTGCAAGTTACTTTTCTCATCTACCAATACCTGGGAGTGATGATAGGGACAGGGGAGAGAGAGGGAAGGGGAAGGGCAGGTGCCCCCACCCTCAGCATCAACATCCCTGGTCCTTAACACTGGCTCTTGCCTGAGACCCACGCCACCACAGGGTCTACTTCTTCTCCTTAAGTGGTATTGATCGGTTGGTCGTCAGTTAATTATAACTTCAGGGAAGAAGTCAACCCAACAACCATTCCTAATTCAAGAGAAAGAAACTGACTGATTCTTAGGTCGGGGGAGCCTCTATCTCAACCAGCTCTGCTGATACCAGAATGGCCCACAGATCAAGTGTCAGTCTCTCCAGCCTGAATAATTAATGCCAAGGCCAGAAGTGCTGCCTTCTCAGGAGCCTGTCTCTTTAAATCAGGTCTGGCGCTCTTAAGTTCTGGGGGGGGGGGAAGAATCCAGAACAACCCAAACCTATGAACAGCTCAGCACTGGCTCCCTCTGAGACCCCCGATTCCATGCTGCAAAATCTGCTCCTGTTCTCACAACCTCTGGAGCCCCAAACTCTCCTACCCGTCCACCATTTATAGGTGGGGTACCCTACAGGGGAGGAGGGGCAGTTGGTGGCATCCAACAACCCTAAGGTCCTGAGACCAGAACAACCTAGCAGGGTGCCCAGGTGCTAGGGCAGTGAGGGTCAGTAAAGAGCTGAATCACCAGACCCACAGAGTCCCAGAGCCTAGGAGAGTGAGTGGGGGTGGAGTCCAGCCTGGTGGAGGAAATACGATGGAAGAACTCCAGGCAGAGCAGCCAGTGAGTTGTGGGGGTGAGGGGAAGGAAGGAGGAGGGGATGTCACTGACTTCCTCAGGGGGGATGGGTTGAGGGTGGAGAAAACAGTGGTCTCAAAGAACTTGCAGGGGTTTTGACCCAGTCAGGCGTAAAGTAACGGGTCACAGAGGAGGGAACCGAGGCTGGGAATTTTCCAGTCTCTCCTAGCACAGCCCACTCCTTGATCATTGGGATTAGGAAGAGGCTGAAAAATGAGTAACTTTCTCATCCCACCCCTCATCCCTGCCTGCGCTTGTAGGAGAAACTAAAATTTAGTCTTTCCTCTAAATTCTCGCTCAGTGCTGCTGACCCACCTGCCGGCTCTCCCCGGCCCGGCCCTGCCCCGCCCCACACGTGCCAGAGAGGGAGGAGGAAGGAACCAGCTTAAACGCGGGGGATGGGGAGAGATGAGGAGGCAGCAAGTCAGAACCTCGGAAAGCCAAACTTCTCAGCAGTCCGGGAGCCGAGAAGGGGGAAGAGCAGCCAAAAGCAGCAGCCAAAAGCCCTGGTTTTTCGGGAGCCTCCCACTCCGCCTCTCCGCGAGGAGGGCGCGGAGACACCGCTGGGGGCGGAGGAGGAGGCCGGGAGGCGGGGAGGGGGGAGGCAAACCCTGCCCACTCGGCTCCGAGCCCTGAACGGCTGCAGAAGTCGGAGGCCGGTGCGCAGGGAGAGGAGGGCACCCGGGGCGGGGGGCTCGGCTCCCCGCCGGACCCCTCTAGCCCCAGCCAGGAAAGTGAAGGCTCTTCGGACTGTAAAGACAGCGGACGAGCCGACCGCGACCGCCAGACGCTGCGGGTCAAGGACTTGCCCCACCCGCCCCTCTCCCCGCCCCCAAGGCGCTCCGAACTCACTGGTGAGCGCGGCGGAACGGGCGCTGGATGCGGGGGCAGCCGCGATGGCCCCGCGCGTGGGACAGCCGGAGCACAGGTGCCCGCTGCTGCCTGGGCTGCTGCTCGTGGCAGCGGCGCTGAGCCGGCCCGCCGCACCCTGTCCCTTCCAGTGCTACTGCTTTGGCGGCCCCAAGCTGCTGTTGCGCTGCGCGTCCGGCGCGGAGCTCCGGCAGCCGCCGCGGGATGTGCCGCCGGACGCGCGCAACCTCACCATAGTGGGCGCCAACCTGACGGTGCTGCGCGCGGCCGCCTTCGCCGGCGGGGACGCGGACGGGGAGGAGGCGGCGGCGGGCGGCGTGCGCCTGCCTCTCCTGACGGCGCTGCGCCTCACGCACAACAGCATCGAGGTTGTGGAGGAAGGCGCATTCGACGGGCTGCCCAGTCTGGCGGCGCTCGACCTGAGCCACAACCCACTGCGAGCCCTGGGCGTCGGCGCCTTCCGCGGGCTGCCCGGGCTGCGCTCGCTGCAGCTCAACCATGCGCTGGCGCGGGGCGGCCCCGCGCTGCTGGCCTCGCTGGACGCGGCGCTCGCCCAGCTGGACGAGCTGCGCCTCCTCGGCCTGGCGGGCAATGCACTGAACCGCCTGCCGCCCGCCGCGCTGCGCCGGCCGCGCCTCGAGCAGCTGGACGCGAGCCTCAACTCTCTTACCGGCCTGGGCCCCGACGAGCTGCACGCGCTAGAGCGCGATGGCGGCCTTCCCGCGCCGCGCCTGCTGCTCGCGGACAATCCCCTGCGCTGCGGCTGCGCCGCGCGCCCCCTGCTGGCCTGGCTGCGCAACGCCACGGAGCGCGTACCCGACGCCCGGCGCCTGCGCTGCGCCGCCCCGCGGGCGCTGCACGATCGGCCTTTCCTGGAACTGGACGAGGCGCGGCTGCGCTGCGCCGACGGCGACACCGACGGTCGCGGGGAAGAAGTAGAACTCGCCAGTCCGGAGCTGGAAGCCTCCTACGTCTTCTTTGGGCTGGTTCTGGCGCTCATCGGCCTCATTTTCCTAATGGTGCTCTACCTAAACCGCCGCGGCATCCAGCGCTGGATGCGCAACTTGCGCGAGGCCTGCCGGGACCAGATGGAGGGCTACCACTACCGCTACGAGCAGGACGCCGACCCGCGCCGCGCTTCCGCCCCGGCCGTCCCAACAGGCTCTCGCGCCACTTCTCCGGGCTCTGGCCTCTGAACTTCTCCTGTTGAGACTTGGGGGCCGCCCCTGCCAGCTGACGACCTTACTGGGGCAGCCTGCCCCAAAGCCATGGTTGTCAGATACCCGCGAGCTTGGGGCTTTGAGATCTGCCCCTGACCGACCTGAGACCTTTGGATTATGGCATCTCGCCCACCCGGAGGCCCCAAGCTGTATTCCCTCTCCCCCAGCCTCTGAGACCTGTCACCATCAAAGACGCAGACACCCTCTTCTGATTCCAGAAATTCCATCCACCCATCCCAGGCTCTGACATCCCTCCTGAACCACCCAAAGCGCCTCCTTTTCAGGACTCACCCAGAGACCCTGTCCTTCAATCCCCAAACCCTGAGACTGCTTCCCTACCCTGTGCTTTAAGCCCAGACCTCTCAGGACTGAACATCCCCTAGACTACACTCCAGCTTAGAGCCCTCAGCTCCCTTCCAGAGCTCAGGGACCCTCACATCCCATTCTGGTCTCAGAAGCAGAGCATCCCCACCAGAAGGTTTTTGTGGAGTTTGAGCCTTTTTTTTCTCATCCCAGAGCTCTACCCTCTATCCTGCGTAGAGATCTGTATCCCGGAGCTCTGAGGGTTGGGCACTCTCCCCCAATCTGAGGATGTATTTCATACCTCCTACCACCCCAGCTTTGGCCCAGGCCCCTTTCTTCCTTGGCCCAGGCTTGAGGCTCAGTTCCTGTCTCTCCCATCCCAGGAACAGGCACACCCCGTTATAGCCTTAGTGTCTGGCCGATCCTCAGCCTTTCCCACTTTTGGCTCTGAGCCCCCAATACTCAATTCTTGTCTCCAATCTCAAACTCTCACCTCTTTGCTTGGATCTGAGTTTCATCCCCTACCCAAGTCTTAGGCTCTCAATTCCCCCCACACCTATTGCTTGCACTCAGTACCCACGCCTACCACTCCCTATGTCTGGGTCCAGTGAGGAATCCATCCCTGTGATATGCCCATCCCCCTTTCCTCCTAGGATGAGCTCTCCAGCCCTGCAAAACAGGCGCAGGTGCCAAGCACCCCCTCCAACCATATCAGCAGATCCCCATGGGGATCCTGGAGGAGAGAGTCCTGAGGGTGCAAAGTAGATGGTCTGGCCTCAGAACCAGGGTCACCTGACCATCTTGCTGAAGAGAAGGGTAGGGGAGGTCACCCCCACGGGCTGGGAGCTGCTGCCCACATGCTCTTTCCACCCATGTGACTCTTCTCCCCTGGGGAGTCCTTGCTGCCACCCCCCCCAACCCTGCCCCTGAATGCCTTCTGGAAGAGGAAGGAGGTCTCTTCTGTCTCAGGCACAACCTCTCCTGTCCAGGGTCAGAGCCTCAGCGCCCTGCCTTCTGCATGATCCCAAAGCACAATCGGTGAGTGGGGAGGGGGCTGCCTCTCCCTGACTCCCACCCCCTAGGTCAGGCAGAATGGCTGGCCTGTGCTGTCTCTGCACACAGGAAGTCACCCTTCTTCAATATACTGGCTTGAGGTCTGCATTCCCACCTCAACCTGAGAAATCTGGATCTCCCCTGGGCAGTTTTCTATAAAGTCTGCAATAATATCAGATACTCTGCTCTTTTAAGTGGTGCTATGTCATGGAAGTGTTGACCTTGGATTGTTGAAGGGGGTCAGAGGACACCAAGGAGAGCATTTTGGACCTTCTTGAGGTGAAGCAATGACCCTCGGTGTCTTCTCTCAGACTATAGGAGAAGAAATGGGCTCTGACTATATGTAGTAGGACTGAGGCTAGACACATGGAGGGACTTCCCATTGGGATAGCATTGCTCTCTAAGCCAGTTTGCTTTTTATCCTGAGATAGGCTTATCCACAGCCAGGGTAGGATCTTGTGCTTCCTCTGCATCCTCTTACCCACTGGTTCCATTACCGAGGTGGAGTTGGGAGTTATGGGGGAGATACAGCTGGACTGACAAACTAGCATCAGATGATACTATCAGGGAGAAAATTCAGGTACAGAGAATCAGAGGCAGTTAATTCAGACAGTAAAGAGGAGGGATCATATAACTTTGGCATCATCTCAGATGAATTACCTGATACTCAATTACGTACTGTGTCACACCATGCTCTCCTGGCTAGAAGGGTAAGAACTGCAGGAGTATATGAGAGGCTAGGGGGAGAGGCAGCCTAGTTGAGGGCGTTGGGGAGTGGTGGGTAAAATAACCCCCTGAGATATGCGGAGCAAGGAGGCAGATGAGTTGTGGGCCATTAGGACCAGGATAAGAGGCTATCTTCTGCCTCAAGGTCTCCAGGCTGGGTTATTTTACATCTAGGGTCTCAGAGCCCTAGAACCACATGGCAGAAGTCTAGAATTCTGGCATTTTAGAATCTTAGGGCTGTGTAGTTCTAGAATTTGTGTCTTCTAAACATTGATAGGGACCTCAGAAGTAATGTGGGAAGCCTCATAAGCTGTCAACAAAGAGCACCCTCTCTTGATGAGGAGCTCACTCCCTGTCCTGGGAGCATCCCTCTCAGTGCTAGAGAAATCTGCCTGGGACTCCTTGACACTCCCAGTTTGCCTTGAGGCAAGGAGCACACCTCACCCCAGGACAGCTCTTCACAGAGTGGTTGGTCCTGCGTCAGTGTCCATATCTTCTCCCAGCAAATTCCTTACCCCTTCTTCCAGTCATCTCTCATGAAAAGGGGTTAAATTCTCTTGAAGCATTTCCATCCATCCATGACCTTCAAAGGGTGCTCTGCGCATCCTGCAGGACAAAATAGTGATGGTCTCCCTAATACAGGTTAGAGAACTGTGTCTCTAAAAGGTCACCTCCCCAGTTCCAAAGACATGTCCTCTGATAATGTAGCCTAATACTGCAGTAAGTCCTAGCAAATGAAACATGCTACTAGCTGTGGGTTCATTGTCAGCAACAATCTTTGAGGGTTAAATACCAAATCAATAGTTGTCAAAAAATCAATAATTGAAGCCTAATGTATGCCAACTGACATTTAACCTTAGTACCATTCACTGATTCTCATCAAATGTCTCTGAGCTGCTACCCTTCTTGCAGCCTGTCAGTGGCCTTTGGCTTTATGAGACTCTCAGCAGGTTCCCAGGGCCCCCAGCCTTGCCTCCTCTGCAAATCCAGCCATTCACTTAGTCTCTATTGAATACAACTTTGCCAGTCCTAGAAAAGCTAATGACCTTGGGAGAAATTATATTCATTCAAGTTCTAGAGAAAAGAGGTGCCAGGAAACCATGAGAGCTCAGAGTAAGGGCTCTCAACCAAGCTTAGGGAAGCTTCTTAAAGTCACATTTGAGCAGGGTTTTGAAGGATGAGCAGGAGTTTGAAGAACAGAGAAAGATCAGAAGTATCAGCTTGTGCAAAGTCCTGGAGGCAGGAAGATCCTGTTAGTCTGAGAATTTGAGAAGACCATTAATGGTTGGGGGTAGATGGGACAGTGTGTGTGGGTAAGGTGATTCTGTGTTCCCTTCATTCTCCCCTGGGAGGCACTCAAGGGACTTCCACCTTCAGAAAAGAAGACAGGGAAGTGGGAAGGTGTGATATGTGGACCAGGAGAACTGCATGGTGCCTCTTACTTGTGCCTTCCTTCTGCCCATCCTTTTTGTGCCAGGCCTCATGCCAAGCAATGAAGACAGAGAGAGGAGTCAGAGCTAAGACCACGGGAGGCCAGATGAACTAGGGGGTAAGGGAAGGGGCCACGGAGAGGCCTTGCAGGAAAAGGTGAGATGGAGGAGTCTGACTGGCCCTCCCCTTACACCCTGATGTCACCCACCCACTCCAGACCCTCTCTCAGCAGTGCCAGGGACCGGCTAAATGTCTAGTCTCCCCCCAATCAGATGTTATGAATGCTGCTGAAGTTGTGGGTGGGCAGGGGACTGCAAGGGCAAAGCTGGGGCGGGGTGGGGTATGGAACCCCGTCTAGGATGTGCCCTTAAAGAGCAGGTACGATGGAGAGCAGGGAAAGGGGGAGAGAAAAGTTGTGTGACTGTCAGAAATGTGATAGACATGAAAGCAGTTCTGCTCCAAGAAACATGTCCGACTTCCTGGAGTTCTGTGAACCTGTGAAAACTGAAATTTCCTCTCAAAAACAAAGAGATACCATGATCACCATCTCCTTGAGAAGACTTTTACTTCTGCGACCCTTTTCCTACTCACGCTCCTCAAGTCTGAGTGGGAGCCAGTGAGGGCCCAGCTGGAGTCCAGAGGACTGAGTTTCAGTCTGAGCTCAGCATGACTTGCCGTGTCATCTGGTCCCTAATCAGTTGGAAACATTGGTTAGGCCCTACACTGTGCTGGGTGCTGGGGATTCAGCCGTGAACACGGCAGAGCCGGCGCCTGCCTTCCTGGCCCAGTCTGACCCTGACTGTGGACATCCCCCGCCCCTCTCTGGCTCCAGGTTCCTTCTGTCCAGGCTGGGGCTGGACTTGTGACCTCCAGAGGCACTGCCGGCTCTCACTGAGGTCCATCTCCTTCTTCATTAAAGTCTCTGCCCGGCAGACTCACGGCCCTAATTTATGGGCATGGCCTTTCCTGGACTGGGAGAAGTGATGGGGGCAGTTAATATTCCTGTGGTAATGGTTTGGCTGCCTTCAGAGTCCCCTCCTCCACCCCTCACCCCTCCCTCACTGCCCCCACCCTCTTCCCTCAGCACTGCCCCAGGGCAGTTTGCCTGGTACCATGCATAGCACCTCAACTAACCCTTCAGTGTCCTGGTGGGGAAGTTGAGGCCCAGAGAGTGCAGGAAGCCCATCCAGGTCACACATCATGTCTGGAGCAGAGCAGATCCAGAGTTCAGGATGCCCCCTGCAGACATCTCTACCCTGCTCTGGGTCTGAGTGTCTGACAGGGCTGCCCCACTTCCTGACTCTGTGTCTGTACACCCGTGATCATTGCCTCCTGCGGCCAGGCCTGTGGTGGCCTCAAGATAGGAAAAAGAAAGCCAACAAGGAAGGAGTGGGGAGTTCTCTTCAGCTCTCTTCATCAACAGCTTCCAGCAGGTCCCAGAAACCTGCTCTAGCCCCTTGCAGGCAGAAATCCTGATGAGGGATCCTTCTTGAAGGGAGGGGTGTCTCTACCTGTCTCTGAGAGGAGAAAGGGGTTTGTTCTGGACCCCTAAGCTCTGAGGTTCCCCTGCATGAAACTCATACTTCCTGAGCCCCTCCTCTCTGCTGAGCACCTGCTGAGATGGACCAGATCTGGCTCCTGTGCTCAGTAAAGATGTGATAATGGAGGCATGGAGGGCCCCTAACTAGGGTGACCATCCAAAATAGGAGACTTTGGAGAGTGAAAGGGACCGCTACAAGTAATTACACTGGGACAAGAATAAGGTAGGACTGTACCAGGCTGGAGGGCCCTGGACTCCAGTGAATTTTGACAAGACCTGGTGGGGAAAAGAAAAAGTGCTAGACTGCTAGACTAGCTAGTCTACCAGCACTGTATAGCTAATACACTCCCTGTCCTTGACTCTGTCCTCCAGCCATGCTAAACAACTTCTTGAATGCTATTCACCAGCCACACCAAACTACTCAGGTTTTAAAATGGAGCCCAGCTATTCCAGGCCCCATACCTTTGCTCACACAGTACCCTCTGCCCAGGAAGCCTTTCCCACACAGAGGGCAGCAGGACAGCTCAAGAGCCCCCTCTGCTTTCCTGACCTCACTGTCTTCTTCCTGTCACTGGATCCCCCAGACCTTCATTTGTGCTGATTGGTTTTCTGGCCCATTATCTGCACCAGACGCTCCCCCACGGGGCTGGGTCCAGTTCCTTTCTGGGTCCCCATTCCTGGTGCATAGAGATTTGTGAGCACTGTCCCTGCCCCGCAGAAATCCGAAACACAGAGGAAGAGGCATCACGCAGGGCTCAAGGCCTCTGTCTGCTGCATGTCAGATGCCTGCTCCCTTTAACTCCCACAACCTCTCAGCTCATTGAACTGAGGCTGCGATTGTAGAAGATGCCTGCATGGCCATCCTTGTTACTGTTCAATAAAGTGAGAAAACAAAGAAAATGCAGCTTTAGAATATGTAATCATGTAAAACATAATTTAGCTTTAGCTTTTCAACTTTACTTTTTATCACAATTATAGCTTTCTGGCCCTCCATTGGGAGTACTTGTCCAGCGTCCTGTCTGGACAACATCGGCCATTGACTGGCTCAGCCCATCACGGCCTTGGTTTCTTGACCCAGGGAGCTGCAGCGACATCTGTTGGCCAATTTGTGTAAGAGCGGAACCAGCTAAAAAAAAATTTTTTTTTTTTTTGCATACATGCACTATCTGCTGATGAATATGGGAACGTTCCTTCTTCCTTTTTGACATGATCCATTCAGCAAGTATTTTATCAAGTGCCTATGATGTGCCAAGCTCTATTCTAGGAAGAAGCTGGGGGTTGTTCTAAGCACTTTACATACATTAACTCATTTTAGTCTGATGGCAATTCTGTAAAGTAGGTATTATTATTCCTACTTTACAAATGAAGAAAGTAAGGTACATAAGATAGATGATCAATTTGTTCAAGGTCACACTGTGAGTAAGGGCTTAGAACTCAGAGCTCATGTGCTTAGACTATAAGCAAGTAAATAAACAAGAAAGATACTTCTTATGAGGGAAATAGAATGATGTAAGAGTGATGGGGAAGTGTGTCCTCTGAATGGGGTAGTCAGGCAGGCTCCTGTGAGAAGGTGGCTTACCCTGAAGAATGGGAAGGAAAGAGCTCTGTAAAGAGCCTAGGAAAAGTCAATCCAGGCAGAAGAAACGGTGAACGCAAAAGTGCTGAGACTGAATATTCAAATACGAGATGGGAGGCCAGTTCTGGCCATTCTACCCCTAAATACCCCTCCAATCGGTCCTTCTTCTTCCCCCAGCTGATCCCAGCCTCTACCTCTATCAGCTGGGTCCCTGCCCCGCTCCTCCCTGATCCCTCCACTTCCAGCTTCCCCTTTTGGCCTGTCCTCTGCAGTACAGCTGCCAGGGTGATCCTAAAAATGCATAAATCTGATCCATCTCACTGCCCCACTTAAAACCTGTTCCACTGTCTTCTGGACAAACAAACAAACAAAAAACCAAGCTCTTTGGATTGATTATCTGTAACCTCCCTCCCTATGGCTATGGTCTGGTCCCATGACATGTTAGCTCTTCTGGTTCCCTTCATTTTGTAACCACATCAAAGTCCTTACAGTTCCCTGAAGGTCCCGGGTTGTCTCACCCCAAGGCTCCCCATGTGCTACCCCTTCTACCTGAAATACTCATAAGCCTCTCTTCACCTGCCTAACTGTTCTCATCCTTCAAAACTCAGCCAAAGCAATTCCTCCTCTAGGAAGTCTGTCTCATTTCCCATCTCACTCACCCCAGCTAACTGTGATGGTCCCTCTCTGGTGCTCTCCTGGCATGCCATGAGTACATGTCAGCACAAATCCACAAGAGAGAAGAGAAATAAAAGGGAAATTTACTCCATGCAGGTAACTACCCCAAATTTTTACTCCCCTGCACCATCTACCTGCTTTTGTTTAATTTTCAGAATCATCAGGAAGTTGTGTTTTGTATTTTTGTTCAGTTTTTATGTAATCAGTAGGAGGGATCGGCTGTAGTGGACTTACTCTGTCTTGGCCAGAATTTGAAACTCCTACATAGTTAATTTTAAGTTGTTGTAATTTTTAAAAGCTAAGAGAAATGAAGTCTCAAAACACCATGAAGACTGTGACAGCAGGAGAAAAGCTCAAAGCTAAGAGGCAAAAACAAATACCTCTCCCATGTTTAGAGTCCTATTTAGATGTCAGGCCACTCCTTCTAAATTGTGGTATCCAGGCCAACAGGATTATTTCTATTTTTTTTTTTTTTTTGAATGAGAAGATTAAGGAAGAGCTGGTGATTTGCCTATTTGGTCTCAGATCTAATCCCCTGTCATTCTCCTGCTCTGTATTGCAGGGTATTGACCATTGCAAACTACATTTCCCAAGATTCTTTGAAAATTGGCTTTTAATTAGAGCCTGCCAATAGGGGGGCGAGAAGAGAGGAGAAACCAGAGTACTTCTCCCACTCTCTCTGCTTTGGGCAGCATCCCAGCGACAGCTGTGTTTCTTCTGTGTTCTATTCTTCGTATACCATCTCCCTCAACATCCCTGCTGGGCTGCCCTGGTCCCCAGCTCGGTAAAAC
Source organism: Camelus ferus (assembly GCF_009834535.1). Classification (NCBI taxonomy): domain Eukaryota; kingdom Metazoa; phylum Chordata; class Mammalia; order Artiodactyla; family Camelidae; genus Camelus; species Camelus ferus. The sequence continues at coordinate 59,739,384 of NC_045705.1, forward strand.
CACCTCCTCTCTCTGTCCTTCCACAGTACAGGGGGTAGTGGTTTCCCACTGTACCTGATCTCCGGGTTGTCCTACATCCCATTTCCCCTTTCAACCCTTGCAACATTTTTATATCCAGTTTCTTTGATTAGATTCCTGTACTGAAATACTGGCATAGGCTGCAAGGGAGCATCAGAGGAAACAGACCAACTTCTGGCCAGTTAGGAGGGCAATGCATTGATCTAAGTTGCACATTATCTTACAGGAATGTGAAAAATTGTTTTATCTATATAACCAATTTTCTAGGAAAGTCATCTTATAATCAGCAGCATCATCCTTTTGTTTTAATACAGTACCCTGTCATTTAGGATTCTGAATCTTCCTCACCTGTATCACCACTCCTCCCATGTGTTCTTTTAGAACAGGCAGTGGGTAAGTTGTGGAAAATGGAAGTGACTTCGGGGAGACCCAGCAGAGCAGGAGATGAGAACTGAATAAGAACCAGGGCTGGGACAAAGGCAGGACTCCAGCAGTAGTCAGTGCTGCCAAAGAGAAGGTGGGATGGCTTCACCCCAGGACCAAACCAGGGGTCATGGGATCCAGTGGTGTCTGAGTGGGATCACAGGTTTGGCAATTTCCCCAGGCCATATGGCTGGTAAATGGCAGTGAGGGGAGGAGAAAGCTTCCTGGCAGTCTCCAGAAGGGGGTACGGAAACCAGGTTGGAGTTGGGGCAACACCTGACCCAGCCACAGGCCCCATCGCTGGTCCAGGGCAGCAGGCCCAGCATTTGCTGGTCTATGTCCTGCTGTGGGCTTATGAGATAGAAATAAAAGCACAGCCAACATTTCTCACAAAAGACCTTTAATGGTCTCCTATTTATGATCCCTTTGTTCATTTGTCCTGTTAGAGCTGAATAAACTGTAATAACTTATCTGACATAATAAGGAATGCCATAGGTTCAACAGATAAACCTGGCAGGTGGTCCAGGAATAAGGGCATCACAAAAGAGTCACTCAACAAAAGGGCCACAGACCTGGAGGCCCATCCCAGTTGCTTGTCCCTCCCCACACCCAGGATCCACACACAGTTCCAGGCTCAATCAGGCTCCCACTGGGAAGGAAGAGGCATCCACCAACCCTCAGCATCTGTGGCTAGACCCTAACACTGAGCAGTGGTGCCCCGGGAAGATGGTGTATCCTACGCTCATCCCGCCAAGTGCTCTGCTGATCTGCAGGGCAGACTGTGACCACATCCCGAGTTTGTGACCCCTCCTTCATACCCACTTATCTAGACACTTGTAGTAATCCCTCTGAGGTGGGCAGAGCCCTGGTACTATCATCTTACACAAGGGGAAACTGAGGTCAGGTTCCCAGAGGCACACTCACACTGAACGGACAACACCAGTTGGCACTTCTTCTCCCATGCCACATGGCTTGCTGTACCCTGAGTCTCACATTTTCACCTGAAATGCCCAGAGTCAGGGACAGGCAAGATTCTATGCCAAGGGCTGGGTCCCCAAAGTGCCCACCTCTTCATCAACCCTGGTGAGGGACTTGGGCAGAGGGGCAGGCCAGCAGGGAGAGAATTGGGGGGCTATGGGTGGGGAACCAGCCTCTCTTCAGGCACCCTCCTGTTGCCACACACTCAGTTGACCATAAATATGGGAACGGAGTCTTATTAGAATTGCTCAAAGGAAATTTGCTTCTTAAAAGGTCTCTGTAATCTTGCCTTCATAGGAGGGACTTGTGTCATAAAGTCCTCCCTCAGCATTTCTTTTATGAAACCAAGACTTCCATCCACCTGGCTGTACTAAAGAGGAAACTGACTCTAGTTTATCCTCCCATTACATTGCTCCTCTGTCATCTCATTGGCCTGGGCCAGGGAAGAGGGATGTCACACTGGGGCACAGATGCAAGTCCTGAGAGGGGGTTGGGCCTCTTTGCTTCCTCCACCATCCCCCACGTTGCATGGGCCAATATCAGGGCCAAGACCCATCCTCACAGCACCAGGCCCCTGCCCAAATCAAACCGAAGCCAGAGCTTCAGGGGGAGTGGGGACTACAAAGCCATCAAATGTGTACGTGTGTGTGTGTGTGTGAATAAGCAAATGCGTGGGACTGGGTCTGTGACCCAAGTTCCAATACAAAGATACTTCGCATTGGAATGCTAGAGCCATTCCAACATGAAAAGCCAGAATAGAACCTGTGCTTGCTGGTCTAAGATCAAACCTCAGAATAGTGGTTTGAAGAAGTTTTTCTTCAGAAGAAAGTTTGAAAGTGAAACCTCAACAGGCAAGACAGATAAAAGCGGCATTGTCCTGGTGGAAGTAGGAATGGGGGGAGGGCTGGAGACCTATCCTTTGCCTCCACCCTCATCTTCCCACCTTAGCAGCCCCTGACAAAGCTCTGTGGAACACCAGGGGTTCCACAGCACCTGATTTGAAAACCAGTGTGTCAGAGTCTATAGATCATGGGTCCTGGGGACCTGTGCTTGACTTCCCTTTTGGGGTGAAGACTTGGGAGTGAGTGACGGGGGACGATGTTCCCCTCTGTGGGCCTCTCTTTGAAGCCGCTGTGCATTGAGCTTACAGGGGAGTGGCAGAGGTGGGGATCCAGCCCCACAGGTAGGCCATTTCAGTCCTGGAGAGAGGACAAAAGTGATGGAGCTGCCTGGGCCAGGAGAGCAAAGTCCTAGGCCCAATGCAGGCTTATGCACGAGGGTTGGGGGAGTCTGTTTTGGTCCTTGTTGACTTAAAAAGAAAAACATCAGAACAGATATGGGCTTACATCCATGAGATCCTATAAGAGTTTAAGGTTGGGGCCTAATGCCTCCCTCCGAGATGGATGGAGAATGCCCAGCCCCAGTCGCTGGCAGGAGGGAAGCTGCCTTTGTGGGCTGCTGAAACCACTGGGGATGGGTCAGCAGGGGCTCAGCTCTCAGAGTTAAGAAGCCTGGGTTTCCCCTAGACCCAAATCTCTCCCAAGCATCACCAAGAAGTGACAATTGGCAGCTCTGGTTGATCCTAGAGGGGCCTTGTAATCTGAAGGGAAGGGGCAGGCAGTTTCTGATCCACCTCATGCTTGGGGTTCTCTCATGGGGTAGAGGGGGTTTCAGCCTCTCCTGGGCCTGGGGGCTGGAGGCTCTTCCTAACCTGGGATCAGAGCCAAGGCATCCAAGATGCACCCCCACCTCCCAATCACTGACACTCTCCATGTCTTGTCTGTCCTGGCTGCTGGGACCACTGCCTGTGGGCATGGCATTCCTGAAGAGAATCTGAATTTCCCTCTCAGCTGGGTCACTGAAGCCAAACTGGTCGCATCTCGTTCTGGTTGACCTCAGCATAAGGGAGAGGGGGCAAGAGATGAAGACAGGTGGGAGGAGGCCTCAGCCCACAGCAAACTTCCTGTGTGACCCTAGGCTACTCCTGCATGATGGCAGGAAACTTACAGAGCTGACTTTCGTCGCCACTGATTTTCATCTCCACTGACTTTCATCTCCTTTGGGCCTCACAGATTCCTTGAGTCAGGCAGGGAAGGGATTACTGTCCCATTTTCCAGTTAGGGAAACCAAGATCAAGAGGTTGAATGAGTCGCTCAAGGCTACTCAGCTAGGTAGTGACAACCGGAACAGAGAAGCATTGTGGACTTCCAGGCCAGCGTGCTTTTTACTGCACCATGTGGGAACCAGCTTGTCAGCAACTCCCCCAACTGAATCAACACCCCAAGCAAGCCCACTCTCACTGGTCCAGGCTCTGAGGCTGAGGAGGTCTGTGGAGTCCAGCCAAAGAACTCAGTCCTTCTCTCCACAGGGACTGAACTCTTCTCATGGTTGGAAGGCTTAGGAAGTCCCGCTGGCCTTCTGCCTGCATACTTTCACCCCGGGCCATGCTCTTCCCTCCTGCCCAGACTACTATCTACATGTCACCCACCTGGCCTACTGGAAAGTCCCAGTGTGGAGCTGCATGGCCAGCCCAAGCCCCAGATGTGTGGACAGAGAAAGCCAGTACTGTGGGCTGGTGCCAGGGGACCAGTTTGGCTCCCTGACTCCCAATTTCACTCCACGGGCTCACCTGCACAGGCTGACTCCAGATGGAGAGAGGCCCTGCAGAGAAGGACTCAGTTGTGCATGGGTGGCTCTGGGCAGCAGGATCTGGAGCTAACCAGAAGCTTGGAAACATGATCTGGGCCTTTCTCTCAGGAAGAAGCTTTAGTGTCCCACTGGGCTACAGCACATGGATGTGCAGGAGGGTGCCCAGCCCAGGGGCAAGTGGGGCTAAACTCCAGCCAATGACCACTCAAGAAGCTGTGCATTTCAACATGGGTTCAATCCACATGGAAGGGGCACCATTTCTAATTCAGATCAAGGCACTATACAGACTAGCAGCAACCATGGAGCCCTGAATGCAATGCCTTCCCCGTTACTTCCCCCTGTAACTTTCCCTTGATCATAAGCTTTCCAAGGACAGGTGCTGGGACCAACCCAACTCTGTCTCCAGTGCTCAGCACAGAGTGGAGAAGTTGTCAGGCAAGGATGGTTAAGCCAAATTCAAATGATCTTGACTACTGCCCTTCTGTAGTTCTGGGTCCAAAGAGTAAATAAAAGATTAAATGGGTCCGCGATGCTTCTTACAGCTGGAGAAACTTCAGTTCAGCACTAGGATAAACCCAAAAGGGTGAGTGTGATATTCAAGTGGAAAGAGGTCAAGAAACCAGCCTGACAAAGCTTTTGTGTGACCAGGTTAGAAGAGGTCATTTTGTAGGTGAGTGATCACTCCAAATCCTAAATGGTCATGTACCAGCCCTAAAGGTTCCAGAAGACGACCCTGGAGAGCATATGCTTACCATGCGTTGTTCCAAAACTTCATCAACTCTACAGCTGCCTAAATGAGGTGCAAACTGCCCAGCAAGCTCTGGAAGGGGGCTGTACGCAGCTGGGACCGCCGAACTGGCCAGAGAAGTTTGTCTGCCCCGAGCTGACTTGGTTCTGACCTGGGGTAGGGGTCCCGAGGGTTGCGTCTTCATGAGATCCAAAAGGGAAGGGCTAGGGTGCAGGGCCAGGCGTGTGAACTGGGTAATTTCACGGTGGAAAGTGGTTATAAAGTCCACCTCAGGAGAGGCTGGACTGTAAAGTACTGAAATCCAGCCTGTATATTAAAATTTTGTTGTCTCCCTTTTCACAAATATGGGACAAGGATAGAAGGGAACAAGAGATCCCTTTGCCCTGCTAATCAATATATTTGCTTGGGTATAAGGCCAACTTCAGGACATCCAAAGCGAGTGTGAAGGTCCTAGCACAGCCCCTCCCCCAAGCCTCGGCTACAAGCTCTGGCCTTCGGTGGTGCTGGAGCCCTGGGGCCAGGTGGTGCGTGCTGGCTTGACATCAGGCAACACCCACAGGGACCCAAGAAGGACCCTTCTCAGGGCTGAAGCTGTACAGGTGGTGGTGCTAACAGCTCTCCAAGGCACTTCCTGGGGCCCAGTGAATCCTCGACGGTGGCAGACAGACCGGAGTCAGTGGCTCTGGCTCTGCCCACCAGAACAGAAGCTTTAATGTTCACAAATTCTTGGAGGCAGAGCTGGGAGAGTCCTTTGTGATCATCTAGTCAAACCCCTTGGCTTTCTTGCTAAAGAACTGAGACCCAGAGAGGAAAAGAAACTTGCCCAAGATCACACAGTAAGTGGGCATCAAAGGCCAGACAAGAACAGATACCTTTTAACACTTCCTGCCTCATCATCTGCCTGCTCCATTGCCTTGGAAATGCCCCACATCCCCATCACACCAACACCAGCCAGTGGGTACTGGATACCCATGACACTGGTAACTACTTGGGGGGGGGGGTGGGTCATCAACTCCCCAGGGACACAAAGGAGTCCCCCTTCCTTTTAGGTGAGGACATGTCGATGGACCTGCCACCTTCTGGGGAAGGATTCCCTTTGCCAGTGGGCACAGTGGCCTCAGGTGCTCTCTCCTAGCCTGCAGGGCCAGCCCAGCCTAGCCCTGGAGAACCGCAAGGGCAGGAGGACACCGGTGGCCCCAGCCCCTCTGGCCCTCCACTCTTGCTCCTGCAGGATTCCTGATCCCTCATAAGTCTACAAAGGAAGGGAGTGGGCAGACTCTCATCTTCCCACCCGGCCCCCATCTCCCAGGCAACCTCTTCAGGAGCTTGGTGCTTTCTAAAGAACTGTCCCTTCTCTCTCTCTCTGCATGTCTGTGGACAGGACACACACATAAGATGAAAGACAGCTGGGCTATCACATCCTGATGATACTGAAGTAGAACTTGGGCTAATTCACACAATTTGCCTTAGACTAGGTAACTGCTGGTAAGAAAGTCCAATTGCTTTTCTCCACACCTGGGGTCTACAAACCTTCACCAATGTCACTGTCAGTCACAGAGGAACATGGGGTGGAGACAGGGGAGGAAGGGGAGAGGTGTTTGGTGGGTTCAAACTGCAAAAACAACTACATGGAGAATCTATCCACAGGTCTGCCCCTCCCAGCCAGAGGAGGGTGGCCTTCAATGCAGTCACGTTTTAGCTGCCAGAACTGTGTTAATCATCTGCGACAGTAGACATCCTCTCATGTGTCTTGAGCCCCCATCCCCACCCATCCAAGCCCTCGTGCCCCATTCTCCTGTTTCTACTCCCCATCCAAAGTCAAACTCAGAGCCGTGGTGGCTTTCCTGGGGGTCAACAGGAAAAGAGAGGGGGATGGAGAGGTGACTGCAGTGAGGGGGTGAAGGTGGTGCATGTGGCCCTGCTGGCATGGTGATGTGGGCCAATCCTGAGGCCAGAGGTTCACCACCATGACCTGGAAGACCACTGGGCCCCCTGGAAGAAACTGGAAGAACAAAGGGGAGGGGGAACCAGGACAGGAAGTAGACAAACAAGCATCCTAGTGCGTGAGAGTGGACCTGGAGCCGCCCAGAGGGAGAGCCAGCCCCAGTCTATCTGTCGTTGAGCTGTGGAGAGCCGGTACCATCCTCCTCTTCCTCCTTGTCGTCCTTCACACCCTTCAGTCTCTGGCGGGCAAAGTCCTCAAACACAATGTCGTCATCGCTGGTGGGAAAGACAAGGAAAATGGGTGTGTGTGCAGGGCAGGGAGAGGAGGCTTAACCAGAGGGGTCAGAGGGCCAGCCCAGCCAGGTGGGGCTCAGAGGCTGGACTCTGGGGCTGGCCTCAGGCAGAAAGGCTTGTTAAGCTGGCACATCTGGATAGCCATCTGTGGCAGTGGGACTGGCCAGTTGTGGCAATACCAGAGGGAGGCATGAGTTTGCCGTTCATGGAAAATGACCCAGTTCTTGAGGAGCTGGGGTTGGGAGACATATTAAATGAGGGGTGGGTGGTGTGGCTGGGCTAGGGCCAGAGGAGGACCTTATTCTCACTGTGAGAGACCAGGCCACCAGTAGTTTCACAGCATATTCTGAATCTCCCAAGAACAAGCCCAAGAAAACCCACTCACCCACCCAAAGAACTGCCCTCAGGAAACATTCCTGTTTTCTGCACAGGAAGAGTGGGCTTGGCTTGAAAGAGAAAACCACGAAGGCCCTTTCTGCAGGGAAGTGTCAGCTCACATTCTATGGTGAGGGAACTCGGATAAGTCAGGGTCTGCTTCAGGGGGAGAGGGGACAGAGTCGGGGGGAGATTGGGGTGAGGGGCAAATCTAAATAGCAGGGCAGAGAAAAGGTGGGTGGGTAAAGAGGGTGCCTGAGTGGGACTTCAGGGCAAAGAGCTGCTTCTAAGAACAGTGACTTCTCTTCTACCATAAAACACGTCCACATAGGCCCACCCAAGGCCCCAGCCCCACAGAATTCAGTCAGCTGCATGGGGTGTCCTCGTAGCTGACTTAAGACCCCCTATCCCAAATATCTCCTGGTGGACAAAGGAAGGGCAGATTTGGAACTGGAGTAAGAAAGCTGCTTGGCCCTGGAGATGCTTTGTGATGTCCACCCAGGTCCTCCTGCTCTGGCCACTGTCCAGTGATGCATTGGAAATCCACATTGGTCCTCAGGAGTCAGAAGCAACAAGATTCCCCAGAGTCTTCCCCACCCCACAGCCTGATTCCACTGGCTGGGCGCGGGCAAGGCAGGATAGCCCCAGCCCAGGGCCACAAACCAGCCCTGTGACAGCCGAGCCGGTGCTGTGGATGGACGAACAGACTGACGGACTGACGGACGTGCAGGGACGAGGGAGGAAGACAGACCCCACCAAGGCAGGAGGAAGAGGAACAGGCACCGAGGGTCCTTCAAGTCACATGCAGGCAAGCAGGTTGCTGAAGAGGTGAGCAGAGGCAGCTCTCAGCAAACAGAGTTAGACCAGCTGCTCTTCAGGGGTTAATAAGCATAAATGCAAATAACCTGGTAGCCCTGCCCACCACCCAAGATCTGCCCCCCAGACATCTGCTCAAGGTTTGGCTTACTTGGTGTCAAGTTCTATGAGATTGGTATCTACCGGCGCCTCGTTCTCTGTAACTGAACACAGGGCAAGTGAGCGCCTATGGGTTAGTGGTGAGGAGGCTTGGGAGCAAGTGGGCACGGGTCCCCACCCCAGGACAACTAAGCTAAGATGGGGAGGGAAAAGGAAGAAGGGGAGTGGAGAAAGGATGGGCTGGTCCCTTGTCTCAGAAATACTCCAAATCATTTTAAATGCAGGAAGGAGGGTCCAGGGAGTGCTGAGGAGGCCCACAGCATCCCCAGGGTAACAGAAAAATCTCTGGACCCTGCTCCTTTTGGCATTTCTCCAACACGACTTAGATTCATTTGTTGCATGCATGACAGCCACTAACTCTAACACAGCCATTTAATCACATTGTCACATCTCCGAACTTGGGGTATGTTTTATGATCAATGGTATTTCATAGTTTAATTGGAACATTTTTCTTCCTTTGTGCTACATACTATAATGTCTCTTTTGACTGAAACAGTCTTAGGTTTAATGAAAGACGACCAATCTGGTATCACCTGGAAAAATTAAGGGGATGGTGTGTCCAGGGACCATCTTATCCATGCAGCCCCTCTGCTACACCTGGATGCAAGCCAGGGCTCCAAGCATGGTCAGTACCCCTCCCAATACCACCCCCAGTCCATGGAAAACAGAGCCAGACCTCTCTGTCTCCTAGGGAATCAGATGCAAAGAGGAGTGTGGGCCTCAAAAAGCATCCTGTGAGCTGGGGAAGAGGGCTGACCCTGGGCTGAAGGCCAACCCAGAGGGAGGTGGGGTGATGGCAGCTGGTGGACAAGGGGGTCAGCTGTCTGGAAACCCCATCCCAGTGACCCACAGACCTTACTCACCTTCTCGATGTGGGGGTTCCTCTTTGGGCTTGGGGTGCATTAGGGTGAAGGGCAGTTCCACGGCCACATCACTGAAACAGAGACCCAGTCCCAGTGAGCCTCAAACCCAATCCCAGGCTGTAAGACTCAATGTCTTCTCAGTTTGAGGACTAGGAAGGATTTCACGGTTAGAGGAGGTAGCTCTGGGGCAAGGGGCAGGAAGAAATCTGGCCTCAAGGCCCAGTTCCATCACTCTCTGAGCATCAGTCTCTCTAGGAGTTGAACTGGGAGAACTTTTCTCCTGGATCCAAAAAGACATGGAAGCTTCCCTTTTCCTGAGAAGGATCCCTAGATTCCCACAAACCTGGAGAGGTCATAGAAGTGGGAAAAGGATCGCCCAGGGCAGTGTGCATCTTGGTCACTGGGTGGCTCTAGAGGTGCCCTGGGACTCTGCTAGCCTCAAATGGCCACAGTCAACCCAGCTTTCCCTGACACTGCTCTTCCCAACTTCCAGGCTGGAACTCCTCCCACCCTCATTCTGTCCTATCTCCCAACATCTCCAGCAGGCTCCTGCAAAAGTGCTTGGGTGGCCCTAGCCCCCCGCAATCTGGATGATGCACTGCTGAGGTCAGTTTAATCAAATTCAAGCTGGATGGGACCCAGGTCTCAGCACTGTCTACATTGTGTACAGAGCCTTGAAGCCGTGTGGGGGTGGAAGGTTGGGAGAGATGCTGCTACTGGTTAGTGCTTCTGAGCAGGCCTTCTCTCCTCTTATCCCTGATTGACAGAATAATAACAAGAGCAGACACTTAACATGGTGCTGACGCTCTGCCAAGGAGTATTCTAGAGTAGCTCACTAAATCTTCACAACAACGCTATTATTATACCCAAAGTACAGATTGGGAAATTGAGACCAAGGAGAAAATGATCTTGTCCAAGGCCACACAGCTATTAAAGGGAAGTAACATATTGAGGATTCTGACTCCATAATTCACACCCTTGACCACTGTGTGGTAACAGATCAGAATTGAGAAGGTGATTCCACTCATCCTTGGCTCTTCGCTCTGCTCAGGGTGATGTCACCCTACAAGGCCCTGCCAACTGTTGAGTGCCTGCAGGCACTGCCTCATCTTACTGACCTTGCTGTCCAGAGCCCAGCTGAAGGAGGACGGGACATGGGAAACAGGCAGTGCAACCAGAAAGGGCAGTTCCACCAGCCCCACCACTCACTGAAGGGCACTTTCCATCTTCAAGTCTCACTGAGCTCATCCAGAAAGCAGGGATAACTATGCCTACTCTCTAGAACCACTTCCAGGAGATGATGTAGGTAGCAGGCTTGGTAAAACTGACACTCGTGCCTGCCAGAATCATTACCTCCCCTCAATAGGAACATGGGCGTTTCATAAGGGTATTGAAACAATTTGGCTGTGGGTTTTTGTTTTTGTTTTTGTTTTGTTTTGTTTTTTGGCTTCCAAAAGGGGATTGCTTCTCCAGATTCACTTGTAAGAATGAGCTGTCAGAATGGAAGATTGAGATTGCCAATCTTTACTAAAGCCATCCAGGATACAGATGGAACAATCTGGACCTTAACCTTCCACCAGGCTATGAGCAATCAAGGGCAGGGGTGTGTGTCTGATTCCTCTCTGAGACCTTGGTCCCAGCACAAGGCTGAGCTCAAGTCTGGGTTCAGGAACTCTTTACTGAATTATATTGAATCAAACCGAATTGAATTAATTTCATCTCTCCAAACGGACTAAGATTTCTTGGGATGAGTAATGTTGGCTGGCATCTTGTGACAGGAAGCAAAACCAATGGGTTTGGGGCACATAGATTTTTGGAATATATATGGATCCAGCTGGCTCCAAGGAATTCTTGTCTACAAAAGCGAATCTCTTCAGGACTTCTTAGCAACACCCAGCCAGCAGTTAGTTCTCATTAGTGTAGAAGTTTGAAAGCCACAAAGCCCGCATTTCTCCAAAACATCCTGTAAAACAGACTGATTTGGGGGGGGGGGCACTCCCAGATCAGTGAAGCCAGCTCTGCTGTCTGCATCCCATCCAAAGCCAGCTCACTTGGATGGGATGGAAGAGCAGAGTGAGGTTTTAAAGGACAAACTGCATCTCCCCAGTTCCTCTGGAGAGGGTTCTAGACTCCATACATGCCTGAGCCTGGCAATCAAAAGTGACTGCTTAGAGTCCTTCCAACCTGCTGCCCGCAGTTCTGGATAGTCAGGCCAATGGTCTGGGCCCTTCAGAAAGTGGGTTGTTGGGGTTGAAGGGAGGGACTTTACCTGGATGCAAGATCTCCCAACAGGCTGGGTAGGTCAGAGGAGGCGGGAGAAGTGGTCAGGAGAGAGTTCAGAGAGGAAGAAAACAGAAAGCACGTTCATTCACCACCTCTGTTCCCCTCTGGGGTAGAGAAGACCCTGGGACACACTCCACCCACCCCTGTACAGTTGTAACTACCCATTCAGGGATATACAGAAATGGCCTGAGCCCTGACTAGGGAACTGAGACCCAAGTGCAGCTCAGTCAAACCCCCTGCGAGGCCACACTGGGCCCCAGGATGGTCATCTGTAAAGAAGACATAAAAGCTAAGCCCTGTGCCGCCTGCCCTGGGGAAGCTGGGACTATACAATGGCAGAAGGAAGCACTTTAGGATTCCCCAGGAAGGAGCCTGAGGCAGACTGTGGGTCCTGCAAGAGTCACAGGACACAGGATTTGGGATATGCGACTCTGAGATGTCATATAATACGTGGTGAGTATGACACACTGCCACCTGCACGAGGCATTATTCTAATAATAAAGGGGATTTGATACCTAATGTTATTAGCTTCCCAATCTTGTCATAGAAATTTACAAACTAAAAAAAAAATCCCTCTGACAAATTAGAAATCCTAATTCTAAGTTTATAACAACACATAGGCCAATATATGGGGAAAAGTGGGAGTTCTTTCTGAGCTTCCACCAGACTATGCTCCAGGTCAGGGAATATGTTTGGTCCACAACCATGTCCCCAGCACCCAGCCCATGACTTGCAATTAGGGGAGGAGATTTCAGGAAATGTTGGGGGAATTGTTTGAGCCTCTGTTTCCCCATTTGCAAAATGGGAGAGTCAGAGTATCCCTGATCCAACTTTGGGATTTGGAGCTCCTTGAGCCATTTCCCCAGCAGATCAGCCTGGGCATGAGTTGGGGTGGGTACTGTGGGCTGAGATGTGATGGGGAGCACAGAACCCCTTGGAGACCCCAAAGCACAGACTCTGGGGAAGCTTCCCATCACTTCCCACATGAACAGACTGGGGATAGGGAAAAAGAGGAGGAGAAAGAGGAGGAAGAGGAGGAAGAGAAGGAGAGGGGTGGGGAGAGAAAGAGGGAGGGGCAAGAGAGGGGCTGAAGGCCTCCAAAGCAGGAGAGGGAAAGGGGTGGAGGAAGAGGAAGAGGAGCATTGCAGGAGGAAAAGGAGGAACAGGATGCCACTAAGAGGTCCAGCAACAGGCAAAATAGGGCAGGGACACTCCTTGCTGCACCTAGAGGTCTGGGGCTGGGCTGGAGCACTCACCCGCCCCGAGACACCACCAGCTTCACCTTCACTTTGTAGGAAACAATGATGCCCAGGATCTCCCGGTTGGCTCCTTCCCTCAACCTGCAAGGTGACATAGGAAAGCCAGGTCATGGGGCTTGCTGGGCAGGCAAGACACTGCAGGAGTAGGGTGCAGAGGGGCCATCGGCTATCAGTCCCTCTCCTGGCCACTCAGCCACCACTGCAGGTGGAGCCCAGTGTGTGAGGAAGGCGAGGTCTGCCCTGGGGGAACAGGAGCTCAGAGCCCTGGGTTCCAAGTCTGGCTGTGTGACCCTGGGAACCCCCACTTCCCTCCTGAGGCCTGAGTCCCAGCAGTGCGGTGAGGGGCGGCTCTTCCTGCTTTCAGGTAGATTCCCCTTCTCTTGCTGCTAAACCAGACTGGCAGTTCTGAGAGGTGAGGGCAGTTGGCAGGGGCGGGGGTAACAGACCTGAAGAAGGTGGTGTTTCAACTAGGTCTTGAAGGCAGGTAGGACTTGCGAGCAACTGCTTGGAGGGGAGTGGGTAGCATATGCAGGGGTTGATAAGAGAGCATTTGGGCTGGAGTGGTGGGCAGGGGTGCTGCAGAGGCAAGTCAAACTCCCAGGAAGGGCAGAGCGGGTCCCTACACTCCCAGGTCTCCACTAGAGCAGGGTGGCCTCAGAGAGCCTGTGATGACCTTGGAGCAGGAGTGACCATATGGCCCTGGGATCCCTGCCTTCCAGGGGCACCCCCATGTGGTTTAGCCCAGCTCACTGCCCTCATCTCTCCAGACTCCCCAAGCCCATCCTGATTCATCCTCTCCTGCTAGGACCCTTCCAGAAGCCACTCCCTTCCTTCTAGCCTTGCTCTGCCTCAAGGACACACCCCATCCAACTGAAGACAATAGGTCAGGAGCTGCTGCCTCTTACAGGAAGCCTCTCAGGTTGCCCTCCCCTAGGCAAACCAGCAGAGCCCAGCACTGACTAAGAGAGCCTGGGCTGATGGTCCACCCTGTTCTCTGGGGCAGCCCTGGATAATGGTGGGAGTCGGGGACAGCTTCTCTAGCAGTTCAATCTCCTGAGGATGGGTCCTGGACAAGGCTTGGGAAGGGTGTAGCCAGAGCCCGTGCTGGCACTTGTGGGACCAAAGTGGCTATGAACCTATCTGGGGGAGGGGGGACATCCAGGAGCCTGGGACTAGGGAGGGTGGGTCCTCACAGGGTGCTGGAGGCCAGGTTTGTGTCCTCATGCTTGAGCTTCCCATCCAGGGCGAGGCCTCGCTTCTCTCGGTTGTTGGCCAGGAAGGGGGTCAGCGTGTAGACCTTGCAGAATGTGGAGCTGGGCGCCACTGTGTCACTGGGAAGAAAGGAGGCAAGTATGGAGATGCCTCCCCAGAGCCAATCCCAGCCTCACCCCCAGCCCAGCCAGGACACGGAGCGCGGCCCTGCTCCAAGCCTCCCTCCCCCATGGCAGGGCCACTTGGGCCAGGCCCAGCTCTGGTAGGGAGACCACTGCCACCAAAAGGGGCACATCTCTCCTCCACACACAAACAGCAGTGACTCTGGAATGATCCAACAGCTTCATTCATGGCTCACATGCAGCCGCAAGTTTTTAAAAATTCAGTGTACTGCTTGGCACTTGCTGTGTGACTAGGATAACTTCTTAGTGGAGAGAGCATGGACTATATTTTTTTCTACCACATCATGAAAAAATTTCAAACCTACAGGAAAACTGAAAGAGTTGTGCAGTGAACACCCATATACCCAACCTCTGGGTTCTACAATGAAGACTTTACTTGTTTTACCTCATCTCTATCCACCGTGTGTAAGGTGTTTGGATTGCTGAGCTTTTACCTGCTTTTGCTCTATCCCCCACCCCTTTTCAACAATGAGAGAGCTGGGATGCAGCAGGCCTTGGAATTGGAAGAGCCCAGCTCTGCCACTGACCAGCTCTGTCGAGGCTGAGCAAGTCACATCTCTCTGGCCCCATTTCCTTCTCTACATACTGGGGCGGCAGCAACCCTGACTTGGAGCGCTTTGTGAGGACTAAGCAAGACTCGGAATGGGATCGACTCCCCAGCCATCCAGGCTGGTAGGTTAGGTGCCGGGGCCATGCAGATTGGGCATTTTCCATTCTTTACGGATTACATGTTATTTTGGCCTAGAGTCACTTCACTTTACCCCCACCTCTTGCCAGAACACTATGCCTTGTGGCTTTGATTTTCTAAAAATCAAGAGTGGATATAGTACCTAACAGCAGGGAAATGTTTAACCCAATCATCACATGTTCACCTATATGACATTAAAAACAATCTCAAAGACCAAACAGTAACATTCAAAAAATATTTTTAGGTTGCAAAAATACCGATTGCTATTGCATGTAAATAAACATACACATGAAAATTTACATGAAATGCAGTTGCCCCCCAAAATTATTTGCAGGGCCAGGAGAAAAAACAAATGCGTCTTCTAATGGGCCCATCTACTTCCTTTACTTAAGAAAAGATACTTCACTTAGGATCTCTCCTCTTGCCTTAGCTAACAAGCTTGGGACAAAGTTCCCTGGGCTCAACCACAGTAGCCCTCCTTAAACTAGATTTTTCTGTTGTTTAATGTAATTATTTTCTACCCTCCCGCACAAACCCCTTTTATCCAATGACTTGAATTATTCTTTTATGTGTACCTAGTGCCTTACTCTCTTTGCTTTAGCTGCCAGGAAGCTCAGAGCAAAGTCTCTCCCTTCAGTCTAGGTTTCTGGTACAGTGTAATTATTCTTTTCTCACCATAACCCCAGTCCCCTTAGATTCATTAGCTGTTATTTTCTTATTCTAGTTTTAATGGGTCTTTTCCCTGACTGTCACATGCACTTCCTTGTAGCTAAACCAAGTAGATGGTCTCTAAAAGGCTGTTCAGGGTCAGCTACTCTGAGTGCAACAAAGTCTGAGGCCCAGCCCTCTGCCAGGTGGAGAAGAGCCATCTGATCCTGTAACTGGACCCAGGGCTTCTCTTTCCCCCATCCAATCCCACACGTCCAAAGCTGGGCTTTTGCCCACTTACTCAGCCTCTTCCATGGCCACGGGGCACTTGTACTGGGCTGTGTTGAAAAGGCAGATGTCTGCATACTGGCGCACTGGGGAGGAAGAGGGAAATGAGGTGGGGTGAGCCGGGGTACAAATCCCAGGCATCCCAGGCTCCCTGAGTCAGGGAAGTTCAGCACCAGGCAATAGCTGGAGTCCACTGGGGGCTTCTGCAGGAGATGGACCCGTCCTCCACCCAAAGGACAGCCCAGACATGCCCATTCCCTTCCACAACCAAAAGTCTCCTCCTCAGGGAAATCTACCCAGAACCCAGGGAACCTAAAAGAAGAAGGGGCCTCAACAGTAAACTCATTACCTGGCCAATAACCAGCCTGTGTTATCAGTCTCAAAAGCCTTACCCTTTGGCTTAGAGTAGGCCTTGGGCTTCCCTGAGGACCAACAGTTATTTACAAGGCTGTTAATGAAGGGAGAGCCTTCAGCTACCCCAACCCCTGGAAGGAGACTCCTGGGTCGCCCCTGGGCTGGCCCTCTGCCCGGGTACCCGAGATCTTGATCTTCTTCACTGTCTTGTTGGTGTTGTTAGTGACATGGACGTTGACGCTGATGGGTTCTCCGTGGTAGTAGATCTGGGAGGCATAAGAAGGGAGAGGGGTGGATGGGAGGATTCCAAAGCTCTAGATGAGAAGGAGGGAGAAGAGGTCCCACACACATCTCTGGGATTCCCTAGGCCTTGGCCACTCTGACACTGACCCCAAGTTCATCAGCCACTTCCTACTGATGCTACGCCACCAGGCATATTAGACTTAGTTCCTTTGACGGATCTTGAAAGATAACTGAGTTAGAAGGTGGTATTTCTGAGTTCCAGTCCTGGGTGGGTCACCAGAAGTAATGGTAACAGTAATGATAACGATAATGAGAATGTGAGCGGTGTGACCTTGGACAGGTTATCTAAGCCTCAGTTTCCCCGTTCATACAATGGAAGGGTTGGAGTAGGTAATATATCAAGTCCCTGACGGCTCTGACGGCCTGGAATTTAGACTAAGGTGGGTCTGAAAGAAGCAGGAGGAAGGTGAGGAGGGGCTGACCCCCTCACTGAGGGAACCAGTTCTGAATCTTCATTGAAGACCCTCAACTTGCATCTTTCCCCTAGCACTTGCCTTCAGCTGCCCCTGCCCCAAGAGAGGGAGAGAGGGTGCCCACACTTCAAGGGGGGACAGTGATGCAGGGATTCGGCCAGGACCCTTTGGGAGGTACAATGACCTCTGAAGTCAATTGCAACATTCAGGCTCATGCCCCCCTCTGCCACCCCTTTAGTCCCCAGGAGGCTTCTCCAAATCCCCCAAGGGAGGTCTCAGCTCCCCGGAGCCCTGTGGTCCTTGGACTGGGAGCAGAAGCTCCTACTTGAGGAGTCCCAGAGGCCATGAGAGAGCTGGGATCTGAGGCTCCAGCCCTGGGAGATTAGCTCCCACCCCCACCCCCACCCCCAAGCCTCCTACCTCCTTATCCAGGGAGGCCTCCAGATGCAAGGGCTTATCTGACATAAGGAACTGCCTGGTGGTTTCGGCTGTGGGCTGGGGGCCAGGCCTCTCTGGGGCATACTGAACCTTCCGGATGACCAGGCGCACAGAATTCCTAATAGAGACGGGCAAAGCACAAGACGATCAGAGTCACCTGCCTCCATCCCCTTCCCTTGTGACCCTCACATCCTTCTTTTACTCAAGAGACTGCTATGGCTACCATGGCTTTAGAATCCAGTCCAAACTGCAGACATTGGCATAGGTCTTGTCACCATCTGGTCCCATTCCAGCCTCCCCCATTCTGTCCCCAGCCTCCCCCACTTTCTCACTGTCATCCTTAATGGTCTATCTAGTTCTCTTCCTGGAGCTCAGCCTACACTGGGTCTCAGCCTATAACACGCTCTTTAGGCTTCTGCCTTCATTTGCTTCCTTCCTCAAGGCCCAGTGAAACAACTGTTCTTACAGGAAACCTTCCTGGATCCGCCCACTCTGATCTTCTCCTGGTCTAAACTCCCACAACATCAGAGGCCAAACCATCCCATGGTCACAATTTAGGTGGATTTGCGTCTTGGTAACCAGCAGGATGCTAAAAAAGGGACCGTGTTTCACTTCCTGCATCCCTTAGGTCACCAAATAGTGTGAGCTCCTTAAGGACAGAAGCTTTTGTCCAAATTGTTCACTGTTGTATTCTCAGCACCTATGACAGTGCCTTCTGTCATATAATAGATACCTGCTAAATATCTATTAAATAAGAATGTGCACAGGGGACAAGGGACCCATGAAGAAACAGGGGCTTGGAAAGGTGACAGAGTTCAGTGAGGGGGTACTGATTCCGTCAGGGGCATGCAGGCCAGTAAAGAGGACAAAGACTCGGTGAGAGGGTGGAAGCTCAGAGATGAGATGGGGCTCAAGGAAGGTGATGGGCTCATGGAGGAAAACAGGGACATGAAGATTTGATGAGGGGATGGGGACTCAGTCAAGCAGTCTCTGGGGTGTGCTAGGTATTCCAGCATCCTCATGTCCCAGATAAGCCACCTCCACTCCCTGGAACTGGATAGTCAGGGTTAAAGTCCTGGCTCTCCCCTTACTAATTGTATGACCTTGAGTAAATTAACCTCTGTGCCTCTGTTTCTTCATCTGTGCAATGGTGACAAAAGCCAAACCCACTTCTTAGGGTTGCTGTGAGGATTAAATTAGTTCAGACATGTCTACCACTTTGAACTGTGTCTGGTGCCTAATAAGCTCTTGATAAGTGATAATTGCTGTATCATTGTTAGTGACTCTGGCGTGGACTTAAAATATCCCATTGGTGGTCAGTTGAGAGTGCTGGCTCTCAACGTTGCTTCCTCTTCCTTGCTCTAGTTTGGATCCCTGCCACAACCTACAACCCCCTTCCTTTCTCCTTGTTGCAAGTCTTAAGAAGAAAAGGGGGACAAAGAAGCAAGGGAGAAGGGTCCAATCTCCCTACACACGTAAACTGCCCCCTCTGGAGTTAGAGATGCCTGCAATGCATCCTGTGACCACCAGGTGGCAAACTCAGCCCACTCCCTAAGAGGTTGCAGCGCCCTCAGGAAGCAGCTCAGGAGGCAGGGTACATCAGAATTGGGGGCTGAGGCCAGCCTCGCCAGGAGGCAGGGCAGAGCCTGACCCCAGGAAGGGCAGGTATGAGAGCGGGGCTGGGCAGCTCACCCTAGAAGTCAGGGCCAGTTATTTCTGGCTGTTAGCCTGGGGTCTCTGTCTGCCCAGGGCTGTGTCTCTCCAGGAGAATGCTTTCCCTCTCTGAGACATGGCTGACCTCCTGCCCTGGGTAGTTCACTTTCTCCACTTCCCTCCCTTGCTTAGAAGCCTCCACTGACCACCACCACCCCACCACCCCACCACCCCTGCCTCCCCAACCTCCTGCTGCTGGCCTCCCGGGAGAACTGGTTGGGCAATGGGGGTCCAGGCTGGCCGGGAAACATCTTGTTCACTGTTTAAAATAATATGAATTTCGTGGGTTTGTTTTTTTTTTTTTTCCAAAACAAAATAAAAGGACACTCTGTCTGGAGAGGAAGAGATTAGAGGCAGGGAGATAAAGGAAGCAGGTATAGTGGTGCAAAGGAAAAAATGCTGAGGCCCGAGTCAGAACCATTGAGCCACCTCTCCCAGGAAACCCTCATGACCTGCCAGGCTTCCAGAGTGCCCTTCACAGAGCTCCCAAGGCTGGAATGCGGGGCCCCTCCCCGCACACTTCCAGGCATTGTTACTTCTGTCTTCTCCGGACTCAGCCCGTCCTGTCTCCCTCCCTCTGCCAGCAGGCAGCCAATTCCCAGGGGGGGAGGGGGGAGGGCGGTGGGGGGGGGGGCAGAGGGCTGCGCCTTCTCACCGCTTGTGGATCTTCTCCTCCAGGTTCTCCGCGCAGAAGGCTTTGACTTCGTAGTCCACCCCACAGGCCTGTAGGGAAGGGTCATTGACCACATGGCCTCAGAGGCCAGGCTCCCGCGAGCACCGCCAGCCCACCCTCTTATTTAACAGGGCCTCTGGATGGGAACACCAAGTACCCTCCCCAGCCTGACCCAGCTCACTCTCTGACTCGGGCCCCTGCACTCTGCCTGGTGTGGGGTTGCCTCCCCTACTTGACCTTCCCACAGAGCTGCTCCCTGACCGGGCTCCTCTCCAGACCCCTGCCTGTCTGGGTGGCTGTCCTCATCAAGGCAGCCGCCCAGAAATAACAATAGGCACCTCAACAACCCTGTTCTGGGAGCGCAGACTACACTGGCTGCACCCTTCAGCATCTCACTCCCTGCTCCTGACCCCATGACCAGGCACATCCTATCACCTTCATTTCACAGATGAAGAAATGGGCTCAGAGATCTGAGGCTTGGAACACTCATGGTGTCACGTCTGAGCCTCAGTTTCCCCACCTGTGAAACAGTGATAACTGCACCTCCAGACAAGGCTGCGAGACCAGGCGGTAGTCCAGAGAACATTCTGCAGCCAACACCGAAGCCAGTGAGAATGACTCAGGAGAGCCCCTGGGCACATAACTGAGAGCGTGAGAATGACACCATACCTGCCACCCCTTCTGAAAAGAGACTGCATATCTGAGCCAGGATCAGCCTGGCCTAGATGCAAGGCGACTTCTACAGGAAGGGCCCCAGCACTCCCCAGAGAGAAAGCCAGGGCCCTGGGGACACAGGGTCATCGACCCAGGGAGATGCTCCTTCGGGGGGTGACCCACCTTCCCTGTGTCTTCAGGCCCCGGCTGCAATGTCACAGAGCATGGGAGGTTGGGAGGGATCTGTTAAGAGGATAGACAGACCTGTCACATTCACCACTGACCTCCCGTGTCTCCCATCCCTGCCACCCCTACACACATTCATTAGACCAGGGACCCCTAAGGACAAGCCATGTCCCTTCCATTAGACTCGGGGATTCAGAGGACAGACCATGGCTCCCCATCAGACCATGCCAAGCCATGTACGTTAGACCAGAGGCCCCTTCACTAAAGCCAAGGATTTCAGTGTTTTTAGTTATCTAAGGGTTTAGCCCAGTACAGTCCCTACAGAACAAGAGTTGGAAAAGGTCTTTCCATGATGTCCACTGTGGTAGGCAGAATAACGGCCCCCCAAAGAGGTCCACATCCTAATCTCCAAAACCTGCGACCATTACCATAAATGGCAAAAGGGACTTTATAGGTGTGATTGAGTTAAGGATCCCAAGATAGGGAGATGCGACTGGATTATCCAGGTAGACCTGATGTAATCACAGGGTCCTTAACAGTGAAAGCAAGAAGCATAATAGTCAGCATCAGAGTGATGGGATTCGAGAAAGACTGGACCTGCCATTGCTGGTTTGAAGATGGAGGAGGGACAGGCTAGGGCCCAAACATGTGAGTACCTTTCCTCTAGAAGAAGGAAGAGGCAAGGAAACAGATTCCCTCCTAGAGCCTCCAGAAAGAATGCAGCCCTGCTGACACTCGATTTTAGCCCAGTGGGACCTGCTTTTGACTTCTGGACTCCAGAACTGTAAGGTAACACGTCTGTGTTTTAATTGGCAGGTCTAATTACTGCCAGGTTTGTGGTGGTTTGTAACAGCAACCACAGGAAATCTACAAAGGAGAGGATGGCTCCTCCTCTAACCCTCACAGAGAGCCAGGGGATTTCACTGAATCACAGAATCAGAGTCTGAGAAACAGGAAATTTGAAAATCCAGAATCTTGGAGTCTTGGAGGGGAAAGGTGGCAGAGAAGGGAAATCCACAACTTGCCATCCTCGTTTGTGAGCTGGGTTGAAGCCGGGCTAGTGGGCAAATGGTCTGAGGGAGGAGACAGCCTTGTAAAGTGATCCAGGGGCCAGAAAGGGCTCCTTCTGTCTCTGCAGCCCCCACCCCGACCTCCCTTTCTCCCACCAATGACATGGACTCAGGAGGGTCTGAGGAGTAGCCCAGAAGTAAGGGTGACGCCGCTGGCAGTGGCCAGAGACAGTTAGCAGGCGATGTAAGTGCCAGTGCCCTGGTCCCAGCGTACACGGGCAAACTGGTTGGCATGGAGCTGCTGTCCCAGCTGCCCCCATGTGCCCCGCAGAGGGCTTCCCAGAGATGGTGCTTCTGGAGTGGGGCCCCAGGGGCTGGCAGTCCCTGACCTCAAAGGTGAAGGGGTAGGCATGCTCGCCCAGCTTCTTGATGAGGCGCTCCTGCAGCCGCGTCAGGGGCTTCTTGTCCTCGGGGGCCGGTGGGAAGGACTGCACGTTGGCCACAAACAGGTCCTTGCGAAAGGTCAGGCCCAAGACATCCAGGTCCTCCCGGCCATAGCGGAAGGCGCAGGTCAGTGTCACATATACTGTGGGAGCAGGGGGCACTGAGGAGGGGCCTGGGAGGGCAGCAAGCATGCCTCCCAGAGTGCTAGCCGCAGCCCTGGGGCTGGCTCCAGTGGAGGCACTGGTCTGTCCCAGAGCTCCTGCGGGGAGGGCTGCGCTGCCCTTGGGAGGCAGGTGTTGAGTGCTTGGCCCCTGGGAGTAGGTGGTGCTGACTGCTGGATCAGTTCTGTCCTTCTCCACCCCTACTGCGGCCCAGGGAACGTATGGACAGGGTTGACAGGGTTGACAGCATTGGTAGGGGCTGGGAAGGAGCACAGTAGGAAAGAGTAGAGGGGTGGAACCAAGTGCTGGGCGGTGTCCGGAAGGCATGGAGTCTTGTCCCAGCTCAACCCCCACCTGCTATCTTCCTGCTGACCTTGGACAATCCCTTAACCTCCCCAGGAATCAATCTTCTCTTCTGTACAATGAGACCCTAACTACTGTCCTGTTCGCATCCCCAGCCTTGCAACAGTGATGATAGATTTATGTAAAAGTGCTCAGAGCATGAAAATGTTCTCCCCAAGTTGGTGTGGGCAGGGCCGCCTCAGGCTGGAGGAGGCTATGGCACCTGATCTGACATTGGCTGGAGCTGTCAAGGGAAGAACCAATGAGGAGGGACAGGGACAGGCTTGTTCCCTTTATCGCCAGTGTTCTGCCTGGGAGTCAGGGAGGCCCGGGGCTGGAGGTTATAGGTGAGGAGGAGGCCCCTTGACAGGCTGGGGGAGGGGGCCACAGCCTCACCTCTCCTCTCCTTGAGATACTCAGGATCCACCAGGACCACACCATCTGGAGGAAGAACAGAGAGTGAGCAGACCACCCCGACTTGACCTCTAAAACTTCTGAGCCCCAAACACCAAGTTAAATTCAAACCCAACCATCTGTCTGTCCAAAAGCATCATGAGAGAAAACGAGAGGCCAGCACCCAGGGGATGGTACTGCCATGCCCTCCTCCACCCACGCACCCAGACTGGCCTTACAGACCAAGATTTTGACTTTGGGGAAATTATTTAACTTTTGTTTCTTCATCTGTTAATAAGAATAGTAAGATGGGTCCAAAACCCCAATATCAGGTATACTTTGGAATTCAGAAGTGTTGCCTTGCAGAAAGGTCAAATGGTCCATCTTCCATATACTCTCTAACGCCCTCAGCAGGCTCTGGGGCCACACCTCTTGGCAAACCCATTAATACCTCTTCAGGGTCATGTGAATATTTTCACCAAGAAGCTAAGGCATAACTAGCCTCCCATCAGCTCAGGTCAGGTTTGCCACTAATTGAATTCTGTGTCAAACTTATGAACAATTTGAAGCCTTCAGAACTTTTGGATTTAGGGATCAGGGCTTCTGATCCTGTAGTACCTACCTCACAGGGCCCCTGTGAGGACTAAATGAATTAATATATATACAGTGTTAGATGGTGCCTGGCACATGTGACACCATGGAGAATGTCCCAAAGCCTGGCCTTGGGAGTGCAGAGTCCAGCTGGAGACAAGATATTCTCTCTGCCCAGGACCCCAGGAGGCCAGGAACACTGGCTCAGGGGTCACCCCTTGCCTGACATCACCAATCTAACCCACCGCTGCCCCACCCCACACTGCCCCCTACAACCAACTGCTCAGGGAACCTCAGAGGCCACATTAAGAAGTGTACCTGCCCAGTCCCATCCCAGTGCTGGGCAGGTCCGAGGGCCAGCTGGTCAGGGTAATGCCCACCCTGTGCGCAGAGCGTGCCAGGCATCTTCCCTCCTTTTACTGTGGGGTTTCCTCTGTGCCTGGGCACCAGGGGCTGAGTGGAAACTCAGTGGAGGGGGCATCTCAGAAAGGGCACTCCCTGAACCAGGGGTGTCAGGGAAGGCTCCCAGGGGGAGGGAAACTGGGGTCAGGTCTTAAGAGCAAGTAAGGGCTGTTATTTAGATGACTAAGGGACGGGCCAGATGGAAGAGCATGGCTCTAAGGCTTGGGAGATCAGATCCTGAAGGCCAGTGGAGCAAGGAGGGCTGACCCTGACCTTAAATGTCCTGTCTGCAAGGCCAGGGGGCTCAGACTTGCCCCTGAGTTTGAAGCGGAACCAGGGGGAAAGTTAAGCTTCAGGAAGACATAATCACCTCAACATTGTGAAGGAAAAAGGTTTTCTCACTGTGTGTCATTTGAACAACTCTTGACAATGCCCCAGCACTCTCTGGGGTCTGCAGGGCCCAGCACAGGGCCTGGCCTGAAGTAGGTGGTCTGTGAACACTTGTCAAGCAGTTCTCAGATGCCGGTGTATGTTGGGGTAGCCAGATTCCCCGGCTTCTGCCCCTACCCCCAGGCCCCATGCCCCCGCTGCTGTGCTTAAAGGCCAATAGGTGTGGACATCCCTGGCCTCCGACAGCCTGTAGGAAACTTTGCCTTGAAGCAGGTCACAGGCGAACACAGGGATGCTTGCTCACTGCCTCCAAGTTCAGGGAGGAGATGGAAACAGCAGAGGGGGCAGTGAGCTTCAAAGGACACCAGATAGGGCAAGGAAGGAAAAGTGGGGTCCTGTTACTCCAGGTCAGGAAGGGAGGGGACTGGAATAGAACTGGACTCTGCAGCCCACAGCCTGCTCGGGGACCCCGGGGAACCTCCAGGTCTCCTGCCCCAACATTGCAAAGGCCTTCCTCCCAGAGAGCTGAAACCTGCCACTCCGCTTTCTCTGCCCAGCCTGGGCTCTGGAACCACACATCACTCCTGCCCACTTGGCCCCAGCACAGCCCTGAGACCACATTCTCTCTGTGAACTTTTCCCCGAGCAACACATCCCAATTTCTTCACCTCGACGTAGCAGCTTCCAGGACCCATCCTCCCAACCTGCCACCTTCTTTGGCCTCATTCGAGTTTGTTCGTGTCCTTCTTTAGTCATTTAACCTCTCTGGGCTTCACTGTCCACATTTGTAAAATAGGGGTAATCCTGGGCCTCAGACAGCTGTGGGACGAGGCAATGAGATCAAGGCTCTTCTAACGAGAGCTATGGTTCTTAGAATCCTAACCGAGGGCGATTTTGCCCCCAAAGGGACATTTAGCAATGTTGAAAACCACTTTCGATTGTCACACTGGGATAGGGGGACTCCCAGTGTCTAACGGGTAGAGGCTAGGGATGCTGCTGAGTATCCTTCAACGCACAGGATGGTCTCTGCCAGCAAGGAATTATCCAATCCAAAATGTTAAGAGTGCCGAGGCTGAGAAACCCTGAACTAGGAAAAGTCCTTGTGGCCTTTAGCCACAGCCCAGCCTCTGGTAAGACCCCCATGAGAGTGAGGACAGCCTCCATTTCACAAGCCCCTAGGTTTTCCTTCCACCTCCCATCCTTCTCAATCAGGAGGCAGCAGAACAAAGGTTTGGTGGAGCCAGACTGCTTGGGTTTGAATCCAGGCTCCTTGATCTACTAGCTATGTGATCTGGGGAAGTCACTTAACCTCTCTGTGCCTTGTTCTCCTCTGTAAAGCAGTGATATAACAACAGTAGCTACCCCAGTGTTGGGAGCATATTAAGCCTTATGATAAGTGGTGGCTACTGTCAGCATCATCCTCATCCTCCTTACCAGGACATCTTCCCTGCTTCTTACCATAATTGCCTCTCGCATGCTCCTTAACTGAACAGGAAAGCAGCTGCTTGTAAGTGTTTGCTGACTGAAGCAAAAAGCCACGCACACCCTATTCTTGGACCAGGTCCCTCTGGAGACCTGAAGGCTATTTCTGGGCAGCCTCAACATGCCCTTCTCTGGAAGGGGCCAGGCCAGCTCTGCCTCCCCCATTGCCTCCCTCCCTGGCCTCCAGGGACTCACCCACGGGGTCCACGAGGTCGATGTGGTCCACAAAGTCCCGCTTTCCCAGATAGACAGTGAGCTGGGGAGGAGAGGCACAGGGCACATTAGCAGCTGTGGGCCCCGCCCTGGAAGAAACCCTGGGAGCTGCCGCAGAAATCCCTGGACCCATCCCTAACCCTCATTGAAATCTCAACTGGACTTGGACCCAAGCCCCAGGCCTGATACTAAGAATAACAAACCCTTGTACAATTTTAAAAGCACCCGTTCATCCCAAAACCCATGAAGAGGTTGTTACAGTTCCCATTTTGCAGATGAGGACACTGAGGCCTGGATGGGTCTTCATGCCAACAAGCACCACTGAGGGTCGAGGGGCAGCAGCAAAGAAGTCTGCTGAGTGGGGGTGCAGGCACATCTCTGAGAGGACAAGGGGATCCAGAGCAGGGCCAGAGGCACCGAGAACTCTGGATGCTGAGCTCTGTGCCCTTTCTGCTTCCTGCCCCTGTGCAGTCTGCAGGGATCCACTCGAAGGAGGACTTGTTTTCTGAGGCACTAAGCCAGTGCCTCGCTCAGTAGCCAGCCTTCGGGGAGGAACCCCAGAGCTAGAATCCAAAGTGTCATTCTAGGTGCTTCCTACTCCTCCACAGTCCCTAAATCCTGACGAGTCTCCTGCCATCAGATTTCTCAATCCACCCCCTCTCTCCATCCCCACAGCCACCCTTGCCTGGACTGCATACCAGCCCCTCAATGGTCTGCTGCCTAGAGCCTCCTGCACTTCAACCATTCTCCCCTCCTTAGCCAGACTAATCATCCTAAAATGCAAATTTAACCATAGTAGTCTGGTCTGAAAACCCTCTAATGGTTCCTCAGTGCCTGGAGGTGAGATGCCAAAGGAGTTTCATTTCAGATGCCAACTCTGATCGATTGGTAGGGGCTGCCTGTAGCCCTGGGCTGAAAAGGAATCCAAGATGGAATACTGGCTCAGAAGGAAAGGGTAAAGGGTGACTGGTGATGTCTGCTGTGGGCACAGAAGGGAGACATGGGCGCACACGTGGTGCTATCTGCCAGTCCAAACCAGGAGTCCAGACTCCTAAGCCTGGCCATAAGACTCAAGTCCCAGCCCTGCAACCTCCCCACCTCAGCTCCTGTTCCCTCTGCCTCCCTCTTGGCATCCAGACTCCCTGCGATTTCTGTTCATGCCTCCAATATCCTTTTCCACACTGCCTTTCCTGGAAATGCATCCTTCCTCCAGGAAGCCATCCCTGAGCACCCAGGCTGGGTCTGCAGCCCCGGGGCATCCCTCTATCTCATACTTGCCACTTTATATGGCTGTAAGGGGCACGGGCTGTGCCTTATTATCTCAGTACACCCTCCCCCGATCCCCACCAGCTCAGCCTGGACCTGACATGGAATGATGACAGTAATATCTGTTTGCTAAACTGAGAAGAAAGCAGGATGGAGCCTGGGGCTGTGTAAGAAAGTGGGGCAGGCACTGCGAGCTGCCCCGGATAACAGGGCTGAGTAGAGAGGCTCCAGGGGCCACTCGCACCAGAGGCCTTGGCTCCCGTGAGGCCCTTGGCACGTGCTCTCATTACTGCACTCACAGTGCAGCCTCTCTGTGATAGGTCATGTCTCCCCACAGCAGGGCAGGGGCTCCCTAAAGTCCAGGGGTGCTGCACACCCCCTTGGACAGAAGGTTTGCTGAGAGGGCTCCTCCTGCTGTGACCAAGGGCTCCTAAGGACAGAGCTGTGTCTGCCCCTCAGACAGGGTGTTCGGGTCCTGCATGAGCAGAAGAGATGCTGGAGAGAAGACGAGAGTTTGGGGACAGGGAGGAGCCAGGGTGTGGCTGCTACAACTCACCTTTCCATTGGGGCTCGCCTTCTTGAACACCCTAGGGAGAGAAAGAGTGGGAAGGCCAGGTTAGGAAATCCTGCTCAGGGGAAGGCTCCTGCAGGCCATCCCTCAGCAGAACCGAGAACAAGGGGCCCAGAGTGACTTGCAGGGACCATCCAAGCATTGGGAGCCAGGCATGATCGGATCTCACCACCTCCCCCACTATCCCCACCCCACCCCAGCTGCCATGCTTGCCTTGATAGCTCTCCTGGGCTCCCTTGACACCCCCTTGGTCTATTCTTAACCCAGCAGGCAGGGGGAGTCTTCCAAGATGGGTCAGACCATGCCACTCGTTTGCTCAAAGTCCTCCCAGCTCAGGCAGAGGCACAGCCTTGTGTGTGTGTCTGCCCGCCTCCTTTCCCTCCCGGCCTCACCTCCCACTCCTCTCCCCAGCCTCCAGTCACGAGCCTGCTTGCCTTTCCTCCAGCACACCACCAACACACCCGGACGCTCTCCCCGCACAGAGCTGCTCCCCCGGCCTTAAGCCTTACTTATATGATGGGCTTCACCCTCTGTCCACTGAGCATTCCCAGTCCTCCTTTCACTCGACCTTCCCTTTTCCCACAGCACTCATGGCTTCCAAACCTACTACACAGCTGACTCGCTGATTACATTTATGCCTGTCTACTCTGCCAGTGTCAGCTCCGTGAAGACAGGGATCTTTGTCTCTCTTGTCCACTGATGCATCTATAGCACCTAGAATGGTGCACCTAGTAGGTGTTTAATATATCTGTGTTAATGAATGGCAGGGAGCAAGCTTCCAATAAATATTAGTTGAGAGGGTGAATGAATGAATTAGGGAAGGAATCAAGCGAGAAACTGAGGCCCAGGGAAGGGAGGGGATGTGCCCATGGCTGCACAGCAGAGCACTGGGTGTGAAGTCAGGAAGAGGCATGGTTCCTGACTCCCACAAAGTGCTCCCTCGGCCTTCCAGAGCCCGCTGTGGCCCTCAGCAACACCTCCTGCCCTCCCCACTAGCTGGGGGAGAGGGTCTGGGAGCCTGAGGCCCCTCACCTATCCCCATCATCTAGACCCAGAATTGCTCAGAGTAACATTGGGAGGGAGAGGAGAAATGTGAAAGGTAGAAACAGAGACACAGAAACAGGAGAAGGTAGTGGAGGAGGGAGGGGAGGGAGGGAGAGGAAAGAAAAGGGACGCTGGTTCTGGAAGTGTGAAAATAAAAGATAGAATGAGAGAAGAAAAAATAAAGAGAGGGAGAGAGAAATAGTCACAAACAGAGAGAGATGGAGCAGACACAGAGCAACAGAGCAGGCCTCCACGCACTGAGAGGGATCCAGGCAGCCCAAATCCTGGAGGAGCAGGAGGCCCAGCAGGCACCCAGGACAAGGCTGGGTGAGGCCCACAGTGTCACAGTGACAGCAGGTCCTTCGAGAAAGGGAGTGGGGTGGTGGCTTTGAGCTGCCTCCACACCTGCCCCGTTCACCCCCACCCCTTCCTTTTGGGGCCCAAGGGACTACTGATGGATCTGAGCTTGGCTAGCCAACAAGGACTAGCCCGTGCCTCCCCCACCTCCCCTAGGACTCTGGGCTTTTCTCCTCATAAATATTTATCAGTGTTTGGAGTGTGAAGATGCCACAGTCGGCGAGGGTATAATAATTGCTAAGGTGAGAAAAAGTACAGATCACACGGTTTGAACCAGCAGCTCCCAATCTAAGGCTGGACCCGCAGAGGAGACCAGAGAAGTGACAGGCCTCATGTACCCCAGCTGCTTCCAGAAGCCTCAGTGATTCAGACCCTCGGAAGCCCCAGGTCTGAGAAAAGGGAGCGGCCACAAATGCCCAGGGCCACACATAACTGAGCCAGGAAAAGCCATTCCAGTAACCCCTGAGAAGGACTAAGGCACCCTGGCCACAGGAGGAGGCCGGGGCCAGCAGGGAGGAGTGATAGGGAGGGAGGGAAGGAAGCAAGGAGGAACTAACATTTTTAAAAAGAAGGAACTGGAATTTGTTGAGTGCTCAATTAATTATTTCTCATAACAGCACTGTGAAGTGGGCATTAGAATGCTCATTTTATAGATAATGAACTCAAGGCTAAGAGAGATGTAGTAATTTTCCCAGGAACACACAGCAAGCAAGGGGCCGATAAGTCAGAAATCAGACCCAGTTCCATCTGTCGGCCTCCAGAGGCTGGGTATTTTATATCCAAGCCTGCTGCTTTCCTGAAGCAGGTGTTTTTAGCAACATGAAGAATAACAAAAAAAGAGGGGAAATGAGGACAGGAGGGTGGGCGGGAAAGAAGAAAGGAAAGAGTGAGTAAGGGGCAAGGAGGAGAATGAGGGGCAGGAAGCAGGGCCAGCCCAGCGGAGGGGGATGTCCAGTCAGCCTGGGGCCACCTCCTCAGGGTGCTGGATACTGATGGCTTCCTCAGAAACAACAGCAGCCGCCCATGCCCTCCAAGCATGTACGCCCTCATCATGTCTCTAAGTGTTTTTCCCAGAACATTGTTGTGGATCCTTCAACAATCCCATTTCAGAGACAATAAAACTGAGGCTCAAAGAGGGAAACTGTGGCTGCCTGTCTCCAGAGCGAGAGTCCCACAGCCAAATCGTCCCTGAAACAACTCCACTGGCTTCCTGACCCCAGTGCTGGCAGAAAAAAGGCCCCCATGGAGGTGCTTCCAGTTCACTGGAACCCCTGCCCATACAGCACCTTACAGATCGCTTCTGCCTGTCCACTTTGAAGAGCAAGCACAAACACGCAAGGCTGAGGTCAAAGCCAAACTTCCAGACTGTGGGGTGGCTGCATTTGGTTCACCACCAAGTCCCATCTGAGCCCCACAAGCCTGATCCTCAGAGCCA
Organism: Camelus ferus; assembly: GCF_009834535.1. Taxonomy (NCBI): domain Eukaryota; kingdom Metazoa; phylum Chordata; class Mammalia; order Artiodactyla; family Camelidae; genus Camelus; species Camelus ferus. Next base: position 59,770,045 of record NC_045705.1, read on the forward strand.
AAACTGCATCCCATAAGAGAAGTACCGGCGGTATTCTACATGATTAAGACTCTGGAGACAAGGAACAGAAACCCACCAGGCAGAGCTCAAGAAAAGGAGTGGGGGGTATGATAAGGAGGCAAAAGTCTCACGGGAAGGATATGCAGGCAGGATGCACGGGGGCTGGAGCCAGGAACAGGGAAGCCATCAGCCTCTCAGGCGGCTGCTCTCTCTCTCCATCTCTCCCCCTGGGGCTGCATGTTCTCCTGGCTGCACTGCTCTCTGTGCTGCTGCTCCATTGTCTCTGTGGACCAACTCTCTCTGCTTACTCAGAGCTTTTCTGCTCCTCCATCATTTTGGCTTGCATGTGGCTCTCACTCCAACTGGGCTTCTACTCTGCCTCTGCTCAGCTTCCCACTGTTAACTGGCTGAATGGCCCAATTCCAAATTCCCAGGAGAGGAATTTGATTGGTCAGCTGTGGTCAGGTGTTCCACGACTGGGCCAGTCAGCTAGGCCTAGGTTGTGTCATGTGGTCCATGAGGCATGGGCAGAGGAGGGCCTATAGAGAAATGTTTTTCAAACCAGGGGTCACAACCCATTAGTTGACAATGAAATCAACTTAAGAAATTGCCACCAGCACTTTGTCACTGTTATTGTTTAAGGGAATAGAAGATTTAAGCATGAGGTGCAGATGGCAAGGGAACAGTATTTATTACCACATTTACCAGTATTCCACTCCCCTCTAAGACTGGGTATATGGGTGAATCAAATTTCTCCAGTCCTATGAAGTCAGACATGCCCGTGCAGCTTGTCTGGACAAGGAAATACAAGTAGAAGTTCCATATGTCACTTCCGGGCAGAAGCATTGAAAGGCTGGTGCATGGTTTCCCCAGGCTGTTTATATTAGTCTTCTATGGAGATTATAACAAATGATCATGAACCTAGTAGCTTAGAACAACATAAATTTATTATCTTGCAGTTTTATAGTTCAGAAGTTCAAAATGTACTTCACTAGGCTAAACTCAAGATGCTGGTAGGGCCATGTTCCTTTCCAGAGGTTCTAGGGAGAAATCTGTTTCCTTGCCCTTTCCATGCACAATCCATGTCTTAAGGTCTCTTCCTCCACCTTCAAAGCCAGCAACAGCAAGTTAGGTTCTTACCACATTGCTTCACTCCAACCTCCTCTTCTGCTTCCCTTTTCCACTTTTAAAGACCCTTATGAATACATACAACTCCCTATTTTAAGATTAACTGATTTTAGGAAACTTAATTCCATCTGCAACTGTAATTCCCTTTTGCCATATGATATAAACTATTCAAAGGTTCCAAGAATTAGGATGTAGACATTGTTGGGGGACCATTCTCCTGCCTACCACACCCTCTTTCCTCTGTCACTGAAACTAGCCATGATCTGGCTAGGGAAGTCTCCAGCAACCTAAATCCCAGGGCTCTCCTGCTAGATGATAGACATGTAGCATGAGGAAGAAGGCTCTTGAGCCACTAAGACTTGGGGACTGTTTGTAACTGCAGCAGACCAGCTTTTGGCAGACACAAAAATTATTATTTAATAAAACTTTTGTTTCAGATGAACTGAGTTGCAATGTAAAATGAATGTCATGCTGTAGATTTTTCTATGTTTAAAATCCACTGTTCTAGAGAAACATGCCGAAAACAAACATGCTCTATCAGTGTCTATGCAGCCTATTGGATCCTATTTTCTGATTCTGCTGCTCTTCTGTGAGCCAGCAGTCCTCCCAATGCCCACTTGTGCCTGTAGGCAGAGGTCTACATCATGGGGGACCCAGAACAAAATATCTTCCTAGAAAGATCACCCAACAACTAGCAGTTTATAATTCTGTTCAGCCAAATAATGGAATATTACACAGCACTGAAGTTATGCTTGCATCTTTCATAACACAGGGAAATGCCTATGATAGAATGTTAAGCAGAATAAATCAGGAATAAAAGCAATGTTTGGCATGAGCTCAACTTTATACTCAATAAACATGCCAAAGAAAAAATGAAGACAAAGTTGTTAAAATGGCAATACTCCTCATACTGACCTATGGATTCAGTGCAATCCCTATCAAAATCCCAGCTGGATTTTTTGCCAGAATTGACAGGCTGATCCTAAAATTCATATGGAAATACAATATCCAAAACAATCTTCAAAAAAAATAGAACAAAGTTGTAGGACTCAGACTTCTCAAATTCAAAACTTATTACAAAGCTACAGTAATACAGAATGTGTGACACTGGCATAAAGACAGACATATGGATCGATGGAACAAAACTGAGAGTCCAGAAATAAACCCATATATTTGTCAGTTGATTTTTGACAAGGGAATCAAGACAACTCAATGGGGATAAAAGTAGTCTTTTCAACAAATGATGCTTGGACAACTGGATATCCACATGCAAAAGAAATTAAATTGGACCGCCTACCTCACACCATATACAACAATTAACTCAAAATGTATCAAAGATCTAAATATAAGTGCTAAAACATATTTTCTTAGAAGAAAACATTAGTGTAAACCTACATAACCTTGGGTAAGGTAATGGCTTCTTAGATACGACACCAAAAGCACAGGCAACTAAAGAAAAAAGTAGATAAACTGCACTTCAAAATTAAAAACTCTGGAGCTTCAAAGATCACTATCAAGAAAGTAAAAAGATAATCCACAGAATGGAGGAAATACTTTCAAATCATGTATCTAATAAGGGTCTAGTATCAAGGATATATAAAGACTCTATTATGATTCAACATCAAAACAGGCAAATAATTAAAAGCAGGCAATGGATTTGAACAGACATTTCTTCAAAGAAGATACACAGTGGCCAATAAGCACATGAAAAGATGTTCAACATCATTTGTCACTGGGGAAATGCTAATTAAAGACACAATGAGATACTTCACACCCACTAGGATAGCTATCATCAAAAAGGACAACAGCAAGTGTTATTGAGAATGTGGAGAAACAGGAACCCTTGTACACTGTGGTGGTGATGTAAAGGGGTGCAGTCACTTTGGCAAACAGTCTGGCAGTTCCTCTAAATGTTAAACATAGACTTAACATATGACCCAGCAATTCCATTCCTAAGTAGATACCCAAGAGAACTGGAAATGATATCTACACAAATTCTTGTACATAAATGTTCATAATGGCATTATTCATAACAGTCATAAAACTGAAACAAACCCAAATGTCCATCAACTGATGAATGTATTTTTTTAAATGTGGCATCTACATGCAATGGAGTATTATTCAACCATTAAAAGGGATAAAGCACTGATTCGTACTACGACATGGCTACAACTTGAAAACATTATGTTGCATGAAAGCCAGACACAGAAAGCCATATGTTGTTTGATGTTTGATTCTATTTATATGAAATGTCCAGAACTGGCACCTACATGGACACAGAAGGCAGAGGAGAGGTTTCCAGGGGCTGGTGGGAGGGGGAAATGGGAAGTGATTGCTAATGGGTAGGAGTCTCTTTTTGGGGTGATGAATATGTCTGAAATTAGACAGTGGTGATGGTTACACAACCTGTGACTATACTAAACACCACTACATTTTACACTAAAAACTCAATATTGTGGTATATAAATTATATTTCAATTTTAAAAACTAAAGCTAAAATGAATGGAAGGAAAGGAAGTGTGCCTAAATGCTAACAGGGGTTGAAGGACCCTTCGTCCATCCACCAACTTGCTTCTTTATAGCCCTTATTTTTCCACATTGTACAATGAGCACAAATTACTTCACAAAGATGCCAGGGCCTCCATAACAGGATATGTCTCAGGTCTTAGTGAAAAAATACTGATGTGAGATAGAGAAGATAAGAATCCTATGACTCTGAATCCTTTGATGTTAGAATCTCAGATTCTGCGATTCCTCAGATCCCTCCCCAGGCCTGCTGGGTCAGCTGTCAGAACTGCTGTGCTGTGTCTTCTGCTCAGCTCTCTCTTTCTCCAGGAAGCCTTCCCTGACTCCCCCCAAATCTGGATTAGATGCTCCCCAACTCCCATACCCAGTGTGTCCCCAGTCACAGTATTTATCACATTTTGCAAAAGTCTGTTAACTCACTCTCTGCTTCCCTTCCATAATTTATATGAGAGTAGAGATTTTATTTGTGTTATTGATCCTGGATCCCTGGGACACAGCATGGTGCCTGGACCACAGCAGGTGCTCAGTAAATACAGGTGGAATGCTGTTGAATGAATGCCCTAAGAGAGAATTAGTCAAGAGCGAGGATGGATGAAGTTTAAAAAGAGGTAGTGATGATCCTTTGCTCTGGGTGAGTGGACTCCAGGGATTTATTCTTCTAGCCATACCTCTCTAAGGCTCTCAGGATCAGTAGCACTGGGCTTAGAAAATGCTTCACAGGGGCAGGTCCCAGCCACCATCAGGCTGAGCCAGGAATACAACTGACACACCCCGACGGGCCTCTGCTCAGCTTTGACCAATGACTCTCCCATTTATCATTCACTTACCCAGTAAACATTCACACAGCTCCTACCACTGCCAGGCTCTGCGGGCACTAAGATGAACAATTCATGGTCCCTGCTGATAAAAGACCGTGGTAGAGCCAAGTTAGAGAAACCCTCAGCCATGACGGCCACTGTGCATGAGCTCTCCGTATAAAAGCCAGCTGCTGTGCTAAGAACTTCACACACAATAAGATACCATATTATTCCATCTAGATACTCCCTTTTTTCAAAAGAGAAACTTGAGATTCAGAGACCTTAAATAACTTAACCAAAGTCTCAAAACCGTATCAGAAAACTCATACAGGAGAGAAACCCCGTGAATGGACCATCTATGGGAAATCATTCAGCCAAAACACATCTTACTCAACATCAGAAAACTCATCCTGGAGAGATTACCTGTAAATTCAGATTTACTACCAGTAAATTGAGAGAGCACTGGCAACAATTCATTCCTCTGTAAGCATCAGAAAATTCATGTTAGATAAAAATGCTATGAATATGGTGAATATGGGGAGGCCTTCAGATAGTAATCTTAATCAACAACAGAAAACTTATCCAGGAGAGAAACCAGGCGCCAATGACTGCTCTAAGTGTGTTATAAATATTAACACATTTGCTCCTCCAACAACATGTAAGGAGGTACTATTATCCCCATCTCACAGATGAAGAAACTGGGGCACAGAGAATCTAAGTAATTTGCCCAAGGTCACATAGCTAGTAAGAGGCAGAACTAGATACTGGAATCCAGGCAGTCTAGCTCCAGAGATCACACTTTCAATCACTCACGATACTACCTTATAGGTGGGATTGTGTGGTTCTGTCTGTCAGGAAAGGCTTCAAGGGAGGAGGCAGCAATGAGGGGGATCTTTAAGAAAACACAGAGGTGCAGAAGAGGTGACAGCCCTGCAGGCGGAGGCCTGGGGAGGGCAATTGAGTTCACTGGGTGTTGGGGAGATAGTGAGAAATCCAGTTTGTCCGAAGGGCCTGGGAGGAGCACCAGGGAAGAGGACAGACCAGAGAAGGGTCCATTCACTGCCCTGATAGTCATGGAGCATCTCCATGCATGGGGCCCTGGGCTAGGTGGGAAGGGTCTCAAATGCTAGACTAAGAAATTTGAACCATATCCAGAAGGCAATGGGGAGCCATGGGCACTTAAGGAGAAGAAGAATGGGCAGGGCTACATCTTAGACACAGAGATGCCTGTAACCCCATACCTTTCCCCTATCCCTGCCCAACTGGGCAGGGTGGCAGCCTGCAAGGGGGCATTCATCCTCAAGTACACCTGCCCTACATTTTGACCCACTTTCCCAGGTGTGAGAACAGCCATCAGGGAGCAGGGAGGTGTGAGGAGCAGGTGGCTGTGGCAGCAAAGAGGTTTCTAGGGCCCTTATCACACTCTCCCGGGTAGCAGAGTTATTTGTGTACCAGCTTGTCTGCTCTGCCAGAATTGAACAGCCTCCTTGTGTCAGTACATTGCCTGCCTGTTTACCCACCATTAGTGCACCTGCTTCTCAGGACAGCCCAGCAGAGGGGGTGGGGGCAGGAAGACAGGACATGTCACCCCTGTTTCACGGATTTGGGGAGCATGAAAGATCACAAAGCAGCCTGCTTTATTTCCCAGAGGGAGAAACTGAAGCCCAAGGGAGAGAAGAATCTTGCACCGAGACCAAGAAACTCAGGGATAGGGAGGCTCACGGGTGTGCCCAGAGTCACAGACTGGGAGGAGAGCCCCAGACTTCTGGTGCTCCTGTCACATTCCTGCTCCGAATCCCACATGGCTCCCTTGGGCACAGGCCTGAGGGCTGAGGGGTGGCGGGTGGTGGATTGGGGGCTCTGGCCAAGTCAAGCTCCAGGGCTCCAGACTTCTCACAGGCTTCCAGGCAGACAGCAATTGCTCCAGCTTCCTGCCAACATTCACGTGTTCACTTTTTTGGTCATGATCTATATTTGTGAAGACTTTCAGGGGGTGCAGAGTGAGGGAGGAGGGGAGCCTGGCCCATTTTCTAGTGACCCATGATACTGGAGATCTGAAAATCAAAGGCTAATAAACATTTCACCACGCAGACTGGCAGCTGGATCCCAAAGAGCCCACAGACCACACCTGAATGCTCTCCAGCCTTCTCGAGGGTCGAGAGGCAGGAAGGGAAGGGTGCTGGCAGAGGAAACAGTGCAGACGCTGAAGCAAGCAGACCCTGCCTGAGTCCTGTGTGACCTTGAGTTTCGCTTCCTCTCTGAGGCATACTTTCGTTGCCTGGAAAATGGGGGTGATATCTACCCCATAGGTGAAGGCATGTATAAAGCCTTGGTACCTAGTAGGGGATGACAGAGGGAAGCGGACATCATTGGTACTGAAATTATTACTGTTATTGTCATCATTCCCCAGGCCAACACCCTGCCTTCTCTCCAGCACCCAGGGGAGAGTTCTTGCCCAGATGTCCCTCAGGTAGAAGGGGATGATTACATTACCGCCACTGGAGACAGACAAGGTTTTTTCAGCTGTCTGTCTCCCACCCAGTCTCTGATAGAAAACAGCAGTTTATGATTTTCTCTTCCTAGACCCTCACATTCCAGAAATCTCCAGGGACATGCCCTGCTATTCCTTCTTTCTGTAATAGCCTTTCCATCAGTTCCTCCACTGTAGTCCCTCCCATCCTTCCTTCCCAATGTCACCTCATCCAAGAAGCCTTCCCTGACTGTTTCAGCCTAACGTGTCCTTGCCCTGACCCCTCCCCTCCTTCCCTTCTTTCCTCTTCCCAACCATCTTTCTTACTTCCTTCCTTGCTTTTCTTCCTTTCGTGTTTTCAGTCTCTGGACCTGACACTGTTCTTACTTCCAGGAGGCACAGGGCCCTGTGCACCTACACACTGGAGCAGGAAGACAGATACTCCACCAATAAACAAAACCCTCCCTCAAAAGCACAGCAGGAGGGTGGGATGATAGGGTGTACGATGCATCCAACTCAGCTCCAGGCTCCCCTTCTAGGGTGGGGTGCACCCCACACAGATGCACCTCTCCCTTCCCCTCCTCCATTCTGTCCCTGTGTCCCCTCAGCATCCCCATGAACCTGCATATCTCTGCTCCCCCGTGGGCGTGGAACCACGTCTTCCTTCGGTCATCTTTGGTATTTAGCTGGTGCTTAGTAAGTATCCTGAATGGATGAATAAATGAATAAACACGAGCCAAACCCTGAGCTTGAAAATGGGGAAAAATAGAACTTGAGCCAAGAGGCAAATTAGAGGCAGGCTGCCTGGCCACCAGCATGAGACACGGGTGTGTGCGGCCTCAGCAGGAGCACGTCACATGCAGGGCGGCCCCAGACACTCGGCAGCCCGTGATTCTTCTAATGGGAGGACTTTATTTAAATTTTCATTTGTTTGGGTTTGTTTTTTTCTTTTCTTTTCTTTCTTTTTTTTTTTTTTGCCAGTTTGAACATACAAAGTTTTAGAGCTATAGAATAACGTATTATATTAAAACGAGATTAATGAGAAGTATTATTTTTCCCCCATTCTCACATTTTATAAAACATCAGAACAGATTAGCAAGGTGGCCATCTCCAACTCTGCGTCACCCACTCTGGGGGCCAGTCAGGGGCCAAGAGCCCTCTGTGGTCGGGGGCTCTGTCCAGACTAAAAGCTATGGCCTAAGGTAGTGGCTCTTTCCTAAGAAAGAATTTTGGGGAGGAAAATCCACACCTGCTATTTTGCCAGACATAGTGCCCTTGCTGTGCTGGAGAGTGGCTTGGTACAGGCTCATAAGAACCGACTGTCACCTTCGTAGGAATTTTGTGAGCTTGTTGTTAAACACAGCCATTGCTGGTGGCTCTCTACTAGGGGTGAGTCTGTTCCCCGGGAGGGCATTTGACAATGTCTGGAGACATTTCAGGTGGTCACGACTTGGGGGAGGGGTGCTACTGGCACCTGGTGGGTGGAGGTCAGGGATGCTGCCTGCACCAGCCAGCCCCCACCTGGCCCTCAACAAAGAATCTCCGGCCCCAGTGTTAACAGTGCTGATGGTGAGAAACCCTGATCTAAACTTACAATTAAATAAATTATATTAAAGACAAAAGGAATACACACTCAAACTTATCACTTACTATTATTTTACTATATTTCACTATAAAGATGGTGTCCTACTGTGCATCTCCTCCCAATTCCATGTTCAGACATCACGTTAGTCGGGGGAAATCCTTGGCAGGAGAACTTACACCACAGAAATCAGCAAATACTACAACCTCATCCTCTCTTTGTTTCCCGGCCAGTTGTTATCAGGGCACTATTGGGTGTGACACTAAGTAGAGAAGGGAAATTCACAAGCCTGGTGGGTGCCTCTAAGTTTCCAGCCCAGGCAGACAGCTCAGCACCAGCCCACTGTATGCAGTGTGGAAGCAGGATCCAAATGTAACCACGTGCACAAACTCTACACACCACACACACACACACACATACATTACTAAGCACACCCCATGTGCACACCTGCATCACACAGCCCACATACAACTCCCCCGACACACCCATACACACACCTCATAAATACACCTGTGCTCCCACAGCAGCCATCTAGCCAGACTGGACTAACTTAAATTATGAGAACAATAAGAGAATACCAGTCTGACTGACCATCTTCCTTGATGCGTCTGGACACCGCTGCCTTTACTCTCCCGTCTTCCCATGGTCTATCCTCCCCATACCCCCACACCCAGCTTGCTAAGGCAAAGGTCTCAACACCCACCTCCGGGGCACCATCCAGTGACCCCATCTCAGTGTCCATTCCTCTTGGCCACTGGAGCCCTGGCTGAGAAGTCCCCCATCCCTGCCCTGTGCCCTGCTTTCTGCAGGCTCCAGAGCAGAGCCTGGCTGGTTGTGACCTTCAGGGCCTGGCCTCCACCCCTTCCCAGAGCCTATGATGAGCAGTTCCCTTGGTGACTCCACCCACTCGGGGACTTCAGCTGCCACCAGATGCTGGTAAGTCCAAACCTCCATCTCCAGCCAGAGTCTCCCGGACCCCACACCCACCAGCCTTGGTACATCTGTATTTAGATGTCCCCTGACTCCTCAGACAAGTCCCAAACAGACTTCCTGTCTGCCCACACCTGTCCCTTGCCTACACTCTCTGCCCCTGCCCACCCCAGAGGTCAGCACACAGGAAGTGCTCAAGGCACATCTCATGGATAAAGGGATAAATTACATAATATCTATAAAGAAAGGAAAAAACAAACTTCCTTATGAGGCAGATAGGAAGTCTTACCCCATTTTACAGACGAAAGCCCTGAGTCTCGGTGAAATTAAGGGGCCAGCCCAGGAGCCGCAGCCGAGGCAGGGGGCTGTGTGTGGGGAGGAGGGAGGCCGTGTAAGACCTGGCACTGGGGGCTGCAAGCAGCAGCCAGGCCAGGGTAGCCCCGCAGGATCGGCTCTCCCCAGCCCCAAGTGAGGGGGTTAGTTACAAAGAAAAGGAAAAGGCGTTCCTGATATGCGTCCTGTTTCCTCTCCTCCTCTGGGCTTCTCAGGCCTTGGAGGGCGGATGTCTCTGGGCTGGCAGCACTCAGCCAGTACACGCACGGACAGGCAGGGGGTCAGGGTCTCCCAGGGCCCCTTCCACCCTAGCAGTCTGGCCTGCATGGAGTCAGGGGCTCCTGAGTGACCCTCAAGTTTCCCTTCCCAGCCCAGAGGAGCCTCCCTTATCCCTAGTGAGTACTCGTCACAGCCAGACACCTCCTTCCATCAGACTGTCCCATAAAGGCACCTCCACTGGGAAGCCTTCCATGTCACCCTTACTTGCTCCGAGGGGGCCCTCTACAGCCCCTCTTCTTCCCTTCCTCCCTGCCCCTCAGCCACCTAGTCCATTACTCTGCCCAGCTCTCTCTGTGGCTATTGCCTGCAGATGGGAGCTCCCCATGAATCAGGCCAGGGAGCAGGGAGCAAAGGCAGAGGCCATCAAATGGGGCTTCTTCAGTGAAAGAACAAGATGAACCTCCTCCATCAGACAGGGAGATTGGGGCCTTCCTGAGGACAGGTTAGATCTCCTCTGTCAGGTAAGAATTTCGCTGAGGGAAGTGGCCGTGACTCCTCCATCAGATAGCAGGCTCCTGCAGACAAAGCTCATGCCTCCTTCCAAAGATAAGGAGCAGCTAAAGGACAAGAGGGCTATGTCCTCTCCATTAGATAGGGGACCCCGGGAAACAGGAGCCATGTTCCCCCCATCAGATCAGAGTCTCTCTCCTAGAGGACAGGACCATGTCCCCTCCATCAGACCAGGAGCCCCAGAGGGCACACTCCCTGTCTGCTGCCTCCTCAGCAGTTTCTAAAACAGTCTTCGGCTCAGTCTAGGACACAGAAGGAACTCCCCCTGGGGCAGAACTGGGGGAAGTCGTGCCCACATCCTCCCTTGCACAGGGTCCCATGCCAACTTCCCATTCACGCCCTCAACTGAATGGATGCTGCCTTGCCATCTTTAAGACAGCCATGTGTCTATCTGGACAGAGGCCAGATGTCTTCTATTTCAGGCAGGAACACTGACTTCTAGAGAGATAGCAATGGGGACAACTGGGAGAGCCCTAACAAGAGAATGCCCAGGACCAGATGGGCAGTGACCAGATGTGTGGGCTGGATGGGTCTCTGCTCCCGACTCTGCTAATAAGTGGGCACACCTCTTCCCCCTGTGGCCACTAATACCCCCCACCCATCTCCAAACTTTGTCAGCACCCACTGCTGGCCAGAGTGGCTGGAGGCATCAGGGAGGAGGGAGAGCAGGGCCCTTCCCAGGTCCCACCTTGAGGATATCACTGGCCTTCCCCGGTGCTGTCGCTGAGCCTGGTCCAAGCTGCCCCCACAGCCGTCCTCCCTACATGTGCCCGCTCCAGGAGCTGCTATTAGTTAGCATCGATCTGCAAAGTGCTTAGCCGAGACATTTTATGAGCTCAGCCTCACCCAGGGCCCTGGGGGCTGAGAGCAAGAGGTGGAAACTGAGTGGGAAGCCCAGGCCACTTGACAGAGCCTGGGAACAGCTGAGCCCCAACACGAAGATCCAGACAAACCCAGGGCCAGCATTCAGTAAATGCTAGCTAAACACATGTTCACTGAAAAGCAACCTAACTAGATCTGGTAACTAAATCCAGGTGTATTTTTTTATTAAGAAAGAATTAATATTATTATTATAACTGATTTTTATTAAGTGTTTAATACAAGTCAGGCACTATTCCAGACACTAGAGTAACTCACTCACTCCTCACAAGCACCCGGTAAGGTTGATCCTCCCCACTCTACATACAGGAAACACAAGGAAGTTAAGTAACTTGCCCAAAGTCACAAAGCAGAAATAAGAAATGTTAGCAGCTCAAACCATCTGCTTGATAAATTAGGAAGTAAAAATATATTAACAATGATCTGTTTTAAAAGAATCAGACACTTTTGAAAGATATAACTAATCCTAAGTGTGTTCCAAACCAAATACTTTCATTATCGGACATTCCGTGGTATACTTGGGATGTAAGAGGTTCTCTGAAAGAGCAGTATCACAAGTGTAAAACATGCGCTTGTCAGTCATCTCAAAATCATGGTTATCCTTCTTTTGAAACTTCTAACTAAGCAGTTTTACTAAACTTTAGAATACAAGCCCCCAAGACCACAATAACAATTATTTTAAGATTTCTCATTTATTTATTTGTCATATGCTAAATACTTCACCTATTCCTCCTGTTTCACCTTGAGGACAACTCAAGGGAAAAAAGACATTACTCCGTTGAGGAGGGCTTCCTTGCACCTCCATGCTGAGGGCACCCATCCCATACACCTCGTTGGTGGGCATGATCTGGCAGGTGTTTGCCCCTCCAAGATGGGAGCTGCTCCAGGCAGAGACTGTGCTTGGCACAGACAAGGTGCATTACAAAGGGCTCGGGGTTAGACAGGCCTGCTGCTTCATCACTCTGCGCTTCAGCTGTCTAGGGGGTGAAGTGAGGTCCCGGCACATAATTAGAGCTCTGTAAGTGGTGAAAATACTAACCACCACCATCACCATCACCACCACCACACCATCCCCGCAATGAACAGACTTGCTGGGCGGCCCTCAGCAGGTCCTTGATGGACAGAGTTCAGCTGGGTCACCAGGTCTCCGAGAGGGTCTTGTTACCTCATAAGGGCCTGGGCAGCTGAGAGAAGATAATGGGTATGATGAGTTCCTGGGAGGCCAGAGTGCTGGGCAGAGACAGTGGCCTGTTATTAGGACAAGGCTGTCTTAGCGAGCATTTTTAAGAAACACATTTCCATTACTTCCAAGAACACAGAGGCTTGCAGATGAGGTGGGCACAGCAAAGCCAACCGAGAACAGCTGCCCTCAGTGAGGCAGCAAATGGGGAGGGACATTCTGTGGCATCTCTGAACATCTCCCCAAACCACACCCTGGGGCTTGGTAATCCACCTTCCACCTGCTCCTCACACACGTCCCTTCCTTAGTCTTGGGGGACAGGGATAGGGTGTGAGAAACCTTCTAGGAGGAACAGTGCTGGCCCCTTTCTTTGCCACCAACCTGTTTGGAGTGACAACCAGCTCCCCATTCCCTGACCTAGATGTTCAGGCTGTCTTTCCCGCAACCTGAAGAAGGCCATGCAAACAGTGAAAGGTGTGGAGAAGGGCAACTGGGAACAGGGTCCAGATCTCTACCCTGGCACTTTATGGTTCCTGACCTCACCTGTCCTCACCTGGACAATGGGATAACATGATCACCTCCAGGGTGTCGAGGAGAATAACTGAACTGATGTCTGCCTATGCTTGGAACATAGTCCAAGTTCAATATATGGTAGGATTAGGGCACTGAGAGGCACCAGAAGAGCCAGGCTATCCAAGTCCCTGGAGAGGTGGGGAGGGGAGGGCGGAGGCAGATAATCACAGGTTAGAACACACAGCGAGGAGGTGGAGGCACCTTTGACCACCATGCCAAATCTCCCAACATTTTTCTGGCCCTCTCTGTGTATCTAGTGGGCCCGAGGCACTGGGACACCTAGGGGTCCCTGGAGGATGACAGATGAGCTTATGGAATATACTCCTTAGGGCCTAGACAGCCTCTCTGGAAACACTCTCCCCCTCCTTTGGCTCAGATGTCACCCTCATCAGAAAACTTCATGACCAACATGGTCCCCTTGGTGTCCTGATTATCAGTTGGTAGTCCCGGGCAGTGAGCATGAGCATTTACATCACAGAAAGTGAAGGGCTCTTGTACCTGGATGATTGGTTACCTGCTTTGAGCTGGGTCTCTGTGAGTCTGATTGAGTCCATCATGGGGGCCTTCTCGCGTCTAAGGGCTGGACTGCCCTGCAGAGACCTTGCCCAGGCCAGCCCCCGGGAGACCAGCTTCCCCAGGGCCTTCGCCATCCTGCTTCTGTTCTACCACAACCACAGTGACCTTAAGAAGCAGAGTAGTCTGTGGGGAATGCACTGCCCACATATGCAGGGAAGACATACACAAACCAACAATATCCTGCAAAAGGCACCAAGAGAGGGTTATAAAGAGGGTGAGAGTAACTCTGGGGAGGGGGTAGCTCCATTCTTCCCAGATGGCCAGGGGGCTGCTGAGGAAGTTACAGAGATCAGGTGACATCTGAGCTGGGACTTGAAGGATGACTAAGAATTTTCCAGGTCATCAAGGTGCAGAAGAAAGAACGTCAAAGTGACGTGCATATGTATGGAATTACACATCCTTACAGAGCAGAGTGCACATTTCAAAATCACTGTCTCATTTGATTCTCTCCAATCCCATAACAGTGTTATTACCTACTCCTCCCTGCACCTCCCTCCCCCCGCACACACATACATGCAAATAAGAAAAGTGAGGTACAGTGAAGGCAGATGATGGGCCAAAGGGCACATGGTGGCTGACTTCTGGGCAGAGGGAGGGGTGGGGGATGTGTGCTGGCTGGGATGGCCCTCTTCTCACAAAGGTGAGGGTATTCCTCTCAGGGAGCAATCCCTCACTCCCGGCCCCTGCTGTCCTGTGATAACCCTCCTCCCATCCCCAGCATACCTACACACTCCTCCGGACCCCAGGGCCTGTCAGAAGGGGCAGCCGGCAGAGGGACAGAGCAGCTTGGCTAGGGCTCAGCAGAGGGGGTTGAGGAAGAGCTGACCATTTTCTAAGGCCCAACCTGGAGGCCCTGCCCCGCCCTCTCCCATTCACCCCAACCGCTGATAACCTCCACCTCTCCCCCTGTAAATCTCCTCTCCTGGCCTCTCCTCTCCCCTTCTCTTGAAGCAGCTGCTGCCAGCCTCTCCCTCTCCTCCCTCCACCCCACGCCCTCCCGAGGGAGCTGTGAGCTCAGCCTTTCCCATCAGCCGTCCCTGGGAATGATGGGAAATGCTCGGCAGGCCAGGAACTGAGAGGAGGCCAGCCCCTGAGAGGGAGGAGGAGAAGCAGGGCTTTTCTGAGGGCCGCTGGGGGCATCCTGGGGGCAGGGCTCAGTTCTGCTGCTTCCTATGAATCCCAGGCTGGGCTTATGGGTGCAGTCTGCCTGACCACATTACACGCTCTAGATGAGGTGGGCTCCAACTGCTGGAGCCAGGATGGGCCTCTCTTTACAGATGGGGAGACAGAAGCCCAGGGAGAAGACAAAAAAAAAATGCGTTGAGGGACTGACTGCCAAGTCCCAGGTACTGCTTGAGCCTTTCATACTTCTTGTCTCATTTAATCCTCACAACTACCCTGCAAGGAATGTGTGATAGGCTGAATGATGGCCCCCTGAGATGCTCACATCCTAATCCCTGGAACCCTGAATCTGTTACCTTACATAGTAAAAGGAACTTTGCACAAGTGTTGTTAGTTAGGGATCCACAGATGGAGAGATTACTCCCTATTATCTGGGTGGATCCAGTGTAATCACAAAGGTCCTTATAAAGCAGGAGGCAGGAAGGGCAGAGAGAGAAAAGCAAAGTGAGGATGATGGAAGCACTGAGAGAGAAACTGGAAGATGCTGTGCTGATGGCTTTAAAATGAAGGACGGGGCCAGGCACCAAGGAATCCAGGCAGATTCTAGAAGCTAGAAGTGGCAAAGGAAAGGAGTCTTCCCTAGAGCCTCCAGAAGGAACGCAGCCCTGCCAACCTATTTTAGGACTCTGACATCCATAACTATAAGAGAATAAATTTGTTTTAGGCCACTAAATTTGTGGTAGTTTGTTACAGGAGCAATGGGAGACTGCTGAAGTAGGTATTCCCAGTCCCATTTTGAAGATGAGGAAACCGATGCTCAAGAAGGCACACGATGTCCTCAGGTCCTGCAGGCCCTCCTCCACACCACCCTGGCTCACTGGGGATCTCCACAGGCTCTTAAAGTTGGGAGCCCCTTGGCCAGGGCTTCAAGGTTGGGGAGAGTCTGAGGAGGAGGAGGCAGAGGTCTGCTGCTTGTAGGGCCGAGGCTGAGGGCAGGGAAGGGATCTGGGGAAAGTAAAGCTCTGCTTGAAAGGGGCTGTAGTGTGGCTGGGGGCTTCTGGAGCCAGTGGCTGAGTCCTATCCTGCCCAGAACTGGGAAGCAGGGAGGCATGTGACACAGAGGAAGGGCTCTGGCTGTAGAGCTGGGCTCAGGGGGCTGAGTGTTTGCAGGATTAACTGAGATGAGATGAAATCCCCCCATTATCTCTCTTTGATCTTGACAAAATCCTTGGGAGGAAGGCTCCTTATCCTTCTTCCTGCATTACTGGTGTGGAAAATGAGGTCCTGAGGATTAGTGGCTGGCCCAAGTTCTCACAGACGGTAAGCATGGAATCTGGGTATTCATAATGATCAACATAATGAAAAGCATCAAACCATGATGGATGGCTATTGAATGTTGTGTGCCTGACACTGTGTTCATTGTCCCTGATCAAGTCCCTCCTCTGCTTCAAACTGCTTAACTGCTTCCCACAAGTCCTTCGCAATCTGGCCCCTGCTCACCACTCCAAACCCCTTCCACCACATTCCCCTGTCTGCCATCCTCCCCACCAACACCCTCCAGCCACAGTGACCTTGGTCCCTTCCCTGGAGCCATCAAACTCGTTTCCACTTTGGAATCTCCCACAGGGTTCTGGGCCCCCTCAGCCCCAGGCCACTTGTGAAGGAGAAACCATGGGTCCTGGCCACTCCTGCTCCTCCTTATGGGTAAGGAAGGGAGCAGAGACAGGGGTCAGCCCTAGATGGCAGGCCTTGAAGGCTGGAGCTGAGAGGGCCTGGGTAAGCTGGTCATTTCCTACACAGTAAAGACAACAGCAGCCTGGAGGTGTGGGGGCAGAACTCCCCAGGGGGTAAGCCCACCCAGATACATAGAGGCTAGCACACTGGAGCTGAAGGGGCCTTGAAGAATGTTGGGTCCCTCCCCTCAGGGCACACATGGTGACACTGAGGCCCAGAAAGGGCAGAACTTGCCCCTGGCTCCACAGTGTGTCACTGTGGGAGCCAATCTGAGGTAGAGGTAAAGCTTTGGGGTCTGCCACTCACTTGCTGGGTGCACTTGGGCAGGGAGGGAATCGCTCTGATCCTCACCTCTAGAATGGGAAAAGCTTGCCATTTTCAATGAATGCTTAGGAAGCACCTGGTGCAGGTGAAGCCCAGGATAAATGAAAGCTGTTCTCACCATTGACAGAGCTGGGCCTGGACTCAGGACACTGATGTGGGAGTGCACCCCCTCTCAGCGACATAGCTGGTGGGTTTAATTTAACCCCCAGGTTAGACCCAGGAAAGCACCCAGAGAGGTGGGCACTCAGCTGTCTCCAAAGCCACTGCTTCTGGGCCCTCAGTGCTGGTCAGACCTTGACCTTGGCTGATCATCTCTAGGAAGGGTTTTGTTAGCCTCGTTTGCCTTACAGTTAAAGAAAGGACCCCCCAGGGAAGCAAGCCTGGACCAGAGGGGCTCCTGGTCAAAACCCGCACTTCCCACTTCCACGTGGAAAGAGGGAAAGAGGAATTGACCACATACTGAGCACTTCCTGCAGGTGGTGCTGTGCTTGGGCTTTTGTGCGCTCGCTCACTTGACCCCCACCACCCAGAGGGGATTAGAAGGCCCACTTGCTGAAGAGAAAGCCAGAGGTTTCCAGAGGGTGAAGAACTTGCCTGTGGCACCAGCTGGTAAAGTCCTGTTCCTACCCTGCTCCAGGAGGCCTCCGGGCAAGGGCCCATTCCTATTCCAGAGCACTGCGTCTAGGGCCATTTTGAAGAGAAGGAACCCAGACTGAGCCAAGGCAGACTGACCCACCTACAGCCCGCTATGGCCATCTCCTCCCTCCAGCGCTTCTCACCTCACCTCAACCTCCCCAGAGATCTGTTATTAATAAACTATGAAAATACCACACCATGATGCTGTTGCCTCCGTCTGGAATGCTGTCCAGCCCCACACCAAGTTCACATCTACTTCAGCTTAGATTTTTGCTCATTCGGCACTTCCTCAGAAAGCCTTCGGTGACCCCCAGCTAGGGCAGATCCCCACATCAGGCACCCTCAGCTCTTCTCACAGTGTGCACCTCCTGCCTTCTGTCTCCCTGCTCCAGACCATAAGCCCCATTAAGCCAAGGACAGAGTCTGTTTGCTGCCATGGTATCCCCAGAGGTGAGCCCAGTGCTGGCACGCAGCCTCCGGAAGCCACTCTACACTTGCCTGGGCCAGGCCCCACGCCAACTGCTGAAGCTACACATTATGTATAATCCTCACGATTACTCTAGGACGTGGCGATTATCACCCCCCACATCCCCATACAGATGAGGACAGCAAGACTCAGAAAGAAAGTGACTTCCCCGAGGACACCCAGCTAACCTGGAACACGCTGAGACCAGCACCTTGGGCCGGCTACAAAATCTGTGGGCCCAAGTGCAAATGAAAACATGGGGCCCCTTGTTCAGATTTCAAGAGAGAGACAGAAGAGCATTAAATCAATCAAGAGGCACTTCTGAGCTCAGGACCCTGAGCAACTGCCCAGGTTACATGCCCTGAAGCCAGCCCCAAGGGCACCCGTGTACTCTGACTCCCAGCCCAAAGCCAGGCTCCTCCCACGGAGAGGCCCTTTGGCATCGGTCCCCTAAGACGGTGGTTCTCACACTTGAGCTTGGGTCAGAATCACCTGGGAGGCTTGTTAAAATCCAGTTTGCTGGGCCACACCCCCAGAGCACCCTCTCTCAAGGTGAGATGCAGGCCTGGGAACCTGCATTTCTAACTGCTGCTTTCTAAAGGTGGTTGCTGATGTTGGTGCTGGGGCCTGAGCCACAGAAGCCCTACCCTGAGGAATGCATATTTAATAGGGCATTCCAAATCCAGGGCCTCTCAGAAGAAGAGATTTCTGGTGGGCTATCAGAGTTGAGGATGCCCGAGGTCCTTCAAATCATACTCAGGCCTCAGTCCAAAGGGCCAACTCTGCTAAGAAGGAGAGGAGCATGGGGGAGGACAGGGAGAAGCAAGGTGGAAAAAGGAAAACTTTATACAAATTACCCTGTTAATTTTTGTAACAATTTTGAGAGGTAGCTTCTATTATCTTTATTGTAGAGAAAACCACAGCATAAAGAAGGCAATGATTTGTCCAGGATCACAGTCAGGAAATTATGGAGACCATATCTGAAGCTGGTTCTATCTTAGGTATGGTCACAAAGTCTGCTTCAACCATCTGGCCCTGACAGGTTCTAATCCCATGACCTGCTCAGGCCAGAGGAGCAGAGCCAGGGGCCTTGGGTTGGATTCACACAGTCCCAAACCCTGACAAGATCTGAAAAGCCCCGGCAAACCCCCAGGGCCCTCTGCTCACTGCCTGCCTGCCCTCCAAGGTCAGGCCTGCAGCTCAAAGACCTGCGACTCAGCAGGGCTAATTGCTGGCATCATTCTAGCAGGCCAGGGTGCCCACCCCCAGATCAGAAGTTCCTTCCACATGCAGGCCCTTCTCTCCAGCCTCCCCTCCCACTACTTACTCACACATACCCTAAGTCCCAGATCACACACCATCTGTTTCAGGGTTTGCCCACACTATTCCTTCCTTCCTGGAATGCCCTTCCTACCCTGCCTATCTGTCCAACTCTTACCCATCCTTCAAAACCCCAGGTCAGCTCTTCCGCCTCTGAGAAGTCCTTCTTCATCACCTTGTTCATCCTCACCGTTCTGCCAACTTCTGCTTCCCTGGCTGCTCCTCCAACCATTCATTCTACAAATATTTATTGAGCATCTGCCTTGCTCCAGGCACAGTGCAAGGTGCTAGAGGGGCAAGGCTGAGTTCCGTCAGGCTAGGATATGGGTCTGCTTCATTCTATGAGCCTCTGCCAGGAGGGTGACAGAGAGGGGGACCGGTGAGGGTCCCCAGGGAGTGATGAGACCTCAGCTGGAGATTTGAAAAGGTAGTGCAAATGCTACATTTCAGGCCACTGCCAAGTTGTGGGGAGCAGCTACCCAATGCCCTTGGCAAAGCAGCATAAAACTACTACCAAATGAACACAAGACATTTACGTGCATCTGTGCCAAGGGGCTGCACTGGCTGTGGGCTCCCCAGGAAACCGAGGGCCAGAGGGGGACAGGGAAGAACCCCGAGCAGGAGGCAGCCCTGAAGTGGGCCTGCAGCCTCCTCTCCCAAGAGATGTGTGAATTAAACAGTGAACGAAGGAGGAGTCAATGTGCCCCCACCCTGAAGTACATGCCCTGCGGACCCCTCCTTGGGGGCGGAAGGCATTAAGGGCGCACTCTGGAAAGCCACAGCCCACAGAAGCCCCAGGCGGGGGAGGATGGCTGCTGCCCGCACAAGGAGGAGAGAGGCTGGAGTGGAGCCAGGCTGGCAGAGGAAACATCTTGAGAGGGAAGAGGGAGGAAGGGAGGAGGAACGAGAAAGGAGGAAAGAGCCAGACATGCAAACACCTCCGTCTCCTCTTTCCAACCAAAACAGAATCCCCAGCAGACTTGAGACCTGTGAGGAAGGAGACAGGGAATGAAGCTGGGGCCTCAGAGGGGCGGGTGGCTGGAAGGCGCCCAAGGCTGGAGTCTCTAGAAGCTGGGTAGCCCTGCCAGGGATGAGGGGGGTGGGGAGGCCCAGGGTTCACCCAGCTCTGTCCCACAGGGGCTGAGGCTCAGAGAGGGAGAGGATGTGGACTCCACCTGGTCACTCCTACTGCTCCTTCAAGACTCACTCAGGTACCAACTCTTCCCAAAGCCCCTGGGCCCAACCTCTGGGCTGGGCTGGGCTCCAACATAAGAGTTAGCACATACTCAAAAAATACTGCACAGCAAAACTGATCTGATGGAGGAGTCCAGGCCTAACCTGTAGAAAGCCAACAGTCTGGTGGGAAACCCAGGGAATTCAAAGGAGGGAGTGCGGGCACCAAGGCAGCTCTGGACTCCCAGATAGCCAGGGACTGTCAGGCACTTGGGGCCATCCACAAAGCCTTAATGGAGGCCTTTTCCTCTGATAGGACACGCTACTGGGATAGGAGTCAGGAGGAGCCACGGGACTGGGGAAGAAGGAGGCATCATCTTTGCCCCCTACTCCCACTACATACACACCCACACATCCTCAGCGCTTGGGGCGGAGGGGCTTCCAGGGACCTGGGCTCTGGGACTTGGACAAATCCCTTGACATCTCCAGGTCTCACCTATACAATGGGGGCTCCCCATCCCCCTTTCCTCTCAGGAGAGCCACAAGGAGAAGGACAGCCCTTCAAGCAGGTGAGAACTGAGGCCTCTGGTATGACTTTAGCACGTGGGAGAGACTCTCACCCCACCTCCTACTTCCATCCCATTCCTGCCCCGCCAGCATCTTCCTTCCTCAGGCCTCCATCACGGTACAGAGCCTGGGAGACAGAGGCTTTGGTCGGGAGAGTAGGTAGCCAGCCCTGGGGCCCAAGGGGAAGAATGGCCCCAAAGCAGATCCACTTCCTGTTTCTAGGGGCTTGTCTCTCCTTCTTCCCTTCCTGCTGGAGGAAAATCCCCCTCCCTACCCATGTTCTTGCCATGATCGTGATGACTTGTGTCTGGACTTTCCCTCAGCTGACGGGCTCTAAGCTGCTGCAACACAGGGGTCCTTCTTTCTTTCACTTTTTTATTACAGCAAACCAGTCTGCCTCCGCTGAAACCTTCACTTGCTAGAGGTCAAGTGACCCCCCTCCCTCAGCCTGTTTCCTCTTCTAAAAAGAAGGAGCAACAATAGGGCCTACCCCATAGGATTGTTCTGAGGATTAAATGTGCCTGCCACCTAGTAATATATATTAGCTCTTATTACTAATAATAACAGTCAACAAATATCGAGTGCCTATTGTGTGTCAGATGCTGTTGGTCACCAGGGACACGTGGTGACGAGGGCAGATCTGTGCGATGGTCCCCTCCTGGAGGGGAAGACAGCAGGGCTCTGTGTTGCCTAACTCTGGGGGGTGCATGGCATAGACCACGGTGCCAATGGTGTCCCTTGCACACGTGTGACACAATAGTTCTGCAAGACAGATAGCGAACAAGTGGGCTAGCAGTAAGTACGCAGTGACTCTCAGGCTACACGCTGTCAAGTGCGGTGCTCCACGAGCACAGGGAGGGTGACTGACCAGCCTGAGAGGTTGAGCTAGGAGCTGAAGAAGAGGCAGTAATAACCCTGAAAGGGGTCAGGGATGGGGATGCTGCATTGAAGCAAAATGAAACAAAACCTGCATCGCGAAGGCTCTAGGGAAGAAAGGTGCTGAGGGAGATGGTAGGTGAGGCCAGCAGGGCTCGGTCACCAGGCAGCCTTGGTCAGGAGTTGGGATTTCACTGTTGCCGTAAGACGGCAGCAGGGTTTCAGCAGGGAATGGACACAATGTGATTGTACTTTAATATGCTCACTTCAATGGCTGGGTGGAAAAATGGAAGGGCAGAGAGGCTAGAGTGGACAGAGGGAGACCAGTTAAAAGCAGGATTAACAAGGCTGCCTTGGGTTCAGATCCAGGATCTGCCATTTATTCACTAGAAGACAGATCACAACAGCACTTGCCTCCTTGGGTTGTCATGAGGATCAAATGAGCAACTGCACGTATGTAAAGAGCTTGGGACAATACCTGGCCCGTGGAGAGTGCGGTGTGTTTAGCTGGTATTATTCATCCAGGTGAAAAATGAAGGTGGCCCAGACTAGAGAGGTAGCCGAGAGAGAAAGAGAGGAACAAGGCCAGACGCCAGGGATAGTATCACCAGGTCCTGCTGGAAGCACCCAGCTGCTGCAGCCCAGTGCCAGCTGCAACCACAGGAGAGGCCCTGAGCCCCAACCACCCAGTGACCTCTTCCCACATTCCAGACCCACGGAAACCGGGAGATAAGGAGATGGATGTTGTTTTGAGCTACTGTTATTGGGTGATTGGTTATGTAGCAAAAGATAAATGGAACAATTCATGTTGAGAGTTACCCAGAGGGAAACTCCTCTCCCCCAACAGGAAAGAAGGTGCCCCTTAGGTGCCAGAAAGGTGTGCGGGGGAGGGGAAAGGGGAGGGGGCAGCCCCAGCCCGGCATCTCTGCGGCCTCCAGGATTCTGCCCTTGGGAAGTGATCATATTGCTTCAAAGCTAATCATTCCAGCATTATTTAGAATAGCCAAAAAAAAAAAAAAGTGGAAATAATGTAAATGCCAAATAAGGGGATGGTTCAGTAAATGGTGGGGCATTCATAAGAGGAACTCATGTCATTAACAAACACGGATATTTGGATAAGTTAAGGACATGGGGAATGCTGAAGGAAAAAAAGCAGTAATCCAAGTGCCACGCACAGTTTAAGCACGATTGTGTTTGAACACCCAGGCACATGCACGCACACACGTACACATACACACATAGCAAGGAGCTCAAAGACCACCCTCCAATTTTTTTTAATGTTCTAAGTGATGAGATTATGGATGATTGCTGTCTTCTCCCTGTCCAAATGTAAAGGGTTTTGTGTTTTTTAAAGTAATTATTGAAAGGTAAATGTCAGTTCTTTCAAATGTTCCCTCAGAACACTGGTCATTCCCCTCAAGGATGACAGCACTAGAATGGCAGCCGGTGGGGGTAAGGGTTCTCACCTGCTTTGGTCACGGCTGGTGCCGGATGCTAGAATGGTGCCTGGGACAGAGCAGGCCCCCGGCCAGCATTTGCAAGGGAGTGAATGAATGGTGCAAATCAGACGCCCAGCATCCCTGCCTGGGCAGCCTCCCTCATCAGCCCTCAGGCAGGGACCACGTCCCACCCCACTCTGTGTCCCCAGGGTTCAGCATAGGCCTGGCACTGAGCAAAGACAAATGAATGAATGAAGGGCTGAATAAATGAATATTCTGGCAAAGCAACTCTCCTTGATCATAGTGCATTGAGCTCTCCAGAGCCAGGATCTGTGTGTGTCACAGGGTGGTGCCTGTGCCTGGGAGAGAGAAGAGGATAAGAACACATCAGGGCTTTCTGTCCCTCCCTTCCTCCTCAGGCCCTCCCTGTTCAGCTGTGACTTTGCCTGTTAGGTCCCTACTTCCACCACCAGGGAGGAGTTCTGGAATGCCTGGCTCAAACTACTCAAGTCATAGCTTTGTTTTTAAAAGAAGAGGAGAGAGAAGAACAAGCTCCTCCCTGGAAAGACTTTTCTGCCCTTTTGCCCTGGGACAACCTCGGGGACGTCTGGGAGGGAAGCCAGCAGGTGGAGACTGAGTTCCAGGAGGGGAGAGGAGGGCAGGTGGCTGGAGTGTGAGGTGGCGGGGTGGGGGGTGCAGGTGTTAGAGGGCGGTGCTGGGGTGGGGCAGGTACAAGAGCTGAACAAGATTCCTCAGGGGGTGAATGGGAGTGAAAGCGGCCAGGTGGTAGTGTGTGTGTTGGTTGGTTATCACAGTGAGGGCAGCAGAGGTGACGCGCTGAGGACGGCAGTGGAAAATGTGTCAACATGGAGTGGGTGACAGAGCGGGGAGAAGCAGCAGCTAGAATCAGATGGTTTTAGTCCAGGAGGGCTGCGGTCAGACTCAGCCTGAGTGATTACTGGTGGGGGGAGACCAAAGGGGGCTGGCCGTGCCTGAAGGAAGGCAGAAGCCCAATCCTGAAGGCTGGAGCTCAGGCTGGATCCCCCAACCTCTACTGTCCCAAATGCCAGCCTAAAAAAGACTGTCTACTTTTTATAAATCATACCTCAGCAGACGTGACATCTCAGACCTGTCATAAAATAGGCTAGTAAGCTATGTGGCTCAGAGGTCTGGAGGCCAGAAAATGCTGAGAAGAACCCCAGAGCACAGCCATCCTGCCTCTCCCTTGACAGGTAGGGAAACTGAGGCCTGGGCAAGTCCTCCCTCCAAGCCCAAGGCACCAGCCTCCTAATCCAGGGTGTTTTCAAGAGGAGGCCCGCCTGATCCCAGGGGAGACAGTGCTTGTGCAAGCAGCTCTGGAGAAGCAGGAGGTGATGAACAATTTTCATTAACAGCTGAAGCTGCAGGCACAGCAAGGGGAGGAGGGTACCAGGACGTGAGGGAGCTCCTGAGAGCAGGCCCTGAGTCATGCTCACAGCTGCGTCCCCAGAGAATGCAGCCTTGGGCCTGGCTCAGTGGGGGTGCTCAGTAAATGAACAAATAAATTAAAATGTGAATGAGTGATAGTAACAGTAGCTAACACTTACACGGTACTTACTTTGTGCCAAGCACTATTCTAAGCACTTTACAAATATTAACTCGCTTAATACTCATGAAAACTTTAAAGGTTTCTCTAGTAAAAGATCTAGATTCCCGTAATAAAAATTTCATTATTCCCATTTTACAGATGGGGAAACCAAAACAAAGAGGGGGTGGAATAGCCTGCCCAAGGCCACACAGCTTTGCACCCAGGCAGTCTTGTTCCAGAACACTTGGTCTTAACCAGGCTGCCAAAGTGCCATCCCCTGGACACATTTACCCTGTCATGGCTGCTCGCTCTGCCCACTCCTTGTCCAGTAGCCTCACCCCAACATCCATGTCTCATCTTCAGTACCCCTTCCTCAAGATGCTGCCTTTTTTTTTTTTTTTGATTAGCCATTTTTTAAAAAATTATTGAGGTAAAAATCACATCACATAAAATTTACCATTTTAAAGTGAACAATTGGTGGCATTTATTACATTCACAATGTTGTGCAAAACCACCACCTCTATCCAGAGCCAAAACATTTCCATCCCTCCACAGTAAAATCCATCACTCCTAAGTGGTTTTTTCCCCCAGCCTCCCCTCCCCTCAGAACCAGCAACCACCAATGTCCACTTTCTGTGTCTATGGACATATCCATTCTGGACATTTCAAATAAATGGAATCATACAATATGTGACCTTTATGTCTGCCTTTCACTTGGCACAATGTTTCCAAGGTTCATCCATGCTGCAGCATGCATCAATACTTCATTCCTTTTTATGACTGACTAATAACACTCCATGGTATAGACAGACCACAGTTTGTTTACCCATGCATCCATGGGTGGACATTTGGGCCATTTGTTTCCACTTTCTGGCTACTGTGAATAGTCCCTTGCTGCCTTTTGATCCTCACCATGACCCTGTGGGTGAGGGCTAGTGTTCTGTCTCAGTTTCCAGAAAGCAACACCGAGGTTCATTCATGGTAGAGACAGTGACTTGGACTGAAGCCCCCTGCCTCCCAGACTAGAGTGTCCTTCCCTACGTCCTCGTGTTCAATCAGCCATTCACCCATCCCCCGGGTCACACCTTCCCCAGGCATCAGTTACCACATACCAGGCTCCGCACCGGGTGCTGGAGACACAGAGTGGACGGCTCAGGCTGGGCCCCAGTCTCCACCACAGCCTGAAGCCCTAGATATAAGCCCTGCCCAGCCCAGGGGCTCCAGGATCCAGGCCCAGCATGTTCAGAATGGGTACATTTTCCTCCCTGGACTCAGCTTGCCTCCCTCCAAAGAGGGAAGATGGCCCCCAGCAGAAGGCTCTAGAGGTCTGCACAGCAGGACTGTGGGGTGGAGCAGGAGCTGCTGGGCTGAAAGGGCCTTCAGAAAGCACAGAACTCACAGCCCTGGAACTGGGTGGGGAATCAGGACAGTGGGGAGAGTCTCCCCTGCCAGTCAGTCATTTCCCTCTGAGACAAAAATGCATTAGAAGAAGCGCTTTGCCAGGGTCCTCACTACGCCTTCCTGCTGTGTAGCCTTGAGCCAAACCTTCTCTGAGGCCTCTCAGCCCAAAGGCAGGGGCCCGAGGATCTCAAATTTCAGATTCTGGTCTGGAATCAGTAGGGTGACCCTTCCTATTGAAGACTGCTTCCATTTGAGCCATCTCTTTGTGTAAGATGCGGTGGCTATGGCCACTAGAGACCCTGAGAAGCCACCCGCTTCCTAGCCCTCCAAGTAACCTCCTGCAGCCAACATGAGCCTGTTAATGGAACCAGACTGAGGGGGTTCCCAGCATTCAGTGCAGGGACAGTCTCAGCTCAGTCACTAACAGTCACCACTGCCTCCTCAGGCCCCCTTTACACATGACAGGGGCCAGACACATACGTGATGAATGAATAAATTAATGAACGATCAAACAAACATTTCCTCGGTGATTTCCCAACATCTCCCCTCACTTCTCTAGTCCATTGTTCTACACAGCTGTCATGTGAACCCTCAGATCCTGCCACTCCTGCAAGCTGTGTGTCCTTGGGAAAATTCCTTAATTTAGCTGAACCTCAATTTCCTCATCTGCAAACAGGGATTCTACTTGTGGGGTTTTTGAGGAAGATTAAAAAAGAGAGAGAGCCTAGGCCCAGCATCTCAAGGGCTAAGGAGGAGTCCAGGAAAAGCTGTTGAAGGAAAGCTGTTTCTCTTTGGCACCCCACCCCACCCCACCCAACCCCCACCCCCAGCCCTAATCCTCTAATCCTGCTTTGTTCCAAAGTCTGGAGGAAAGAGCCTAGCCCCTGGGCCAGCCCTGTCTGGATGTAAATGTTTATGTCAAGCCCAGCCTCCCAGGGACAAGTTACTTGCTCTGCTTGTAATTAATTGCAGAAGGCCTGACTGGGTGATAAACTCCGCTGGGGAAACATAAACAGTTTGTACAGAGTTCCAAATCCATTGTGAGACCAGCAGAGAGGGTCTATGAGGAATGGAATGTTCTCCCCAGTCTCCTCCCAGCCAAAGGCCATGAGGTCACTGAAGGTCAGAACCAGAAGGACCCTGGAGATCATTTGAAAAACAGGAGTTGACATGATGGGGTGCTCAGCTTGTTTCAGGCACAGCTGAGGACTTGATTATCTGGGACCACTATTCTGCCCATTTTAAAGATGAGGAAACTGAAGCTGAAAGAGGCAGGGTGACTCACCCCCAACTAGAAAGAGCCTGGGCCGGGAGGGACACGAGATCTGACCTCAGAGAAGAGAAAGAAAAGGACAGCCACTCACCCAACAAAAATGTACATGCACCCCTTGTGCCAGGCACTGGGACCTGGGGACACAGCTACTGTGGCCCTTGCATTCCAGTGGGGAGAGGCGGATCTCAAAGGCTGACCAGTGATTTGATTACAGGAGTGCTAAGCACGTAGAAAAAAAGAAAACCAAGTCACTGGTGCAGAGGGTCCCAGCAAGTTACAAGTGGCCATTCAAAGTCTGTAAGGCAGAGACCACACAGTAGGCCTCAGGCAGGAGAACATAGTAGGTGCCCAGTGAGTTTCTGGCTAAAACTTAGTGCTCTTTTCTTTGAGCCAGTGCAGCTTCTCGCCAACCAATTCAAGGTGTATAGAAGGTACTGTGCCAGGGCTGGGGTGTGATGATGGACAAGCAGAACACAACCTTTGCCCCCGGGAGCCCACAATCCAACCGAGGGCACACACAAATGAGTAAAAGGGTGCGGAGCGACACAGGTTGATGAGGGTCATGGAGCAGGGGAGAGGAGCAATCAGCATTTACTCAGTACCTACTGTGTGTCAGGCACTGTGCTAAGTCCTAGATTATCTCATTTAAGCCTTACCACAACCCTGGGGTGCTGGGGAAGGATATTATCACCCCCCTTTTGAAAATGAGGAAACTGAGGTTCAGAAAGATTATATAATGTTCTCAAGGTCACAGACATAACAAGCAATAGGGATGGGATCTGAAATCTGTCCTGACACCAAAACCAGGTTTTTTCCTCATAGCACCCACCCCTATCTCCTCCTCCCTCACCTCCCTGAAGGGCACACTAAGGTTTGAAGTTGAGAGGGGCAGGAGGCAACCACCACTAGTCCACCCTTCCCCAACCGACCCTGCCAGCCTGGCTTCCTTTCTGATCAGGAAAGGTCAGCTGAGCCTGCCAGGCTCCTCACCACCATCACCTCCCCTACAGCAGCAGGAAAGGTCAGTCCAGACTTCCACCCTGCCCCTCCTCCACAAAAGGGCCACTCAGTTGAGGACAGCTCCTCCCCAGGGAGCTTCATAGCTGATAAACACTTTCAGACTCTCAGCTCATCTGACCACCAGCACCCCACCCCAGCAGCCGGCATCCCCAGCGCTCAGCACCAGCACAGGTGAATCTGACAGCAAGACTGGCTCCATTCCAATAGAATGGGCGGGCTCCCCGAGCCATTTCCATGTAGCTTCCACCAACATTTACTGAGCTCCCATGATAAGGCAGGGGCTGTGCCAGGCAGTTACATCTGTGGTACATTATTTAAAACTTTCCACAGCCTTTTTAGGTAGGTATCATGCCCATTTCACAGATGAGTAAGACTGAAGGCAGAAAGTCCTTTCCAGTCTCTTACTGACACAGCAAGCAGGAGCTGTGGGTTTGGCCTGGCCCAGAATTGGCTCCCCCAGAAGCCTTTCAGGTCCTGCCTCAGCAGGGAGGCCTCTAACTGATGACAAGGTCCACAGTGGGATGAAACCTCCCTGAGGACATGCAGCAACATGGCACCAATCTCCTGGCACAAAGGACCCCTGGTCAGAGGAGGGGCAGATCCAGGCTTGAATGGGCCCGAAGCTCATGTAGTCTGGAAGTTGTCTTTAAAAAAGAGGACAGAAAATATCTTCTTCCTTTTGTGCATTTCACAACCCCCCTGAGCCCGTGGACACCTTGCTAAGCCTTGGAAAGGGCCCTGGAGCACGCAGGCCTGAAGCTGAAGCTGCACCAGCCTCACGGTGAATCCGCCTCTGGGCTGGAGGAAGGGCCCAGAGGCGATCCGAGCACTACCCGCCTTCACAAAGGCCCTGCCTCCAGCCCAACAGACAGACGAGGCTCCAGAACAATCCTTCTTCTTGTCACGTGTCCCGCTGCTACTAAACCCTCCCAAGTCTGTCTGTCCATCTTTCTCATGCCATGGTTTCAGAAGCAGCAGAGCTCACCTGAGTGCAAGGCCTTCCCACAGGGTCTGTGTGTTCACATGGACAGCATCGCTGGAGCACAACCCTGAGGATCCTTCCAGGCCTGGGTGGGCAGGGTTGGCCCCCACCTGTGCCTGGAACCCTGGCAGGCTGGCAGACGCAGCTCTACCAAGAACCGCATCCCCAAATCTTTGAAGGCTATGACACTGCTGACCAAGTGTTCCCACATCCCACTGAGCGCACACAACAGCCCTACAGAAGCAGACAACAAATGACACCAGTTGTGCACCTACTATGTGCTAGACATGCCGAGGGGACGACCACAAGCGACATCTCACAGACGCACTGGCAGGAGAGGCTGTATCCCCCTGAACAGGTAGGGAACTGAGGTCCTACTCAGTCTCTGGGCCTGGGCTGAAGAACGGCGCTGCAGCCCTGCTCCCACCTCCCAGCCCAGGCCTCCACCTAGTCTCATCTCAGTCTGAAGTGGACAGCTCAGAAGGCAGTGGGCAGACACACCAGAATATAGCAGGTGGAGGAACAAGAGGCCAGCAGCTTCTGAGGCAGAAGAGCAGCTGGGGGCTCATTACAGGTCCTCCTAGAGGAAGTGGACACCAATGACTGCCTTCTCTCTGGATGAATCCAAGGAAGAGTACATGGGCCTTGGACGCCTAAACCTGCTTGAAAGCAACAGCCTTACAGACTCAGGGCCTTGTGTCTCCCCACATCCTGCAGGGAGGGCCCCATGACCACCTCCCACCTTCTACTTGCTGGGCCTTCCAGATCCTTCATGAGACTACCTCTCACCCCACAAGCCAGCCGCCCAGCCCAAGTCCCACATCTGTCTTTCCCTTGTGGTTCATTCATCCATATATACATTCTACAAACCCTCATGGAGAACATAGTGTAAGGTGTTCAACTGCCCCATTCACCCAGGACTGAAGGTTTTCCCCAGATGTGGGACTGAGACAAACAAGGAAAATTGGGATGATTGATCACCCTACTGTACTGTGTGCCTGGCCCTGCACTGGGCCCTGAGGACACACTGGGTATGGTTCCTGCCCTCAGGAAGCTTGCATTCTGAGAGTACCTCTCATTCTAGGAGACACCACTGCCAAAGGCACCTGCTCAGCACCTCACACACACTATCAAGGGCAACCTTATGAGGCATGTATCATCACCTCCATGTACACATAAGAAAACTAGGGCTCAGAAAAGTGAGTCACACAGCTATAAGTGACATGTCAAGATGTGAATTCCAATGAGACAGATAAAGGAAAGGGTAAGCTCCAGTATGAACATTAAGATGGAAAAATATGGACATGTTTTACTTAATCAATTTTTGTAGCCTCAGTTTGGCATGTCCTAGAGGTTCAGAAAATGTGTATGGAAGGAAGGGAGGAGAGAGGAGGTATATGCTTTATTTAATATTCTCCAGACTAGGAGATCCCAACCCCCAGTTCAAAATGCATACATTTCCCTTTTCACAGTCAGCCTCAGCTGTTTTCTTTCAGCTAGGGCCAGGAAGGAAGTGAGAAGAAGGAAAGAGTGCTTCTCCTTTGGGTCAGCAGCTCAGGGCTCACTTCCTCCAGAGAATTTTCCCTGACTCACTCCTCCACGCAGTACCCAATTCTGGCCCCCACTTATTTGAGTACAACAGCCACGTGTTTGTGTGTGTGTTCGTTGGGGGGAGGGTACTTGTACTCCTGCTTCAATGCACTTCTGCAAACCTGGACCTCGCCAGGCTTGGCCAGCCCCAAACAGGAGCTGGGGGTCCAAGAGGTACCAGAGACAGGCCTGCCCTCTAGCACAGGAAACTGACATGACAGCAGCCAATTACAAAACAACACACTATCATGAAAGCCTGCAAGGTGCCAAGGGAGCATGGAGGAGGGCATCAACTCTGCCTGGGCAGGGAACACAGAGTCAAAAAAAGGTGTCATGCCCAAGCACACAGCAGGTGCCCAATGCAGTTCAACTGCATTGTGTTCAACTGAACTGCATTGGGCTTAGGTTCAACCCTAAAATACAAGGGAGATATCACCAGGCAGAAGAGGAAGGGATTCCAGACAAAGGGATTGGCTTGAACAAAGACACAGACACGTGGAAAGTACAAAGACTGTGGAGGAACATTCAAAAAAGTCCATGTAGCCAGAGTGTTGGCTGTGTGGCGAGGAGAGCTGGGAAAGGAGCATGGGAAGGAAGGGCCACCAGAAGAACATGGACTGTCTCACAGGAAATGGGGGGGAACTGATCAGTGTTTAAGCTGGAGAAGGACAGGGTCAGATGTGAATTTCAGAATAAGAAGAGCATTTGGCAGGGGGGTGGGGGTGGTCAGTGGGGAGTGGCATTAGACTGAGCAACCAGAAGACTACTGCAACAGTCCAAGCCAGAAGTGGGGCTCGGACCGAGCTGGTAGCTGTGGAATGTGGGGAAGAAGAGCACTCTGGTGATGAGGACATGTATCCATCACCACCAGGTTGAGTGCCCCAAAGGTTAGAGTTTCTCTTCTCCGTGGAGTTTGGAACCTCTCCCACCCCCGCACCAGCTCTACACTCCAACAGAAGCTGGCCTGGGTCAGGGCTCAGTCCGGAATTGGGTCATCGTTCTTGGTTGAAAGTTCTACTAAAAAACTTTTCTTTCTTTTTTAATTTTTATTTTGGGCAAAGTTGACTCTACAAAATTGTGAACATCAGAGATGGCTGGATTGTTTCAAGTATGCATATGGAGTCCGCGGTTGCCAAAGTCAGCACTCTAAATAATATGAGAAATGAATATGTGCATATTAACTACTCCATTATGCCGTGTGATCATCTTTGTCATTTTTAGGATATTAAAAAAAATCTGTTGCAAAGAAAGTTCTCCTTACTGAGTTTAAAAATGCTTCCCGGTTTCTTCCACTGCCCTGGAGCTATAGAAACCCATAATAAAATCAACCTGCTAATGTGCTGGGTGCTTTCATTAGCACATATACAACAGAGAAAGGATGGAAACTTCATGCCCAGAGGCTGAAAAACTCAGCGCACAGACACAAAGCTACTGGTAGAGGGGAGGTGAGAACCCCAGAAGTGTCACCTTGCTCTACCACGCCACTGCTCGCCTCCGTGTTCCCAGAGACCCCCCTCAGAGCTGCAGACCATGCGAGTGCCCGACCCCACCCCCGCTCCACAGCCCCAAGCCTAGAGCTATTTCTCATAAGATGTGATTTTCCGGCTCTTTCATGTCCGCCACTCGTCTGAGAAAAGTCATCTGCAGGATCTTCCTGGCTGGAGGGAAGGCTTTGCTCCCACTGCCCTCCACCAGAAGAGACCGGGCAGCCCCTGGTTTCCATGGTGGGGTTGCTGAGCCCAGTGTCTCCTTATATATCTGCCCCATTTCTTCTGTTCGAGCCCAAACACTGTAATACCACATTGCAGAGCTCTTACTTTTCACCCTAGACTCTGTATCCTCAAGCAGTCCCAAGGCACCCTTTGCTGACAGCAGATGAAGCAAGTGTCTGACACTGTGACTGGCACCTAGTGGGTTCTCAAGTATCTAATAAAGGAAGTCAGTCCCCGCTGAGAACATCGGTCCCAGGAACAACTCCAACAAGTGTCACCTCTGCCTCACGTCAGACTCACCATCCAAAGCCTGCCTGCTACAATGACCCCTTCTTCTCTCCACTTCTGGGAAGCTGCCTCCGACACGTACCCACTGGGCTTGCTCTGCTCCCAGTATAAACTAATTCCCATTACCCCATTCTGGGAGCATGTTGGGATGATCTATTTCCTCTCCCTCAAAAGATATAAGCAGCTCGAGGGATGAGACTTGTCTGTTTCCTCTTCATACCTCAGGTGCCCAGCCCAGGGCCTAGGAACGTGGCAGATACACAGGTGTTTGTTCACAGGAACCTCCCTGGGAAGGCAGGGGTGGCTGAACAGAAAGGGTATAAGCCAACCCTGAAAACACCTAGCCCAGAGGAACCTCCATGCATCCTCAACATGATGTTCCTGCCATCCTGGAACCCAGGACAGCCAGGTCCTGCCTGTGGGAAAGGGCTTGGTCTTAGGTGGGAGACAGGAGCAGAGCTGCTCCTTAAGTCAGCTTCCCACTAGGAGAGAGACAGGTCATGAGGGTGGACCAGCTGGCTTCGGGGACGTGCCTGGACTGGAGGTGTCCAACTGGCACAAGCAAGTGCTCAGGAAACGTTTGTGGAATTGAGTGGAACAAACTAAAACACACTGGCTATCTGTTCAAACGGCTGCAGAGAGGCCAGCTTCCCTCTGGGGCACTTTGCAGGCAAATTATCTCAGGACACGGCCTGTATCCTCTAATGAGGCTTCGCCCCTTTGCAGCTCTGCTCCCAGGAGTGTGGGAAGGGGGCAGTGCACAGGGCCTACCCCAGTGCCTGCACAAAGCAGCGCACGTAGCTCTCCTCCCGAGGTGGTGTGGGCAGCACACACCAGCGCCCTAGGCAGGGGGACAGTCATGATGACCTCTTGGGCCCAGGAATCAAAACAAAACAGCGCCTCCTCCAAGGCCCCTCTGGGGAGGAGTGGAAGAAGGAGGCAGGGAATCGGACTGAGTTATGTAACCAGCTTCCTGGGAGTCAGAGGCCCTGGCATGTCACAGTCCAGCGCTGTGGGGGGAGGCTGGGGGAGGGGGAGGCGGCTTTCTTCCCCTCTTTTGCTGCTTCTCCTCCAGACCTCGGCAGACCTCTGCAGCCGGCACTGCTTTCCAAGTGCCCCAGCTTCAAGCAGGCACCTCCCGCTAGGGGTTGAGAACCAGGAAGGGCTGTTGTTGTCTGAGTGTGTGAAACAGCAGCTTGCTGGCTTCCCTGGCAGAAAACCAGGCTTTGGGCTCCGCACCCGGCACCTGGGGATGGGGGCTAAGGGAGAGAGGCCTGGGACCATGCCTCCACCCTGTCCCCGGCTTCCCATCCCCCAAGTTCTCCCCACTTCCTCCTAGAGAATCCCCGTAAGTGAGATGACAAAAGGGAGGGAGGGGGCCAGGCTGCCCCAGCACCAATTGCTCCACCCTTCCCGGCCCTGGGCAATCTCACTTCCCTTTCCAGCCATTATCTGACCTTCTCCTCTGGCCCAACGCAGCCCTCCACCCCCGCATACCCAGCAGTGCACACAGTCCTGGGCAGGATGGGGATGCGAGAGAGAGAGAGAGAGAGAGAGAGAGAGAGAGAGACAGAGACAGAGACAGAGACAGAGACAGAGACAGAGACAGAGACAGAGACAGAGACAGAGACAGAGACAAGAGAGAAAAGCTGAGGTCCACTGCCAGTCTTGAATAATAACAAGGACCTTTATCAAATCCTTACCCTCTCTGCCCACAGCAACCACATGCAATAGGTGATACTATTACCCTTATTTCACAAATGAGAAAACTGATGCCAAGACAGTTTAAGACCCTCACCTGGGGTCGTGGAGCCAGTGCACAATACTGCTGGACAGCAAAGCCAAGTCTAGGTGATTCTGAAATCCAAATCTTCTGGCTATAACTTCAGGGAGCCCCATCCCCACACACCTGAGGGTGTCACTTGGGAAATTCCTAAACTGTTGGAAAAAATATTACACAACTCTAAATCATCACTGAGGACACTAGTTTGGGAAACACAGGACAGTCATGAGGACAGGGCAGGGCTAAGGGCACGACAGAGGCCCAGAGCTTGCTGGCTGCCACCGACAGTCTTCCCTTCTGATTAACCTATAGCAACTCAGTCTCAGGCTGGATCAGACCCATACACAAGCTACCGCTTCCAGAAGACAGGGCTGCTAGATGCCAAGCTATCGAGCAGAGAAACACAGCCTGCTGTTTACACCCCTTCCCCTGCCAGCTGTTGAATCGACAAGCAAAGAGTCCTAGAGACTTTCCAGGCCAACCCCCTTCCCCCTTGCTGCCTGACACACAGAGAAACTGAGGCCCAAAGGGGAAAAGCAGCTCGTCCATGATGTCACAGGGTCAGTGAACAAGTGGGTCCCTGTCTCCCAGACCAGATCCCTGCCCTGATTCATCTCACTTGAGTGCTGTCCCCAGAGAGCACCCTCTGTTTCTCTCCCTGCTCCCCTCACCACCCTCTCTTCCCACTTTCTGCTTCCTTTTCCCAGCTCTGCTCAGCAGGCCCAGTGTCTGAACTCCCCCTACATAGCATTCCTCTCCTTCTCACATCTCTTCTGAGCCTCACCACCCACCCCCATCCCACCACTCCTCTGGGCCAAGGAGCAACTCTTGGGTGGTTTAATTAGCTGATTATGACCACAGCCTGCTGGATCCAGTGCCCAGAATTCTGTCCCCAGCAATTAGGTGGGTTCTGAGTACTTGCCCAGTGGGAAGCTGATGAGGAGTTCTGTGCTCTGCCAGTGGGCTAGCGGGGAGAGGGGGGCTCTCCAGTTGCATAAAGAACTCCATGATCACCAGTGGTTCATCGGCAGCCATGGTCCCCTCCTCATGTCAGGTCAAACCACGCTGGATATACTGTAGCCAGATCCAGATGTCTACCCTAATGGGGGACTCCCTACTCTCCCATGTCACTGCCAGGCCCAGGAAAGACTCAATAAATGTCTGAGAATGGGCATGATGAACAGAACCCACCCTCTGGGGGGTCAGGAAGGGATGGCGCCATGTCAGGGCACGTATCTAGGAAGTAGAATTTGGACAAGCAGAAAAGGAGCAAGGATGGCATTCTTGATGGCAGGAGCAGCAGGAGCAAAGGCACAGAGGCTGGAATGAGCCACCAATCCCCTGCCAGGTAGCTCTGGTTGTCCAAAAACACATTCTCCCAGCAAGGTAAAGCCCGTCATCCAGTAACCTCCACCCTTCAGGTCCTAGAGAATAATCTAATGCCTGTGGCACCGGGTCACTTTTAGATATTTCAGAATCAGCGGTGATGTCCCATTGTCCTCACCCACCACACTGCCCATCCCCAAGTATATCTTTTCCCAGTGAAACACCTACGTTACCTCCTTGGCTGAACAAATATTTATGGAGCTCAGTGCTATGCCAGGTCTGCACAGGTACAAAGGGACAACAGACCCAGGCCAGGTGCCCTTGGCCTCACAAAGAGGTCATCACTAGTGTGCAGATAAGCAGGGCCCATGAAGAGAGGGAGAAATGAGTGCCGACAGAAAGAGAGAGAGAATGAATATATGGCCAAAAAAGGTTATAAGACACTTGGAGATCAGTGAGGACTTCCCAGAGGAGGAGGCCATGTGTGATCCAGACCTTGAAAGACAGGAAGGGTGTTGTGAACTAATCTCATATAACACTGCACTTGTGCCAGGGACTCGTCTCCTAGCTGTACCTATTTTAACTCATCTAATCCTCAAGACAACCTATAGTGCCAACACTATTGCTACCCCATTTTACAGATGAGGGAGTTGCAGTAGAGAATGGGTTAAATAATCAGCAGAGTTCTCCAGGCTGGTAAGTGGCAGAGCTGGCTTTTGAAACCAGGAAATCCGGTTCTTCCTAGAACCTAACCACTATGCTAATGAGCCTCTAGTATTCCCTAATCAGATCACAGAGGGAGCCGTGGGCACCCAGAGGAGGGCACAGCCTGGGCAGAGACAATGAAAGCTTCCAGGACCCGCCTGCCTGCTGGTTCCTGCAGGTGCTTTGAGAGGTGGAAGGCTGCTGAGGTGAGGACCTGTTCCCTCTAGGAGAAGCAAAACCCACGCCCACCCAGGCCCAGCTCCCTGACAGTCTCAGTCCCACTGGTGTGTGGCAGAGATCTGAGCTGCCCAATCCCCTACTTTTGTCCCCCAGAAGAAAGGTCACCCCAAACCCACTAGCAGAACACAGGAAACGAGTGACTCAGGAAGAAGAGCATACACTGGCTGATTTGACTTCCATAGGGACACCAAGTTCCAGAGAAGATGAATATCGTGCCCAAGGTCACACAGCAATGAGCACACATTAGAGTGTACCTCTGGGAACCGCCCCACCCCACCGATACATCCCTGCTTCCACAATCCACTCCCCACCTGCTTCCTGGTCCTTTGCCAAAACGAATCCTCATCCATTGACTGCATAAGCTGGGGGTAGGGGATGAGGCTGCAAAAGGACCAGGAGGACCAGCTGTGGGGCCAGAGGCCCAGGGCCAGTATGGCAGGGAGTGTCTGCCTCATCCAGGCCCACACCCCTTCAGTTTCTGGGCCTCTGAGTGTACCCTGGAGAGAGAGCCTGCACCCTACATGGCCTCTAAACAGCTCAGACCTTGAGTGAAGGGTCCTGCCTCCTGCGGGCCTGACAGGGGCCACAGCACCCTACCTGCTCCAGATTCCTCTCTGGGTACAGGAGGACCCATGGGACTGGCTGTGGTCTCAGCCAGGCCAGGCCCAGCCCTACGAAGAGGGAAAGCTACTCAGGGGCTATGGTGACTTCAATCACACAGAACTCCAGGGACCTGTCTGGTCCAGTCCCTGGGGCCTGGCCTCCCAGGGATCTCATCTGGCACCAGGTCTCCTGGGAAGGAACAAGCAGTTCCTCTCAAGTGGGACTAAAGATGGGGCCAGGCCCAGGAATGAGGTGGTGCGTCTCCAGAGAGATGACCCTGCCAGGGCTCCTTGGGAGGGAGGGAAGGAGGGAGGAGATTAGGACAACGGTGTCCTTTGTTCCCCTCTCAAAAGCAGCCACCCTGTCTCCCCCACCCCCTCTGTTCTATACCCCCTCATAGGACTCAAGCCACCCTGAGGCAGGACCCATCCTGCACACAGGAGGGAGGGAGGGTGCCTGGGAACCATCAGGGTTACCTGTTTTAATCCCGGGGGGTTTATACTGGAGATGTGCCCCACCCCCAGGAGCCCCTGGCTTGATGTAGGAGTCACAGCTCCCACCTGCAGAAGCCTGCCTGATGGGGGAGAAACAGGCTTCACTTGCAGGTGGCCTATTCTGACAGGGGGTACATCCGCTCTGCCAGGACTTCCCAAGCTGATGGAGGACACCCCCCATATACCCAGTCTAATGGGGAAGCATGGCTTCTACCCTTAGGGTTCCCAATGGGAAAGACCTAATTTCAGCACGCTAGGGCTGCCACCTCCCTCAGCAGCCTCACGCCTCACACACCCACACCTGCACCCACTACCTGCACCTTGGCCTAGACTCTTGTTTCTGTCTGGAACACCTATGCCTTCCTCATGCCCCAGGACCCAGCTCAGGGGACACCTTCTCCAAGAAGCCTTCCTCAAGACCCCTAGACTGAGTCAGCATAGGCATGCCTGCCGTGAGCAGCTCACACTCCCGCGATGTCCCTCCCACCCAGAACCCCCACCGCTCCCAGCCCAGGGTCTCACACCCTTCTTCATTCAGCTCTAGGCACGGAGTAAAGCAAGATCCTTCCCTTCCTTCCTCCTCTGCCCCCTGCAGCCCAGCTTTGCCCTCATGGCTCCGTCAAAACCCCTCTCACCAAGTCACCAGACACTGCCTTCTGCCTAAATTCCAGGGGTCTTTCCCAAGCTTGCCCTCTGTTGGTCCTTCCCTGCTCCTTTGGCTCCCAGGACACAGTTCCCCCTGTCCCCTTCTTCCTCCTCTCTCCTCCCTCAGGCATGGATGCTCTCCAAAGGCTCAAATGCCCCCAGCCATCCTCTCTTCATAGCTAGACCTTCTCCTTGCAGCATGTCATCCACACTCCACAAGCCAACAGAGACTTTCAAATCCCTGCCTCCCACATCCATCCCTACCCTGAGATCCAGACCCACCTATGCAGAAGCCTCCTTATATCTTCCTCAACTTCCAGTCCAGCTCTTGGTCAAGCTGATCCCCGCTGCAGACCTCATCAGACGGTCAGCCTGGTCACTCTGGCAGCAGCGGAGGATGGCTTGGCGGAGGCCAGGAGGCCACTCCAGGTGTGCTGACTCCTGGCCTGTTGTTCTTCCACTGCCTCAGCCCCGAGGTATGGCACACCCACGACTCAAGACCCTCAAACCCATGCCAATGGGAGGCTTCAACCCTGGGCAGGGAGGCCCACACTTAGAAGCAAGAGTGCTGTGAAGTCTGAAGCCCAGAGGCAAGCCTAGAATCAGAGGTCAGAGACTGATCGGTCAGGTTCAACACTTTCACTCCCAGCAGCCCCATAAGCAGCCCAGGCCAAAGCCACAGGACTTCCCCATGTTCCAGCCAAGATGGGTCACATACAGCTTAACCGCCAAGAAAGACGACAGCCAAGGTTCACAGAGAGCTGGTGATTACGTGTCCCATGACACCCACCCTTCTTCCCTGCCAAAAAAGAAGAGTTCATAAACATCTGTAGGGAAGGAAATGTCACTCCATCCCACTGCCTCCCAGGAAGTCCCTCCTGTTGTCTAACTCTCCTTTATATTACCAATTGAGTTAGTAGGAACAGCAAGAACCAGAAGGGATGTACAACCTGGGGATGGGGCCACCGGGGAGGTGAGGGAGGCCAATTGTGAGCCAGACAACCTCTCTCTCCGAGTGAAAGCACAGAGCAGCAGGGCAGACAGGCCTGGGTTCAGAACCTCGTTAGCTGAATGGCAGTGAACTAATTACTTAACCTCTCCTAGTCTGTTTCCCAGTCTGTAAAATGGGAACAACAATCCTCACATTAATAGAATCGTAGGGAGAACCAAATGAGATCATGCATGTAAATCTGACATACACCAGACATCCAACCAGTAAGGCTAATGGACTCCACCTCCTTGTTCATATTTCCCAGTTCCATCCTATCCACAGCCTTAGTTCAGATCACCCCTTCTCTCAGGCTCCTCCTGAGCCTCCTCACTGGTCTCCCTGCTTCCAGGCCCACCCCTCCCACCCACCCTCCTCACCACTGCCAAAGGCATCCCTCTGAAACAAAAATCTGCTCCCATCCCTCCCTTCCTCGTGCTCCTCTCTGAATCATCGTCGACTTCAGGAGAAAATCTTGTCTCCTTAGCTCGATATCCCAGACTGTTGATGACTGACTGGCCTGTGTTCACTCTCACCTGCCACCCCAGTCCAACCCACAGGCTGCACGTGTTACTTCATGCCTCCAAGCCTTGTCACACTGCACCCTCAGCGGGCAATGACGTCCCCAATCCCACCCCCTTGCACCAATGCCACCTCCTTCCCAAGACAGCTTCCCTCACCACACCCCCCGACAGGACTGGGATGGGGGACTCCTCCTTCGGCCTCCCACAGACATGTAACCCTGCATTATAATCACCTGCTCTGCTCTAAATCCTTTGGAAACAGAATAGAGCCATTCATTTCTAAACCCTCAGCCCCTGCACTCGGTCAACATTTGTTGAATGGATGTATGGTTGCTCCCAGGGTGCCCAGTTAGAGCAGTCATCATACTACCTGTTCAGTCCTATGCAGGTATTTGTCTCATCTCCTCTTTCCCCCTGGACCCTGGGAGTTCCTAAAGGGCAGTGACAGTTTCTGACTAATTCTCATTGTCACTTTCATATGGGATGCATTTCAAATCCAGATGCAGGATGGATGTGATGACTTCTGATCCTTGGAGTGCTGGATATGTGCAGTTTTCTCTTCTAAGTGAGAGATAAAGCAGAATCCCATGGCTTACAGAACAAGGCAAGGTACCACCCATTATTGATTTTTGTCTTTTTCTTCCAAATTACTCAGGAAACCTGTCTGGAAGGGAGAGGGACACCTCCCTGGACTACAGGGGAAACAGAGAGAGAGAAGGAAAAGGAGAGAAAGCAGGGCTACCATTACATGGACTAGAGCCAGGCCTGGGCACCAGACTTCGGGCAGCACCTCCTCCCCTGCCCAGCGTATTTAGTAAACACAAGGAGAGCCCTGAAAATGTTAAGTATGGATAGCTCCAATTTAAAATTGGGAAAACTGAGGTCCAAAAAGGTGAAAATAACTGCCTAAGAGCACGGGGAGTTGTGGAAAAGGCCTGGCCCCCAAAATAGGGTCCCCCAACAGGTCTGGGTTGCTCATGGGGTCCCCATCCTGCTAACAACCTATGCCAGCAGGGGAGCAGTAACACTTCCCCCCGAGTCACAAAGAGGCTAGCCAAGGCCCAAGAGGGGCTGATGGCGAAGCAGCACACAAGACACGAAGGAGAGGAGAAAGGGCTCCTGACTCTCTACAGGGAGAAAAGTCTGACCTCAATGGCCAGAAGGATCTTGGCTTTGGGGGACATGGACGTGGCGGAGAAGGGTCACACATCCTCACATGCTCCTGCTGAGGACAGATACCTAGGTCACAATCCTGGCCAGCTGGTTGCAGTGGGGACCAGCCATCAAGGTGAACGCAGAGGCATGGCACAATCTTCCGAAACCTCCCCCGCCAGCCTGGGCCTGCACACTCATAGCAGGCCATCCCATCTACGAGGGGCTGGCCAGTGCCCAAGGGTGAGCCACAGAGAAATGGGCCAAGTGGGCTCCAGCCTCTGCCCCTGCCTCTGACCCCTCTTGACCTTAAGCCAGTCAGGTAACCTCTCTAAGCTCTGGTTCCTCTTCTGGAAAACAGGAAGAAGAAAATTAATCTCCTTGAAGAGCTGTCAGGAGGACGGCTGGGAAGCAGTTTCTAAACCTTAGGAGTACAAGTTATCTCTGAGCCTCAGTTTCTTCTTCTGGAAAATGGAAAAATATCTAGGAGACTTTTCTTAGGCTGTTGAGAGAGAGTGTCAGATGCAGGGG
This sequence comes from Camelus ferus, assembly GCF_009834535.1. NCBI lineage: Eukaryota > Metazoa > Chordata > Mammalia > Artiodactyla > Camelidae > Camelus > Camelus ferus. Next base: position 59,812,289 of record NC_045705.1, read on the forward strand.
GTGTTACATTGCATCGTCAGTGGTCCTGAAACATGATAACCACAGGGGCCATTTATCCCCAGTGTTTTAGCTACTTTGGAGAAGGAATGGGTCTTACACATCTTTGATCCCCACACTATGCCTCATACACCCCAGGCGTTAAATAAATAATTACTGGAAGCAAAGAGAGGGTAAGGGCAAGTGGAGAGGGGGAAGAAAGGAGGAAGAAGTGGGACACAAGGATAAAAGAAGGTAAAGAAAGAAAAGAATGAGTAAGAGGGGGTTGCAGGAGGGGTAAGAGGAGATGAGGGAAAAGTGTGTCAGAACTTAAGTAAGCTGGCAGAGTGAGTGGTAGAACTAGGGTAACAAAACTAAGCGCCTGACCAGGGCTTGTCTTGGGCCCCAGCCCCCTCCCCTTTTTGTCCCAGTTTCCCATTTTGGAGGCATACCTCTCCCTTTCTGAGTCAGGGCAGGCTCCTAAAGAGACAGGAGCCCCTCTTCACACCCCCAGCTCAGGAGATACTGGCCACCACCACAGGCTTCAGGAGGTCAGAGGGAAAGGAAATGCTGGATGGCAGGCATTTTTCCCAGGCTCCAGGGGGGCCTCCCACCCTGGGTGGTGTGTGTGTTTCCACTTCTCACTTCGTGGGGACTGGAGTGAGTGTGTCAGAGGCCAGGGACTGTTAGCACATGACCTGGGGTGTCAGTCTGATGTGTGTCTGTGGGGGTCAGCGTTGGTGTTATCTTGAGAACAACACCATGTTAGTGAGATATGTGCCAGCACAAGAGTTCCTGTCACTGTGACAACGTGCGTGTCTCAGTGAGAGTGCTTGTTCCAGGTAGTGCAAATGACAGTGCATGTGTGTGTCAGGGTAGGCAAACATGTGTGCACCAGCATGAAGGTGTGTTAGCCTTGACATGTGTAGGAGTGTGACCCGTGTATGCCAACACGACTGTCAGCAAGACCGTGTTGATGAGTGCGTACCAGGGAGTGTGTGCCAGTGTGTCACTGGATGTGATGAGATGTGGCAGTGAATGTCAGTGTGTGCAAGCATGAGCTCTCTCATGGATGAGTGTGTCCACATGGGCGTGTGTGCCATTGTGTGTCAACCTACCCACTGCGTCCCTGCGCCGGCTGGCTAGTGCTGGGTGTCAGCGAATGAGTGCGTGTGAGTGCCTCTGCCGCCTCTAGGTCTCCCAGCCCCCGGCCCTGCAGGCGACCACAAGGGAGACCTCGGGCGGAGGAGTGCCGAGAGCCGCGGAGCAAGCGCCGGCGCGGCCGGGGTGGCCGCGCACGCAGAGCCGGGACGCGCGGTCTAGAACCCCCGCCCGCGCCCGCGCCCGGGTCGCCCCCACGCTCGCGGGGCCGGCCGCCGCCCGCACTCACCGCGTCCCTTTGTCGCCCATGGTCCGTGGCGGCCGCAGGGAGGTCCGCGGCGTCAGCTCCCAGGCTGGAAAATCCCCGGCCGGCAGGAGGGGCGCGGGCCAGCCGGCTCCGGGCTCCTGCTCCGCCTCCTCCGCGCTCCCGGCCGCCGCCCCCGCCCGGTCCCGCCGCGCCGCACAGAGCCCGCCGCACAGCGCCCGCCGCGGCCGGGGCGGGGAGCCGGGGAGGCGCGGAGCCAGGGAGCCGAGCAGCCGAGCGATGGTGGGGGCGCGCGGGGGCCCTTGTGCGCGTGTGTGAGCGCCGCCTAGGCAGCCGCCAGGGCCTGGACGCGTCAGGGCCCGGAGGTCAGCATTCGTGGTCCACAGGGGTGCTGTCGGGGGCGCGCGCGCGCGCGCGCGTGTGTGTGTGTACGTGAAGGAGCACGCTTGGGTGGGTATACGTGCGCGTGTGTGCACGCGAGGGTGCGGGTGCGTGTGCACCGTGGTGTGCGCCCCCGACTGGGGAGTGCGTTTGCCTGGCTGGAGCGGGGTGCACGTCTTTGTGCGGTGTGCGTGTATGTAGGCGCGCTCCCTCGCGCACACCGAAGGTCTGCCCCTGACCCCAAGGCCGAGCTCGAGGCAGCGCCCCTGGTTGGGGGAGGGTGGGTGTGGATTCGGTGGGAAACTCCGGGTGCCCGCGGTGGCCTTCGCCCGACGCCCCACCCTCCCCGCCACCCCAACTCCCCGCCCCCCCAACTCCCCGCCCTTCTGGAGAGAGAACACCCAACCACCCAACAAGGAAGAAGAGGCGGTGGGGACTGATGAAGGCAGTGTCAATGCTGAGGAGCTGACGAGAGTGGGAGGGGGACCAGAGGCGAGCGGTGGTGGTTGTGGTGCCTGCTCCGGAAGAGGAAGCACTGAAAAGAGGAGATAAGGAAGGGGGCATAGAGTTGGCTTGCTGTGGCCTGGGAATCTGACCTGGCTGGCTTTAATGGAAAAGCCCCCATCTAGCTTCATGGTCGGCTGTGGGTGACCCTGGACATTCGCCCTCTCAAAACCAACCTACAAATACCAGCTTGCAGAATTGTTCCTGGGTGTTTGCTGGCCTCCACTGAGTGCCTGACACACAGTAGGTGTCCAGTGAATGTTAGCCCATCCCTCTGCACGCTGCTTGGTGTCCTGTAAAATCCTGATTGGACCCTGCTTTGTGGAGATCCCTTCCTGCTCTGCATGTAGTGGGAGAGTGTGAGGTCTTTCCCACCCCCTCACTGCTGGGATTTGGCTAATTGGCCCTGATAGGGCCCTAATATTGCCATATTAATGGGAGGAAAGGAAGCTATCATTTACTCTGATGTGATTGTGGGTCTGTAAACATCTCCTATAATTATGCTCAGAAGCAGTTACCTATGCTGGTTATATATAATTGGGAAAGAATATCCCAGTCTAATTACTATAATTATGTCCAGATGGGTAGGTGGTTGAGGAGGGGGAGTGTTGATGGGCAGGCAGGGTGGTCCAGAATCTGGGCGATGTTAGGAATTAGGAGAGTTGGATTAGGGCCCAGAACCTTCCTCCTGGCCTTGGCCTCTGGGCTTCACCCTCACTCCCACAGGGGAAGGAGAGGAAGCCACCTGCGATTTCTGCTGAGGGCAGGGACTTGAGAGGAGCACACCAGAGTCCTGCATGATGACAGGAGGCTTACCCAGTGAGCCAGAGAGGGCTCTGACCAGGATGGAAAGGCCAGGTCCTGCCACTGTCTGCATCAGTTTCCCCACCTAGAAAATGCAGCATCCATCCAACCACATGATCTCCAGTGCCTCTCCTCATAATGATGCTCAAAGCACCTGGATTTAAAAATTCAGGCAGATTCTGCATTTGACTCAATAAATATTTGTGTTTAGTTTACAATAAAACATAATGTTGTAAATTACTTCCAAGTAAATAATCGAAGAAGATGTATTAGATGCATCCCACATAGGTCTCCCCAGCCCAGTTTGTAAAGCATAACTTTAACATTCTAGGGAGGGGGAAGGTATAGCTCAAGTGGTAGAGCGCATGCTCAGCATGATTGAGGTCCTGGGTTCAATCCCCAGTACTTCCTCTAAAAATAAATAAATAAACCTAATTACCTCCCCCTCAAAAAAATAAAAAATAAAAAAACATCCTAGGGAAGCTGAACAGATTGGTAGACTGGAATCAACATGCAGGGTTTCAAGTACATGCCCCCCTCCACTAGCCTATAAACTTCATGAGGGGGAATATGGTGCACCTGACACTAATTAATGCTCACAATTCTATGAGATAAATGCTATTTTCCCTTTTTTACAAATCAGCAAACTGATAGTTGGAGAATAAGCAGTTTGCCCCAAACTGTTGCCTCCTCTGGACCTTGGTCTCTGACCTCGCGTTGGGCCCTCCCCAGAGGGAAGCAAATGAGTACTAGAGCCAGAGTGTGGCCCTTGATGCACTCTTCATTAAAGAACTGTTGAACGTGCCATGTGTGGTTCTAGGAACTTACAAATCACGGTCAATAGGACAAATGGAGTTGTCATTCCAGTGAGGGATCTCAATGGGAGAAGAGGAGTTAAGGGAGTATTTTTGCTTTACATGTCAGGCTCTTTGGATAACATAGTCATGTATTTCTAGTAGAATTAAAATTAATAAAAATGTAAAAGTAGTCATGTCGAGGAGACTTCTATAAATATAAAAAGTCTAATTTCGGGCATTGATAAGTGTTGTGAAGGAAATAAAACAGTGACGGAACAAAGAGTGGTGGGGAAAGTGTACTTAGGAAAAGGCTCTTCACGGAGACAACCTCTGGGTGGAGACCTGCAAGTGAGGACTCAGCGCTGTGTGCTGTGCAGGGAGAGCCAGGGGAAGGGCTGCCCGGGGAGGGGGAGCAGCAAGTGTGGAGGCTGGGCCTTCCTGAAGCAAAGGAGCAAGGACAGGGTGCCTGGGTCTGGGGAACAAGGAAGGAGTGGTGCAGTCATGCAGATCTTGGGGCTAGGGCTGAGGAGTTTGGGGAGCTGGTGGAGGACTTAGGAGATGAGTAACAGTACCTGCTCTACATTTTTAAAAGTCACTGGCTGTTGGATGGAGATGTTTTGGAGTGAGACGAGAGCAGAGGCAGGGCATCCCATTACTGGAGTCAGCAAGAGAGAACAGATGGTGGTTGGACTAAGGTGATGGCAGCAGAAATGAAGAGAAATAAAGGGGTTGTTCATCCATATTTGGAGGTAGAGCCAACAGCACCTGCTGAGGAACTGACCGGGCATTGAAGGACCTGGGATTACTCTGAGGGCCTACACGCTCCACGCAGGCCACCTCCCACACATTTCTCCAAGGCCACTGATGGTCGAGAGGCCTGGATGCTCCTTCCTTCCTGTCTCAACTTATTTGTAATACATCTTCCACCTGAAAACCAGAGTGATTTTTCTAGAAGGCAAATAGACTCTATTGCTGAGGCTCATAGGAGATGGTCATCTCCACCTGTGTCCCAACTTGGGCCAGTCACATGCCTGAAATTCATCACTCACAATAACTTTTTACCCAGGAGGGAGGGAGGGAGAAAGGGAGAGAGAAGGGAAGGGAAAGGAAGAGAGGAGAGTAAGTATTATTTCTGCTTGATAGATGAGAAAGTGAAGGCTCTGGGAAGGAAAGTGCCTAAGCCAAGGACATAACAAATAAAAGGTAGAGCTGCAACTCACACCTAAAGCTTCTGCTTACCTGGTCAAGTAGTTGAATGTCAGACTGAAGTGTGAGTGAGTGGGTGGGTGGGTAGATGAGTTTTCAGCTTCCTGTCCAACAAAGGATGTGAGGTTGAGAGGCACACACCTTTGAGATATTAAAGGTGAATAAGGAACTTTCCTATCTCTGCCCCAACCAGAAATCTGGGGGTCATCCTTGATTCTTCCTTTGCTCCCCTCAGTCCATACCAAGTTGGTCCCCTACTTCTGCCTCCTGAGGGTCTCCCAGTAAAGCTGCAGAGGTAGGCAGGAGCCAGACTATACTGAGCCTGGAGGGTCTTGTTAAGGAATTTGGTCTTTATCCAAAGATCAATGAAAGCTTTGAAAGGTTTTCAACAGAGCAGTGGTATGCTCAGACATGTGTTTTGAGAAGATGCCTCTGGCTGTTGTATGAAAAATGGATTGGACGGAGGCCAGAGGGGATGCAGAGGGGGAGACCAATTAGGAGGGCAGTGTCAGCAGTTTAGGGAGGGACGATAACTGCATTCCAGGGAGAGGACACGTAACAGCTGCAAAGCCAGGGAGGAAGGAAAGGGCATGACACTTTGGAAGGATTCAGATGGATCTGTGGCCAAAGCACAGAGAGGGGAGGGGAGGCCCTGGAAAGGAGGATGAGGGCCTTATCCTGAGGAAGCAGGCTCACAGATGGGTCAGCTGCCCAGTTTGGCAGAGGCTGTTTTACATTTGTCTAACAAGATCTCCAGTTTGTCTAACAAGACTTCTTTATGGTGGGATTACTTGTATTTAACTAGGTGGACAATTCAAGATTCTTATTTGTAATCGCCAAAAACCAATTCTGGCTGACTTAATCATACAAAGAACTTACTGGCGAGATATTCATGCAGCTACTACTACTAAACAATGGACACCACAACTCATAACCCTATTGCTAGAACCAAACCTAGCCCTACTGCTGCTCCAGAAACGAGATATGGCCACTGCCACCTCTGTTGCCAAAATGGATTCTTTGCTGGCCCTACATCTTTGGAGTCAAAGTCCCCCATGCATCTGATTGGCTGAGCCTAGTCATGTGCCCTTGGCTAGGTCATGTGATCCTACCCTTGCTGCAAGGACACTGAGAAACTGTGGTTGGCATTTGTGATTCCATACTTCAAGGCAGGCTTTAACTTATTCCAAGATTCAAAGTGTGGAGGAGTCCCCAAACATGAGTAAGGAGGTTTGAGGCTGAGTAGCCAAAAAAAAAAAAAAATACAAATATCCACTTTACTGTGAAATGCAGTAGAAGGGAACTTCCTCAAGTTTACTAAAGGGGAACTATGAAAAACTTACAACTAAAATGATACTTAAAGTTGAAATACCGAATGCTTTCCCTGTAAGATCAAGAATAAGGCAAGGCTTTCAGTCCTTGCCACTTCTGTTTCACGTGATACAAGAGGTCCTAGCCATTGCAATAAGGAATAAAAAGAAATAAAAGGCACAAAGATTGGAAAGAAAGGAATAGAGCTGCCTATATTTGGAGAAGGCATGATTGTTAACATAGAAAATACTAAGGAATGTACAAACAACTACTAGAATTAATCAATGAAGGCAATATATAAAAATTAATTGTGTTTTCATACACTAGCAGGAAAGAACTGAAAATGAAGTTTAAAATTCTGTTCACAAGAGCATCAAAAAACATAAAATTAGTAAATTGAAACTTTACCTACACTGAGAATTATAAAACATTGTTGAGAGACATCAAAGGAGATCTAAATAAATGAAAAAAATATAATAAAATCATGGTTTAGAAGATTCATTATTAGGCTGTTATTTTCCCAAAAATCAGTCTATAAATTCAATACAATCCAAATCAACTTTTTTTTTCAGTAGACCTTTACAGAGGAAACTTATATGAAAATAGTTAAATCAGTCTTGGGGGAAAAAAAGTGACAAAGTTGGAGGACACACACTGTATGATTTCATGAAGACTGAATAGTACTGATGTAAGGACAGACAACTAGATTAATGGAAGGGAAAGAGGCCCACAGATCAATTATCAACGTCCCCTTCTAGATTGTAAACTCCGTATTTGTGTCTAAATCTATTTGGTCCCTTGCTGCATCCTCAGAGTCTAAACAGGGCTGAATTAATGAATAAATGTAATGTAACAATAATCAGAGCATAGTACATAGTAGGTGCCCAATGAATATTTATTAAATAAGTGCATTTTAAAGAATGAAGTGGGCATAACAAAGGTCAAACTATGCCTCCCAGACACCCAACTTGGGAGGCGCAGAAACCACCCTACCTTAATCTATCCCATGCCACTTCTCCTAGCTCCATTCCTCGGAGTCCTTTCTCACTTGACCTTAGCCACCCAGAAATCAGAATCACCAGCTCCCTGATCTTCGCCCTGCCTACCCTCCTACTGCAGACTCTCCAAACTTCAGAAAGTGGAACATGCTGTCTGTTCTAGAGGTGACACCCACAAGCCTTGGGTTCCTTGGTCTCCTCCAGCAGAACAAAGACTGTCAAAAGTGACAAGTGGAGCTAGCACTGCCCCCTCAGAAAGGGTGAACAAGTGCCCAGGTTTGCCCAGGACAGAGGGGTTTCCTGAGACAAAGGACTTTTCAGATTTAAAACTAGGACAATGGTGGGCAAACCAGGAAGGTTGCTCACCATACCTTCCAGGAATCCTCCCCCAACCTCCTTCAGCCTGAAAAGAAAAGTCAAAAGGACTATATCCTTCCCATGGTGGGGAGAGCCAGCTCCAAGTTGAGCAGTCTTTTGCAATGATTGGTTTAAATGTCAAAAGCAAAGATGGCTCTGTATCCTCAGCCCCAACACAGGGTCTGAAGTTCAGCAAGTGCTAGGTACATGGTTGGATGAAGGAACAGCCTGAAGGAGCAGAGGAAAGGGGCCCGGCCTCTGGGAACACCCTTACCCAAGGGGGGCTGTTTTCTGCAGCCACAAGCTTGCACTCCCTCAGCCTTATCCAGCCTTCTCACCATGCACATTCTATCAAGCACCAACATTTGAACCAGTGTTCCACATTTACATACATTTAAATTATTTTTATAAAATATTTTTATAATACATGTTTTCTTAATGCTTTAATGCAGAACGTTACCAGGGGAAAACTCAGTCTTACTCCATCCCAGCCCATCCTGCTCTTGGCCCACTCTTTAAAGAAAACCGGTAAGCTATTCTCATTGGAGATGCGGTGGCTTTTACCACCATCAGATTTATCAAATCTGATTAATATGCATATACTTCCATTTCTTGATTTACCAGCTATATTAATAGCTATTGACTCCCTCATGAAAAGATGAAGACATCTGCTCACTTACCCTACTGCTCATCTTCCAGTTTCTTCCACGTTGTGTTAGTTATAGTGTGAGTTTATTCTTCTATTCATTACTGCTTCAAGCTCAATGAATCTTTATTTCCACTTCCTTCTTCTTTAGCTGTATCCCGTGGTTTCTACTATGTAAAATGAAGAAGTTAGCACCGTACTCTGTCCCACCTCTCCTCCACCTCAACCTTCTGACTCTTGACAGCTATACTATTTATTACTTTTACATCACCAAGAATTACAATATTCATATATATTCTGTAACCATAATTAAGTCTTTCATGCTTTATCTAGAGTAATTCTGATCATTTAAATCCAATAAATGGCATTTAGAACCTTATGATTACAAATAAATTCTAATTTGACATTAGATTGGATTCATAAAACAAGAAAGGGCTCCTAGTAAATGAATCAATTAGAAAACAGGAAAGAGTTCTGGGAAATGAAAAATATGATTGCCAAAATAAAAAATATAATTTGAAAGTCTAGAAGCTAGTGCCAGAAACTAGAGAAGTGCTTAAATAAATCAGAATGAGGGTGTGTCGAAGGGACATAGGTGCCAACCTGAAAGAGCTCTCAATAGCCAAAGATGGGACAATTTGAGCAACAAAATAATGGACTAATAGAGTGTAACTCAAAGTATAAAATAAATATGCATGAGTCTATGCTGATCTAAATAAGTGATTAAATAAATAAACACATGGGGAGAAGGGGCAAATCTTCCTTACAGAAGAATTCCAAATAACATATGTAGATACTCTTCCCTCCAGATGGAGCTTAATTGGCTCTCTGCCCATGAATGTGTGCTGGACTTAGTGACTCACTGCCAAAGAATAAAGTATGGAAAGGGAAAAAACAGTAACTTTACAATAGACAAACCTGACAAACTGCCTTAAGTGACCAAGGATACCATCACCAGCTGATGTCATGTGATGAGTGGGGCACCTCACCTTTGTGATGTTCTCCCCAAAACACTTCATCCCAGACTAATCATGAGAAAGAAATTCAAATGGAGGGACATTCTACAAAATATCTGACAAATACTCTTCAATACTTTCAAAGTTTAAAAAAAAAATGATGAAAAGCAAGGAAAGACTAAAGGCTGTCCCTGAGGTGACTCGGGAGACAGGATGACTAAATACAATGTGGTATGCTGGATTGGGACAGAAAAAAAAAAGGATATTACTGGACAAACTGTTGAAATGCTAATAAAATCTAATAAAAATTTGGGAAAACAAGAGCAAAAATAAACTAATGGGACTACATCAAACTAAAAAGCTTTTGCACAGTGAAGGAAACTATCAACAAAATGAAAAGGCAGCTACTGAATGGGAGAAGATAATTGCAAATGATATATTCAATAAGAGATTCATATCTGAAATACACAAAGAATGAATACAACTCAACATTAAAAAAAGCCCAATTGAAAAATGGGCAGAGGATCTAGACATTTTTCCAAAGCAGACATACATATGGCCAATAGCACATCAAAAGATGCTCAACATCACTAATCGTCAGTGAAATGTGAATCAAAACCACAATGAGATACCACCTCATACCTGTCAGAATGACTGTTACCAAAAAGTTAACAAGTAACAAGTATTGGTGAGGATGTGGAGAAAAGGGAACCTTCCTACACTGTTGAAGGGAATGTAAATTGGTGCAGCCACTATGGAAAACAGTATGGCGAGTCCCTCAAAATTAAAAATAGAACTACCAAATGATCCAGCAAGTCCACTCCTGGGTATTTATCTAAAGAAAATAAAAATACTAATTCAAAAAGATACGTATACTCCTATGTTCATTGTAGCTTTATTTACAATAGCCAAGGTGTGGGAGCAACCCAAGTGCCCATCAGTAGATGAATAGATAAAGATGTTTCATATATACACATACTCAGATATATATATATAATAGAATATTACTCAGCCATATAAAGAATGAAATCTTGCCATTTGGGACAACATAGATAGACCTAGAGGGTATTATGCTAAATGAAATAAGAGTCAGACAGAGAAAGACAAACACTATATGATTTCCCTTATATATGGAATCTAAAAAGCAAAACAAATGGTCAAACATAACTAAACAGAAACAAGAGTCATAGTTGCAGAGAACAAACAGGAGGTTGCCAGAGGGGTGGGAGAAGAGAAACAGGTGAGGGAGATTAAGAGGTACAAACTTCCAGTTGCAAAATAAGTGAGTCAATGGTATGAAATGTACAGTGAGGGAAATATAGTTAATAAGTATGTAATATTTTAGTGTGGTGATACATAGTAACTAGACATCCTGCTAATCATTTAAAAAATATGAAATATTGAATCACTATATAGTGTAACAAGGACTAACATAGTGCTGTAAATGAATTATACTTCAAAAACAAACAAACTCATAGAAAAAGAGATCAGATTTGTGGTTACCAGAGGCAGGGGGTTGGGGGAGAGAGAATTGGAGGAAAGTTGGCAAAAGGTACTAACTTCTAATTATAAGATAAATAAGTATTAGAAATGTAACGCACAACATGAAAAATATAATTAGCACTGCTGTATGTTTTATATGAAAGTTAGGAGAGTAAATCCTAAGAGTTCTCATCACAAGGGGAAAAAATTTTCTATCCCTTTAGTTTTGTATCTATATGAGATAATGGATGTTCACTAAACTTATGGCAGTAATCATTTCATGATGTATGTAAGTCAAATCATTATGCTGTGTATTTTAAACTTCAGCAGTGCTGCATATCAATTATGTTTCAGTACAACTGGAAGAAAAAAATCTTTTAAGCATAGGATAACACCATGGTCATAGTTTTTAGATTTCTATTTGTTTTTCCTAGGGATTATTTTGTGTTTTATCATGTTTCTTCCAAAAATTAAGCACTTTGTATCTTAGACTATGCAAGGGCAAAAGATGCTGCTTTTCACCCTCACCTGGGAATTTTGTAATCTTGTTTTTATCATTATTTGATAGCTCATGGTGAAAAAGAATATGAAAATGAATATATATATATATATATATATATATTCATGCATGACTGAAAAATTGTGCTGTGCACCAGAAATTGACACATTATAAACTGACTAGAACTCAAAAAATAAAAAAATTTTTAAAATAAAATAATCATTATTTGAGAGTTTTCATTCTGTGTAATTAATCAAATGCCTTAAATTTGAGTGTCAGAAACTTGATTTGTAATTGGAATTGTATTTTATTTCAGTTAATGAAAATAAATTGATTTTCATAATATTCTTTTTAAAAAAGAAAGGTTCAGTAATAGTAATGAATGTTACTCTGTTAGTTTTGATGTACTATGGTAATGTAGGATGCTAATTTTAGAGGAAGCTGGGTGAAGGGTAATGGGAACTCTCTGTATTATCTTTGCAACTTCTCTGTAAATCTAAAATATTCTGAAGTAAAAAATTTACATAAAACATGCCTGCAAGCAAAAATCATGGAATTCTCCAAGAATATAGAGACAAGAAAGATTTTTTAAATAAGGGGGAAAATTTGAGTCATAAAAGATCTTTTCAAGAGGCCTGATTTTTATCTAATGAGAATTCCAGAGAGAAAAGGGAAAACAGAAGTAAGAAAATAATCAGATAAATCATAGAAGAGAAAAAAAAAAAAAAAAACACTGAAACAACAACAACAACACTGAAAAACCACCTTTAGATTAAAAGTGTCCATTAAATGCCAGAAGAATCAAAGGGTGCATAATTAGGATCTCATGAGGTTTCAGAAAACCTAGCAGCTTCTGGAAATTAAAAACAAACAAGCAGGTTGTCCATAAAGGAATAAGCTGGCATTGGGCTTCCCTGAAGCTAGAAACTATGAAACAATGACCTGCAAAATTCTGAGAGAAATGTTTTTGAACCAGCCTAACTGAAAAACAAATGTACAGGCAAAACAGACTTGTGAGAATGAATAGTTTACCTCCTATGCACTCATGCTGAAAAAAATTACTTGAGTTTGTACTCCAGGAAAACAAAAAAAAAAGGTAATGTAATGTGCTGTTTTGATTCTCAAAGTAGAGTTTCAGAAGCAGCATCTGGCAGCAGATTAGAAGTGCAAATTCTCAGGACCCACCCTTGACCCACTGAATCAGAAACTCTAGGGGTGGGGCCCAGCGATCTGTGTTCTAGCAAGTCTTCTGGGTGATTCTGGCAAGAGCTCAAGTTTGAGAACCACTGGAGTTGTAGAAGATGCTCTCAAACCTTCTTCACCGGCCTGGGGCACCCAGTGCCCTGCCCTGAGACAGAATGTCTCCTTGTCTCAAGGGGGAACAAACTCCAGAGTCTCCAGCCAAGAATATTTCCTTGCTTAGCTTTCTTCCCCTGCTCTACCCTCATGATAGTGATTAACTGAGAGTGGTCTCACTTTTACCAGAATCCTTGTCTCAGGCTCTGCTTCTGGGGAGCGTGACCTAACACACATATTATCCAAGCAACAGTAGAACAAATCCAGACGCACACTGAAAAGAAATCCCAGAGTGATAACTGTTTGCCTATTAGTATTTGATTTAAATTAGAACCGGAAAACAGAAGGCTCTCATAACAATGTCTTAAAAAGGTCTTCAAGAATAAAGTGAATTCCAGTCAATAGATAGTACAATCAAGAAGCTACAAGCTCATAGTCGTGTGGTAAAGAAGGCGTGAGTTTCTTCTCTCCCGAAGGAATAGGAAAGGCACCAAGAAACTCCAGGAAAAACACAAAACTATACCAGAAAATTGTGGTTCAAATACGAAGTAAACAAAAATGTGGCATGATTTTTTAAGCAATTGATGAGATGTAAGGAAAGAAAAGTACCTGATGCTAACATATCAAATATTCTATTTGGGGGCCTGATTTTACTTTTATTATGGAAACATTCAAATATATGCAGAAGCAGGAAAAAAATAGCAAAGTGAACCCCATGTCCCCACCACTCAACTTCAGGGACTGTCAAGATCTGCTTAATCTCATTATACAGTCAGTTTTCGAATTTCCCTAAATGTCTCTTAGCTTTTCCTTTTTTATGGTTGGTTTGTTTGAATCAGGATCCAGACAAGTTCTCTCTATTGCATTTAGTTGCCGTGTCTTCTAAATCTCTCCCAGGCTGCAGGGGAACACACCACTTTGGGCAGCAACAATTTCCCTCTCTACTGATCCAGGTACTGTCTCAAACCTGCAGCAATTGATTGTTTTGTTCCTGCTTTAAGGACAAGTCTCTTGTTTTAATTACTATTGTCTCCTGAAATAACCACTGGGCAGTCTTCAAATTCAGGCTGCTTCAAGCTCTCTCAAATCTTCCATTTCTTTAGAGTCAAAAGAATCTCCAATCTCTTTTGGCTTTAAAGGACCTTTTCTGGTAGTCCCATCCATATAGAAATTTGGGATCCCCCATCCTAGCATAAACACTGAGCCAGGTGTCCTACCTAGAAACCTTCTGGACTTTTCTGTTTACCAAAGTTTATCAGGAGTGCCCCTGGTTACATATGCTGTGGATACCTGAGTGCCAGATGTGATAAAGATATCCAAACAGTGCTCTAAATTATATGTGGACTTCTCAGAAAATCCAGAAAGTTCAGGTTAGGAGCCAAAAGATGGTTGGAGCTGCAGCTGCAAAAGACCCTCAGAGTGACCTGCACCAATGGGTCCCAGGTTTTGTTATAAACAGCTCAACTGACCGTGAAGATGACAGAGGGGCCTGGCCTGGCAATCTGGGTCACACAGATTGCCATTACGGAATCTTCTGCCTCTGGCCCAACCCTGGGTCATAGGCTCTGGACTTTACCCCTTCCCTCCTCTTTGTCCAGGTGGTTGGTTATAGGAGGGACGGGAAGAACAGACAGGGCTGGAACCCAAGATGAAGGGTGCTTTGACCTTAGTTGCCGGAGAACTCACAGCTACTAAGTTGTCAGGCCCGGGCGTGAACCCAGGTCAGTTTGGCTTCATAGTTTGACCCCCTCTTCTTCCTGACTCCCCTGTAAACTGGAAGCCAACGGGAGAAGTCCTAATGTGACCTGGGTGTTCCCTGAGGGGCCCAAAGGGAATCAGAATGGCCAAGTTTCCTGCAGTTAAACAGTTGACTCAGACAAATATCAACAGACACTCCCAGAAACATGAAACCAAAAGTCAACCAACCAACTAACAGAAAAACGGTCCTTTCGACAGGTGAGGGAAATCAGGGAATTATTCAAGTCAACCTCTTTCCCATTGCCCAGAGGCCTGGGGAAATCAAACATTAACCTGCTTATTTTGTGGGGCTGGGGTAGTGGATATCTTGAACGTCCCGGATACTGAGTTCTGCCCACAAGGAGACTTCCTGGAGGCCCTCTTCCCGGAACGCTGAACCTGCCGGCCACCACCGTTTCCATCACATTCTCGTCATCTATTCTTGTCACCAGCACAGGGCCAGGCACAAAATACAAACTTGACTCTGTGAATGAATGTCATTTTTGCAAATTAGCCTGCTCTCTCTGCCCCCTGATAATTCTTCAAGTATTTAGTAATTTTGTAAATGCCTAGAGAAGAGAAAACTGTAGTCAGGGAAGGGAATTTGGAGGTGAAGTGATCCCTGCTACTTAGTAGACTTTTTTCCACCAAGCCTTCCTAGGTAAAGCAGAGGGTGAGAGCAGCCAACCTGAAACAGCATCTCTGCATCTGCGGAGGGAAAGGCTTCCGATGTCTGAGGAGGTGTGGGACCAGTGGGGACGTTGTGCTGTGTTCAAGGCTTTCTAAGGATCCACAGTCCTGAGGTTGGGAAGGAGGCCGACTCTGGAATGGTTATCAGGAGCATATCTTCAGGCTTCAGGAAATGGGTCCATTCATTCACTCAACATGTATGTATTGAGCACCTACGAGGTGCCAAGCATTGAAGCACTGGGGATACAGCAACGAACAAAAGTTTAAAAATTCCTGTGCTGTCGTGGAGCTTACATTCTAGTCACAAAAGCAGGAAAAAAATTAATAGGTAAGTTAAAACTATAACTGCATTTACCCCTTGACTTAGCAATCCCACCTCTGGGACTTTAGCCTAGAGCTTCATTTGCACAGTGAAATGATGTAGGCATAATTTATTCATTGCAGTGCTATTTATAATAGCAAAAAAAAAAAAACTGGACACAACTCTGAATCTTGAACCATGTAAACAGAGTATCCATTCCAATCAAAACAAAAAAAATTTATTTAATATAGGTTTTATTAGATGATGATAAATGTATTATGGAGAAAAATCAAGTAGGGACTGGGAGGGAGTGCTGCTACTTTAAATTGATTGTCAGGAAAGGCCTAATAGAGAAGATAACATTTGAGTAAAAACCCGAAGGAGGTGAGAATGTACTGGGGAATTGTTCCAGGCAGAGGTGACAGCAGGTGCAATGGTCCTGAGGCAGGAGCCCATCTGGCATGTCCAAGGAACAGCAAGGAGGCCAACTGGGTTGGAGCAGAGTGAGCCAGGGGCAGAAGGTGAACCAGACTTGCCACCTGCAGTGCTCTGAGTCCAATAGGCTGCAGCTATGGGGAACTTGCAGCCCCAGGGACTCCTTTCTCGTGTTTGCATTCCCAGTTCATTCAAACGTTTCCCCAGATGACACTTGGTCCTCCCCTAGATCTTCTCTGCCTGTGAATGTTTGTCCTAAAGTGCGATGCCCGGAACTGTGCTGCCTAGCATCCTCAGTGCCCTCTCAACAGTGCTGCTTGCTCTTGACCATGCCTTCCCAGGAGCTCTCTTCTCCCCTGGCCCTCCCAACGTCAACCTCTACCTACCTCTCTGACCATTTCTTCTGTCTCCCTCACTGGCCCTAAACACTGAGGCTCCCAGGCTCTGTCCTCACCCAACTCTCTCTCTTACAACTCTTGACACCCCACTCCCCACCAGGGCTTCTGCGCATATTTCCTTCCAGAGCCCAGTCCCATAGTTTTTCTGCTCCTTGAACATCCACCCCAAATATCTCCAGCGTCTTGGACTCTGCATATGTCCAGAGCTGGACTCATCACCCACTGGTCACCCCTCTGCCCCCTAGGCCAGTCAGGCTGGTCTTCTAGATGCCCTTTCCTGAAAGTGCTGACCATGCCCCCTGCCTGCACCTCCCACACCTGCCCACCAGCGCAGGGACCAGTTCCCTGGTGGCTGAAGCCTCCCAACACCTTGCATGGCACCTGGCACATAGTGAGAGCTCAGTAAATAAACTCCATCAAATGACTGGCGTCTCACCCACTACCTCCAGTTTAAGAATCTGCTTCCCCTCCCAGGGACCCTGGCCAGGCCCAGTGGGCCCATCCCCAGGGCCCTCAAACCTGGAGTATGGGAGGCGCCATGAGCCTGCCCTCGAAACTCTCCCAGGCCCCAGGGGACCCCTGCCTCCTTGCAGATTCAAAACTCAGGAGGCCACTGGCCCTTAACACTTGCCTACTGGGGGCTGAGTGTTGTTCTTTGGAATTCAGTGACTTCTGGTTTTGGGGAAACAGAAGGTAAATAGGCCATGGAGACCTTGGGGGAGCAATTTGAGTCAGAGGAGGAGGGAGAAGCAGAACTAGGAGTTGAAGAGCCCCGTCCAGCCAGCACCTGAGGAGCCTTAGTGGCACCTGCCAGCACCGCATCCCGCCCTGTTGTTCCCACTGTGAGATCAGAGATGAGATCGTAAGCCCCCTGGAGCAAGGATCCTCTGCCTGCTCCTCTATGTCTGGCTCCCTATGCTATGGGGAGGCTCAAGAGAGAGCAATCCCTTCACCCCCACTCCTAGGTGGCCCGATAAAATACAGGCTGCCCAGGTAAACTGGAGTTCAGATGGACAATAATTTCTCAGTATAAGTGTGGCCCTATTCATTATGTCCTCTGGGACACACTTTTACTAAAAAATTATTTGTTGTTTATCTGAAATCCAAATTCAAATTTAACATGCCACCTTCTATTTTTATTAGCTGAATCCAGCAACCCTACCCCCAGGTGACATCTGGCAATGTCTGGGGACACTGTGGGTTGTCACAACTGCTGGGAGAAGGGTGCTACCAGTATGGCGTGGGCAAAGGCCTGAGATGCTGCTCCACATCCCACAGCCAGGACTTATCCAGACCAAAATGTCAACGGTGTCAGGATGGAGAAACTTGCCCTATTACTCCAAGGGCACACAGAACTTCCCCCTACCTCCACCCCATACCCTCTGCCCCGCACCATCTGCCTTCCTCCCCTCAGGCCATTAAGAGATGTGGAGAGAGACTTGTGGACCTGTCATGGATATTAACCAATGCCAAGGTTTGAAGTTATGAAAAAATAGAATACAAAATTTTGGATCTTCTCAATATCACTCAGGGGTGAACCATGCATAAAAAAATACAATGGAGGGAAAATGACTAAAATGTCAAGGAGGTGACCTTAGGCCATAGAGACGTTCCTTCTTCTCTGTTTCTATTCTTTTTCCCCACAGGTTTCTTGAGAACCATGTTTGTAAAATATTTTTAACTTTTAAAATGTTTGATTAAACAAGTAATGCATGAATATATTCTCCTTGGATTAAAAAAAAATGGAGGGGAGGGTACAGCTCAATGGTAGAGCACATGCTTAGCATGCACGGGGTCCTGGGTTCAATCCCCAGTACCGCCTCTAAAAAATAAATAAATAAACCTAATTACCTCTCCCCACCAAACAAACAAGAAACCAAAAAAATAATAATAATAAAGGAAACAGTGCAGTGAGGCCAGTCTCCTCCAACCAGCACCTCTGCTCTGACCCCAGCCCCCCGCAGAGATAACTGCCGCTGAGGGCTGATGTTGAGTTACTGTAGGGACTAGGGACACAGCTTTGCCCTTGACTGTAAGTGGCACTGAAAAATGAGATCGTACCAGCACAGTGCAAATACCAGATATGGCCAAGTCGTTTTAAAGTTAGCTGTATCATTTCACTCTGCCACCAACAAGGACTCACAGGACCAGCATGAGCCAACACTCAACACCAGAATGGAAAATTCTGGCCAATCTGATGGGGGAAAAGTCTAATCACATTGTTTCAGTTTGCATCTTCCTTATTATGGCTGAGATTTTTTTTTTCCAGCTTTACTGAGACACAATGGAAACATGACATTGTGCTAGTTAAGGTATTCCACGTGACGATGGGGCACATGTATACACTGCAAAGTGATTACCACAGTAAGATTAGCTGACACATCCCCTCACATAGTTACCTTTGTGTGTGGGTGTGTGTTTGTGTGTGTTGAGAACTTTTAAAATGTACTTTCTTGGCAACATTTGAGTATACAATACAGAATTGTTAACTACAGTCACCAAGCTGTGTGTTATATCCCCAGCACATCTTTTATCTTATAATTGGAAGTTTGGACTCTGACCAACCTCTCCCCCATTCCACCCCCGACCCCAGCTTCTGGCAACCACTTTTCTACGCATTTGGGTTTTTGTTTTTAGATTCCACATATAAATAAGATCACACAGTATTGGTCTTTCTCTGTCTGGCTTACTTCACCTCGCATAATGCCCTCAAAGTCCATTTTTGTTGTCACCAATGGCAGAATTTCCTTCTTTTTTACAACTGAATAATATAGACAAGTTATACATACCACATCTTTATCTTTTCATCCATCAACAGACACTTAAGTGATTTCCTTGTCTTGGCTTTTGTAATTAATGCTGCAATGAACATGTGCATACAGATACCTCTTTGAGATCGTGTTTTCATTTCCTTCCAGTATATACCCAGAGGATTGCTGAATCATATACGGTAGTTCTACTTTTAATTATTTGAGGAATCTCCATACTGTTTTCCATAGTGGTTGTACCAATTTACATTCCCACCAGCAGTGCACAAGGGTTCCCTTTTCTCCACATCTTCCCCAACACTCGTTCCTTGTTGTCTTTTTAATAACAGCCCTTTTGACAGGTGTGAGGTAACATCTCACTGTGGTTTTGATTGGCATTTCCCTGATGATTTGTGGTGTTGAGCATCTTTTCATATATCTGTTGGCCATTTGTATATCATTTTTGGAAAAGCGTTATGACTGAGATTGAGTATCTTCAAGTGTTTGCCTTTATTTTTAATTAGTTAAAATTTTAATTAATAGGCATGCACATCATACAACATTCAAAAAGTGTAGTCAGTTAAAAGTCAGCCTCCTTCTCATTCGTGTCTGAAGCCCATCTCTGCAGCCCCCTAGCTTCTGGTATTTCCTACCAGAAATATTTAACACATGTATAAGCACTTACACACATGGCCTTTCTTTTTAGTTTTTACACTAATCATAACATTTTCCACACTCGTCTGCCCTTTGCCCTTTTTTTTTTTAATTTTGGAAGGTGATTCCTCCCACTGTACATAGAGCTATGTCATTCTTGTTCACAATTTCACTGCATCCCATCTGATGGATGTATTACAATTTGTTTAAACAGCTGGTGTTTGACAGTTTGGTGGATCCCAACCTTTTGCTACAATGACTATCTTGTGTCTATATGATTTCTCACATATGGGAATATATTTGCAGATAATTCCCTAGAAATGGAACTGCTGGATCAAAAGGCAAGTGTATTGAATGAGTTTCAGGTTGTAACCAAATTGCCTCCCATATCAATTTATTGATTACATTGATTACATTTTATGGTTGTAAGGAAACTAACTTACGTTTCAATTCAGAGAAATATGTATCACAATATATCATATAAGAAGACAGGATTTATAAAACATCGGCTGTGTGTCAGGAACCTTACATATATTGCCAAAAGCACTCATGACACCTTTGAGACAAAGCGAATTAAACTTTTTATTTAAGGCACCTGAGGAGTAGGTGGCAGAGCCAGAAATCAAACCTGTCCAGCTCCCTACCCTGGGCCTGGGCCTTGTCACCAGGCAGGAGGCTGACACGCTGGTATGAGGAAATAGATTCCAGCGTAACGTGTGGTGATGTCACGTGACAGGTGACTGGTGGTCCGACCCAAGTGCCTCTGGGAACACAGGCCCAGGGGTGGGGCTGGGTTGGGGGAAAGGGCTTCACAGAGATGAGCGCTTTTAAGGTGAAGCCCAAGGTTTGAAGGCATACATTTTGCTGGTGAAAAGTAGAAAAGGGTAGCCCATGCCGACTCTGGAGCCAAACTGTCTGTATTTGAATCTAACTTAAGCCATTTCTAGTTGTGTGACCTGCCTCTTCATCCATAAAATACAGGCTCTAATTCATAAAGCTGTGTGGAAATTAAATGCACTGAAGCATGTTAAAAAAAAACAACCAAACACCTGACCCTTTGCAAGCATTCAATAAGTATTAGCCATTTATTAACAAATAAGTAAATTGCTTTTAAAGCTTTTTTAATTGGTAAACTTTTTCTTTATGTTATTTAAAAATTTTAGTTGGCAGACTGATCACAGTGGGATCCATTTGGCTGGTGACAGGAAGAACTGTCATCACAGCAAGTTTAATCAGAGCAACACCAGGCCCAGCACAGCAGCTGGCAGTTCTCAACAGTTTGTTTTGCCAAATAATAATTGTTTAAAAGCATTAAAATGCGGTTATGCAAAAGTTGATTTTTGAGAGTTAACATTTATTGAGCTCTTCCTTTGTGCCAAGCACTGTGATGTGTCTCACTTAATCCTCACAACAAGCCTATTGGATAAGTACTGTTATTATCCCCATTTTACAGGTGAAAACACTGAGGCACCAAGAGACCTTTAAGGCATTGACTCAAGGCCACCACAGCTGGAATCCACACCAGGCTTCTCTAAGGGTGTGCCTCTCTCAGTGGGAAACTGGATGTAGAATCAAATTTTGCTGTTGCTGCCTTCCCAATCATTGAAGGTAAGCGATCTAAGCTCTCCAACCTCCTCAAGCCTGATTGGCTCTGTTCCCAGACCACAGGAGAGCAGACAGAAGGGACCTGCAGAACCATGAAAGTTTTCTAATCCCAGATCTGACGCGCTGAGCTGCATTTCAGGAAGCAGCTCTGTGTCACTGGGAGGGGTCTGAGAGATGAGCCAAGAGGTAGCAGTGCCCGCCCTCGCAGAGATTGGTACAGGAGGTGTTTAAGGGGGAGGGGACAGTGGCTGTAGGTCAAGGCTGTAGTCCGGGCCTGACTTATCCCCTGGGATGCTGCTGGAATACTCATAAGGCCCCTGCCCTGCAGGAGGTACTTACCTGAAAGAAATTAAACACCTCTAGTCAGGAGTGGCTGTTGAATACTGGAAATGTGGCTAGTCCAAATGTGCCATAATAAACAGAAAATACACACTCGATTTCAAAGACTTAATGCCAAAAGCGAAAAAAGATAAGAGATCATGAGGGTAGGTATAGCTCAGTGAAAGAGCACATGCTTAGCATGCATAGAGGTCCTGGGTTCAATCCTCAGTACCTCCAATAAAAAATAAAAAACAACAACAAAAAAATTTTAAGTGAGAGATCTCAATAATTTTTATATTAATTACATGTTGAAATGATAACATTTTGGATATATGGGGTAAATTTTAAAATATTAAAGTTAACATCACCTGTTCCTTTTTTTCTTTTATAAAGTGGCTACTAGAAAACAACATTACGGAAGTGGCTCAGATTGTATTTCTATCGGACAGCGCTGATGCATGAGGTTCTTCCAGGCACCTGCCTCCCTTCTCCTTCAGGAGAAGCTGTGGTGCGGCCTGGGCGGTCAGTGTGCCCCCCCACTCCCCTCGCCCCGCCCGCCAGGCTTTTTCTTTTGAGTTCACTGGACCTCAGGGCCGCGGCCGCGTTTCCCGTGACGGGTCCGGGCCCGCTGTGCTCTGCCGCCCTCTAGCGGCTCCTCTTCCAAGCTGTTCTGCTCTTCAGCGACATCCCATCTTCGCGATGGGACTGGACTGGACTCGGTATCCTGAAACACTTCGTGGTCCCAAACCATTTATTTCACGTATCGACTATCCTGTGTTGATTTTAGTTAATTCAAAGTCGCTTTACATGATGAATTTAAGAAATATGCTGGTCCCTAGTTACTATCTTCTCAACAGGTCTCAATACAATGAAAATAGAAGACATCCTCAACTTCTCAACTTCAACTGTGGCTTGTTATGGGTGGAAAATTATCAGTAACGTCTGGAAAATATCACCTAATCCTTTAAATTCCTGGATATTGATAAGTAATTTTATTTAGGGGGTAGATTTTTGGCTTTAGAAGACACTTACCTTTTGTTGGTAAAATGGGTTAATAGCATGGTAAATAGGTTAAACTATATGGTGAGGATGGGGCAGTAGTGTCTATAAAGCACTTAGCACAGTGCCTGGTACATCATAAACTAGATATATGTAACTGTTAGTGTATGAAATTCCTTGTTGTTTACATAAACAGCAATCTTTTAAGAGTGTTATGGCTAGGAGCACTTGTGCCCCTCCCTGCATGCTAGTACCCTGGATCAGACCCTTCCTGATGAGTAATGGAAAAGAACTAAATTTCAACGGACCACTGAGCTAGGAAAACACCCAGCTGGTTCAGGATCTTCCTGGAAAATCACCCAACTGAGCCAAGTCTGAGTTAACTCAGCCAACCAGGGCAAGGAGAGTGGATGGGTTAGAGGTTGAGGGTCGACCCCACAGGGAACTCTGGATTTTCCAGGGTACACAAAGACATTCCAAGGGTTGTGTGGAATGGAAATACAAGTTCAAGGAGAAAATTAAACAATGTATAACATGCAACTGTTTGAGAAAAACTTGTTTGTCTATCTTAAAGTGGATAATTGTGGGTATCAAACCACTGTGGCCTTTATATATCCCTATGCATACATTTAAAAGAGTGACTAACAGCTTTAAAGAGTTGACATTATGATAATACTGGAAATTAGAGTCTTTTTGAGTTTGTTTAAACTTACGATGAAGAGTTCTACCTATAATAAAGATCTCCATAACTTGGATTATACAAAGGAAAACCGCATCCTTAAATTCTTGCAGAGAGAATATGAGCACAGAATTTTGAAGACTGGGGATCTGGGCTGTATACCCTGGAGTGGAATTGCTGAGGTTTGGGAACACACAACCAACATTCCTCAAGGATACCAAAGTTTGCAAAGCAACTGTGCTAATTTACACTCCCCCTGGCAGTGGAGGCGAGTTCCCTCACTCCACATCCTCCCCAGCGCTGGATGCCTGTGTGGTGGTCTGCAACATTCATGAGGCAAACATATGGCCTTTGTCTCTCTGGGGAAGCACAAGGCTAAGCAGAGGTTACCTGGAGCCAGAACCCCTTCTGAGCCTTCTGAGCCTTCTGAGCCTTCTGAGCCTGAAGAATCAGGGTTTGGAGAACTACATTAGATGGTTCTAATGGCTTCTCACTACAAAATCCCAAAGCACTCATTACTAAGAAAAAGGCAGCCAACCCTCCTCATACCCCAGGCCTGGCTCCTGCCCCTGCCCAGTGCTGGATGAAGGCCAGCCCTTGGCTCTTGCCCTCTCCCTTTGTCTCCAAGCTAAACAGCCACCCGTTCACACGGCCTGGCCCTGGGCAGGAAGCTAGGCAGTTGGTAGCACTGGCTTGTTACCACCTTGTTCCTGTCCTCTGGTCACCCCACTGGAGCCTGGGTAAGTTCAGCCTTTAAGTGTGGATTCCACTAGTCATTTTCTGGGAAACCAGCCTCTTGCCTCCTGTTTCTGTGGAAGACACTCATCTCCCCGGCTATGTATTGTTCCACATTCTCAGCCCCTTGCACGGGGTTAATCAAAGATGCCCACTTAGCTAGCGACCAGCTGCAGGGGTGGGGAGCGTCTTCGGGGGAGAGCAGCAGCCCCGCTCCTTCCTGGGAAAGAGGCTGACCAAGGCGCTGTAATTGCCAGTTGTGGCCGCCAGATGGCGAAGTATGCAGAGCTTTTGGAGAACCGGTTTAGGAAAGGTGGAATTTCCGTGCTCTTAAACCAAACTGGAGAAACTTACTGTTTCTGGGTACTCCAGCTGTGCTCCCTGTCCTTGAGCCGGCTTGGTAACACCCCTTCAGGAAGGGTCTAGCTGGTCTTTTTCACCTGCCCCATCCGCACCCTCTGCCGTCTCCCTCCCAGCCCTTACTGGCCCTGGGCAGGGCCTGGTTACAGCTGTCCTTGGGCCCCACCTTTCCAGACCAGGCACTGATCTCACACCCCTGGAAGAAGCTTGATGAGTTGGGACCCCCATGGCCTTTTTCTCTCCCTTGGCCATGTCTTTCTGTTTCTGTGTAGCCTGATATCCCCCACATCTTTCCCTTATTTATTTTTCTGCCCCATGCATTATAGTATGGTCCTTCTACCTGTAGTTAAATAGTGCCCTGCGCGTGTGAGGATGAAAGGTACTGGTGGTTCGTGACCTTCTGCAGAGAGCAGAGCTGTGAGTCTGTGGGTTAGTGTTGGACCGTACTTGGCAAGATGACTAACCCTAACCCAAAACTTTGAAGACTGATGTAAAACTAAATGCCAAGTTGTTTATTTGCACTAAAAGTCCCATTCCACAAACACTTTCCACATTCTGGGCACTATGCTGAGTGCCTTAAAGATGCCACTTAATTCAATCACAGAAATTCTATAAGATTAATGATCATTTCTCCACTTTCCAGCTGAAGAATCTGAGATTCAGAGGGGTTAAGTGACCTACCAGAGATCACAAAGCTGGTAAGTGGCATAGAGCTGGAATATGGAACAGTTTGAGCTGGATTCATTATTTCTCTACTGCCCTGCCTTTGACGAAGCTGTGTACTCCCTCAGCACCTCCTGGCAGGACTCCAGCATCCTTCACGTCATCCACGCATTGGGTGACCCCATCTGTGTGACGTTGTGTTGCCGAATCCAAACGCGTTCTGCTCGCCGAATGACAGGCCAATAAATCAGGAGACGAGGTGTTGGGGCAAGGAATAGTGACTTTATTCAGAAAGCCAGCAGCCCGAGGGGATAGCGGACTAATGTCTTGGAGGACCATCCTGCTCTAGTCAGAATACAGGCTCCTTTTATGCAAAAAAAAAAAAAAAAAAAACAAAAAAAAAAAAACAAGGGAGGGTGAAGGAAAATAAGGGAGGAGGTGTGGTTGTTGTAATCTTCTTGCTGCAGGCATTCTTTGTTCTTGCAGGCATCCCTGTGGGCTAGGTCATGGCGTCCCTATAAACCTCCAACAAAACAAAGGTTATTCTCTGCTACAATTGCAGGTGCACAGCCATTCATCACATTGTCTCTCACGGGCTTGAGAGCTATAAACATTCCCCAAATGTTTGTACCGCTTAACCAGAAGGGTGTCATTTTCATTTGCTTCTCTTTTTCATTGTTTTTTATGAATGCATTTTATTTTTTTGAATCGGGAAAGAACACTATTTTCATAATGGTGGGGAGGAGTCCTTCTTTTGCTCCTATTCATTTTGTCTGATGTGTCTGCCTGTCTGGCAACCACTCAAGTGTCTTGTGAGCCTCAGTTGAAGGCTTGGAGCTCTGTGACATGTTTCCAACACCCTGTCCTCCTCAGTGCCCTGTTGTCCCCATCATACTTAAAATGTTTATCTGTCTCCCCAGCCCCCACCCTCAGCTCTGAGTTCCTGGAGGGCAGGAGCTGAGTCAAATTCATCAGTGTCCCCAGGACCTGACATAGGCAGTGGACCCAAGTTACGCTAATGCTTCTTGAGCCCTATGTTCCAGGTGCTTTACTAGGCACTAAGTACTTTACCTGTATCAATTAATTTAATCTCACACCATTCCATGGGATGAGTTAATTATGATTTCCATCCCATTTTACAGATGAGGAAACTTATGCAGAGATCATTCAACTAAGGTCACATAGCTAGCAAACGATCAGACCAGGGAGGTGAACCCAGGCCGTCTGGCTCAAGTCTGTGACCTTAAACATGACATCACACCAAATAATCGCTTGCAAAAGTTTTGCTGAATGAGAAAACCTGGAGTTTCCCTAAAGTATCATTCAACCTGAAGGATGTTTTGAGTGTCCCCAAAGGCAGGGATTTAAATCCATACCCCAGCCTGCTGTATGGATCCAGTGACACACAGGCAGTTTGCTCACAAGAACCTGAACAAGGTTAAATGGTTGCTGTCACTGAATTCACCTCTATTCGTTTGCTGGACCTCGTGGGCTTCAGTGTATAGAAGAAAAGTGGCTCGTGTATGTGGAGGAGGGGGCTATGATGGTCTCACTGTCTTGGCTCTGGGAACAATCCCAAATTCTGCCTGAGGGGCCTCTTCCCACCTGTCTAAAGCTGATCTGGGCCAGGGCGGGGTCCCAGGAATTCAACTGAGCAAGAAACAGCTCTGAGTTTCCCAGCACCTGAGGCAAACAGAGTAACAAGATTGGTATGTAACACTCCACTGTAATCTTCTGTTCTTTAAACAGTTACTGCAAATCTTCTGTTCTGCAATCAGTTACTAAGTGTCTGCTCTCTGCCAATCACTGTGCCTAATCTCCTGGACACAAAGAAGTAAGACACCATTGATTTCTGAGGTTGAAAGGATAACAGCAGCATGTCTAACACAAATTTAAGAGTCATAGGTGGGAGCCACAGATGTAAGTACATTTTCCAGTAGCCACATGAAAGAAAAGCGAAAGAAACAAGTGAGCTTAATTTTAATAGCATATCTTATTTAACTCAACATATCTGAAATGGTATTGTTTCACCATGCAATCAGTATGAAAAATTGTTAATGAGATGTCCTTTTTAAACTACTTTGAAATCTGGTGTGTATCTTACACTTTTCCACTCAAACCAGCTGCATTTCAAGTGCTCAACAGCTCTCCAAGGCCAGTGGCTGCCATATGGCAGCCTTAGTCTGACTAAGAGAATTTTCTTTACCCTGAGCATCCAGAAGAAAGGATGATGGGATTTGGTATTGGAGGCTGGGACATTCACATTGAATTTTCACAAGCGGCTATGTGATCAGAAATCCATACCTTTATGTGGCCCTTGCTTTTTTTCCATTTTTATGCATTTTAAATTTCACCAGTGATACATGAATAAATTTTTATTATAAGAAAGGTCAAGCAATAAAGTAAATTGCCCCCAAACCTCCCCCAATACTGTTCTAATTTCCCAAGTAATCTTAGAAATGTTACGGAAACGACAGGCCAGTCAAGAAACAAGCACCACTTGGAGGGTTGGAGTACTCAGATGTATTAAGCCGGCAGGCTCAGAGGGGCTTCTGCTCCGAAGCTCTGAGCCCCTTCAGGATGTGCACATGAGGTTTTATAGGGTAAAGTACAAGCTTGGGGTGTTCAGCCAATAGGCATGGAACAGCTTTAGCAGCATTATCATCACAAAAGTGGAGGTGGGGAGGCAGCAAACCAACATTCCAAAGCCAGATATGTATCTTTGAAAATCCAGCTGGCTAGCAAAAAAACATAAACAGCAAACCAACACTAATTAACCTAGATTTACAAGTTAGTCCAGCAGAACTCAGATCAGTATTCCAATACTTAGATTTGTGAGTTATCCTGCCAGCCCAGCCCAGCCTCTCCACATTCCTAGACTTGTGAGTTATCTTGTTAGACCAGCCCAGCTTTTCCTTCACAGTAATAAATTGGTTGAGTATACACCTTCCTATGTATTTATATGCATATACATTTTATCTTATCGTACATAAATATTACACAGGTCATATTGTTCTGCAAATGAGTTTTGTCACATATTTTTAAAAATTTTTTATTGAAGTGTAGTTGATTTACAATGTTAGTTTCAGGTGTACAGCAAAGTGATTCAGTCATACATATACATACATATATATTTTATTTTCAGATTCTTTTCATTATATGTTACTATAAGAAATTGAATATAGTTCCCTGTGCTATACAGTAGGTCCTTGCTGTTTATCTATTTTATATATAGTAATGTGTGTCTATTAATCCCCAACCCCTAATTTATTCTCCCCCGTCCTTTCCCCTTTGGTAACCATAGTTTGTTTTCTATGTCCATGTGGTCACATATTTCTTGGTGCTCTTCTCATGTGCATACACAGATTCACCTCATTCTTTTTCATCATTATATAATATTCCATAACCATTTCCCTACTGAAGGGCTTTCAGGCTGTTTTAATTTATGTTTTCACTATTATGAATAGCACCATAATGAACACTCTTGCACCACTTCCGTTTGCGTGTTTTTCTGGAGCAGATAAAAAGGAATATATTTTCTGGGCCAAAGGGAATCAACATCTCAAATTACAGTAGATATCATCGAGCTGCCCTCCCAAAGGAGCCCAGTTTACACTAGGGTGAGGAGCTCCTTTTCTCACACCTTTCCATACACTGTATCTTATTTTTATTGGAAGTAGGGGTATCAGCAGTGAGTCTTTTAGCAATGACACAAAAGCAGTACGTTTAAAAAATTCTTTTAAAATTCATTCTACAGTATTCGTCTATTTGTATCTAGAGACTCCATTCCAGGCCCAGAGCAAGTCATTGATGTATTTTAATCAAATTAAGAACATAGTGGCATCACACCTCGCTTGGGAGTGTCATCTAAAGTGAGTGATGACAGAATGTGGTCGGCGTCATCCTAGAACAATAATCCCTTAGAGATGCTCTGGTGGAGATTGATGAATCCAGTTTTCCCTCCAGGACTGGAACAGCCCCCTGATTCTTTGGTTGGGCACTAGATAAGTTTGTTGGATATTCAGGGGTTTTGTAGGAAAGAAGACGTAAATTGGTGAACACTCAGCCCAGCTGATGCTCATCCCATGAGAGGCCCTCGGGGAGGGAAGACCTAGATGGCCTGGCTGAGCAGGAGGGCCTCTTCTGTCCTCCCACCTCCCGTGCTCACCGAGAGCCATGTGCTCACAGAGCTGGGTGCGGGGGCACCCATCCTAACTCACGCTATTTAAATTCTCTCTTCTTTTTTTGCCAAGTTCCTCCAACTGGATCCGCATATGTTAAATGTTTTCTATGAGATTCCACTGTGCTAGTCTTCCAGGGACTAAACTGTTCTCCAAAACTGTGGGCTATATTCATTCAACCAGGCAAAGTCTCACCTTTGATTTTTAGGAATTTCAGGACAGGACCTGTGTGGCACTCACAGACACATGGCCCTCTCTTCACAGTTTTGGGGGCACTTCTGTGGCATGATGGGACAAACTGAGTAACG
Source organism: Camelus ferus (assembly GCF_009834535.1). NCBI lineage: Eukaryota > Metazoa > Chordata > Mammalia > Artiodactyla > Camelidae > Camelus > Camelus ferus. The sequence goes on from NC_045705.1 coordinate 59,841,681, forward strand.
CTTGTTTATATTTTGGCTATCCAAGAAGAGAGTAAGTCACTCTCACAGTCTCAGCTCAATTAGAATTCAGTGTATTGTGACTACTATTTTTACAGCATTAATTTGAGTAATATAATGTCTTCTTATAATAGATAAAACGAAAGGCATTATGATAAAGATAAAGACTTCCTTCATGGGATTTCTCTGGGACCAGAGGGCAATACCCAGGCAGGCATCCTCTTGTGTCACTGGGGAAGGGCAGAGCTGAGCCACCATGGAGACTCCAGAGGTGACATTTACTCAGAGAACTTGCCATGGTCTGAGTCTCCACAACTTGTTTTTGTGGGCTTCCCAGGTAAGATATATGGCACTTGCAAGCAAATTCATATGACTCATACTACCAGGAATTGATCTAAAACCAGACTCCATGCACTGCTTTGTTTGCTAATCAAACTTTTTTTGACCCTGGGCCTGAGCCAGGCCATATCCTAGGCTCTGGACATAATGAGCAAAACAACCTTGGTCTTGGCCCTTAAGGAGCTTACAGTGCAGTGGGACAAACACGTAAATAGGCCATTCCAACCCAGCGAGATGAGTGTTACAGGTGTGGGAGCAACTAGGGAAGGCCCATTCCTGAAGGAAGTGACATGTTTAACATGACAGTGGGGTAGGAAAGAGCCAGTAAAGGAAGATTTCACAGAAAAGGGAGAGCATAATTGCTGGAGCAAGGTCTCAAAAGAACAGAACTAAACTTGACTCAGAACACAGGGGGTGAGTGGGTGAGGGGTGCAGATGACCTTCGGCAAAAAGATGTTCTCTTTTCTGAGTAGGGAGAAGAAGGGCCTTGGATGGCCAAGGGCACACACAATTATATGGCAGGTGAGAAGCAGTCCTTGGTTGTACAATCTATTTGCTGGACAAGGAGTTGACTGCTGAGAGTGAGAGTGAGGGGAGGTTCTGATTTGTAAAGATTGTAATAGGCACTGTGGGAGGAGAGGCACATCTGAATGAGGAAATATTCTGACCCCAGCATGCAAGGTTGGGTGCTCTCCCACAGTGCCCACACCCCAGGTGAGGGTGTAGAGAAGTCAGGTAGGCAGATTCTCCAGGGTGGAGATTTTAGCAGCCTGGTACCACTGAATTAACAGACCACGGAGCTGGATGAGGACTAAGGACAGGAGTGAAGAGCAGAGGGAGATGACAGGTGGAGAAAAAAGTCTGTTTCTGGGTTCCTCACCTCAGTGAGGCTTGTCACTAAGCATTCACTCCTGGAATCAGAAACCAGTGCATTGTTCTCAATTCCCCCCTCACCCTCAATCCATCACCAAGATACATCAGGTCCACAGCCTGTCTCTTTGGTTCATCCACTTCTTTTCATTTTCCCTGGTGCCTCTGTACAGCCACTCCTTGCAGCCCCCAAAACTCTGTTAATTTCATGATTGTAAGACAGATCTTGGCATTAGAGTTGTTTCAGTGCTGGGGAAAAGCTCAAATGGCTTCTAAGACCAGACAAGAAATGAGTGAAGCTGCCAGGGACAATTCTGGAAAAGCCCTAATCCATTAATAGGGAAGGAGAGTGCTGCTATGAGGAAATGTGGGCCCAGTGCTTTGCTAGACTTTTCTGTGTTTTTAAGGAAAACCTAAAATAGTTCTACAGAGAAATTTCCTGATTTTTAAATAGAGGCAAAGTATTTAAATTTAAAATAAAGCTGTTCATCACAAGGAAAAACTTTTTTCTTTTTCCTTTTGTCTTTATTGTATCTATTTGAGATGACAGATGTTAGCTGAACCTATCATGGTAATTATTTCATAATATATGTAAATCAAGAATCATGCTGTATGCCTTAAACTTATACATTGATATATGACAATTATTTCTCAATAAAGCTGGGAAAAAAACTGTTGTTGAAGTGTTAAGGAATGAAGTATGCTGATGTCTACAAGTAACTTTGAAATCAAAAGGTACATTGTTGGGTGGATAGAGGGATGGAGAAATACGAGATAAAGCAAATATGGAAGAAATGTTCATTGCAGCACCTAGGTGATGCATATATGGGTATGCACTGCACAATTCTTCCAACTTTTCTGTGTACTTGAAATTTTTTGCAATAAAATATAAAGGGAAATTTTTTTAATTGAAAAAGAATCGTTAGCCACTATTGTGATTGCTGTTACAGGTTGTAACAGACTTTATGAAAGTGAGATAGAAGTAAATGGATTAATAATGTAAAGGTCTTTAAACAGTCCTCAGAATATTTAATGATGTTATCATTAACGTTTGGAATGGAAGAAATGGACACATACTGGAAGAGATAGGCGCCTCCATGAATTTCACTGAGGTATGAAAACGAATATATGTATGTATATGTATTACTGAACTATTATACTGTACACCAGAAATTGACACAACATTGTAAACTCACTATACTTCAATTAAAAAATTTTTTAAATAAAAATAAAAGTTTCGTTGAGGGCTTTCAGCCAATTTTCATTACAATGTAGAGGGTAGGGACCAGGGCTCCAAGTATACCTGTAATTTCCATCTCTGCACCTGACGTTGCTCATTTTTAATCTGAGAATTGAACTTTATAAACTCCCTTGCAGTTTTGAAGTTCTGATTGATCTGCTCCCTTTCCTGTTTCTGCCTATAGGTGTCTCCCTTACTCCTCTCTTTCCTTTTACCGCCTTCCTAAAGTAAAAACTACATTTCCCATGAACGCTCACAGGCGTCGACGTCGCGCAGTTTTTTGTCGTCGTACTGCGCCCTTTATACGTACTTCCGCCCTCTAGCTCTTTCTTTTCCTTTCGGCGGCGCGCGGCGGCAAGATGGCTGTGCAGATTTCTAAGAAGAGGAAGGTGAGACTCTGGGGCCCGGGTGCAGGGAACTGTGGCGCCGCGTGAGTCAAGGGATTCTCTGGGTGCCGTCGCGAGACCGGCGGCTCCCTGCGTTGCTCTGGGCAGCGGCTGGGCCGCGGATGGCGGTAGATTGAGCGCAGGCCCTAGCCGGGCGAGCGCAGGCCCTAGCCGGGCGAGCGCAGGCCCTAGCCGGGCGAGCGCAGGCCCTAGCCGGGCGAGCGCAGGCCCTAGCCGGGCGAGCGCAGGCCCTAGCCGGGCGAGCGCAGGCCCTAGCCGGGCGAGCGCAGGGTGTTGGGGATGGGAGGGACGGGTTTTTGCCGGTTCCCGGCGGAGAGCAGAGTTAAACCCCGGGGGCCCGTCCAGCCCCGGAAAAGGTGCTTGTGAGTATTTCTTGGTCAGTGAAATTAGTAAACATGTGGTGGTTTTGAGGGCGTGAGCCATTCTCGCAATCTTACCATGGCTTTGGAAAAGGGAGGTAGCATTGTATTTCTTTACTAATAGTGTCTGGGTGCAGTCCTCTGACGCCAAAGACCTCAATTGGGAAGGCTACTGACAATTTCTTGTTCCATTTGAGGCCATTGAGAAAGTTCTGGGGACATGGAGGAAGGGGACCTGGAAAGAATGTTCCTCGAGTTTATCTTTACCTTTCCATGGGAGAGGGGTGCCCATTTGCCATTTTGTGTATCCATAACGTCGATGTTAAAATGAAATCCATAGGTTTTTTTGAGTTAGGATGCGTAGCTTTGTAAAACGCAGGTGGGTACAAGTAAGGCAAAATAAGATGCCTGGGATTCTAGTGATGGGCCAAATTGTATCTACAGGTGAAACTACTTAACTCAAGGCCCTATCTGTTCTTTCACTGGTTGCAAATATCTTCTTGCTGTGCTGTGAGTTGTAAATGTGCCCTTTTAGAGCAATTTTTTGTTTAGTATGTGTACATGTAAATGACAATTTTAAAACCCTTCAATGAAGAGAAGATGACGAGTCTGACTGGAGGTGTTCTTTGTCCAGGTGGCCTCTATTCTGTGCTGCGTTCTGTGGCACAGTTTTAAGGGCCCTGGGTCAAAGTAACTTCCAAAAGATGACCTAGAGGCATTTGTCTGAGAAGGGTGGTTATGTTCCTCCTGGAACAAAGGTAGTATGATTGATGATGGGTCATTTGTTGGAGGTGTTAGGTTTTGATGAGGGCTGCACTGGTTGGAAGACTGGGCTAGGAAAGTCAAGCCTGTACTCATGTACTTTTTGTTTAGTTTGTCGCTGATGGCATCTTCAAAGCTGAACTGAATGAATTTCTCACTCGGGAGCTGGCTGAAGATGGATACTCTGGAGTCGAGGTCCGAGTTACACCAACCAGGACAGAAATTATCATACTGGCCACCAGGTAAAAACTCATTTTTCCTGGCCAGCACCTATAATTATCTGTACTAGGATGGTTTATTCTGTAAACTTGGGACAACCAGTGAATTTGGCCTTTGCCGATGTGATGTTTTTAAATTGCATTGAAAAATAAATCTAATCCTACTTCTTGTCATCCAAAATTTATTCTTGCTTGTGTCAGATGAATGAGATTTTACTACCACTTATGCACCCAGGAGTTAAAATTGCTTCTGAAGTTTTGTGAGAGCTGTGAATTGTCACTTTTTTTCCCTTTAAAAAAGTCATAAGGTTCTAAGTCACATTTATCAGTTCATTCGGTCCCATATAATTCCTGTTGATTTGGATGAAGTCATCAGGTTTTCCGTTAGCGTTTCGTGCAGCTACAGTTCATCTTCAATCACTTGGCGCTGTTCCTCAAGTAATTTAGTATACCAAATAAGTCGAATTTATTCCTCCCTGAGATGTCTCAGGACTCCTTTGAAGCAAGCATCCCAGAGTTAGCTGGAAACTAAGAACTTGATGTAAAATTCGATATTTGGGAAGTGCTAAAAATACCAAAAATGTTTTAAAACAAGTTTGTCACTGAAACAATGCTTATTCAGTCAACTAAAGAGACAGAGTTTTAAAAAAAAAAAAGCAGACACAAGTCCCATAAAGGCACAGAAACTCATACAACCTGTTACCAAAAGCAGCATTCTAAATTTTGCTTTGAACAACAAAGTCCATTTACTTACTAAAAGTAAATATAAACTTGGACAGTCCTAACCGTGTACAAAACTTTTCTCAGGGTTCCTTTTGCACGAAACTTCCATCACTTTTCTGTGTCTGTATTGTCCCCTGATTGTCTCATCTAGAAACAGCTCTGGGACAAAATCACTTTAACAAAATGCAGTTCCATCCTTTACACCTTTCTTTGCTTACAACACACATTTATTTACTTTGACTCACTCTAGTTATTTTTTATTGAAGTGTAGTTGACTTACACTGTTAGTTTCAGGTGTACAGCAAATCAGTGCAGAATACATATATATATACATATACGTATATATATTTTTCAGATTCTTTTCCATTACAGCTCATTACAAGAAATTGAATATAGTTCCCTGTCCTATACGGTGTGAATTGTCACTCTTTATTTTCCCCAGGACACAGAATGTTCTTGGTGAGAAGGGCCGCCGGATCCGGGAATTGACTGCTGTTGTTCAGAAGAGATTTGGCTTTCCCGAGGGCAGTGTAGAGGTGAGTGATCCTGGCTTGTGCCAGAGGTTACTATGGGCCTGGAAATGGCGCTTTAGGATGGTACTTCTAAAAACTCACATCATCCTGAAAACATTACTTGTTTGTGATCATTGAGTATTACAAATGGATTGGGATCTTGTTGAAGTTCTCTTAATAAGCAGTTGGAGGATTTTATATTCACCTTGGCATGTAGTAATGATATATGAGGGATTGGCTGCCCCATCAGTCTCTTTGGTGTGGCTGTAGGAGCTAGGGGTGGGAGGGCAATGAGGAATGGTTCAGCCTATGTTACTGTGTTAGGTGTGGGCATTAGAATTGCTTTAGTACTTGGATACTGTGAATGAAAATTGTTGCACCGTGATACATACAGTGGTGTGCTTGTATAATGAATGGGCTGGTTTTTAGTTGCAAACAGGTGAAGGTGACAAGTTTAAGGGTGTGCCTTGTTTCCTTCTTAAAGCTTTATGCTGAAAAGGTGGCCACAAGAGGTCTGTGTGCCATCGCCCAGGCAGAGTCTCTACGTTACAAACTCCTAGGAGGCCTTGCTGTGCGGAGGTAAGTGTCCTGAGACTAAAATGATTGTGTCCTTTTGTGGATTGGAATATCAGCCATTTTGTCAATAGACTGTGAAGGGCTCTGCTAGTCTCTGAGGGTTTTAATGAGATATTGCTAGTCTGTTGTCTGAACTAGCAGCCTAATGAGAGACTAGTAAAGAAGCAGGGTTTTAAAGAGTGGTCAGTGCTATAATGGGAGACTATTTTTGGTGTGTTTTGGGAGTACGTGAAAAATAGAACGTGGTAGGTTTCCTGTTAATCGTTCAGATCCATTATGTGTTAACTCTTTTGGGGACCATAAGGAGATAAGACCTTTCTTTCCCTGGTGAGAGAGCTCAAAATCTAGTCAGATCTCTAGGTGTATGTCAATAATAACATGAGGAGTGATGGACTGGGAAGGACTTGAGGTGGTTAGAGTGGCCCCTGAAACTGGGCCTGCTGAAGAGATGTCAGCTGGCAGTTTTTTGAGCAGTTCCACTATTTGTGGAGTAATTGGAATGTCTTGCCTGGGTGTTTTTGAATTTGTCAGTACTTAATACAGAGCCCTGGGAGGTTTTTCAGCATGAGAGCTATGCTGTGGACAGGTTGATAATGGTGGGAATACTGTAAGGAAGGATGTGCAGAAGACTGCCCACCTGGTTTGCCAGCTCCACCACAGTGTTCTCAAAAGTTTGGTCCCTGGGCCAGCATCACTGCTGTCACCTGACAACTTGTTAGAAATAAAAATTCTGTTTCTATCCCAGGCTCACTGTATTGGGAAGTGGGGGGTGCCGCCCCACAACTTGACTTCATAAGCCCTCTCTAGGTGAATTTTGCACACACCAAAGTTTAAGTGATTCTTTTTAACCTTGAAGTGATTCTTATGTGCAGCCAAGGTTGGCAAGCACTTGGTTAGAAGGAACTTTGTGTGTATTCCCTAACGAATTAATGTAAGTTTAGGTGTGATGGGAATGGAAGAAAATTTCTATTTCTTGAGTAAGGCTCTGGTCAAATTTATTCTCCATTAAAGGAACATTGAAAGTAATCAGTACAGACTAATGAGTCTTTTTTTTTTAATGCGTTGGGGGCAAGGTGGGGTTGAGCAGTCCTGTCTGATGATAACACATATGGCTATCTGTCTCTTGCGCTCCCAAAGGGCCTGCTATGGTGTTCTGCGGTTCATCATGGAGAGTGGGGCCAAAGGCTGCGAGGTCGTGGTGTCTGGGAAACTCCGAGGACAGAGGGCTAAATCCATGAAGTTTGTGGATGGCCTGATGATCCACAGTGGGGACCCTGTTAACTACTATGTTGATACCGCCGTGCGCCACGTGCTGCTCAGACAGGGTGAGCACCCAGAAGTGCTTGGGCAAGGGGCTTTAAATGAGTGGAAGTGGTTTGCCATACACACCTCAGTGTTCTGGGAATTTGGGAGTAGTGGATCATTTTTGTACTCCTTAGGTTTATTGTTTAGCTTCATTGAATTCTTAAGACGTGAATTGCTGGTATCCGTCAGATCTGAGAGTTGGTTTGTCATTGTCCTAGGTGCTTTTGTACCCTTCAGTGATGACATGATGACGAGTCAGAAAGGGCACATCCTTGCTTTTGGTCCTTGTCAGTGCCACGTTCTGTGGTGCTGTGCATGGGTTCCTTTTGCAAGTGTCCTGTTCATTGATTGATTAGAGGCATTTGTCTGAGAAGGGACTAGACTCAGGGATGCCTGAGTAACCAGTTTTCCTTCTGCCATATCCTGTTGTGTAGTGGGGACTAGAGGAACCATAGCCAGGTCTTAACTGTGGCATCTTCCAGGTGTACTGGGCATCAAGGTAAAGATCATGCTGCCTTGGGACCCAACTGGTAAGATTGGCCCTAAGAAGCCCCTGCCTGACCATGTGAGCATTGTGGAACCCAAAGATGAAATACTGCCCACCACCCCCATCTCCGAACAGAAGGGTGGGAAGCCAGAGCCGCCTGCCATGCCCCAGCCGGTACCCACAGCATAATAGGTATGTCTCTCAGGGTCTCTTGGAGTATAATAGGATTCTGTTCCGTTGTCCTTGTGTAACACTTGTGTCCCACAGTGTGGGAGCACCTAGAGAATAATTGTATTACACTTGCTTTACATGAGAACACAGATTGAAGCAGGGATTCATTTAATTGGTATTCTGTTGGGAATGTTTGCCTTTGGTCTCTAAGAAATTTCTGCATTTACCAGTGTTTCTAAGTATGAGTTTTCCTTTATTGTCCTCCCTTGTTCAAACTTCAAGGCATTCTTGCTAGTGATTAGCTGTTTTTCAGCAGCCCCCTTAAAACTAACAGCAAGCCTCCTATGTGCAATGCCTGTTGTTGTTTCTAGGCATCCTGCATCTTACTAATTTTTATGCAAACCAGGTATTCAGGTGAATTTTCTATTCTTATTGTTGTACTTTGTTTGGTTTCAGGGTCTTCTTGGCAGCTGGATCTGGATTCTGGATGTTGCTCTATAAAGACCTTTAATAAAATTTTTTAAAAGACATGTGACCTGACTAGACTCTACATCCAGTATTCAGACTGAGGGTCATGTCGCCCATGGAAACATTGCTCGATGAAGTCTTAAGGCTGTCTTGTTTGTAATGTTTCTGTGCTTTCTCTGAAATCCTCTTGGTTTTAACTGTACTTGGAAGACGAGGGCCAGAACAGGAGGACCCGAGCAGAAATAACCGGAGAAATATCATGAGGTGGGAGAAAATCTGGTGACAGTAAAGGTTGATTGCTAACAGGACAGCACTTTAATAGACTCACCTGGAGTCTGGGGTTATAGGTTTAGAAGAGGGGCATAGATGGTTTTCTGTATTACACAGAAAAAGTAAATACAATGGCCGTTAAGCTTTGAGTTATGTTATGCTTTAGGTGGTCTTTCTATATACATTCTCATTAATTCCTCAACATCTTTAAAAGGGGATTTAATTGCTCTGCTGATGAAGAGCCTGATGCTCAGAAGTAAATTTGCCTAAGCGTTAGAGAGCTGTGATTAAAATGCACATTTCTACGTCCTGTTCTCTTAACCATTACACTCCAGAATAAAGTGTAAGAACGTTTAAATTATCTACATTTTTATCTAATATTTTGAAATGTTTTCTATTGATAATGTATTTACAAGAAATAGTTTTTCGTTTATTCAGGTGAAACTAGTAAGAGGGACAAATTAGCGTGAAAATCCTGCAAAACTAGAGGTAGTGAATTATGTTAAGAGCACACTGATGTGTCTGTGTGTGTATCCCCTTTTAATGGAGCCTTTGATAATTTTACCGTGTAGACAGTAACATCTCATTGTTTTTGTCAGTGTTAATGAAATTGAGACCACATCTCATTAGAAATACTCCCTTCTAGAATTCTCTACAATTGAAGGAGCTAATATGTTAATGACCATCTACTTTGTTCCAGGGAGTGGTTTCATGTATATCTTCTCTCTTGGGAGCTAGATCCTGAGTACAAAATAGTCTTCATTTCCCCACGCTTCCTCTCACCTCAGGGGTGACACATTTCCAGGAATGAGCTCTTTATCGAGCCAATGAAAGTTTTCTGGGAAGGGCTAAGAGGTAGTTACTGAAAACGTCGGGGTTTGAGCTCAGCTAAGTTTCTTTGTTTTCCTGTATTTTTGCACTTGTGGATGATTGATTGGTAGTGAAACCAGGTCAACTAATTTGAGCCTGTAGAATAGTGGGTGCTGAAAATAACCTAGGTTAAGACAGTCCTGGTTATCTCTGATTAGTATCTAGTACTGGCATCTCTGATTAGTATCTAGAACTGACTAGTCAGAAGGTTCTTTGCATATTTGATTGGATGATCTTTTAAATTCCTTTTTTAGTGAGTTTTCTGCAAATACCAGTCCACTTAAAGCTGGAAGTTTTTGGGTTTCAGTAGTGCTGTTAGCATTCCACCAGGTGGTGCTGTAACAGAAAAAGCACCAGAGTAGCAGCTTGGGGAGGGAAAAATACTCATTGAGGTATACCACATATGCCGAAAAGTATGCAGGTTATTAGTATGCAGGTATACGGCTTGAATTACCAATGTGAACATCCCTGTATACCCATTACTCAGATTACTCCAGGAGGGGTGAAATTAAATCTTTTGTTGCATAAAATCATGGAATAAATGTAGAGCTTAGATGAGCATTCCATAATCACAGCCCATCCAAAAATGCATACTACCTTAGCGGATGTCATCACCACTACTCCCAGACTCAGAATGATTTTTTCAGCCATCCTTTTCTTTGCCTCATTTCCTTTAAGGTTCAGGTTCCCAGGTGTGAGCATCTGACAGCTGTTCTTGTGGCCAGATTCATGCAGTGATCCCCTCCCCCTTAGTAGGCAAGGTATTGATGCTGGGCAGTCAAAACCATGTTGTAAAATGGCCCTTGGGACCTGCTGGTGGAAACTGGCTGTTGGCAACATGGAAGCAAATGCCAAAGCCTTGCATGGGCTTTTCACCAAGAGGTTACCATCAGGTTCTGAAAATGTAGGTTCTGGTCATTAGGATTTCTGGCAGCTGGTGGGGGGGTCTCAAACAAAAGTCGGGTACTGATTGAACTGCTTACCTATCAGACAAGGAAAGAATATGTGCTGGAACGTGAGAGTGTGGGAATAGGCCCAGAGGGCAAGCAAGGGTTGGAGACCAAGCAACTGTACCATCTAGAGAACCAGGAAAAGCACAGGAACTGGTGGGGTCAGGACAATGGTTAATTTTAGAGGGGATGACTTCTGCCTCTAGACAGAATCTGGTTTTGCAGGCTACTCAGTTGCAAAGGCTGTTGTAACCCACAGCTGAGTGTAGGCTGTATGTAGATCTTTGTATCCTATATGCCCTCGCATCTACCCACCCCAGGGCAGCTAATCCTTTCCACTAGAAGCTGGGAAATGAGGCAAAAGCTATGAGGGTGTCAGAGCATAGTGAGGGTGGTGGATACCTTTCTCTGCAGAACGCTTTACAAAGGAAACTCAGGGTTGTGGGGAGAATCTTGGCTTTGCAATTGGAGACGTGGGTTTAAATGCTGGCACCAGCACTGATTTACTGAGAGGTTGACTGGATCTTTCTGATTCTCAACTATCTCACAGGGCTGTTGTGGGAGTTAAAGGAGTTGTAAATATGAATATGTTTCTTCAGTATTTATCGTTTAGTAATCTGGAGACAGTTCTAAGCCTAGGTCTTCAGGTAAGACTGAATTCAAAACCAGATTCACAACTTGTAGCAGTATGAGCATGGGCACATCAGTTAGATATCTGTGCCTCTGTTCCGCTGTGTGCCACTGTGTGTTCTTGGCAGTGCCTGGCCCATAGCAAAGTGCTCAGTGAATGCTGGCTGTTACTACTACCTGCTTAGCATATGCTCATGGAAACCTTTAATAGCTAACTTCATGGTAATAGATTCTCCCCATCCTAACTGTAAGGGCCCTGGCCACAGGGGACATGCTTTCTGGTTCTCCAGGGAGGTGGGCATAGCAGGGCATTTCACTAATCCCATGTTAATGGTGAGTGCCCTTTTTCTGTGCCATGTTTCATCTTGTGATTGTTTTTGAGCTCCAATGATTGTATGTCAGTAAGGCCTACCAACATCAGACCAGGAAAACATTGACAGTCAACATTTTCTCGAGAGAGAGTTTTTCTTACTATTTTCTCAGAGACATGAGATTATCAGATGGCTACTAAACAAGCCATTTCCCTGTTACTAAAGCTACATTTATAACTTGATAAGCAGCATGACCGTGGTGATATAATTGTTACATGCCCTGAGGCTGCTTTGAACATCTTATTTAATCTTCCCAAAATCCCTGTAATGGGCAGATTCTCTTACTAACTTCATTTTACAGCAGTTTTAATTAACCCATGCAATACATCTTAGGGGAATGTGTGATTTCTCTTAGGCTTTGGAAAATACAGTTAACCTTTGAACAATCAGGGTGGTAGGGGTGCAGACCCTAACATAGTCAACCCTCTGTGTACATGATTCCTCCATATCCACCTTTCAGCATCTGTGGATTCAACTAACCCCAGATAGTATAGTCCTGTAGTTTTAAAAAATTTGTGTTTAAGTGGACTGGATAGTTCACACCCATATTCAAGGGTCAGCTGTATTTTGACTATCTTGAGCTCACCATAACAGCAGAAAAGATGGAGACCTGCAGCTCTGACATTCAAATGAAACCATGCCTCTGCTGCTCAGTCCTGTATTGTACCAACAGCTCAGTCACCCAGGTGCAGCTGGGCCTTTGTCCTCTTGAATGGTGAGGGTGGCTGTGGTGGATTCATCCTATCCTCACCTGGCAGTCCTTTGGTTGGTGAGCCAGAGGAGCTGGACCCATTAAAATCCAAAATTGCCTAGAGGGTGGGTAGGGCTCCTGTAACCTTTAAAAATATGTTTGCTTTTCAGAGGGAGGGGAAGAGAGAGAGCATAGGCACTGCAGTAGGGTCACTTTCTTATCAGGGAGGGGAACAGAGGAGATGGGTCTTTTGCTCACTGGTTTTACCCTCAATATACCAGGAAAAATAGTTATGAATATTTACAGTCTGGGCCCAGAGACATGTTCCTTTTATGTTTTAAGTCACTTTACAAATAATTTACAGAAGTAAGAGTAAAGGCATAGTGGAAAAGATTTATTACAAGTTTTAATAAGTACTCAGAAATATTAAAAATATAACAAGTATTAACAGCATAACAATATACTAAAAACATTGGATTGTAACCTTCATATGGGTGAATTGTGTAATGCGTGAATTGTGTCTCATTAAAGCTGTCGTGTATATGTATAAACTACACATATATGAATTAAAACAACAAACACCTTCACATTTTACTTGTCTTGAAGGCATGTATACTCTAAATAAGCCTTGTCACTTGATGCAAAGAAATGCTCATTAACTGCCATGAAGTGAAGGTATTCATCTTGTAACTTGATTCTAGATATCAAATACATCTAATGAGCTCTAGCTTCTGGGGCCTTTTTGGTTTTGTTTTACACTTGGATTGTCAACATGCAGTGCTTTTAAGATTTTTGGTTGCTCATAATTTTTTTGAAGAGTGGACAACCATTTACTTAATAATTTTGAAACATTTTCACTTTTAGATTTATAAGGGTCAATTCAAATGACCAATGCAATGAATTTTTAAAATTTCTACTGCATCTATTTCCCTCCATTTATCTTCGTATACAGCTGCCTTCAGCATGTCTCTACTTCTGAACTGTAACAAACTGCCAAGTAAATTTGGGGGCATAGGCATCATGAAATATTATTGTCACACCACCTTTGAGCAAAACAGGATAGTCCAGGTTTTTGTCATAAAGAATTGGGTGATGAAATCTTTCCTCTTGAACAACTTAACTGAATAAAGTAGTCCCCTCTTATTCACAGGGGATACGTTCTAAGACCTTGGGATGCTTGAAACTGCAGATAGTACGGAACCCTATATGTTTTCCTATACTAATGAATGGGTAGTGTATACGGCATGGATATATTTTGAATTTATGAAAGAATCCAACAAATCCATACAGTAATTGCAAAATATAATGTTTTGCTCTGTTTTTTAAAAAAATAAGCAAATTTCTCATTGTTCTTTAGAAGCCCACTAAGAAAGAACAATCATAAATTACCAATCCTTACAAATAGAACTACTCAAAAAAGAAACTGAAAAATTAAATTTGGGTCCAAAGGCTTCTGATGGCATACCAAGAGTTAAGTCTGTTCTCATCTGGGGAAAGGATGGCAAAACCATGTGTGGCTAAGGGGTCATGGACTTGTGGTCTGGCTTCCTGCTGAACTGAATGTAACAGTTCACATTCAGCAGGCAGCCCAGAGGCCCAGAGAGCAATGGGCTAGGAGCCAGGGAGACCCTCTTTTTATAGTCTCAGTCTAATCAGTAGTCCTAGGAAGTTAGGACATATTGGTGTCAACTTTTGCTTGTGTTCCTATGAGCCTCACTCACCAGGAGCATGCACCATGTCTTCCCTTATCAAGTCGGAAGCCCAGAAGGTCAGGGATAATACCGTATCAGGCTGGAATTTCCCATGGTGGAAATGATGTGTCTTCTACTTTTTCAACAACTCCAGTGCTGCACTCCAATCATTTTCTCAGATTAGCAGAGGCTGCATGGAGAGAACAGGCTTTGGAGATAGCTGGACCTGAGCTGGAATCCTGGCTCTGTCACCACTCGACCTGCACCATGACCTTAGTAAGCAAGTCACTTCATAAATCTGAATCTGTTCCCTCATTTGTAAGGGGCTGGAGGGTGGGGGCAATAGTGCCTACCTCACAAGCATTATGCGATGGAAATAAAGGAAACTTTGATTTCATGTGTTCAGTGGGAGGTCTTACTGTCACTGGAGGACACAGATGAAGCTGATACCTTCCCTGCCTCAAGAGGCATCCTATGGGTGTGTCAGGAGAGACCAGAGATGTCACATAAAGGCCTGACCATATGTCAGGTGATAGAAGGGCTGATAAGGAAGGGGCACAAGGAGGAAGTGGTCAGCTGTGGGGTGGAGTGTGTCAGGTCTGCCAGGTAGGGCAGGAAAGAGCCATCAGGACTTGCATGAGAGAGCACTAGGGGCACAAATGGCCATCATGTGGGAAAGCTAGGCAATCTGCCTGGCTACACAGAAATGCTCATCCTAGGTAAGGCACCCATGTCCCAGAGAAGAGCTTGCCCTGGATTTGCCCCTACCTTCCTCTCTTGTCTTCTGCCTGGGTAGGCAAGTGATAATGGCGCCTTTGCTTTGTCCTGAGTGTTATCTGTGGGGTGGGAGCAGGCAGGCTCTGAGGCTGGGCTTTTACCTCACTCCCCTCCCACTCTGCCATTATCAGCTGTGTCCAGATGGTCACAGGCTCCCTAATCTGGGATAATCCCAGCTGGGACCCAGGCCTTTGTGCTGGGCTGTGCTGGGCCAGCCCCAGCTGGAGAGATCCCGCAGACAGGGCCTTGGGGCTTTGGAAGATAGAGGGGGGCACGGAGCTGGCCCTATGCTGGAGGGGATGGAGGAGCACATGACAGCTCTTCAAAAAGCAATCTGAGTGTAAATAAGGAGAGCCCCAGATGGGGCCTGACCATCTCCTCCAGGCCTCAGAAATACAGGCACAGCACCTGAACCACTGGGCCTTGCCTCACAGAATCTGTGGCATCCTTTGTTCCTTTTTATTTCCTCCACTGAGCTCACTCCTCCTGACCCAGCAATTTTCTGTTGTTGCCCTAGAGCCCCGGCTAAACCTGGTGCTTACAATGGCATCAGGTGCTTGTGCCCCCTGTTAATGTTGAGACGTGTCCAGGGCTGATTGGAGTCTTAGGGGCCTGTGATTCTGGAGCCTACCACCCTGTCTCTCGAGTTTGCTGTGAGCCTTGACCTCAAGGCTGCTCAGTTGTACACCTGTCTTTGTTCTGTTTTGCTTCAACTTCTTTTATGAGTTGGGGAACCCCACCTTGGCCCAGGCTTCTAGCAGTGAGCCTGGTTTGGAATCCTGTTTTTAAGGCCTTTATCCCAGAGTCTGAATCCAAGAGCTTGAGCTACTGCCTGCCTTATGGTTTTACAGTTCTGTTTCTGGTTCTCATACGTGTTTGCTTATAAGCTTGTGCCTCTTTTTAGTTGTCTAGATTTTAATTTTATCTATCATTTCTACGTGTTTGAATTGGTGAAGGTGGTTTAGAAAGGGAGAACCATCCGGTCCATAAGTGCCTCATAGATTCTGAAGTTTCATGAAATAAGTCATAGATTCTGCCTCTTATTAAGTATATGGCCTTGGGTGAGTCTCCTCATCTTTTTAAGCCAGTTCCTTCTCTGTTAAAATGCAGATATTAGTAGCTAGCTCACTAAAAGTTAAAAAAGCAAACTGCTGATAACCTGAAATTTAAGAATAGTGGCTGCTGGGGGCTGGCGGTGGTGGTTGGGGTTTGGGGTATGGCTAAGTGGTAGAGTGCATTCTTAGCATGCACGGGGTCCTGGGTTTAATCCCTAGTACCTATGTTAACAAAAACAAACAAAAGAAAATAGTGACTGTTCTTGGGAAGAATGGGGTAAGAAATGGGTTTGGGGCCTACAAAGGCATTTGTAGTGATCTATTTATTAAGTTAGGTGGTGGGAACACACTTATTTTATTATAATTTTTAAACTGTACAAAATATTTTTTCTTACATATGAAATATTTCATAATTTTTAAAAATGTCCACACTGCTATTATGAAGGTAAATGAGGTAACCATATATGAAGGTGCTTTGTAAAGAGTCAAAGCAAGGAGCAGGTATTGGGTATCACTTCTCTTAGCTAAGGAGGCTCAAGCTGGAACACAGACCCAACCTTTGAAGGTTTTTATTTCTACGAGAAAAAGGGCAGTAAGTTAAGAGGCTCTTTACATGGAGGTGCCATGAGGGGAGCAGTGGTGAGCCTGAGTTCTCCCCTCCCCACCTCCTGGCTCAGGTATGAGTCACCTGCCCAGGCTCTGGATGATGGTGACGCAGCCATGGGAGCTGATGCAGCGCTGCAGAGGTGGCTGGGCCTCTACCTGCCCACTGCTGGGGTCAAAGGTGAAGACCTTGTCGGTGCTTTCCCCGTGATCATCCCGCCCACCAAGGATGTGGACTTTCCCGTCACACACAGTCACGCCGCAGCTCTCCTGGGTGGACAAACAGACAATTAGCTACAATGTCCAGCCTGTCCCTAGATAGCCAGGTCAGACAAGAAAGCTTTGACCCACAAAATAAAAGCAGGCCGTCTGGATGGCAGGCAGGAATTGCATGGACCTGACTTCAGGCTCTGGCTTGACCCTTACTAAATGAATAGGCTTAGACAAGTCACTTCACTTTTCTGGGCCTCAGTTTCCTCATCTGCAAAGTGAGAAGAGTAATAGTAGCTTCTTCATAAAGTTCCCTTAACAGTTAATGAGCTTGAGCTTGGAAAGCATTTTACACAGTGCCTGGAATATAGTAAGCATTCCATTAAGAATTACCACCCCACCAACTTAGGATCTCAGACTCAGAAAAGCCAGAAATCTCAGGCTCTTAGTATCACAGGAGGTCAGAGCTGGCAGGGACCACCAATCCATCCACACCACTATAGAGTCTTTGGAGTTTTGGAAAGGGAACAGAACAGTGTGGGGAGACAAGGAATGCAAGGGCCAAGCTTCCAGGGCCTAGACTTCCCTTCTTTCATATCACTGGGACAAGGCAACTTAACAAGTCCCTTTTCCATTCTCCCTCCTCCCCCCACAGTAGGCTACCAGCTAGTGGCCTTCAGAGCAGGAGAGACTGCAGGGTCATTGAGACCAAGCCCCACATCCAGGGCTACAGCACTTGGAACTGGGGTTCGAGGTTCTGCCTTTCATGGCCTAACTGGTGGCCTCAACCTCTCTAAGGCTACTCTCCTTATCTTCAAAGTGCAAGGCTGATTATCATTGTAAGGACAAAGCTAGAGAACTATGTAAAACCACCTAGCATGGAGTCAGACACAAGACTCACTACCTCTGGGATCCAGATCCTTAGAAGTGGGTCTTCACTCTCCTAAATGGAACCAGTGTCAGGGCTGTGCCTCCACTTACCACAGGGCTGGGGAGGACAGCTGCCTCCCCCCAGACATCTGTGCCAGGGTCGTAGGTGAAGATTTTGCTCATGAGGCCCCCGACCACATAGATGCTGTCATTCAGGGAGACAGCCTCGAGGCATCGCTGTGAGAAGGGTGCTGGTGACCGCAGGCTCCACCGGTCCTCCTTGGGGTCAAAGCACTGCACCTGAGGGGCAGGAGGAGCGGTAGTGAAGACTTAACCCCCAACTGCCCTGTTGCCCACACCGTTCATCTCTCTCTGTCGGGGGGACTTACTCAGCACATTTACCTATGTCTGCCAGGCCTGAGCTAGCGTCCCTACCCTCAGATGTGCTCATCCTGGTTCCATGTTCTACCCCCAGCTCCTGGACTCCCATTGTCAAAAGCCTCTTCATCTTTCAAGGTCCAGGAAGAGGTCTGCATCCCAGGAGTCTGCATTAGTCTGTATTAGTGCTATAGGTAGTTCTCAGAGCAGGTGCCCCATAGAGATGCATTCTTGGCTGCTTATACTATCAACCCTCTTCCCCCTTCATGTGGTCTGAGGTCATGAAAAGATTCCAGCTGGGGTGTCTTGCAGCCTCCATTCCTACCATTGTCCAGAGGCCTCCCAGGCCCATGGGTGTTTACGACACCTTCCACAGTTTCTAAGGGCTCATACCTGTACATGCCTGCTCACTTTACTCCCTGTTTCCTCAATTATTGCCTTGGAAACCCCCAGAATGGCTTGTTTACATCAGTGCTGCACAAGATGGTACCAAAGGGCATTCCCCTAGCCAGCCCAGGAAGGTGTGCTGGGAGTGGAGTCGGAATAAGGAGGTGAGGGATCCTACTTTGGGAAAGAGTCAGATCCCAGGACCACAGGCTTGTGAGGCCATCAGGGCAGGGAGGGAGCTGCCACAATGAAGGTCAATTTTTATTCAAAAAAAATCCTAGATGTCCAATATCAGAAAGTTTGGTAGACTATGATTCATCCACCCAGTAGATTATTACACAGACACTGAAATGATGGCTGTGAAGAGTTTCTAAGCATGTGGAAAGTACTTGGAAGAAAAAGCGGAATGCAAAATTCTACTAACAGTAGGAACACAAAACTAAAAAGCTAAAGCCGATTCAGAGGAAGCTTAGAAGGCAATGCACAAAAATATATTAATAGCAATAGTTATCCTTAGGTGGTGAGATTATGAATGTTTTTTTCCTATTTCTGTTTTCTAGATTTTCAATCATGAGTGTATTTTTTTTTAATGGAAGAAAAGCATTTAAACTAATCCCACCCTTGCCCTCACTTAATTTTTAAAATCTATGAAACCCATATGGAACCAACCCAAACGTTTGGGTCCAGACCTACTGTTTGACCTTGGGGTCGCCTCTCTGAATTCATTTCCTTGCCTGAAACATTGGGGGTAACTCCTCAGGGCTGTCGATGAGATTAAGTGACAAAACAGGACATGAAAGCCCCAACTCTGTGCCTGGCAGACAGCAGACTTCCACTGCCCTCTCCCCACCCACCTTATTGGTGCTGACGCCGTCCTGCTTGGCGCCCCCGATCACGTAGAGCCGGCCCACGCAGGGCGCCACGGCGGCGGAGCTCACCCCCTCTGGGAGTGGTGCGACTGCCGCCCAGGTGTTGGAAAAGGGGTCATAGCGTTCCACGCTGCGCAGGCGCCGCAGGCCGTCGAAGCCGCCCACTGCGAACAGCTGCGGATGAAGAGGGTCAGGAAGGTCGCAAGAGTTAACGAAGCCTGCATCTCCCGCCCACAGCGTTAAGGGCCAGACCCACCTGTGGGCTCATCCCAGCTCCTGGCTCCTCCACCCCTCCCTCCGCCTCCGGTTCTACCCTACCCCCCACCCCGCCACAGCCTCCCCTTTACTGAACCTTCCTTAGCAGATTTCGTCTACCAACTGGGGATAATGACATTGGTTTGTAGGATGGGTACTGAATGAGGATTAGATCTATAAAGTACTTGGCACCAAGTTGTTGCTTAATACAAATAGGTAGTAATTTCTTAGGGGTTTACCACCTTAGAAATGATTCTAAGAAGCACTTTTGGAATTCAGGGTGTAGCTTACAAAGATAATTGGCAGATATTTTTTTTCTTTCATTTTGGTCTTAAGTGGCAAAGTCAAGATTCAGACGTAGGCTGTTTGGCCCCATGTTGCACATCCTTGTTGCTCTATTAGGTTGTACTATTACAGTAATTGTTATTATTAACATTATGCAACTTTGGGCAATTCCTTTTCCTTTGGGGGGTTTCACATCCCTTCTTAAAAAGAGAATTGTAGACGGCCTTTCCCCAGGAATCTATAAATCTCTACCTTGGGCTCAGGGCAGCAGCTGCTGGGTGTCCCTACCTGCCCCTGCATGACCGCCATCTTGTGCCTCCACCTGCCCTTGTGCAGTGAGGCCACCTTGATCCAGGTATGCAGATGCGAGCTAAACATCCACACATCACGGCTGTTGATGTGACCTCCTAGAGTGAGAGAAGCAGCTTTTGATCCCAGGTCCTCTTGCTATCCCCAGCACTTCTAAGGAGCTAGAGACAAGGGTCCCCAGATCCAAAAGAAGGTTTAAAGGTAGACAACAGGGAAGACTTCCCCCTGGGCTTATGTGAGACTCTGGGTCTCTGACCCAGACAGTGTGCTTTGAATGAGCAGTGGGAATGTCTGAATTAGAAAAACAGGCAGAAAGTCTTGAAGGGAGAGGCCTGAGAGATTCTGAGAGAAGCTGATCTTCACTGGGTGCCTTGTGGTGGTGTATTAGGCTCTGTGCTCAGGGAAGCAAAGAGAGGGGCACTTACCACTCTACAGAAGGTAGTGGCCTCTCACTGCCAGAGCAATGACCAGAATTTCCAGTCCCCCACACTCAGCATTGGTATGCCCCAAGTGATTGGCTGAGGTGGTATTGCAGAGCCAGTTGGGCCAGGCACTGGGAGTGCAGGTTGTGGGCTCTCCCAGTGTCTGGTCATCCTGGGGTTCCTGACCAGTGACTCACCTCTCAGGAGCAACCTTCCCAGGGACAACCCTAGCTGCACCCCTCAGCCTGGGCCTGATCTTATCCGCTTGTTTTGTAACCCTTGCTGTGTATTTCCAGTGTATCAGGCAGAGGCCCCACATGTTGCTCAGTGGCCATCAGTGGTCTTGAATAAGTTATCCAGTAATAAAGTATGGCCTGGTTGGTTGCTGAGGCCTTCCTGGCTCATTCTCCTTAACCTTCCCAGGTACCCACAGCTCCCTACTACATCACGTGCAGTCTACTTAGGCCTGGATTCAAAGCCTCCCTGATCTGACTCCAGACTCCCTTTTGTGCCCTGTCTACAATTGTGT
This sequence comes from Camelus ferus, assembly GCF_009834535.1. NCBI lineage: Eukaryota > Metazoa > Chordata > Mammalia > Artiodactyla > Camelidae > Camelus > Camelus ferus. The sequence continues at coordinate 59,862,537 of NC_045705.1, forward strand.
CCCTACCTCTCCCAGAGACATTCACCTCCACTTTGGAGACCTGAGTAAGCAGGGTTCCTGCCTGCTTTCATGTCTTTGCCTATGCTGTTCCCTCCAATTTTCAAGGTCTAGCTGAAAAATCATCCCTTCCATGAACTTGGACCAGATTCCTTGATTGGGAATCCAGATCACATAGGGACTCAGAGCTCTGATCCCATTCTGCTTGGTGGTAAAGTGAAGTCTATGTCTCCCCTACTCCAGGGGAGCAGGCACTGTGTTTTATTCTCTGAGTCTTTAGGACCCAGATCTCAGATGTCAGACTAATATTTGCCATTTTCAAGACAACAGGGAAATTCTTAGTCTCCCTATAAAATTTGGTTGTCCTGGGAATTAAATAATCTAAGCTGTTTAGCATAATGCACAGCACATGGTAGACTAGATGAAGAGAAGTGATTAATATAACCTGAATTGAAGTAAGCATTGCTGAATAAAGGGTGGAGTCACACCAGTGATTGGCTCTGCAGTACCACCTCAGCCAATAACTGTAGGTTATCTGGAAAGATCCCGCCCCCCCGCCATCCCAGTTGGAGGGAAGAACAAAGAGGGCAGTGTGCGGGAGATGGTGAGCCAATCCTGTGGGACGCTGGCTGCGGCTCCGCCCTCACCAGAGACATAGACATCATTGCGGAGAGTACAGGTTGCGAACTCTGAGCGCGTGTATCCCGGCAAGCTGGGCAGCGGGGTCCAGCGCTGGCTTTCTGGATGGTAGATGTCAGCGAAGGGAAGCTTCAGGAGCCCTTTGCGGTCGCAACCGCCAATGACCACGATCACTTCAGCTAGGTCCATGAATCTGGTGTGGGGACAAGCCCAGTGCTGGTTGACCCGCACCCAGGTTTCAGCCCTCTTACCCTCTTGTTGACCGCACTGCCTTCCCATGCCCTTCTGCTCCCCACCCTTCCCATGCTGGACTCTGCCACTTCCAACCTTCTCTCTAGTAATTGATAGGAAGAGCGTCACTACTCCTTACCCTATTCTACTGACCTCAGAGTTACAGGAAAGGAACTTTACAGAGCCCATACCCTTACCTAGAAAAATCACCTCGTTTAATCCTTATGACAGTTCTGTTAGGGAGGGATTATTACTCCTTTTACAGAGGAGGAAACAGGCTCACAGACTTTGGCTTGCCAAAAGTCATGTAGCCAAAAATGACAGAGCTGGAATTCAAGCCCAGGTTGGTCTGCCACTAACCCATTCTCTTCACCCTTGTCTGACCTCCATCATGGACTGCTAATTCTGCTGCATCCCTCCTCTGGTAACCATCTCCTAAACCCATCCCCTAATCATGAAATACACTGAGCCAGGCTATACACCTTTTCAGCAAACATTCCCCCTCCCACTGACCCCTCAGGCTTCTGACTTCACCAGAATTTCCAGACCCTTTAGCCAATGGTTTACTGCCTAATCCTTTAACAAATATTGAACATGTTCTTGCACTAACTAGGCCCTGAGTTAAGTGTTGAAGATACAGTAATGAGTAAGGCAGAACCCGTCTCTTATTCCTCTGAGGGTGACAGACCATCTTGACCACTCCACTCAAAATCTAACAGTCTGCATTCCAGGGGTGGGAGTAGGCCTTTTTCATTTTTTCCCCGCGCCCTGCCTATTTGTACCCTTTACTAGATTGCGCTCCTAGAGGGTAAGGGGTGTTTTCAGATCACTCCTGAGTGTGGGGCACGAGACAGAATATGCGCGAGGTGTGAGGTCCCTGCATTTCTTCATTGAATTGTGAACTCTTAAGGGCAGGATGCCCAGCACCAAGCCTATGAAATGTCTGTTGAATGTATGACTGGATCTCTTTCAAGAGGCACTGTCAAGTGCTTGGGTTAAAGGATGGTGGAGGAGTGAGTGAGAAGTGAGTTGAAGAACACAGGAATAAGGGAAGGCATGAGGCAAGGGGGCAGGTAGCTGTACCTCCGCGGCCGGGCCCGCAGCACGCCGGCCTCGCGGCCCAGAATGAAGCAGGCTCGGGCTTCGAGCAGCAGCGGGCGGCACTCGCCACAGGCCTGCAGCAGCTCGTCAGCCTCCACTTTCTCCAGGAAGTAGGCAGGCGCCAGCAGGGGCAAGCGCACGTGCTCCAGCAGGCGCCGCAGCTGTCCACGGCGGGCAGGCGTGTCGTGGCGCACCCAGCGCATGGCCGCCTCGAACACAGCCTCCTCGCGCACCACGCCCAGCGCCGGGTCAGCCAGCAACGCCGCCACCTCGTCGGGCGCCAGCTCCAGGAAGTCGGTGTGGCACGCCACCTCGGCGAAGGCCTGGCGCAGCACGCGGCCACAGCGCTCCGCCAGCGAGGAGAGTGAGAAGGCAGCGGCTACTCGGCGCAGCGCCAGGCTGTTGGCGGCGCGCAGTCGGCCCTCGAGAAAGCGCGTGCAGGCTTCGCGCAGGCCCGCCACACCCAGCCGCTCGGCCAGCGCCAACACTGCGGCCGCCTCCTCCTCGGTGCGCAGCCGCACGCCCGCGCCATACACGTAGTCGAGCACCACGGCCAGCGCTGCCGCTGCCCCTGCCCCTGCCGGACCCATGCCTAACACCTCTGGCACCACGGGCACCACGGACAGTTCCCCCTCCGGCCGCCCGTTCGCAAACAGGCTGTGGAAGTAGGCGCTGCCCGCGCTAAGCGCGGCGCGGTGACATGGGAAGTCGCGGCCACCGGTGCGCAGCACCACGTCGGTGAGGGTGCCGCTCCGCCGGTATGCATTGAGGGTCTGCAGGACGCGTTGCGCGTGGCAGGACCCCGCGCATGGCGCCTCGGAGCCCCGCTCCGACTCCTCTGGCACTGGGCCCTCGAGCATCCTGCCGGGCAGAGAACACAGACAGCGTCGGCAAATCCACCTGGCTGGGGCCGGGTTGGACGGCAGGAGGGCCCTTATCCATTCATTCCCTTGGATGGTTCACTAGTTTATTCAGAAAGGTGAGCAGGAACTAAACGCGTGTGCTTTCATTCACACAATCGCTCTTCCTTACATCAACCCTTCCATATTCTTAATGGCCTCGGTGAGCTAGTCCCTGCCTACCCAAAGGACTAGACCCTATCTTAGCTGTGCCACCTTCTCCCCCACTGACCTACTCCAGCCGTTTTGCTCTTTTTGTTCTTCAAACTCCCTAAGCTTTTTCCTATCAGTATTGGCAGGAGGCAGATGGCATACTCTCAAATGGGGTAATTTGAGAAGAGTCTAATATTAAAGGAAGGATTTACAAAGGCATCGACGGTGTTTTGGGACTCCCACAAGGACTAGAGCAGTGCCACGTGGCTACCAACAGCAGGGAGCCTTTACCTATCCAGGGTCTGAAGGCAGAGGCCTGGGAGGTTATTGAAACTTGCACAAAATATCTGTATAAGGAGGGCCCCCTGACAGGAGGTAGTCTTTAGTCCAGGAATTCAGGTGACCCCCCAGAGATCCAGTGTGTAGGCAGGGTATAACTCTACCCCGCTCTCCTCACCTTATCCTCTTTCCTAAGGATCTCCTGTAAGTGCTCCCCCATTGACCACACCCTGATTATTCTATTTAATATCTGCTCCTCCCCACAAAGTACAGGATCTGGCCCATAGTAGGTGCTTAATTAGTACCCATTCAAGGTTGAATGAATGTATTAAGCTAGTATTTATTGAGAGCCTATTCTCTGCCAGGCAGTGAACAAGACATAGTCCCTACCCTCTTGGAGCTCTCAGCTTGGCGGAGGCCCCATGGGGAAGTACAGAGCATTGGGGAGCTCAGAAGGGGCATTGAACCCAGTTGGAGCAGTCAGAGAAGGTGTCCCTGAGGGGGAACCATCAGACTGAGAAGAGTAGGTAGAATTAGCCAGGTGAAGGGAAGGGAGTAGAGGGAGTAAGTCTCCACCTGAGAGAACAGTCTGTGGACTCAGAGGGAAGAAGGGCATGAGGTTAGAGCCTAGGCTGAGAAGGAAGTTGGCCCTCTCTCTCTAGTGAGTTCTCTGTTCTCAAGGAAGCCCTGTGGGGAAGTGAAAAGAGCTGGCTCTGAAGACTGATCTGGGTTCTAATCCTGCGTCTACCACTGACTCACTGTGTGACCTGCACAAGTCACTCCCCCTTCAGGTTCCTAATCTGAAATGGGGTTGTAATGCCTCCCTCATGCAGTTGTTGTGACTTGGTGACTATTAAATGGATTGTATGAGAGGTGCTTGGTACACAGTACAAGCTCAACAAATGTTTCCTCACATGTTTTTACTATGTGTTCTAGTTGCTTTTATGTCCATAATTTCATTTGATCCTCACAAACCTGAAAATTTCTTTAAACTCTTTCCTCCCTTTTTAAAGTTTGTCATGCAGTAACAATCACACAGAGGGAACCTGTCCTTTGGAGGTTGCTGTGAGGATCAAAGGAGGAGTGTTTGTGAAAGCATTCTACAGACTGAAAGGCTGGTTGGGGTCTGGCCATTACAAACATATAGACTCTGCTTGCACACCTCCAGGGACAGGGCGCTCACTCCTTTATGTGGCACCTTACTGTAGGGGAGCAGAGCTCTGCTATCTGCCCCTTGCCTCTCCTTCCATTCTCTTGATATCAGCTGCTCTGCCTCCTCTGAGACTGCTTTGCCCTGGAAGTCAGATTTGCCTAGTAGTCAGTCTGGCTTTCACTGCTCATTCCTTATCCTGGGTGGTGGATCCCTTGTCTCAGCATCAAAGGAAATTAGCTCTCTGGTGGGCAGGGTCTAAGGAAGTTAGCTACTTTGCCCAAGTAGAGGGGCTGGGGCCTGAATCCACCTGGCTCTAGACTCTGCATACCTAGTGGGTTAGCCACACTTGGTAGGGTTGGGGTGTGTCCCAAGAAACAGTCCAGGACCAGAGGAAGGAGGTGAGAGCAGTCATGGGAGCATGCTGCCCCTATTCTTTTCTCTGCTGGCTGAGAAAGCAGCCGCACTCTGAGCTGAGGCTCAAGAGGGCAGGTCATATCAGCACAGGAGGGACTTCTCTCTACAGAGATGTGACTTCTCTCTGCAGAGATATCCTGGCACAAAGGGTTGCCTGGAGAGGGGAAGGAGTCCCCTCCTGGGAAGTGCGCTAGTACTTTTTCATTCATTCTCCTGCTGTCTACTGTGCTGGGCACTGGACACAGTAGGACATCAGACCCCGTTTCCACCCTAGAGATTTCCAGTCTTGGCGCTGAAGGACACCCTGTTGGAACATGAAGGGTAGGGAATTCCCAGGCAGGGCTTGATGCAGTTTTCTCCCATCCAAGCTATGAGTCTAGGCGTCTCAAGCTGAGGGTCCTGACACAGACTGAGGGACCCACCCCCTAGACATTGACATGCGACCCTGTCTCTCTTTCATACCCACATCCACTCACACAAACACACTCAGACTTGTAGATACCAGACAGCCAGGGCAGCCCTGGATCCTAAGTCCCCAAGTGTACCTGGCACTTACCTGGCCATGACCTCTCCCAGGCACTCTACAGCTGCTGCTCCTGCACTGACCACTCCTGTCTGTCCTGCTGCCTGCAGCCCTGGCAGCCTGGGCTCCAATGTCCCTGCCGCTCTGCCTGGACTCCCTCTCAGGCTCAGCTGCAGGAGGACAAAGGGGCTGGATGCCAGAGGGGAAGGGAGGGGAGTTAGGAGGATGGGGAGGAGGGGATGCTGGGCTTTTGTTCTACTCTTGGACCAACCCTGGGAAGGGAGAAGGGAGGAGGGTGGGGGTAGATGTGGGATTGACTGTATGTACAACTCTGGGATCCGCATGCCTGGATTGGGAGTGATTTGGCACTAGCTGTGCCCCTGAATGATACATGGATGTGAGGGTGGGGGACGGGGTGTGGGGGCTGGGGGGGTTAAGTGTGCAGGTGTTCCAGAATACCCGTATGTAAGTGTGGAAGTGCATGGGGACATGGTGACTGTGTGGCATTGGGGTGGGTGTGATTGAGTAGCTGTAGGTGTGACTAAGAATGTAACTGCACAGTTTAGAGGTCTGGGCTTTTCTCCTGCCTCTATATGACTCTGTACTGTGTTCCTACATGACAGCAGATATGTCACTGTGGGATTTCATGTATCTGGTTATATGCCTTGTGTATCCCTATCTGTGTCTGTATCCCTATGTGATAGTTCATTTCTGTGTGTAACGGGGGGCTGTCTCATGGACTGTGTGTGTGGACAGCATGTGGTCCTGGGGCTGTGGTATGGTGTGAGTTGAGGTGGTTTTTACTCGACAGTGTACTTGCCTTGGAGAGGGCACAGTGAGGCAGGTGTGGTGTTAATGGGCTGGCCTGGTGGGGGTGGGGGTGAGAACAAAGTAGCTCTGGGCTGGCCTGGCCTCCTAGAACTAGAGGAAAGTGGTTCCACAGGCTGGTGTCTGATCACTTGCTACCTCTACGAAGGGTCACAGGGCCTGTGTCTGTGGGGCAGGCAAGGGGATTTGCCTTCATGGAAGATGGCACCAGTTTGGGAGGAGGTTGTCTAGATAAGAGCCTCAGTGGTCCTGGGGCACCTGGAGCCTGGTCCTGGGACTCACCATGCAGCTCCAGGGTGATCACTGCCCACCCCTTCAACCCAGCTCTTCATCTCAGCAGGCAAGATGGTCTAGTTGCGACTCCTGCTCTGCTAATCTTATTGGGGTTACTGTGACACTCAAGAGGGTTTGTGAGTGAAACCCAAGTGCCATGTAGTCTGTGAGGCTGGGATCCTGTAGGAACCTGCCCCCCAGAGGTTCAGGCAGGCCAAGTTTGTGGAAAGAGTCATGATGGGAGAGGGTCACTGTGATGCTGGCCAAGTGTGTGTTTGATGGGGAAGAGTCTGTTCTGTGGACTTTGCTCCGGGGAATGGTGTATCCCATAAAAAAGGGGTGTATGTGTTGCTGTGTGTTAAAGGATGTGAGCGATTCGGGCACCTTTACACCTATACTTGAGAAGGAAGGCCCTGGAGGGTATGGAGGGTGGACTCAGCCTGGAAAGGTCTCACCCACTAAAGCTAAGAGAGGAAGGAAGGAGTAGGTCTGCAGGGGTGGCAGGAAGAGAAGGGCCTGTTTCTCTGTAAAGGGCAGTTAGGCCATCCTCCACAGACAAAGGAGGACCCACGGAGAGCATTAGGAAGGTAGACTTCTCAGTAACCCCTCAGGTCGAGGGACAGAAGCTAGGATTGACCACAGGCTGTGGGCTTAGCTGAGGGTGGAGAGGGGTCCACCCATCTGCCCAGCTAGGGGATGGTCTCCATCCTTCTTCCATTGTTTGGGATGAGGGGAGGCAGCTAGACTGCCTCTGCATTGGGGAATGGGTGGGTGGGGTACAGTGTAGGGCTCTGGTAAGAGTGGGATGCTGACTGGCTGTTCCACTCAGAACTCCCAGTCCCCCCTCCCCACTCCTGAAGACTCCAGGATCTCAAGTTGCCCAAGTGTGGCCAGGAGCCTGGGACATGCTGGCCAGTGGGCCCAGGGGCACTGACTGGACAGGAAAGGGCTGGCAGGAAAGGTCAATTGTGTTTTTTTGGGAAGGACTGCCAGAGGCTGGAGAGGAGGTTACTGGGGCATTTGGGTGGGGCAGTGTGCCCCACTCCTGACCCAGACATTACAAGTTTCACTCACACTTCTTGGTGCCCAGGAGAGGCTGGAGCTGACCTCTGCCCCAGGAAGGGAGCACTTGGCAGATGTCTGAAAGTGATACTCCCTGGGGCCAGATACTCCCCCCCCCCGGGGGGGGTGGATTCCGGCTCTGCCACTTCTAAGCTGTGTGGCTGTGGACAGTCACTTTACCTCTCCAAGACTGTCTCCTGCATGATATGGGGACATGGGTTCCCAAGCCCAGGGCTGTTAAGGAAGCCCTGGCACTGGGTGAGGCAGGGGAAGGGCACCACCATGCCACTCTCCCATTCATTTCTGAGAGTGGTTCTTCCTGTCATGGGACCTGAATCCCAAACCCAACAAGCTCTGTCCCCACCATTCCACTGACAATTCAGAGATGACACATGTCAAGGTGGCAGCTTTAATCATCTTGGCCAAGGTCCCTCAGGCTCCCACTGCTGTAGGCCTCCTTGGCCATATACCCACCCTTTACCATGCTTGAACACTTTTCCCACGTGGCCCCTGCCCTGTGCCCACTGACGTGGGAACCTGAGGTTGTGTCAGTTTGTGGATCTCCTGGGCCCTCAGGCCAGTCTGCCCTGGAGGCCTGTTGGACACTTGGGTGTGGGATCCATCAGCCCCAAGCCTGCTCTTCTGGCCATCTCCAGCTGCTCCTAGGGGATGGCTCAGGCCCTCTCGGGCAGGGCCAGCAGCAGCAGGAGGCTGGACAGGGAGGAGGAGTGTCTCCACCACTGCAGCAGTGTTCCTCCCAGGCCAAGCTTCCTTGTGGGTTGAGACTGATGGAAGAGCACAGGCCCTCTAGGCAGGAGAGACATGAGAAGTCTGTTTCCTTGCAGCGCAGACAAGAGAACAGACATACGGGCACACATGGCTCCACATCCTCCATTGCCACAGGGGTCATGGAATAGCCCAGTGACCCCTCAAAGCTTCCAGAATAGGATGCAAGGGAGGGCCTCAGGGAGAGGAGCAGGCCCCAGGCCACAAACTTCCCAGAAGGAGCCCTGGGCCTGCAGGGGCATCTGGGAGGCTGGAGAGGGGAGCCCCTCCAAGAGAGGCCATGGCTGACAAGGGGCTGGAGCCGACAAGGAGGCCGTGGAGTTGGCTCTTGGAGCATGCTTCTGCTAGCTCTCCAGGCTTCCCTGTTCTCCACATGAGGTACAGACTGGACAGATCAGTCTTCAGCTAATGCCCACTCTGGTCTGTGAGGATCTTGGCGCGGCTGCTGCTCCCTCGGGGGGCCACAGGGGCAGTGGCGCTGTTGGCGTACATGTCATAACTGTTGTCCGAACATACAGAGAGCTCATCGGAGACCTCCATGCCATCGCTGATCTCTGTTGGGCCAGAGGAGGCAGAATGTGAGTGTGGGGAGGAGAGGAATGGACAAGGATGGCAGCAGATGCAGTGGGAAGAATGGTCTGTGGCAACAGGTGTGATATTGAGTTTGGCATTCAAGGCCCTCCTTGGTCTCTGTGAACCCTCTGGCTGCACCTCAGTCTCCTCTCCCCTGGAACTCTACCTTCCAGCCACAGAAAACTATGTGCACCCTCATGAGCTTGCCATGCACGAGTTTACTCTCCTCAGGGCTCTGCATATACTGGCCTGTCTCCTGGGAGCGATCTCCTGATACTACCTCCTTTTCTTAAAATCTGGCTAAATTCTTCTTATTTCTATTATTGCAGCCTCCTCTTGAGCCCCCAGGCCAGGGTGGTGCCTCCTCATGGCTACCCTGCTCCCACCTGCCCCATCATACCCTGTACTGTCACTGTCTGTGGCCCCCACCGGCTGAAGCACTTTAAGGACAGGGGTGAGGTCTGGGCATCTGTGTGTCCCCAGTACCTGGCACAGTGCTGGACACATAGCAGAGGCTCAGAAAAGGTCTGCTGAAGGAAGCTAAGCCCACCCCAAGGGGACTCAGGGTACCTTGGGGGGCTGAGGGTCCCTGAAGAGGACTTCTCAACCTGGAGTGGGCAAGGTGTGAGACCTGTGGCTGACTCCTCAGGGCCAGGACTCAGAAGGTGCTAGGCCTCTCTGGCACTGCAGAAGGGGGTGGAGGGGGGTGGTTCGGGCCTGGGGGACAGAACTTGCCAGGCCTAGGTGCTAGCCTCCTGCCTTCCATTCATTCTACCCACCCTTTCTCACTTCTCTGGGCCAGGCACAGTGCAGGAGCCAGACGACCAAGGGTACCCTGGCTTGGCCCCTTCTAAAACCTCCCCAGTGTCGTCAGAGGGCTGTGGGACACCAGGGGGAGGCACTCCAACCCAGCTTCGGTGCTTAGGGAAGGCTCCCAGGAGAAGGGTTTCTGAGCAAGGGTAGGAGAAATTAAGTACACCCAAAAGCAAGAATCTGTGTATCTTAAGCACTTATAACAGTGCCTGGCATGTATTTGTGGAAGGAATAAAGGAGTGAATGAGTAGATGTTCACAGGCTCCTGAGAGTCAGCCTCACTGGGCTCTGGTTCATTTAAGCTGTGTATACCAAGTACCCCTCTGGGCCAGATGTGGCACTAACCCTCCCAAGTACCCTGTGAGGGGAAGCTAGCCCATTTTACAAATGAGGAGTCTGATGCTGAGGGAGGTTAGATCGTGCTCTTGTGCACACAGCTGGGGGATAAGCTGATATTTGAATCCAGGTCCATCTGGCTCCTAAATGTCTCTCAAATCTTTCCTCTCTGTTTCCATGCCCACATCTCTCATCTGAATTACTGGTTTCCTTGCCCCCAGCTTCCCCCTCTAACCCACCCTCCACCCTTGTTAGGGGTTGATTTGTGTTTCCCAAAATTCATATGTTGAAGTCCTAATCCCAGCACCTCAGAATGTGACCTTTGGAAATAAGGTCATTACAGATGTAATTAGTTAAGATGAGGTTATCAGGGTGGGCTCTAATCCAAAATGACTGGTGTCCTTATAAAGAGGGGACCTTTGGACACAGAGATGCATCTACAAGCAAAGGGGAGAGGCCAGGACCAGATCTTTCCCTCACAGCCTTGCTTACACCTTGATAATGGACCCTTGGCCTTCAGAACTGAGATAATACATTTTGGTTTTTAAGCCACTCAGTTCATGGTACTTTATTACAGCCTTATGGTAACAAAGAAAAATCTACCTGTAATCCTCTTCTGCTATCAGAACAAAGCCCAAGCTCCTGACCACACACACTCGAGGCTCAAGTTCTTCCCAAGTGCCATCCTGGGGTGAGTCAGCCAGAGGCCGTCCCTTCAAGCCAGGTACAATGATGTTTAGTTCTTGTTGCCCAGCAAGCAGTGCCCCCTCACTACCTCTGAACACATGCTGTTCCTGCCTGGAATGTCCTTCCTTCCCATTTCAGCTATATCCCCTCGTAAAGTAGGTCCTAAAACCTTCCTAACTGCTCCAGGGAGCTCTGAACCCTTCTGTCCTCCTTGCACCCCACTCTGGCTCAGCACCCCCATCTGTTAGAGCTCTCATGACACCTAATTTTCCATGTGTGTGTTTACAGCTGCCTCCCCCATCAGACTGGGAATGTCAACAGGGGTTAGTGGCAAGCTGAGGTGAAATCAGTATTTGTGGGGTCTGTGTATGAACCAGGCATGGCAGGATGGGCCTTCAAAGCAGACTCCTCCCTCCACCCCTGTATGTCACCCTTGCACACCACCCGTAGGGCTAACACTAATCCACAGTACCTGGCTGCATGTGGAAGGGTGCACATTTCTGTGTGTGTGTGTGTATTTGCGTACCTCTGGACCAGTGTGGGCATGAAGCTAGGTGGATATCTGTGCCGTGTCCCTACTGGTATGTGCTGCGTGTGAAGTGTGTACATATCCACCTGTGTGCACGTGTTGGGTGCAGAGAACAGAGCACAGAGCCTATCTCAACCTATCTGCAGGGCTGCACACCTGAGAAGATGAGTTTCTCCTTCATGATGCTGACGTCCCGGCTGGTCCGGCGTACCGCAGCGCTCAGCATGATCTGCTCAGGGTTGTAGCTCCGTATGCCACCCAGGCGCCACCTGCAGAGACAGCCCCATGGGCATCAGGTCCTTCCCCACCCTTCCTGGGAGCAGGGATCTTGCCCACTCCCATGTTCTCTCTGGATCTGGCCTGAGACCAGCAGGACTCTTGTCCTGTACAGATGGGGAAGCTGAGGCCCAGAGAAGGGCAGAGCTGGGGCTTGAGTCAGAGTCTGCTCTCAGCCAGGGCTCTCCAGTCCTCTTACTTCTAGAACCCTAAATCTACTCCCCTTGCCCAGGAAGATGGTTTGGGGTTGGTTACTTATGTTTCAGGTGCCCCCAGTTATACACCTAACTCTCTTTGGATAGGAGAAATTTGGGGGTGGGGGTTTCTTAGCAGGCATGAACTCTGATGACCCACCTAGGGTACACACCAGTCTTGAGGAGCCCCAGCTGATGTCACCTACAGCTCCACCATCAGAACCAGGCTGAGTGAAGCCAGTGAGGAACCCCCAGAGGAAGTGAAGGAAAGCAGGGAGGGGAGGGGAGACAGCAGGGAGCTTATCTTCACGGGTGCACAAGGCAAGGGTGCTGGAGTGACTTCAGGGTGGGGCCTGCTGCTGCTCTGTTCCAACAGCCTTGGAAGAGTGGGGTGCATAATCCCTAATGGGGAGGGACAGGCTGGGGTGTTACCCCTTTAATGATGGGGAAAGGTGGGGGCAAAAATTAATTGAATGGGCTGAGAGATGGGGCTGCATAGGTCATGTAGGGACCAGGCGGAGCTGGGAGAACTTGGGCTCCTTTGCCCAGCCCTGGGTACAGTTTTTGCTGTTACAGTTTTTCTGAACTAGCCCCAAATCCCTGGCCTTTGAACTTGTATTTTTCTTGGAACCTAGACAGAAGGACTCATTTGACCCCCATCCCCACTCAGGGAAGTGGGGATCAGTTTGGAAACAAAAACCCAATCCCTCAGGGCCCTGAGCCCTGCTGGAGTCGGTGGAGGGAGCCCAGACTTCACCAGAAATTGGTTGTTTCCAAATGGGATCAGCGCAGCAGAAATGAACAGAAAGGACAGGCAGACAGGTGGATGAATAAAGCAGACAGACAAGGGGAAAGCCAGAGGCAGAGGGGAGGGCAGCCGGCACTCTTGCTGGGCTGGCTGCCCTACATGTCCATGAGGACAGCATTTGGGTCTCTTACTTATCGCTGTGTCCACCCCACCCCCTAGCACTGAGTACTATAACTACTTGATTAGTGAATGAATGGAAATATGAGGCCCACAGGGAAATGATCTTCTTCCATAGGGTCCTCTCCTCCATCAGGCCTTTCCTGACCCCCAGGAAGACAGTGATGCTGCCCTGGTTGTATCCATGGAGCACACTGGGGCTCTGGGTGGGAAGGCCTGACTCCTTGCTACAGGCCCAGTACAGACCCAGCCACCACGTGTGTACATATGCCGACTGAGATGGTGGAAGGACCAGGTAAATGGCTGTTTGCTGGGTTCAGTCCCACAGTCAGGGAGCACGGAGTTCCTCCTAGAAGCTGGTCAGTGAAGGTGCCTGACCCAGGAAGGCCCAAGGCACTTGACCAAGGGGGACTTGGATCCCCAAGACTTAGGTCTTACCTTGGAAATTAACATTAAACCCAGGAGGAAAGTGTCAGGCCCGGCCGGGTCTGTACAGCAAAGTACATCAGGGATAGGAAGCTCAACCACTGGGGATCCTTCCCAGAGGAAAGTGGGGGATGCTGTGCACATAGGGGGAGACGTGTGGTGGGAGTCAGAAAGTGAAGAAGTGATAGGAACAGATGAGAGAGACAGACAGAAAAATAGAGAGTGAGCGATGTGAGAGGTGGGGAAGCAACAGGTGGGCAGGGAGAGATAGAACTTGATAGGCTGTGTGGCAGGTAGTGGTGAAGGCCCTGCCCAGAGTGCCAAACTTGGGAGTGGAGGTAGGGGTGATGCCAAGGAAGAACCCCCTCCCCAGAGGGAAATGCTTTGGTGCTGAGAGAGGCCAGGTCAGCAACCTACAAGGAAACACTTATTCCTTGTCTGTGGGAAGAACAGAGAGCAGAGGGACACACACAGCAAGACGGGAAGAGAGAAGGGAGGACTGCAGGGGAAAGGAGGGGAGGGGAGGAGGCTTCAGGCAGGGAAGGTGTCTGGGAGGGTGACCCGGGCCCAGGGCTCTCAAGAGGCAGGCTTTTGAACGGAAGTGGAGAAGGGGCGGTGAGAAGGGAGAAAGAGGAGCAGGAGGAGGAGGACCACACCAGAATTACCTGATCAAGTGATAGCTGTGAGATGCCAGAGTGCAGCAGAGAGGGGGAAAGGGAGGGAGAGAGAGGAGGGACATGCGCCGGATCAGAGCAGTATGGGACAGAGAGAGAACATCAGTCAAGAATAAAACCCCAGCCCACTGCTTTATGGCTGAGTTGGGGCCCCGGCTTGGCCCTAAAACCTCCCTGGGACCAACCCCGACCTCCCCTGTGGCTACCACCCCAGCTGTTGTCCTGAGGGGTGGAGAGATCTGCAGCCTGGCATGACTGTGTGAGTGCTGTGGGAACCCATACCCTAGGTGACAGGCAAGGAGACAAGCCTGGAGGGGAACCAAAACTTGCCCAAGTCCACACAGCAAATCCTGGCACAGCTTGGCTCGGGACTCCCAGCTGGTTGCTCATTCCAGAAGCCACCCTGCTCTGGCTGAGAGGGGACGGGCTGGGGGCCACTGGGAGGCCTCCTCCCCTGAACAGGGCTGTCTGGTCAGGACAACTCCTGGCTGAGGGCTCAGGAGGACGTTCACCTGGCTAGGGTCGGGGCTGGCCTGTCTTGGGCAGGGAAGGCCATGGAAGGTAGTCAGGGCCTACTCACTTTTGGAGCACGAAGATGCCAATGATGAGGGTGAAGGAGATCAGGTCGGCGGTGACCCACATGAGGCAGTACTCGTCCGGGGGCTGTGGACAGATGGCCCATGGCCAGCCTCCAGTCATGGCTGGTCCAGACCAAGGGTCCATGGGCAGGAGGACCCCACATCACAATCAGGGAGGGGCAGAGGAGGTCCTGGAGGGGGCTTGAGATTATACTTTGTAGAGGTGGGCTCTAGGCACCGGGTTTGGGTGTGTGTGTACACAGGATAAAAGAGATCTGTGCAGTGTTCAGAGTAGAGGTGGTATGTGTTAAACCTAGAAGGTCTGTGTGCTTAAGGGCCTTAAAGCGAGAGCTGAATAATGAAAGACAAGTAGCTGAACATGAGGGTGTGATGTGACTAGCAGGTGTGTATGTGAAGAGGTGTGTGGCATCCATGTGGCTATCATTGTAGGGTGTGGAGTGTGGGGGCTTCCTCCCCAGGGGATGCGTAGAGAGGGGACAGGGAGGGCAAAGCCTCCAGACCGGCCAGGCCTCCCACCCCCTCGATCTCAGGTAACGTGTGGAGGAGGGGTTGGGGCTGGGTGAGGGGCACTTCCTGCTGTTGGTCAGCTCCTGTGGCCTCAAATTTTGTGCTCATAGCTCCTGCCGCCACAGTCAGTTACATCATCTCATTCCAAGCTGAGCCTTCAGAGATTTTAAAGGACAGTGGGTGAGTAGACGGAGATAACCACCCGTAACCTAGATCTGGTTCACTGTCATTGTCTTAGCTGTTAATGGGACTGTCCATCTGCCTTGCATGTCCTCAGGGAGGTGGCAGTGGGAACACAGAAGGGAGGTCAAGGGCTCCCCAAGCTCCCTGGTTGGCAGAACTGGGACTGGAATGCAGGCCTGTCTTCAGGTGCTGGGTCAACCAGCTGAAAACTGGTCTTACTGGCTGTAATCTCTGAACAGATTTTAATGTTCCTTATTCTTGTCTTATTACCCTCTTTCCCCAATGACTTCCCTTCCTTTAAAACAAAACATAATAATCCCCCAAACCAAAAAAGCCCAAGGAGGTATTTATTTTTCTAGGGCTCTTGATGTTTTTCATCATGTGGCTCAGGCCCAGGTTCCTCCTACCTCCCAGCACCTTGGTGCAGACCCCAGAGGCCATAGGAATCCTCTTCGTGCCTCATGGCTGTCCCCCCCACCTGCCTGCACTCTTCCACCCTGAGACCTCCCCAGAGAGACAGCCCCAAGTGTGGAAACTGCCTCCCACCCCAGGTGTCACAGGCAGCTCTCTGCTGCCAACATCCCCCCAACTCACCATGATCCAGAGTGGGGAAGGCACCTGGGACAGGGTGTGGGAGTTGTCAGAGGTGACAGACGGGACCCCCGCGCACCACAGCAGGGAGAAGAGCCACGGGGCATTGACTGTGTAGAGGTTCACACTCAGATTCCAGGATGCATAGTCCCTGTGGGGCAGGGACAGAGGCTGGTTGGCCCTTGGACCAGTATCGGAAGCTTGTAAAGCAGGGCCCTTCACAACCTCATGCCATCCTCACAACTGACCCTGGAGGAAGGCATCCCCACTCCCAGAGGGCCAAGCTCACATACAACCCAGGTCTGCCTGATTGTTCGCCACCTCTGCTTTTTGGACCCTGAGCCCCGTGAGTCCAGTCCTCCAGGTGAGTCTGGGCACCTGAGCTCCTGGCGGGACACCTGAGTGTAACGCAGGTTCAGCCACTGGATGTGGCCTCTCCGCAGGCTGGCAGCTGCCTCCTTGGAACCCGATGTCTGCTGGAAGCCAGGAGCCACCTTCCGCACGAAGGGCCTCTGCCTATTAGGCAACCACAGGACCTGCGGGCAGGAGAGGAGCAGCTTCAGATTTCTCTTCTGTAAGGTGGGGTTAGGATGTCTACCCCTCCCTAATGGAGTACCTGGAGGGGGTAAAAGTGAGAGGACCTGGCATGCAGTGAAAACTTACATGTAATAATCATCTCCAGGGACGACTCAGTCCCAGCCAAGGCTGGGAATTGCTCTGGCAACACCTCAGGAAGTTTCCCCTCCAGACCCAAGTCAGGACAAGACTGATAATCTCTCAAACATCAGTTACTCTGCATGTGGCCACCAGTGTCCAGTGTGCTGTCATAGTTGGTATTGGATATTACACCACAAGGATGTGGGCAACACTTCATAGAAGTACTGTGTTCCCAAGAACGGGCCCTGCTTCTGCCCTTTGTGCATTTTAAAGAACTTTCTTGTTCCCTCTTGACTCCATGATGACCCTGTCAGGGAGGCGAGGGGCATGCTACCCTCATTTTACAAATGTGGAAGCTGAGGCCTGAAGAGAGCATGTGGTGAGTTTATTGCTGGAGCAAGACTCCAGGCAGGCTGGGGGTGAGGGTGCGAAGCAGGGCAGGGCTGGGTGGTGCTCCCGGAGGGGAAGGGCAGGGCTCCCTAGGGGTAGAGCTGGATGAGACTGGGCTGCAGGACCTCACCTGGTGCTGGGGGAAGCCCGAGTGCAGTAGGGCCTCCAGCGTGACGTTGAGGAAGCTGCTGCGATAAGGGTGCTCCCGTGGTGGGTCACGCAGGTTGAGCAGCAGTGTGGCATTGCCCTTGGCCAGCTCCAGGAGCTCCACTAGGCTGCAGATGGACTGGTTTTGGGCCTCCCTGTGGTCGGAGGGTGACAAGGAGCTGGCCGTCCAGAAGGGGTCCGTCTGGCAGAGACAGGGACGCACGTAGCTTATCTCACCAGTCCTATGGGGCCTCCGTGTGCCTTCCTGGCTGCCAAACTTGGAGACCCCTGATCTGTCAGTGTCTGCTGTTGTGTGCAAGTCAGGCAAATTGAAGGCTGTGGCCCTGTGGGGCTCCAGGAGAACCCATTCTAGCCTCTCTGTCCCAGTCTGCTTACCAAAAGATTGATTCCCTTGGAACCTCTCCCAGACCTCAGTAGTTTCTCCTTCAGTAGCATTTCAGACCAGAGAACAAACCTTCTACAGTTTTGCAGCTTTAACAACTTTAACTATTAACCATTAAAATCATTATCAAATTTTTCTGGTGGGGAGACAGAACCAGACAAGCAGTGACACCCACGACATCTGGGCTGCAGTGGCAGGAGCCCAAGGAAGCCACTAACCAGCCTGGCTGTGAGTCGGGGAAGCTCAGTGTGTAGGGGTCACCTGAGCTGATGGCTGCCCCTGGCCCCCTCACTCCTTGGGGTCCCCACCCATGCTTTCCATGCCTAGGACTGGGACAGGTGCTGCCAGACCTTCAGGAACCACTGGCCGGCATTGAGCCTCTGCAGGAAGGTCCAGTTGAGCATGGAGGCAGGCCTGCGGGCAAGCTCCGGGAACTCCTCCTCCACGTTGGTGGTGCGTTGCAGGGTGGTGTCGTGCATGAGGAAGGGCACACCGTCCAGGCTGTGGGAGGGTTGGGGCCATGGAGTCACTGCCCACCTAGGTCCCTTACCTGCCCCTCCCACACACTCCTCCTCGCCCACCTATACCAACCTACCAGGCAGGCTCTGCCCCTCTCTAGGTCTCAGGTTCCCATCTGCAGACGGAGGTCAGTGGACTAAATGACTCCCTCTGGCTCTCTCTGAGGGTCAGACAGGGGTGGGGACTGCTGAGGGGGGAAGAGCTGGGCCTATTCTCTTAGCAGTCTTGGAAGGTAGGTGCTATCTCATTTGATAATGGGGAAACTGAGGCTGGAGAGAGCAGTATCTAACTGAAGGCCCACCAGAAAAATAAATGGTAAAACTTGGCTTAGAACCCACTCCACATGAAGCCACTATCAGAATAGTGCAAATGCAAGCCCTTTTGACAGATTCCACCCTACCATTATCCTGGTCTACCTTGCTGGGGTTACCAGTAGCCCCATAAAGTAGCTTAGTGTGAAACAGTACAAGGCACCTGTGCTCCTCTTCCTCAAGGAGTTTTTCTACCATCTGCTAGAAAGTTTTGATAAATACACAATTCTGTGTCTATAATGGGAATCATGTCCTCACATATGTGGTGCCCTTGTTCAATACACAACCTGTGGACCTATAAGTGGCAGCCCTGTCCCTCTCCTCTTCTCAGAGATGTTATCAGATCAGTGTGGATTCTCCTTGCCCTTTACACTAACACATACTTACACATCTTACATATCTATGTGTAGAAAATGTATAAATCATTTTTAAGTGATCCTTAAAATTGTAATTGACATCACAGTGAATGTATCACTCTGCAACTTGCATATTTCACTCATCACAATGTTTGAGCTCCATCTCGCTGAGCCATATAGATAAAGTCTTTACATTAAGTGGATCTGTGGCAGGACTCCAGGTCCTCACCTCAGCCCTGCTTGAACCAAAAGTGTCTTTTTTCCCCCTCCATTTTATATCCTGGAATTTGGCACAATATTTATTTGCACTAACATGGTGCCCTGCAGTGGATAATCCTAGCCTCTGCTCTCCCACCTCCAAGGCTCTGGGACCAGAGGTTTCTCCAGTAGATACCTGGATGTGGATGTGCTGAGGAGAGGAAGAGGTGCTGTCCTCCGGGCCGCCACACCTACCTGATGGTGATGTCAGCCTGGAGTCCATACAGCTTCTGCTCTAGCGCCTTCCTGAAGGACATCAGCGTGTGCTCTGGGGCGAGCTGGGGAGGAAGGTGGTGGTGAGGGGAGGGTTGAGATTTAACTGATGTACTCTTCCCCAGTCAATGGGAAATCTTTCATGTTAGGAGGCTGGTGGAGGCCTGGTTCCAGTTCTCACTCCTCCAAGCAGTAGCTGTGGGGCCCTGGGCACCTACACAGCTTCTCTGAAGCTCAGTTTCCTCATCTGTTAAATCACATCTGCCTCACAAGTTTGAGGGGACAGACAGGGGTGGCTAGTGTTGATGTATATAAATGTAGGGGTGGGAGGGTTTTTTTTTTGTACAGTCCTCTGCCTGTATGCAGTCTTGGGCTGGGCTGAATGCCAAGTTTCCTCCTAATTATACCCTGAGTCCAGGTGGAGATTCCCAAAGGGAGAGGAGAGGGAAGGTAGTATGGCAGAGTTTCAGTCGGGTGACCCATTCCCACATATATATAAACATGACAAGACTATCTCCTGGAGTGTTATAAGGATTAAAAGCCCCTAACACGTTGCCTGACATATAGCAAGTGCTTAATAAATGACAACTGTTAACCCTATAACATATATATCGGAAAATCCTGGTCTAGTCCAAACTCTGCCGTTCACTAAGTTTGTGACTTTCACTGCATCTCTTTATCCTGTGGGCCTCAGTTTCCCCACTTGCCACTTGGGGGTGTACATTCACTGTTCTCTGAGGGTCCTTCCAGTTGAGGGAGTTGGGGTTCTAGTCTCCCTCCCTAGTTGTCTGGTCTGATGATCCTGTCATACACTTCGCTGCCACTGGGGGTCAGCACCATACCAAGGACTAGGCTTGGACCAGGTGTGGTGTGGGATCGAGGACAAGGAGGACTTCTGGCAGAGAGGGATGGGTGGAGCATGCTCCTGTGGATTATCCCATTCCTACCAAGACATGCTTATTCTCATCTTCTCTCCTTCTGGCCATGCTGTTCCCCAGCACAGAACATACTCTGGGAAGCAGCCTGGCAAGGCAAAGGCTTTAGAGCTGAGAAGGAGCAATTTACCTTCCCAGTCACTGACCTGGGCTGTCACTTCACCTTCTGGACCTTGGTTTCTTTAGCTATAAAAAAAAAGGGCTGATTTTATCAAGCTCATAGGTGAGGTAACAGACGTCAGCAGTCTCTGCAGTGTGAGCTCCTTTCTTCCCCTTTCCCTCATGTTCCCTGGGGGATGTGCTGCCTTGTCTCTAGGTCTAGTGGGCTGTGTGAGACCACACAGAGGCATCTAGAGAGGTGGATTTACTGCCTGATCATCTTTATATGCCCTGTGCCCAGACCTCCCACAAGTGACCACCTGAGAGGTACCAATGTCCCCTCCCACATGGGCTGGAGTGGCAGCAGGTAGACTAGGTAGACACGAAGAGTGTGGCAGAGGCTATGAAGACCCTTGCGGGGCAGAGGAAGTGTTTGGGAAAGGAAAAATCTTTTCTGGAGGTTTTTTAAACTCAGATCTCCCAGGGTTAGGAGCTGGCCTCCTGGAGAAAGAAGACCCCCACTGCCTTAGGCCTAAGCCCAGGTGGGGTTATTTGTCAGAAATGTGCATGTGGGCCGGGTGGTTAAAAGGCCCAGCTTTGGAGTTGGTCTTATGAAATATTAAAGTACGCCCGTATGCACAGGCCACCCACATAGGAATGATATCTCCAAGGGCACATGGACAGTGTCTCCAAAACAGGGATGAGCACTTGGGCTTACCACACACAGATGTGTGGACCCAGAGTCAACCACCCCCTCCCACACACCCAGGCAGATACACACAAGTGTAGACACCAATACTTAGGCATTCACAGTGACACAGGGAGATGTGTCAGACCCCATGCCAGCCCCTCAAGAACTACCACCAGGACACAATCAGCCAGGCACACAATGCGGGAAATTGTACAGGACAAATGAGTCCATTTCTTCAACAAATAAACAGCATATGGGGGAAAAAAAGAGGAGCTTTATTATAGACTAAAAGATACTTAGAAGACCTCAGCCATATGCTTCATGTGGGCCCCGTTTCGATCCTAATTTTTCACAACGCAACTATAAAGTATTTTTGAGGCAACAAAGGAAAACTGAACATTGATTCAGTATTAGATAATATTGAGGAATTATTAATTTGGTTGGGTGTAACAGCATTTGTTGTGGTTCTGTTTTAAAAAACCTTTATGGGTTTAGAGGGTGGGAGGGCAGGCATAGCTCAGTGGGTAGCGTATGTGCTTAGCATGCGTGAGGTCCTGGGTTCAATCCCCACTACCTCCATCAAAAATAAGTGAATAAACCTAGTATAACAGCAGCCTTGTGGTTGTGGTTCTGTTTTAAAAACCTTTGTGGGCTTAGAGGGTGGGAGGGCGGGCATAGCTCAGTGGGTAGCGTACATGCTTAGCGTGCGTGAGGTCCTGGGTTCAATCCCCACTACCTCCATCAAAAATAAGTGAATAAACCTAATGTAACAGCAGCCTTGTGGTTGTGGTTCTGTTTTAAAAACCTTTGTGGGCTTAGAGGGTGGGAGGGCGGGCATAGCTCAGTGGGTAGCGTACGTGCTTAGCGTGCGTGAGGTCCTGGGTTCAATCCCCACTACCTCCATCAAAAATAAGTGAATAAACCTAATGTAACAGCAGCCTTGTGGTTGTGGTTCTGTTTTAAAAACCTTTGTGGGCTTAGAGGGTGGGAGGGCGGGCATAGCTCAGTGGGTAGCGTACGTGCTTAGCATGCGTGAGGTCCTGGGTTCAGTCCTCACTATCTCCATCAAAAATAAGTGAATAAATCTAATCACATCCTTCCCTCAAAAAATAAAAAATAAAAAGCCTTTATGTATTAGAAATACATCCTGAAGTAAGAATGAGTAAAATAGTATGTCTGGGATTTGCTTTAAAATGTTGAAGCAGGGGGAAAAAAGCAGATAGATGAAACAAGAATGGTAAAATGTTGATAAATGTTGAAGGTGTATTGCATTATTATACTATTCTTTCCACTTCTGTGAATGTTTGAAATCTTTCTGCTAAAAAAAAATCCACACGAGGGCCACCTTGCTCCCTCCCTCCCCTTGCTCCTTCCACCCTGCCTCAGCACTCCCTCTTGTCCCATGGCCTCCAGAGCAGGTGGGGTGGGTAATGGGGGTCACAGAGAGAAAAGCAGCTATATTCTGGGCTCCTGCCTTCTGGAAGAATGTGCTCCTACTCATCCTCACAAAAGTCAGCAGCAGGAGGCTTGGAGGGGACCAAAAACCTCCTGAGACCCAGAGAGCAAGTGGCAAAGCTGGATCTCAAATCCAGATTCCTTACTCCAAAACCATGGCCTTTCCAGCTGGTTGCCTCCAGGAGGTGCTAGGAGTAGCACTGTTCACGGGGTGTGGTGGGAGGGCATCAGGGTCCAGCTCAGGGGTACAGGTCTCAGAGCCTTTTCTAGACAATGAACACACTAATGCCTCCCACACCCAGTGAGGGGTAGGACCTTCAGGGTGATTCACAGCCCTGACAGACTTTTAAACGCTTACTTTGTGAGGCCCCTTTGACTGCCCTGAAATTCAGTGACACCATGGAACTCCCAATTACTGTGACCACCAAGAAAAAGCTCTCATGGAGTCCCCAAGCACCCTCTGGTGATGAGAAGTGGTACTGTCTCAGTTGAAAACAGGTTCAAAGTTTTCATAGGTCAGGAAACTGTGTCTGGAGAAGGGCAAGGGCTGGTCCAAGGTAACAGGAAAGTTAACTCTTACTTTCTGTGAGCCAGGCTCTAACCTGGGCACTTCACATGTGCTAATTCCTGCTTCTTGTGGTCCTATGGTGCAGGCATTCCCATTATCCCAAGGTATAGGATGAGAAAACCAGGCACAGAGAAGCTGGAATTGGCCCAGGTTCCCACAGCTGCCAGGGAGCATGGAAGCCTGGCTCTGGAGCACGTCCTCTTAAAGGCAGGGCCTATTGTGGGGTCACAGGAGTGTCAGAGGAGGAGCAGGCGCTGACTTTGACTCTTCCTCTCTGTTTCACCCCAGTTCAAATGTTTTGCTTTAGCAGTGGGCTCTGAGCCTCCTGCACAGCATGGTGGGCTTTCCTGCTGCCTTGTCCCTGCCCGCAGGCCCAGCTCTCCTCTCCCAACATCTCTCTCTCCTGGGCCTTCCTAACCCACAACCTGGTGGTGTCTTTCCAGGGCTTGGGATAAAAGTTCTGTCTTTTCAGCAAGATGCTTTCAGGCTCTTCAGGACTTGATCCCAACCAAGCACTCTCTTTTCACCAATCCTTTACATACCACCCCCCACCAAAAGGGTTAAAAATTGTTGCTATTAGTAACATTACAGGTATTATATCCATTTCCCTGCAAGCTCCTCCCTACAAGGAGATAGGTCTTTGCCCATTTTCCCCTGGAATGGCTGCTTCGCCACCCCTCACCCTGGTCTTTAGGGCCCTCAGGTGGCACTCACCATAGGAGCCCCGCGGTGACCAATGAGGGCAGGCTTGGGACCCAGGTCCTTTTTCTCCATGATGCAGGGAGAGGAGATGGTGAGAGGGGCCAGGTAGAGGGTAAACACGACGGCGAAGAAGGTACCAAGAATGGCCACCTGGGAGGCTGCAGACATGGGCCCAACCATGAGCCCTGGGCAGCTAGGCAGGGCAAGCTGGACCCCTCCTCCCTCCACCTGTCAGAACCCAGATGCTCCAAGGGGACCCTGTACCAAGGAGAAACCTCATTCTTCCCAGGAAGGTGAACCTGGCCTCAAACACACAAATGTAAAGACACGGAAGAGGAAACATGCAAGGCCGAAGCTGCAACCTCTGTGGAACCTGCAGGCCACGCTGACCAGGACCCCTTATGCTGACAGTGAGGGTCCCACAGTATCCCCAGGCCACCCGGGTAATATCCAGGTTGGGGCAGGACAAGCTGGCCTTGGTACTTGGAGAACATGGTGGGGGTGAGGGGCAGGTCCTGCCCAGTTGTACTTACAGGACCGCTCTGCACGGGCAAACTGTCCTGCCACAATCCAGGAGAGCGCAGTGATGGCGGCCAGGGCCCCCACATGTAGGAATGGCGCCGTGCCCTGGTGTGCAGGAAAGGGCAAGAGAGATCACTGGCTCCCAGCTGTGCCTAAGCCCTCTGGTCACACACATCCTCACAGCCTATCTCTATCCATGGGGCAGGCAACTCTGTGTCCATTTTTCCATGGAGGAAACTGGGAGTCCAGGGACCCTGGGTTGTAGTACCGTCTCTGCCTCTGAATTGCTATGTGATGTGGACCCCTCCCTACCCACTCTGGGCCTTGGTCTGGAAAAATGGGAGACGAGAAGGCACTGCCTTGTTTAGAGGGTCCTGGGGAAGCAGCTACCCAGCCCCCCACCCCCACTTACCTGCAGGGAGATCAGCAGTATCTCCCACTCGTCCTCCCACAGCTGGGCCACAGCCGACATGGCCACTACCGTGGCCACCAGGACAACCACCAGCCCTATCTGGAAGGGGAAGAGCCACCAGAGGGTCAGGGCAGCGTCAGATCCTGGACAGCCCAAGGGTCCCCATGAGAGGGAGAGCAGAGGCAGAAAGACAGGGAGAGGCTGAGAGATGGACAGTGGAGAGTGTGAGAGAGGCTGACAAAGCAGGGCAGAGATAGGCACCAACTGAAAGAAAGCCAGAGGCAGCCAGACAGACTACCGACTGCAAGGGACAGAAGTAGGAGGAGGCAGGCAGACCCAGCGAATAAGGGAGGGTGGAGAGGAGAGGAGACCAATGCGCTGGAGCTGGGTAAGACAGAGGCAGAGCCCCCGGGCTCAGGGTGTGAGGAGGGAAGATCCTCAGCAAATGGGGGCCTCCACGAGCCCAGCAAGTCCCGTCCCAGGCCCCGCCCAGCCCTCCCAGCCACCTTTCATCAAGCATGACAGATGAGGAAACAGGGGCTCCACTGGAGGTAGTGAAGGGTGACTTGCCCAGGCCACAGGGTAAAAGGCTAAGGAGCCAGGCCCTTTAGGAGCCTGATGCTCAGCCCAGCCCAGCCCACTCCCCAACCCTGGTCTTCAGGCTGGACCAAGCAGAGTTGTGAAGCAGGGGTCTGGCCCACCTGCCCCGTTGCCAAGGCTTACTCAGTCCCAGCCACCAGATTCCAGATTCTGCTATGCGAGCTGCCCTCCCAGAGAAAGTGGGGAGCACAACTCTGATGCAAGACTAGACAGAACCCTCGCAAGACAGAAAGCTTTGGGGACAGATGGGATCTGAAATGTGTAACACAAGATGCTAAGTGATGCCTAGTTTCCGGCTACTCAGCCCTCAGGGCTTCCCTCTTGGGCCCTGGATCTCACTCTGCCTACCCTCTCCACACCACCAGGCCTGCTCAGGTCACATCTCTACCACGAAGCCTTCTAAAGCGCCACTGTCATAAGGGGCCAGCCAAGACCACCACACCCAGCCCTCCTGACCCCCTGGTGCCTGCCTCCAGCTGTTCTCTGTGCCAGCAGGGCCCTCGCTCCTTTTCTCTTCATGCAGTGCCTTTCCTGGAGGCAGCAGCATTCTGAGAACCCTCCCAACGACTGAACAAGCTCTAAATTGAGTTTCTAGCTGGTAAGGCCAGAGACAGAGGCTAATCCATCTTTGTTGGCTGCCAGGCGGGGAAGATTCATTTTGTCTGGGATTAGGTTTTCCTTTGGAGGTTTGTGGTTCCAGCCCATCAGCCTGAAAACAAATGTTCCAATAAGAAGCAGTAATAAGTCTGGAATGGGCAGGGGCCCTTATGGACTGAAGTGCCAGCCTGGAGGACATGGGAGGAAGAGAAATGACAGTGTGCAGAGGGCCCAAGTGGGCCTGGGTCTGTGGGAGGCACTTTCCTTGTTCTTCATGTTTGTTCTCGTAAAATCCCAGTTGAGGTGTTATCATCTTCATTTTACACGTAGGAAAATGGGGCTTGGAGAGCAGAAGGGTTTGCTTGGTCATGTAGCTTTGAGAGGGTGGATCCAGAAGCGAACCCCATTCTGCCTGTCTGGGAGGTTGTGCTCTTTCTGGGCTACAGTGTCCCTGGGAATCCGCCCTGCCCTCCCCCGCCAGCAACACACAGGCTCCCTGCAAGCACCTCTGAAGGGTCATCTCTGGGAGTGTTCTATTACAGTTATTTAACTGCTTGTGGAAATACTTGTAATAAAACTGATTTCCCAGAATCCTAACGCAATTAAAATTTTTATTCTCTCTGTGCTCTGCAGTTGCTGTAGTGGCACCCATCATGCTGCGCAGCATTATTACAATGTTCAACATCTGTGGGATTTCCCCATACACAGCCTTAAGCCATGATAACAGCACTGACTCCCAACAACGTGACCACCATTCCTCAAATCTGACTGGAAAGGATAAATCCCACCCAGAAGGCCCAGGGCAGCCCACTGTCCTCCTCTGAGAAAGCAGTCTTTGGTTTTCTGTGCTGGAGGAACTGTGGTTTGTGAGGACAGCAGGAGGGGTGGAGGACTCAGGAGGTACCCGTGTGGGGACCTGGGAGGAGTGGGAACCCAGCCTTGCCAACAGGTTGGCCTCTTGTGGGGGGTGGTTAGAATCTGGGTTCTCTGGTCCAAATGGCAGCCGGTTGGCCCAGGGTTCAGGGACACACTTATATCACCTCCCTCGATGACTGTGTTAGCAGGGGTGGTTTACCTCTCCAAGTGTGTTTCCTGAGCTGTGAAATGGGGAGAATGAACACCTACCTGAAAGAGGTTTGGAAAGAAAAATGAGAAAATGCAAGCGAAGAGTTTTAGCATCATGGCTTTGCAGATGCAAAATAGCAAATGCTTACTAAATGTTAGTGGGATAATTTTCAATTTTAATTTTTAAAAGTGGGCATAATATCAAATGAACAGGATTATTACAAGGAGTAAAGAAAATACAGTGTGGAAAGCGCCTCACATGTAACCCAATAAATGATAGTTTTGGCACAGTGCCTGACATGCAGTATGAGTGTGCCTTCCTGAGCTGCAGCTGGAGGGATTGAGGCTAGACACCAGGAAGAACTGTGGATCCTGGGCCGGTTGTTTGGAGGGCAGTCTGGATTCATTGGGGGTATTAACGGGGAAAAGACAGCCTGAAGAGGCAGGAGCTGTGCTCAGAGCCCCTCACCATGGTGGTCTCTGAGCTGATTGTAGAGTAGTGGGGTTAGGAAGGGAGGTACCTCAGGGAAACCACCTCCTATTTGCTGTAAAACCCCCCCAGCACCCTTCAACCCTCTTCTTCCTGCCCTGGGTCCCTGGACTTCTGGAGGCTCAGCAGCAAGGGGTTTCCGGGAAATAGGAGTTTTGGGAGGACTGGGGAGGAGGGGCAAGGCCCCAAGTGGACACTGGATCTGCTCATAGGACCCAACCTGCTGCAAATGGTTCCCTCCCTGCACTGCCCTGAGGTCCTCTGTCCTTCAGGCCTCCCTTACTCAGGACTCGGGGGGGACCAGAGACTTGAAATAAAGATTGTGATGAAAACATAGCATAAAACTGTAGCATTAAGTATGGTACTGGTATATGACCACAGAGATAGATAAAAGTAAATAAAAAGCTTAGAAACAAGTCTAAACACATAAAAATATTTAGTATATGATAAAAGTGGCATCTCAAATTAGAGGGGAAAGGATGGATTACCCAGTAGAGAGGTGGGAACACTGGGAAGCCATCTAAAAAGCAAAAAGTAAGGTCACACTATGCCCTTCCGTAAGTTGAAATGTTAAAAAAGTAGAAACATAATTATCAAATGATACTGCAAAGAAATTTTTTATAATCTTGGAGTGGAAAAGCCTTTTCTGACACAAAACCCAGGAGTCATAAAAGAGATGACAGAATCTTTAAGAATAAAAAATCGTTAAAGATAAAAAAATATCCGAGGGCAAAAATATAACCAGCAGAGTCAAAAGATGAATGACAAACTAGGAAGGATTATTTGCAGTTCGTCAGCCAAAGGCCTCATTTTCTGTATCTATACAGAGCTCCTGCAAATGAATAAGCAAAAAGCAAATCTTGCAGCAAAAAGGGCAAAAGATATGAAGAGACAGTTTATAGAAAAGGAAATGCAAATGACGTAAGCAGGTGAAAAATGCCAAATCTAACTCATCATAAGGGAAATGCAAATTAAAACTACACGGAGTTATTACCCCTTTCCCTTATCGAACTGGCAAAGTCAAGAAATCTCTGGACACTTTATGGACAAGGGTATTTTTATAGGCGCAGTCATGCATTACTGAGGGACCATGAATTGGTGGCACCTGGCAAGGAGGCAATTTGACAAGAACTATCCAAATTAGAAAAGTACACACTTTTAACCCAGCAATTCCCCCACGCAGGTCACTGCCACATTGTCCTGGCAACGAACTGAAAGTGACTGGGATGTCGATCAGGCCCATCAACAGGGGACTGGCTAGATACCTCGGGAACTAGGGATTAGGTTGTGGGACAGGAGTAAGGGATGAACACTGATGAGAATGCTCTTAATGTCCTGAAGGGAAGGGAGCTTAAAATATCTCTGGAAAGGTAACAGGGAGATTTACATTTTGAGCTTTTTTGGCACCTTTTAAATTTTGAACCCTGTCAATGTATTAAAGGTCAAAAATTGGTTAAAACAAAACAAATACGGAATCCTTAGGATTTTAGAATCAAATGATAGAATCTTAGAAATAGATGAGTAGACTTTCAGGCCCTACTTGAACACTCTGAGACCCACTCCCTCCTGGCACAGTGGGTCCAGCTATGGACCAGCTCTGCCTGGGGACTGTCCTCGTGCTGAGATCTCTTGAGAGGGATCATAGGGGAGAGGAAGGCAGGACTGGCACCCTGGGAGCTGGCACCAGTGCAGATGAAGGGATCTGAGTCCCCTGCCCCCAGGAGAAGACCCCCTGCACTGATCTGCTGGCCTGACTGGCTTGGCGCCTCCAGACGCCTCTCCGCTAGGATCAAGGAGGTGCGCCCTGGCCTGCTGAGAGCTAGGCGTGCCCCAGAGGTGTGCCAGCCCCTGCCTGGGTGCCAGCGGGTGCAGTTCTTTCAAGTGTTAGCTTTGCAGCTGGGAGAAGAAAGTCCCTCACAGAGGGGACTTCAGAAGCCCAGAGGAGACCTTAGGCAAGAGTGACAAGCAGGAGGAAGGTAGGAGGGGACCAGGGGTGGCTTGCTGTTCTTCATCCCTCCAGGACTCCAGTCACCTGGGTCTGGCTCCCTATCTCCAGATTTCAGAGCCCACCCCCCGCCCCAGATGCCCACAGGCACCTCCCATTCCATGCAGCCCAACCAGGCTCACCAGGTCCTTCTTCTGATTCCTGCTCCATATCCTGCTAGCTGGAAGTGAGCCCCTCCCCTCAGAGTCACTCTGGACCCATCTCATGGGGTCATGGTTATTTCTGGGCATTTCTTGCCCCTCCTAAGTGGCATGACCACTCTGAGCCAGGTTTGGGGAAAAGAGATGTCCCTGGCTTCCCTCCAAGGCCCAGGTGCTCCTGGGAGAGAGGGGCTCTCTGTTGGTCAGCTCTGTGCCACCCCTGTGCCCACTGGGGCCTCAGGAAGGGCAGGCATCAGCCCCACGCATTCAGCACCATGTGTGCCATGAACAATGAGTGAGAGCCAAGGCTCTGGAAGGGATGGAGCCTCTCTGCTTTGGGCTCAGCCCTGCGTGGGGCACTGGGGACACGGAGATGAATGATCGATTCTGGTCTGCATAGAGCTCCCAGATCAGAGAGGGTTGGGGTCAGGGAGCCAGATGGAAATGGACAACAAGATGCCAGGACTGTGGCAGGGGCTGCAGGGGCTGGGGGAGCCTGAGAAGCCTCGTGTAGGTGGAGAGCCAAGGAAGAGTCGGAAAGTGAGAGGGAGGGCAGGAGCGCAGGGGTAAAGCAGAGAAGAGGCAGACAACTGGGAGGGCCTGAGATGTCTCGTGGCAGGAGCTGAGGGTGAGGATCTGGTGACAGCAGTTGGGGAGACATCAGTGGTGCCAAGTCATAAAAGGCCTTAATGCCAGGTTGGGGGGTGTGGATCATCCTGGGAGTACTGGAAGTGGTGGGAAGGGCTTTAAATTGGGAATAATATCACTGGATCAGAGTTTTGAATGAGCTCACTGAAGAGAGGGTGAGACCGTAGGCAGAGCCAGCCAGAGGGCCGGAGCTGTGCCCTGTGCTGGTTAATCACAGCTACAGAGCTAGCATCCTGGAGCCTTCCCTTCTCAAGTGGGAGGTCTAGGCAAGTTACTTTACCTCTTTGTACCTCAGTTTTCCCAACTGCAAAATGAGATAACAGTACCCATGTCATAGGGCTGGTGTGAGGGTTAAATGAGTTACTAAGTCTAGACCGTGAGAACAGTGCTGGACACACAGTGGGTCCTCAGTGTTAGCTACCAGAACAGTTACAATCATGATCCAGGGGAGAGAAGACGTGTCCAGGCTCTTCCTCTGCTGCTGCGGCCTCCGGCCTCCCCCCACCTCCCCCAGCCTCCGTGTAAGCAGCCCCTACCTTGTGCAGCCAGTGCAGGTTCATCTGTTGCCCCACAGCGATGTGACATAGTGCCAGGACCTAAACAGGGGACCCGCAGGGCAAGAGTCAGGCACCATATGTGACCCGAGTGTTTCTGCCAGTTCCCCAGACACCCTTCTCCCCACTGCTCTCTGGGCCTGTCTCAAGCAGTCAGCAAACCCTCCCTGTAGGCGACGACAGTGCTCAGCCCAGCCCAAGCCTGGCCTCCTCCCAGATTATTCCAGGCCTCCTCCCAGATTATTCCAGGCCTCCAGGCTCCTATTCCTCTAGGATTCTTCCCTCAAGAGGTCATTGGGCCCTCCTGCACTTGGACTACCTAGTTAATCTTTTGGGCGTTCCAAAGCCTAGGATTCTGAAGCAGACTTGAACCTTGTCCCCAAAAAGCCCCCAGTCCAGCACGAAACTGACCTGAGTCTGGGACCAAAGCAGAAGATCCTGGAAGAGGAAGTCTGCAGTGGGCCTTAACGGTGGGATGGCTCCCATGGGGTCGGGGGAAAACATGCCAGGATGGGGCAAAACAAGGTGACCTTCCACCTTGAAGGAAGCAAGCCCCAGAGGTGCAGCAGCCCAAGAGGCTCAAAGAAAAGCCAGCTGTCTTCCTTAGTCCAGGGCGGGCCCCTCCATCAGCCCGGCCCAGGCCAGGTCTCTTTCTCCCTGGGAGCAGGGCCACCTGCCCCCTGAGAGAGTCCCACATACCAGGAGGCCCGCAACGTAAGTGAAGGCAGCGGCTGTGGTTATGAGGATGGGCACAGACCAGTCACTCCAGTAGCCCATTCGGTTGTAGAGGTACCTGCCGGGAGAAGGGGCAGGGATCAGATCTCCACCAGGGAGCCAGGATGCTCCCTCAGGCCGGGCAGCTCTCAGCTCTCACATGGCCGGACTCAGTGACCAGGCCCTGCTCACTCAGGAATGATGTCATTGCTTCCCTGAGCATCAGTCAGGCCTGTGTTGGGGCGGGGGGCGCTCACAGGGGACCCCTGGGCATGCCAAGAAGCATAAAAAAGAAAACGCTTCCCGCTAATTATACTACCCAGAAGCAACCATCACCAAAATTTCACTGACTTCTTCCAGTGGGTTTGGCCCCCTATGCTGAGACTTACGTAAAGAGCAAAGCTGGGACCCCACTGTGTACAGCAGCGGTCGGAGTGCGGACTTTGGAGAGAGGTGCACATGGGTTCAAATCCCCACTCTATCTCTGACTGGCTTGCAGGAGTCTGTGGAGAGGTGACAGGCTCCCCTGATTCTAAGATGCCATCAATTGTGACATTCTTCTCAATTTCAATGTGAAAATGTGACAAGACGAGATCTTAGGATTGATAAAAATGTAATACCCGACTTCCCTGAGCCTTGGTTTCCTCCTTTACAGGATGGGGAGAGCAGAGTGCCTTTCACAGGGTTTCCTGAGGATGAAGTGAGGTGAGGCATGTGATAAGTACTCAATTCTCCTCTTCTTACTAACCCAAGCATTTGCTGATGTCAGTCAAATCCTGAGGAAACGTGATTTTTTTAACAATCACGCGGTCTTCTATTGAATGAATGTACTGTATGAAGCCAGCTTTCTACTAACAATTAATAGTTTCCAATTATTCACTATTATAAATTAACATAAAAAAATTTTTTTTGCACATACCTTTCTGTACTACTAATTATTTCCATAGAATAGACTTCTACAAACGGAATTACATGGTCAAAGGGAATTAACTTTTTAAGGTTACTGATAGATCCTGCTTAGTGGTTCTCCAGAAAGACTGAACCACCCACATCCTCCCTGTATAACAGGGGAAACTGAGGCTCAGAGAAGGCAGCAATTTGTTCAGGGTCATCAGAGAAACTGAGGCGGCGCCAGGCAGCTTTAGGCCTGCTGCCCTCTTGGGCTTGGGCTGGGAGGGGACACCAGGAGGACATGATGGGGTATCTGCTATCCCCCGTACCCTTCCCTGGCCCTCACCCTCCGATTCCACGGGAACGCCTATTGCCTGGAAGATCACTGAGCGCTCTCTTCTTCCTGCACACTTAGGGAAACAGAGGCTCAAAGTGGGGCAGGACCTTCCCCTGGTAACTGCTCCTGCCAGATGTTCCAGCTCCATTGTCTCTCCCTTTTGACGGAGAGCCCCCTGCATAGCAACAGCCCAGGTCCCTCCCTGGGTTTCCTCATCCAGCCCTGACCATCTGGGTCTTGCTCACCTCCTCTTATGACATAAATTATCCCCAGAGACTCTCCAGACCATCAAGTCTGGGCCATGTTCTCCCGAATCCCAGCACTGGCTCCACAAAATGGAGGTGACAGGCAAGGGGAGCTGCAGGTCCCCAAGCCATCCCTAAGCCTAGGCAGGCCTTCCCTCTGCAGCCTCCCCAGTGGAGCAGGCACCTGTCCTCTGCTTGAGCTGCCCAGTGACAGGGGGCTCACACTCTGGGCAGAGCCGGGTAGCTCCATGGACAGCATGAGACAGTCAGGCAGGTTCAAGTCCCTGACCCAGATCTGACTGCATCTTGCTGTGTAACTTTGGAAAGGCTACTTAACCTCTCTGAGCCTCAGTCTCAGATTGTCCTCAATGTGTACATTTGACACTGACTGGCTGTGTGGCCATGGGTGAATCTTGCCCTTCTCTGGGCCTTAGCTCCCCTATCTGTACATGATAGGGTGGTCCCTGTGATCATCGGGGCAGCAGAACTGCAGTTCAGCAGAACTGTCCAAGGTCTGCAGTTGAGGGCCAGCAGGGAATGCTCCTATTTGCCGACAGCAGTCCTGTGCTTTGGATACCTGCAAAGATGAATAATTGATTTACGGCATTTAATAAAGGCCAGAGGCCACCTCTGGGACTCAGCTGGGGCTCTGGCTCATCTTGCCAGGCTGCAGTTGGATGGCATCCCCTCCTTTATGGGGCTCATTTATAAAAATGCCAGCCCAGTGCTATGCAGAGGGGAGCGGATGCCCAGGCTCTGTGAACCAAATCTTAGGATCATCACAAAATCCTAGAACCACAGCCCATCAGAAGCCCAGAGTCCAGAAATTCTAAATTCTAACATCATGGCCACCTTCCAGCCAGAGATTCAGCCTCCTAGGAAGCAGCCCTCAGGTTTAGGTGAGCTTGGAGCTCTGTCATGTCCATCATCTCATCTCATCCTCGAAAAGACCTGATGAGGTTGGAGTTGTCCCATTTTACAGTTGAGGAAACTGAGCCCGAGAGAGGAGTCACACTTAGTGTGCTCATGGTCACACTGAGCTGAACTAACCAAAAGGAAAAGACAGCACTGGATGGGGAGTGAGGAGGCCTGGCTGCCAAGCCCCAACTCTGCCCCAACCTGGCTGTGTGACCTTGGGTCTCAGTTTCCACATTTGCTGATGAGGGAGTTCCCAAAGGAACCCAGGGAACTTCCCCTCCTCCCATGCTTTTCACTGTGGGGGGCAGGGGGTGACGAACAAACAGGTGCCCTTGTGCACCCAGGTCCCAGCCTCAGCCCTGCCCTTGGACCTGAGGCTGGGCCCACAGAGGACCCTGAACCGTCCCAGAACTACAGCACCTGCCAGCCCTGCCCAAGGCCCTGCTCAGGGAGTTAGGTGGCCTCAGGTCTGGAGCTACTTCCTCTACTGAGGCCTTGGTCTCTCTAGGCCTTGGAGTCCTTGTCTACAAAGGGGTCCAGAGGCCCCTGCCCCTGCTGAGCGCAGCCCCCATCTTACATTCCTATTTTCCATGACAGCAACACCAGGAAGGAGTTCCCTGTTCTCCCCAGCTGGTCTCTGTTCCTGCTAAGCCTTCCCTCTTTCCAGAGGACTATGCCCCCAGGGCTACAGAGCCTGTGGCCAGTGGAGGCAGAGCCCTGAGGACCAGCCTGGGAGAGCAGCTCAAACCCAAATCCCGGTGTTAGTCACCGGATGCCTGGGCCCAGGCCCCTGACCCCCATACCCCAGATCCCCACTCACCAGTTGAATTCATCATAGTCATTGTGGACTTCCCACCAGAAGTAGAGCCATGTGAGCGTGAGGCCGAAGGTGAAGGTGAGGAGCAGGAACCAGAGGCGCTCCCACTGGAGGGGCAGAGGGAAGGGAAGAAAGGGGTCAAGTGGGGCAGGGCTGGCCCCTCCAGCCACCTCCCCCCAGAATGTTCCTACTCTTCCTTCTTTGGAGCCCAACTGCCAGGCAGGGATTACTGCCCTCTTTACAAGGGTGAGGACCTGAGGCTCAGAGAGGGAAGGGACCTGTCCAACATCACCAAGCCTGAAGTCACAAAACAGTGGGGAGCTGGAGCAGGGTCAGACTCCACTCCAGAGCTGGGCCTTTTATGTTGCAGCTGGAGGCCCTTCCAACGTGCACCAGTCTCCAGGAGCAAAGGCCACGTCTGCCTAAGCCTTTGCCTTGGGAGGGGGATCCGCACTCTGAGAGGTCACATTCCTCCCCTCCTCCCCTATGTCTGCAAAGCAGGTGTTCCTCCTCACCTCTGCCCTGGGCTACCGATAAATACACTGGGGCCCAGAGAGGTGAAGCTACTTTCCCAAATCACACACCCAGTTAGAGGAGGATTGAAAAGCAGTGCCCAGCCTCTGGACTTGAAGAAGTGCGGTGTTGTGCCACCCTTGCTGGGCGCCAGGCCTCTGTCTCCTATGGGGGTGGGGGCAGGGGGATGGGAGTGCTGACCCCACCACTGCTGCTTCCCGAGGGGTCTGCAGGCATGTCCGGCTGAGCCGTTGGGTTTATCCCTGCTTTCATCCGTCCGCTTATCTCAGAAGTACAACAGGCTTGGAACATCCTGCTCTCTGGGAAATTGCTGAGATCATCAGAACAACAGCCCTCGAGGGGAAGTCAATGCAGCAGAGAACCAAGACCACCCCCCACCTAGAGGGGCTGGAGGAGCCCAGCAGCCCTCACCTGGGCGTGGCCCAGGCCCCTTGCCGAGCTCCTTGCAGCTCTCCTGGCTTCTTTGATCCTTCCAGCACAGGACAGCCAGTTGGAGCTACAGTTCTAAGCCCAGTTTAACCTCTTGATGGCTCCATCTAGAGAAAACAGCCCTTCTCTGGTCCACGGGGCAACCCCCCTCCTCCCCGAGGACCTCCCTATCCCAGCAGGCGAATCCTATCTCCTCAGAGCTCCCATGACCACGGTACCCATGTTAGTCATGGCACAGACCCCACAGTTCTAGAACTGTCCTTCTATACCTTGGTCTCCCCTGTTCTACTCTAAGCACCTTAAGGATCTGTGCGGTCTTCATATTCCCAGGGTGGGTGGAAACTGAAGAAAGATTTGACAGTGAAATCACAGGTGAGAAAAGACCCTTTCTCTTACGCTGGCATGAGTATGCCCACCCAGGAGGGACTTCACTGGGGCTTACCACCAAAACTCATAGAGGAGCCCTTGGTCTTTTGTGAACCCCAAGCCAGCGGCAGTGAGTGGCCATCTGTCTGCAGAGATCTCTCCACCTCAGCGGGGCAAGGCCGCTGGCCAGAAGACAAGGTTCTGAGAAGGGCCCAGGTGAGGGGTGAGCCTTGGCCTGTGATGGGTCTTGTCCCAGGCCAGCAGCATGGGGATCAGTAGGTGGTGGGGCCAGGGAAATTGCTGCAGGGACAGTGGCAGGTAGAGAACCTGCCACAGGTACCTGGGGGGATGTCATATGGTGATGTGTGATGCAGGACCCAGGGGCAATTCTGACAGGTGGCCAGGAAGACTGCAGGTGTCAGGAGGGCCCACAGGAGACAGGGGTCTGTGCATTAAGGGCTACTGTCCTCACTTGGCTTGATCCTGACAGTGGGGCAGGGAGGACAAGGCAAGAATGAGGGGCTTCCCCCACCCCTGGGAAATAAAGAACTTGGAACCCCATTATCGGAACCAGGCATGAGCTGGGGTTGGGGGCCACCCAAGGATGAAAATCCTGGCAGCTGAAAGCCGGAAGTCCCGTGGCCACAGAGAGCCTGTAGATGGGGATGGAGATGGCAGGTCACTCTAAGAACAATCAGAGGGAAAAACTGAACGGCAGAGGCTGAAAGAAAGGGGAGAGAAGGCCAGGAACTGGGGGAGGAAGTGGCCTGGGGAGCAGCCTCACAGACAAAGAGGCTCCAAAGGGCACTAGTGGTCCTTGTCAGGGTGCATTACAGGAAAGAGGCCTGAGCCTGCTCCTCCCATCAACGGGCCAGCCTGGCCCTGCTCCAGAGATGCAGGCCATGGGCAGGGATGCTGGAGCCACTGGCCCTCTGTCACCTCCCGCAGTCTGCACGATGCCTGGGTGTTTATCCCCATCCGACAGTAAATGAAGACACCAGGTCTCAGAGAAGGGCCCACCACACTCTGCTGAGCAAGTTGTGGACCCCAGCACTAAGAAGTGCCACTCATGCTGTGGTTACCATCGATGCGCAGATTTGTCATGACAGTTTTCCAACAGTCACTGGTCAAGAGCCCTGGGGAAGGGGCACCCCTTGCTAGTTTGCACAGAGACTCAGTATGGGTGAGCAGAGGTGAGGCAGAGGGTGAGCTACATACACAAGGTGACCAAGTAGGGGAGGAGTAGGATGGGGCTGAATGCAGGTGTCCATCCTCTGCAAGCCCCCCTGGGAGCCAGCCTTGCGCAGCTCTCCCCCAAACCCGCCCTTGCCCTCTGGGACCCAAGCGTGGTGATCCCAGGCCCAGCTCAGCGCTCTGGCATTCCTCTTTTCTCTCTCTGGGACTCACTCCTCAGGCCAAGCCTCCTTCTCCTTCAGGAAGCCCTCCCATCCCTCTAGCCTCTAAGCCCTCCCTTCCCTGACTGCTTCTGCACAGCCTCTTGGTACCCACCAACAACCCTCAGGCACATTGTGAAGTGTGGAGGCAGAAAGAGCCTAGGCTCGAGACGTAGACAGACCCAGGTCACCTGGGTGAGTTACTTCACCCCTCTGAGCCTCAGATTCCTCACCTGTAAAATGGGAATAATAACCCCTACCTCGGAGGTCTGATGTTAAAAGAGGTGATGCCTGTCATATGGCACACTGTAGGTGCATAATGAGGGACAGCTCTCAGGGCTGTGGACTCCTTCAGGGCAGGGATGGCTGGGCCCATATCCTCGGAGGTGGTACTGAGACATGGTGGGAGGAACAGAAAGTGTGCATGTGATGGGGGGAGATGTGGGGAGACCTCAGGCCACCAGTGGACAAGGATGTCATCCAACCCCAGACTTATCCTCAGGCTGAGCTTGGAGCCCGAGGGAAGGAGCTCCCATTGTGACACCCCAGACCCTTTCTATCAGAGCCTAACAGTCACTGGGAGCGGGAAGAAGGTCAGGCGGTTCTTGGGCTGACAAGTTGCAGCAGGGACAAAGGAGTGGCTGAGAGCAGCTGGGGAAGGGGATGGCCCCTGGCCATGGATGGATTAGGCTGCTCCATCCCTGCTCCAGTAGTGGCTGTGACAGAGAATCCCAGAGGCCCCAGCTCCTTCCCATCTCCTCCTATTCTTGCCCCCACCCTCCAGGAAGATGAGACCCTCCATCCCCTGCTGGGCACCAGTGTGCTGATTTCTCCTGCTCACTGTCTCCTGATTGTCCTTCCTTCTCCTCACCCCTCTTATCTCTGTCCCACCCAGACCAGAGCCTTCTGCATTCAAAGAACATGCATGCAGAAAGAGAGCTTCTGAGCAGCTGGGGCTCCTAGGGTCACAGAGCCCTGCAGCCGCAAACCCCAGCCCTCCGCACAAGAGGCAGGCGTGGGCCCTGCTGCTGCCGTATGCTGCCCACTACGGGCGCCTGCCCGCCCCAGACCCCGTCCCTGGGCCAGGGCACAGACACTGCTCGCATAGCCAGGGCCCCCAAAGGCTCTGGAGCACTCCAACCCTGGGTCCCCAAAATAGAACCTGGAGCCTGAAATCTGCATTGGGACAACATCTGAGCAGGAGCCGCCTCCCTGGCCTTGGCACCACCGCAGACTTCAGATTCACTGTTGGAGCCAGAGCTGTCTTGTTGGACTCCTGTTCC
Source organism: Camelus ferus (assembly GCF_009834535.1). Lineage (NCBI taxonomy): Eukaryota > Metazoa > Chordata > Mammalia > Artiodactyla > Camelidae > Camelus > Camelus ferus. Next base: position 59,900,853 of record NC_045705.1, read on the forward strand.
CTATCTGTCCCCCTTGGGGCAGAGAGTGCCTCTGTGGCCTCCAGGGCAGCAGTTCGTCCTGCTTCTGCTCCAGCAGCTCCAGGGATGGGCATTCTCCCTCTGGATGCTGCCCACTCCTCCACTGGACTGAAAGGTCTTCCTTCTGAGACAGCGGCCGGAGAGGGGCTGGCTGCATCTGGGAGTCCAGTAACACTGGTTGTGAATCCCAGACAGGCCTCCTACTAAATGGGTGACCTCAGAGAAGGCATCGTTTCATCCTTCCTGAACATCAGCTTACTGCTCTGTAAAATGGGGACAGCAGCGTTGGACAGCAGTGTCTGGTGACAGCAGGGTGGCAGGAGTTGTTTTCCTTGTCTCCATCCCTCCCTGAGGTGCAGCTGAAATCTGCCTCCTCAGCTGCTGACCTGCAGCTGCTTCTCTGATACTACACAAAACAAGTGCAGCAGGAGGGCAAGAATACTGGGGTCCAACGACCAGGACGTGGAGGAATATAATCAAGAGGTGGATTTTAATTCCCTGCCATTCTCCCACTGGCTGTGTGGCTGTGGGCCAATCACTCAGGATCTCAAGCCTCAGCTTCCTCCTCTGTTTGTGGGGATGACATCACCTCCACCTCACGGGAGGGCTGCCAGGCACGAATGCGATTACAGGTGTAAGCTGTAAGTCGCCAAATCCATGATCATGCCTATAATTATCATTCCGTGTCTGACAGCCCTTTAATTATGTGAAGACAGTGATCAAGTCTTCCCCACCCCCTGCTCTACACCAAATTTCTATGGCTGTTGAGGACAGCTAAGCAGATCACCCACTCCCAGTCCAGGGTCGGTACCATGGTCAGGGGATGCAGAGGTCAGGCTCAGTTCTGCAGGCTGCAGTCCTAGGAGCCAGCATGAAGGAAGATGAAGGAAGAAGACCCCAGCACAGCAGCTGCCCCACCCCGGCTCACAGCCCCGCTTCCCGGGCTACAGACAGAGCCTCCATGAGCACCTCAGAGTCAGGGCTGGGGCACTCCTAAGAGCCCTCTGCTTACTCCATCTCATCTCATCCTCTCCACAGCTCTGCAAATCAGGTGGAATAGTTGGAGGAAAACAGGGCTCAGAGAGGGTAAGTGACTTGCTCAAGGTCACAAAGGGCAAATGTAATGATGGAACCAGAATTCACACCCAGGTCTGAGTGCCTCCAGCTTCCTCAACTGTCCAAAGCAACAAAAGCAGGACATGTAATTATCCTTGTCTGACCAAGGAGGAAATTGGCTCAGAGGGGCCAGGCCTTGCCCAAGGTCACACAGCAAGTCACAGAGAGTGCCAGGGCAGGAAGCCTGGAATTAGAGTTAGAAAAAATTTCCGAGATCATCTTGCCTCATCCTCTAAAGGTCCAATTAGGAAATGGAGAAACTGAGACCCCAAAACAGGGAATGTCCTCGAAGAATGCACACAAGATTAACACCAGGTAAATTAGTACAGAAAGGATGGAGAATTCAACAGATGGCGTTGGGACATCTGGACATCCATTCGATAAAAAAGAAAATGAGACCCCTACCTCACACCCCACTCCAACTAAATTCCAGCATCTCCCCTCCACATCCTCACCACCAGTCTCTTCCAGTCATTGTATACACAGGTGCTAAGCCCCGGACACCGGGCGCTAGATGAGGCCTGGAGACTACTCCGAGCAACCTACACAGACCAGCTAGCACGCAACTCCACTCCTAGAAATGACTGCGGTGACTGGGGCTCGCAAGGGCTGCTTAGGATCACACTGCTAGTTATGGGAGGAGGGATGGTCTGGAAGGCTTCCTGGAGGAGGCAATGCCTGCAAAAAAGCTGAAAGGAATGGGCTTGCTGGGATGAGGTAAGGGCAGAGTGAGGACGTGGATGATGCAGAGGTGCAGAGCCTGGCAGCGTTTGGGGCAACTGGCTTCTTTTCATATGGGCTTATAAAAGCTTTCTCTATGTAAGAGAATTAACTTTCACATAGATGTCTATTTTTTCCTATTTTATCAGTTGATTTTGTTTCTCATGCTTTTCATATAAAAATTTAAATTTTTATGCAGTCAAATCTACACTCTTCTTTTCCTTTACAGGTTTTTGCCTTTGGTATCATGTTTAAGGAAGGTGGCCCAAGATTATATATTTAATTCATATTTTACATTGGTAATTTCTCACTGTTTACATTTAAATCTGTAATCCACCCATCTATCTATAGCTCCCTATGTGTGTATATGTGTATGGAGAGAGGTTTGAAAGCCTTTCCTCTAAAGCATTGAGATTAGAATTTCCTTTCCTTTACATCTTCCTGAGTTGTTTGAATTTCCTCAACAAATGTGTACTCCCTAAATAGAAAAAAAGGGATCTTATGGAAAAAAAAAATACATTTTAATCCATCTGGAATTTCTTTTGGTTTGAGGTAAGAGGCAGGGATCTAATTTTACTTTCACCAAACGGATACTTCAGCTGTCCCTGTACGGTTTGTGATATTTGCAATAATTTCCACGATCATTTGCTATGCAGTACGTTCTCAGATGTGTGTGGATTGCTTCCAGGTTTTCTAGCTTGTCCCAAGGCAGCCCTTTCCCCGTGTACTGGCTCTGCCTGGCACTGCTCCCTCCCCATGTCTGAGCTCTGCTCCCTGTGCCACTCCTGTGGTCCCAGCTCTGCTTTGAGGCCTCAGAGTCCAACTGCGCCCTCAGCACCACACAGTCTTGCAGCAACTGGAGGGCCATTGAGGGGTGCCGACCCACCCAGTCTGCCCACCTGCAGGCTGGACCTTGGGCATGCCAGCTCGTCCAGTCATCAGTCTAATTAACCCTCGCCAACTTCCAAATGGGGGTGCTGATGAATGTCAGCTGGGAAGGGTGTGGGGCGCTTGCAGGAGAGAGATGGGCAGCCCTGGCCAGGATTACTCTGGCCCTGACCCAGGAGATTTGGGGGAGGGTGCAGCCTAGGGAGGTTTGAGATGTATTGCAGCATTAGGGCCGTAAAGGGAACAGGATTAAAATCCCCACCCCCAGCCAGCTCCTGACAGCCTAAGAGGCTGGATTTATTTTTCTGGGCTACACAGAGCTGGGCAATTAGGCCTCTGTCTGCCCTTGCATCTGCTGGGGTGCACTCAGAGTGGCTCATTAGACAGGAAAATGAAACCGGGCTCAGCCTGGAGCGGGCCGTCTCTCCCCACCCATCCTGTGGTTGCATCAGCCCGTGGGGAGACATGAGCAGAAGAGCTGGGGGCCCTTAGAAAGGATTATCCCAGCGCCCCACAGAGGGCTGTGCCAAGGCCACAGGGTGGTGACTGTCCACAGCCTCCTGCTGATGCCCATCATCTCCTGCCCCATCCACGCTTCCTAAGCAGAAACTTAAGGTTGTCACGGAGTCATGAACAAGAGCGTATCCGTTTCCCCGGAGTGTGGCGTGACTATACCAGGCACCCTCTGTGCCATTCAGAGAGAAGCTAGGTGGAGTCCGGGGGTTCCCGAAGGCCAGAGGCGGCTTGGCCTTATTGCAGTAATTAATCCTCAGCTCCCTGCACTGCAACAGCCAGGCCTCTGCCAGCCTTTTCTCTCTCTCATGGATGCAGTAATATCGTCTCCCATTTTCTTATCCTCATAGCAACCCTGCCAGGTTTCCAGGATTAAATGGGTCTTATCATCTCCATTTAGAAGGGGGAAACTGAAGCTCAGAGGGCCCCTCTCTGACCTGCTGGGTCCCTTTTCCCCAAAGCACCAGAGAAGGGAACAGCCATCCCTTTGAACGTCTGTATGGAGGACACATTTTCCCCAGGTTGGAACAAGGGTCTGTCTTGTTTGGGACATAAGACACGATGGTATCTGTTATCTAACTGGACACATGGGGTGTGGGTTTGTACCTCCACTTGACCCACAAGCAAGCTGAGGCCCAGAGAGGGTCTGGCCTTGCCTAAAGTCACACACTAAGTCACTGGAGGAGGCAGGGTACAGTTCAGGTCATAGTTCCCTCAGCCAGAAATGCCCAGGTGATTCTGGCGGACTCCAATCACACCCTGGAGCCCATCCCAAAGGCTGCTTCCTCCAGGGAGTCCACCTTGATTCCCCAGTGAGATCCATTCTTCCTTGCCCCTGTTACAGGTCCACATGGTGTTGGTAGGAAAGGAAGGTGGGGAGCCAGTTAGGAAACTCACCCCCTCTTCCTGCCCATTGGCAGAGCCTGAACCCAGCTCCAAGGGTGGCCTGGGAGGTCCCTTGGCTGAGTCAGCACCCCTCCCTCCAGCTATAGCCAGGGGCACTGGAATGCAGTAAGCAACTCTATAACCAAAAACCCAATCAAAAAACAGGCAGAACACCTAGAGATTTCTCTAAAGAAGACAAATGGATGGCCAATAGGTACATGAAAAGATAGATGCTCAACATCGCTAATTAGAGAAATGCAAGTCAAAACTATAGTGAGGTATTACCTCACACTGGTCAGAATGGCCATCATTAAAAAGTCCACAAACAATAAACGCTGGAGAGTGTGTGGAGAAAAGGGAACCCTCCTACACTGTTGGTAGGAATGTAATTTGGTGCGGCCACTACGGAAAACAGTATGGAGATTCCTTTAAAAGCTAAACATAGACTTACCATACGGTCCAGCAGTTCCACTCCTGGACATGTAACCAGGGAAAACTCTAATTCAAAAAGACACACGTACCCCAATGTTCATAGAAGCACTATTTACAACAGCCAAGCCATGGAAGCAACCTAAAAGTCCATCCACAGCGGGGGTGGGGGGTGGGGGTGGGGTTGTGTGTGGATGTGTGTGGGTTTGGGTGGTTGGGGGTGTGTGTGTGTGTGTGTGTGTGTAGCAAAGGGTGAAGGCATGTTGATGGATTTCCTCACTGCAGGTGTCTTCCTGCCATGGTGGGAGGGGCTCCCATTGAAAGAGGTAGGCAGCTGGGGGAGATAATCTTTTCTGTGTTCCCCCCAGCTCTACCACGCTATTCCTGGCCTCTGCTGAGACCGGGCCCACTCTGGGCAGAGCAAGGTTTCCCACCTCCAGGAACGGCCTCAGTCAGGTGGGAATCATAGGATGACAGGAGCATCATCAAGATTCGACTGCACCTTCTAGATGCTTCTGCACCTAGACTCCCTCCCTTTGTTATATCTATGCAGACCCCTTCCCCTTGTTGAGACCTCAGCCTTTCTCATCTGGCTCCCCGCCCTCCCCACCTCCACTCAAGGCCCCTCAGCTCATTCTCCATGATTGAGCCAGAGGGGTCCCCACACAGCCCAAGTCCGCCTGTGCTCCCACCGCCCAGGATGGACAGCAGGCTCCCTAGCACAGCCTCTGGCTGAGCCCCCTGGGCCGCACTCTCCCCCTCTCCTCACCCTGGCCCCCCAAGGCTGAATTGCTTTCAGTTTCCAAACGCAGGACACTTGTAACACGCAGCTCCCCTGCCTTGAATACTTTCCCACTTGGCATGACATGACCAGCTAACTCTCTGACAAGCTTTCCTGCCTGGGGTGTCCCTGGGCCTTGGCAGTGATCAACCTGGGTGGTCTGGATGTCAGTTCCTGTCTGCTCTGCACCCTCCTGGGAGCCCTTCAAGGGAAGGAGAAACCAGGTTTGATATACCTGAGACCCCCAGACCCAGGGCAGGTATCAGGACAGGTTTGTTGACTGAATAAATGACCAGTACTGCCCAGACAAGACTGTTGTTGTGGGTCAGGGGACAGGGCATAGGACTGGGGGTGCAGTCAGGGGCAATGCATGCTGTGCCTTCTGCACCTTAGCTTGAATAGATCACTTCCTCTTCCTGGAGCCCCATCCGTAAGAAGAAGGGGATCACAACAAGCTTAAAATACCCTTTGAAAGGCAAACATACTACAGAAGTACAAGAGACTTGACTATCACGGTCTGTCTCCTGCAGTGTCTCGGGCTGGAAGTTCCTCTAGGCATCTGACCTGTATCCCCCTTGCTGCAGCGAAGCTGGTTTTGACACTGTGCTGCCTCCCACAGATGCACAGTCTTCAGGGAACCCTGTGGGGATGGCCTGAGAACTGTCTTCTGTCCTGCCCCATCCTTAATTGGCAGTAGTAGAGTAATGAGTCACAGACAACAACCAATTAATTATCCCTAGTTATAAAAAGCTTTTGCTTCCCCTTCTTAGCTGTCAAGAGAGCCGGCCTCCTGCTGCCAGGCTCCTCCACTCCCTTCGTGCTGGGGGACAGGAGAAGAGGTCATTTCACCTCTTCCCAGTCCTCAGTTTCCTGTTTCCTTATTTGTCAAGTGTGTGTCCTGGGGGGAGGGGACAGGAAGGAAGGAGGCCAGTCTGGGGAGAGGAGGGGGCTCCTTCCCAAACTCCCTGCCCTGCCTCTGCCCTCCCCAGGAGCCACTCCAGGACCACAGGGCCAGATCTTCACCAGGGAAGCACTGAGGGTGCCTAGTCTGGCACTCAAGCCACTCACTCCCTATCTTGTCCCAAATGCTCCTGGCCCATTGCTCTCTCTTTGCATCAGGTAACTTCCCAAGTCCTCCTCCCTGCCCTTCCTTTCTTCTCCTTGAAACACACCCAGACTCAAAATGCACCTGCCTTCCCTCCAGCCTCTATCTTCCTAAGGCTCTTGCTGCAAATCTCTCAAGAACTCCAGGTATGACATGGCTTGGAGCCTTGATTTCTCCATCCATAAACAGCATGCCCCACAGGGGTATTAAAACAATAAACTTGGCAATGTTAGGCTCCCTGTAAACAATGGGTGCTCCAGAGGTGCTCAACAAGAGACTCTCCAAAGAGGTCCTGAGGAAAGGCAATGCCTAAGAGGGGGCGGTTCACAAGGAGGAGGGGAATATGGGGATGACGCCTCTCCACCTGCCAAGCCCGAGGGGCTCTCCTTTCACTTCCCAGCCTGTGCTCCCAGAGCTCACTCTGGGCCTCTATTTGTTCAGCAAAATTCACGGAGCTTCTCTGCACTGACCCTGACTTTGAGACCCCAGACTGCTGTTCCCTTCACTGTGTCAGGCCAGAAGCCCAGCCCCCCATCCCTGTCCTGGCCCAGCTGTCTGGGGAGGGACTGGGGAAAGAAAAGAGAGGAGAGAGATGGGGAGAGAAGGGGGGCAGGCTGAGGCTGGAACCCAGGAAGTAGGAAGGAAGCGGGAGGAAGGGGGAGGAGACAACTCCTCAGCTGGGAGGCTGGGGTTGCCTGAGGTAAGCTCAGCCCTTTCTGCAGAGGCCCCACCACTCGGAGGTGCTGCAAACCCTCTCCCCTCTCCCAGCCAAGCTGCCTTGTGGCTCACAGCCTCCTGCCATCACCCCGTACCTGGCACCCTGGGCCTTGGCATTTGCAGAGCCTGCACCAGCGCAAAACCGGCCTCAGCCTACCACTTCCTCCACCCTGGGCCTGGCGCTGGCCACAGCCAAGACCTGTCACTTCCTGACTCCACAGCCTATGACTGGCTGGCCCTGGGCCCACCATGAGGTGTGAGGTGCCTGGGAGATCCACCTTCCTCCAGTGTCTACTTCGACAGCCAAGGGCTGTCTGCTGGGATCTCAGCCAGCCTTCTCCTCCCTTCCTCAGGCTCAGCTTCTCCCCTTCCCCCTTCCCAACTTCCCCAAGAGCTTTGGGCCCACACCACACAGTGCCAGATCTCAGCTCTGCCCCTCACCGGCTGTGTGACCTCGGCCTGGTTACAGACGTCCCTGGCTTCTGTTACCCATGTGAAGTGGTGGCAATGACAACTAGCTCACCTCAGCACCCGGCACACAGACACCCGGGTGCCAGCTGCCTGCGAGCTCCGGCATTCCTGACACACGGAGGCCCTGCTGCCTCCCTTCCACCGTCTCAGGGGAGAATGGAGCTCAGAGTAAAGCAGAGGGACTAAGGAATTCTGAAGTCTTAACCCAACCTCGCTTCTACCTCAGATGTGAAGAGGCCGAGGCGTGGCAGTCAGGAATGACTTGTCTAAGGCTAGCCACAGCCAGCACTGTGCCGGTCACTTCATGTTGTGCCGCACGCCATCCACCCAGCAGCTCCTTGAGAGTGGTGGGTGTTGTTTAACACTAGGTGAGAAGGCTCAAAGTCAAGTCAGTACAACTTGAACTTGAGGCTGCCTGACTCCTGATCTGATGGCCTGCACCACTGTTGAGGAGATTCTAGGTCCACATTAGAGGGCAAGGCTGTCCCGGGCGGGGGCCTGCTCTGTAGGCCTGGGCAGGCCCCTTCCTCTCCCTGCCTCCTCTGTGCTACACTGGAGACATGGTAACAAATCAGGCCAGGTGCCCACCAGGTGGTACGTGCTTCTCACCTTTGGGGGTCATGACCCCAGGCTCCTGACTCAGCCTAGCGCTGTCTCTCCCCGCAGAGGCAGAGGAGGGCAGACAGGCAGACAAGCTTCCCCAACCTCCCCATCTAGACAGCCCGGCGATGCTTGGCCTCTGACCTTAGCCGCCACCCCGCCCTTGGCCACTCTGGCCTGTTTGGGGGCTGGCTGAATTTGGAGGCTGGCTTCTTTGTTCAGACAAGCCAGAGGGAGGAGAAAAGTTGTTTTCCAGACAGCAAAGCTTTTAGATAAACACCATTTATCTCTCTCTCCATTCCCTCCTGAAGGAATTGGGTTCCTTCAGAGAAGAAACTAGATCCACTGGCTGATGGCGCCCCAGGGACGGAAGTGCGGCTGGGGGTCTGGCCTGAGAAGCTGGACACTAAAGGAGGCTTTCTTTATCTGGCTGAGCACCTGCTGCCAGCCCTGGCAGGCTAGCAGCTCAGGTGACTGGGCCCTGGTGCCAGGCGATGACACTGCCAGCTCCCAGGCTCCAGGATGGCCTGACCTACCTCCTCACCCTCCCCTCTGGCCTCCTGCCTGGTCCGGATCTGCCAGGAAGCTGAGAACTTCTGCTCACCATGGGGAGAGCCCTCCCTGCCGAGAGCAGCCCAGCCCCTACACCGTCAGAGAAGAGTTAACAACTAGCTACACCCATGACAGGCTGGCCTACTTCCTTGCCCACCAAGTCAGGTAGATTCGGAAATTACCACAGGCCCATTTTACAGAGGGAGAAGCTGAAACCCAGAAGGGGCGGTGGCCTGTCCGGAGCCACACAGCAGAGTGACAGAGCTGAGACCCTTCCCCCCAGACCCTGGGGCTCCCTGGGTCCTTTGTCCCCATCCCAGCACAGCTCACCGGTGTGGTGTCATCGTGAGAGCGCTGGTAGCGCTTCCAGCGGCAGCCGTAGATGCCCGTGAGGCAGGAGAGGCACAGCTGTGGCTCGTAGTACTGCAGGGGCTGGTGTCTCACCATGCTCGTGCCTGCGGCCCTGGCGCCCTGCCCTCAGGCGCCCATGGAGGCCCCCAACTGGTCCTGCAGGAGGAAGCACAGGCCTGTGAGGCAGGGGAAGGGTGACAACTTGGCCCCAACACAGCATGTGTCATTGTAGTCTAGGTCAGAGTGGGTCAGTCTCTGCTCAGAGCCCTGCAATAGGTCCCTGTCTCTCTTGGAGTCAGAGGCCTATCCTTGCAGGTCCCCCAGGACAGTGCCCTGCCACCCACCCATGACCTAATCATCCAACAGAATCCCCATACCCATTAGCAGTCACTCCCCCACTCCCGTCCCAGACCCTGCCCACCCAGCAACCTAATCTACTTTCTGTCTTTATGGATTTGCCCATTCTGGACATTCCATATAAATGGAATCATATGATATATGGCCCTGTGTGTCTTGTTTTTTTCACTTCAGGTTATGGCCTGAATCAGTGCCGTATTCCTTATTATGACTAAGTAATATTTAATTGTATAGATATACCATTTTATCCATTCATCCACCAGTTGATAGAGTTTTTGGTTAAGTCCGCTATGAACAAGTTTTTGTGTGTGAATGTATGTTTTCATTTCTCTTAGGGACATACTTTGGGATGGAATTGCTAGATCACATGGTAACTCTACGTTTAACTTTTTGAAGCTGTTTTCCAAAACTGTTGCACTATTTTACGTTCTCAAAGTACTATCATCCCCATTTTACAGATCAGAATTCTGAAGCACAGCAAGGTTTAGCCATCTGTCAAAGGTCACACAGCAGAGGCCAGCAGTCTGGCTCCTTGCTCTAACCTGGGGGTTGGCAAACTATCTCATGGGCCACATCTAACCAGCCACATATTTTTCTGCAGCCCACAAGCTAAGAATGGTTTTTACATTTTCAAATGGCTGGGGGGGGAAACCAAAACAAAAATATGTTGTGATCCGTGAAAATTATAGAAGAGTCAAATTTCAGTATCCATAAATAAAGTTTTATTGGACGCAGCCCCATTCATTCGCTTATGTACTGTCTATGGCTGCTTTAAGTATAACTGCAGGGTTATGACAGAGACCATGTGGCCCGCAAAGTCTAAAATACATACTGCCTGGCCCTTTACAAGGACAGTCTGCTGACCCCGTAACCACAAGGCTATGATGGCCCAGGAACTGGTATTGGAGTGCAGGATACAGTGGAGAGAGGAAAGGGCGCTGCAGGGGCTTAACAGTTACGGGGAGGGTCAGGGCTGCTTCCCAGAGGCAGCGCCAAGCTGAGGCAAGATGAGCTCCTCTTGCTAAGGCCCCAGAGGCCACACCACAGGGGCAGCGGGCTTCAGGCCCACCAACTACTTCCACGTCTGGGCCTTACTCGGGGCCTCTGCCTAACACCCCCTACTTGCCCCCACTCCCTAAGTGCTAACCTCACACAGGGATTACAGCCTCCAGTCCGGGTAGGGAGATGCATCAGGGGCTTGCTGGGAATACTGGCTGACATGGATCCTCCTAATCACTGGGATTTGTTGATGCAGCCTCTGTGCCCGCGGCTCCCTGGGGAGCCCCGTGGAACATGGTGCAGCTCCTGTGGACTCTCTGAGTAGAGCCCAGGGCTTGGGGGATAGGATAGGAAGGGATGCTACTACAGTTGGCTTAGCTCTCAGGAGGCTGGGGAGGTTGGGGCCGGGGTGGGCAGGTAGGAGATCGTCGTGGCTTTACTTTCCTCCTCTCTAGAAGGAGTGTGTACTCACTAATGTCCTCCTATGGCCACGGCCTTCCAGAGGGGTCAAAGGCCAGAGTTCACAGCCAGGGAGTCAGGTCTCACCATGTGCACCCCCAGATGAGGGCCTCCACCGTCAGGTTGGCCACCACCCCTGCCCCTACCTCCCCAGGAAGGGAGGAGGCAGCTGATATGTAGAAAGAAGCCCAGATTCATCCCGCCTTGGCCAATGGCTTGCCCTGTAGCCACAGCCACTCAGGGCTCTTCCCTAAGCCTTGGCTTCAGCTTTTGCCTTGACTTCTAAAAAAGATCAGATGACTGGGGAGGGGGATGCCAGGAGGGCACTTCACGGCAGTGACTGAGGTACAGCAGGTGGGCATTCTGCAAGCAGGTTCCCTCGCCCTCACATTCCTTTCCCAGGACCGCCACCCCCACCCAACCCAGGGCTGATTCCCATGTGCCCTCTCACCTCTCCCCCTCCCCACCCCCATGACTGAGCATTACAACTCACCCAGGAATGGAATTTCCATTTCAAATCTGGAAAAGAGGGAAGTAGATGGGCCGGCTCCAGGTCTCCAGGCCTCACCCAGGACTCAGCTGATTGTAGCTCTTGGAATTACTCCCCTCCTGCACTCCTTCTCCCCCTCCCCCACCATGAATTTTCACAGTATTCATAACTGCAGGGGTATCTCAGAGAGGCAAACTTCTCTTTCCTCTGCACGTTCTCCTGAAGCCATCAAGACAGCCAACGGCACAGTGCTGTCTCCAGGGGGTCACCCAGGCCCTGCAGACCCAGCACACAGTGACCGCCTCACCACCCCCAACCTGCCTCTAACATCCCTCAAGGCCCTTTAATCACCATTCCCTCGGCCCTGCCCTGGCCAGGTCTCATCTCTCCCCTGGATGGGGAATCCTCTGGCCTCCCTGCAGTGGCCTTGCCCCACCAAGCCAAGCTCTCACCTGCAGCCAGAGTGAGCTTTTGAGCAGGCAAATGGCTAGGATCCGGCTCCCCCAGCCTCACCACTCCAGAGTTTGCTGTCCCTTCATCTGGCTAACACCTCCGGATGTTATCTCTGCCGGGGAGCCTCTCCCAAGCCTCAGGTTTGGTTAGAGGGCTCCCAGCGTTCCTCATTCTTCCTGGGCAGCCTGTGTGAGCACCACTGACATGCCCGTCTCCCCCATGGGACTACTCGAGTTATTCCCACATCCCCAGGGCAGCACGGGGAGGCGGCCCTGGGGGCTTCCTAGACTACACTTCTGAGAAAGTCCAGAAGTTCTGCTAACAGATGTGCTGCCCAACCTTGGGTAGTCTGGACGAGCTCCCAGAGACCAGACCCTCCCCACCCGCCCCACTTCCTGCCAGCGCTAATGGCATTACTTAGCATCAATTGATTTCTCCAAGCCACCTCCCAAAGCTGCTGATATCAGCCAAGTTCCAAAGAAACCCCAGCCCAGAGCCCCCATTGGCTCTGGGACAAGAGAAAGCTCTCACCTCTGAGTCTGATGTTTGAGGGCCCTCCTCAGCCCTGAGTCTTGTTTTCTGTCTGAATTCCTGGTCCCTGCCCTGAACTTGCACAGCCTCCTGTTTGCACAGGGAGGGGCCTTCCAGGAGTCAGGAGTGAGATGGAGTAATAGATTTGGGGACAGGCCCACACCTCCAGGGGCCTCTCTCTCCTGACATCCTGGGAACACACCTCACCCAATCCCCTGCTCCTTGTCCCTCCCATGACTGGCAGGCCCTCACTGCCCCCAGAGCCCGCTGCCCCTGGCCCCAAGCTTGCTCTCTTTCCTGAGTATGGAAAGAGGACTCCAGCTTGGTCTCCTTCAACTGACTTGCTGTGTGACCTTGGAGCCTTACTTCACCTGTCTGAGGAGTGGGGACTAGACAGAGTGACACAGAAAAGCCCAAGGCTGCAATAAGAAGGGATAAAACACTGATACATGTTACAACATGAATGAATCTTGAAAACAGGATGTTAAGTGAAAGAAGCTGGTCATAGAAGGTCGTGTGGGGGCTTGTGGGGCCCATGCTGAGCTTCGTACCTGCCTCAGCTCCTGATGACAACCGTCCAAAGCAGAGCTTGACTGACCTCTTTTACAGATGAGAAATATGGACCCCAGATGAATGGATGAAAAAACTGGGGTCCATCCAGACAATGGCGTATCACTCAGCAACAAGAAGAAATGAGCTATCAAGCCAGAAAAATACATGAAGGGACCTTAAAAGCATATTGCCAAGGGACAGAAGCCAATCTTAAAAGGCTACAAACTATATGATTTCAACTACATGACATTCTGGAAAAGGCAAAACTATGGAAGCAGTATAAAAAGATCAGTGGTTGCCAGGGGTTGGAGCACGGGATTTTTAGGGCAGTGAAATTATTCTGTATGATACTTAATGATGGATATCTGTTATTAAACATTTGTCAACCCCCCGAGAATATACAACACAGAGTGATCCCTACCATAGACTATGGACTTTAGTTAATAATATCATATCAATATTGGCTCATCAATTACAACAAATATACTCCCCTAACATAAGATGTTAATAAAAGGGAAAACCATGGGGTGGGGGAGGGAGATTATGTAGGAATTCTGTACTTTCCAATCAATTTTCCTAAAACCGTTATAAAAAATAGTCTATTAATTAACTATATATGTATTTAATTTAAACATCTATGTTGATTGATCAGTAGATAGCTAGATCAATGGATCTAGGCCTGAGAGATTAAGTGATTCACCCATGGCCAAACAGCTGTGGAAGAGAGAAGATATGAACCCAGGGCTGCCAATCCTAAAGACCAGTCTTTCCATGGCACCAGCCCCAAAGGGAGCGTCTGCCCATGTTTCTGCCGCCTTCCATGTCTATGCCTATGCCAGCCACAGCATTTGTCACTGCAAATTGCACCTCAAAGGGCCAAGTTCAATATTTTGGTTGGCACCAAAGAAGCAGGGGCGTGGAGTGTGGGACCAAGAACCCCAGGGAGGAAAAAGAAACCTGCCTCTCACTGACTCCTTCCGGGTTGAGGGAAGCACAGACCTGACCTCCTCCAACAACCTGCCAGGGCCCCAGGGAAGGAGGCAGGGCACACCTGTGGAGGGGGGACCACCTCGCCTTCTCCTTGGCCATGGCTGTCCTCACTGGGCCTCAACCCTAGCCTTGCCTTGGGGCTGGAGATGGGGGAACAGGGCTGGGTGACCTCCACAAGCCTCTGGCCTCAGCGTTCCCATTTGTATCACAGGAGGGTTTGAACAACATCAGATGATCTCCAAGGGCCTTTTTGGCACTCAGCTTCTAAAACCCTTTCACCACCAGCTCTCTCCTCATCCCCCAGAGATAAGCAGAGACGGGGTTGCTGGAAGGGATGGAAGGATAAATCCCACAGTCCTTGCCTGATCTGATGAGGAAGAGCCCCCTCCATTCCCAGGACCAGTGGCTGGAAGTCAGCAGCTTGCCACTGACTGGGGTAGTCGAGATGAGGACGAAAGCTGCAGGAAGGCCTGCGACAAGGTTAGAGGCTTGGTCACCCTGAGCCCCAGCCAGGGCTCTGCTGCTGCCCAGGTGCCTCCACATCTTTGACAGGGACCAAGGTGTAGGCAGTCATGGCCTGGATAACTCAGTGAGGAGCCCAAACTTCACTTAGGGTGAAACTCAAGGAATAAAAGGCACAGGGCCATGGGGACCCCTCCTCACAGTGCTCAGGGAACATGGCCCTGGAGCGAGACAAGGGCCTCCCTGTTGTCCTTTCCCACGGCCATGACTATCCCCTGTCCCCAAGCAGGTGTGCCTGTGAAACCACCGTAGCTCTGGGCTCCTCTGCCCATCCTCAAGGCCTGGAAAACTCCTACTCATCTCAGCTCAGCAGCCCCTCCCCCAGGAACCCAGCCCTGCCTAGGTCAAGGTCCCTTCTGGATCCACAACTTCTATGCTTCCTCTGGTCCCAGCTCTGATCACTGCAGGGCGGCTTCCTGGAGAGGGTGGATATCAACAGAATTCAGAAATAAAGGAGGATCTGTAGCACAACAGGGAAGAAGGGGCTCTAGGTAAGGGGACAACAGAGGGAAAGCCTGGTGGCAGGGAGGGGTGGGCAGGGCCTCTCCCAGGGCTGAGGGCTCCAGCAGCAAGTTAATCCCCATGTGGGTTCTGTCTGGTGGTGACAGTGGGGTCTGCTGCCAACAGTAGCCTCCCAGCCCTCTGAGGACCCAGGGGCAACAGGGCACCCCCCAGGCAGCTCGCCAGCTGGGCTGTTTCTCCAAACAACCAACCGAAGTCAAACCCACAAAACAAACCACTGGCCCCAGAGCTGGGGCTTGAGATGGGGGGACAGGGCTGATTCTGGGACTTCCCACTCTCCGGACCAGCCAATTCCAGACCCCACCCCACAACTCTCTGGCACAGCCTCCGAGCTTAGCTTATGAAGAATGTTCAGTCATTACATTCCCTGCTGCCTGGGCCTCATTAGATGGCTTAACCTGAGAGATGTGGGCTGCCACATCTCACTGTGTGGCCCTGGGCAAGTTATTCCACTTCTCTGGGCCTCAGAGAAAGCCCTAGATCCTAATGAAATTAGCAGAGAAGATAAGCAGGTGTAGGGCAGGAAGGAAGTCGGTCACTGAGGCAGCTGCCAGTGGGGAGAGGCTGGGGGAGGAGGTGCAGGAAGGGGCCTGGGGGGCCAGCAGCCCCCTGTCATGGCCACTCTTTCTTTAGGGAAAAGCTACTCAGTGGGCCAGGCTGGGACTCCAGCAGGAGCCATCAAAGAATCAATCATGCCGTAATTAGGGTCATTATTAATCTCTTTCCACTGTGGGGCCAGGGCCTCCTGTTTACCCAACACTTCTGTCCCAGAAGACTCCTGACTGCGCTTCCTCTCAGGGAAATTCCCAGTGGTGGGTTCTCTGGTTCTCTGGTCGCTCCTGGCTGCCCTCCTGCAGGAAGCACTCCCCGCTTCTCCTTCGGGAAGGGCTGGCTTCCTGGGAATCCCGGCCCCAGAACGATCTGTTCCACATCTAAGGCTTTTTAGCTCACTCAGTGAATGCTTCCCCTATGCACCAGGCACTGCTGGGACCCAAGAGGGATTCACAGAGAATGAGACATGGCCCTTCCTTTCAAGGAGAAGACCTCATCGCAGCAGCAGCAGCTATGATTATAACCATACGCACAGCGCTTTACAATATACAAAGAGCCTTCACACACATTTCCCATTGAAGCACGGCCTCAACTCCGCAGATGAGTACCAGATCCCCATTTTATGGATGAGAAAGTTGAAGTTGGTGGAGGGCAGGACTGGTCTGCTGAGCCGCACCCTAGGTTAAGGCCCTCGGGGGACAGACCTGCATGTTTGGGGCCATAGGCTGAATGGGGGCCAGGCTCAGGACCCTACCCAAGGCCTGTGGGTTCTTGGCACAGAAAGGACCTCTCCTTGAATCTCTCCCAGGTCAGGGCTATGAGCTTGGGCTGCAAAGTCACTGGGATGGACCCAGACACTCTCTAAACTTAGAACACCTCCTCCAAGATGCACACAGCCGTGGAGTCCAGTCGCAGCCCAACAGAGATCACAGAAACACCCCTGGATTTCAGACTATGAAAGTCATCAAGTGTCAGCACCAGGAAAGACCTGGAGCTATTCCATCCAGCCTCCCTTCCCTGCAGAAATTCGCCAAAGAGCCTCAAGTGGTGGTTCCCCACTACTGGCCTGCATGGGCTTGCAGACGCCTCATGACAGGCCCCTCCCTCCCTGAAGGGCTGAGTGGTTCCCTCTTTGAGCCAGGACAGTAGGAAGGCCCTTGGATGGGAGTGGCCCCAGCCACCTCCTCCCCCATCAGCACTGACAGGTTCTGCCTGGAGCAGGCAGAGTGAGCCAACGTCCCCAAGGCCTCAAGGGCTAGCCCAGGGGACTGACGAGGAGAGAGACTTTCACCAACCTCTTGCCCTCAGTGGACACCCTAGCCCCTCCCATGCACGCAGTGATCCAGTCACAGGGACCAGGCCGGCTTTTTCCAATGCCTCTCCCTGGGTTCCTGGGAAGGGGGAAGGGAGTGCGAACAGGAGGAGAAGGAGGAAGCGGAGTCTGGCAGAGACATGCACTGAGCAAACTTGTCTCTGCCCAGTTTTTGCCCCCTGAGGGAATGGAGAGCAATGATTTATTTTATTTATTCATGTAAAATAGCAGAGGTATTACACAAACAGGCTTCCCAAGCAGGCCCTGGGGATGGAAGGAGAAGGAAGTCCTACCATTTTCAGAATCTTTCTCTTCCTTCCCCTCACGCCTCCCTGTGTAGCCTCACCTGCCCCTGCCCACCTCACACCGCTGTGGTCTCAGCACACGGCGCCTCCCAGCCTTCCCTGCTCTGTGCCTTTGCTCGGGCTGGGCCCTCTGCCAGGAGAGCCCTCCCCCAACCCCAATCCAAATCCCACCCATCCCAACCAACACGCCCTGGGCAAAGCTCAGTCTGATCCCTGCACAGGAGCCCACTGCTTCCTCCCTTTGTGCTCACATCACCAAGCAGAGCTCTTGAGACATGATCACAGGCCTCTGTGCACCATAATTATCTGCTTCCGAAGCTGCCTTGCCCACCAGGTTGAGGCGAGGATTTCTGATCCACTCAGCCACGCTTTTCTAAAGAGCCACAGTATCTGTGACCCTACACCAGGTGATGGGGACACAAGATACCCCAGGCCCCGTCCCTGCTAAAGGAACCACTGTACAGGGGGACCTGTGTCCCTGCACTGGGCCAGCATCAAGAAGGCACCCATTTATATGTCAGTCAGAAAAGCTGGTTAAACGTGCAAAGGAAGAAGGAACCCGTTGGAGCCTCTTAAGCCATCCAACTGCTGAGCCACTTCTGAGCCTGGTCCCAATTCTGCCTCTGAATAATAATTAGCTTTTTCCCTATTTACAGAAAATTTTAAGTTACTAAAAAAAAGGCTCAATTAAGTATTTTCTCCCACAATTTTTTCTAAAGCCTCTGATACCTGTTTGCACATTTCTGTTCCAGGTCTAGTATAAGAGGACCTCAGATTTAGCACAGAATACTGATTTCCTCACTGTCATATGCATCTCTCTTCACCATGGTGCTCTATGGTGAGCAGCAAGCCCTCTACTTCCAGGCAAGTCTGAGAACCTGGGGCCTGATCTTTCCTCCCCCTGTTTCAAATTTCCTGGTTTCCTTTTGAGGGGAAAAAAAAAAAAAAATGACCTTGCTCGAATGCTGAAAGAGAAAGTCCCTAGGGTTGGTTGACCCAACACACCTTGAAGGTTCATGCCAAATCCATGATTCAAGGCCTCCAATTTCATCATTCACCATTCATTCCTTTGGTTGAAGCATCACTTTCTCTAGGATTCTCTCTTAAAATAAATATCTCCCCTGGAAATGGGAGCCCATTAAACCTTCAAATTAGAGGTCAAGGAAACTTAGTTTAATACTTGGCTTTAGAGAGGCAGTAAATCACAGGGGTTAGAAATGTACACCCAGCGCCAGCCTGCCAGGCTTGAAACCCAGCTCTACCATTTACTAACTGAGCAGGCTTCTCAATGCCTTTGTACCTCGGCCTCCTTGTCTATAAAGTAGAGCTAATACTAGGACCAACCTCACAGGCTGTTGTGAGGATTAAATGAGCTAAAATGTGTAAGATGCTTAGATAAGTACCTGGTCCCCTGGAGTAAGCAAGAGACGACTCAGAGTCTCCATTTTTTTTGTTTTCCCTTGCCTCTAACACCTTTCTCCCCGCCTCCTTCCTTGCTTTTTGTTTACCTGGAAGAAGGTACCAGTGGCTGTAAGCTGGGCTCCCAAGGGGGTCCTGTCCACGGAGGTGGTGATGTCACTTCACTGGGAGAGCTGAGGGGACAAACCCAGACAGATTACACATCAGTCCACCCCGCCTTCTCCCCTCCCACCCAACTCTCAGTGAACCCTCACCTTGTGCTCACCCTGTGCTGGGTATGGGGCCCAGGGATGGGTCACATCTAGTCCATTCCCTGGGGAAGCCGCCAAGCTGGTGGGTGAGCCCAGGAGACGTATGTGAACCAGTCGTGGGCCGTGAGACCCCACACAAGCAATCCTACCCTGACACACGCTGCCCACAAACCATCCCCAGCCCCAAACCCAGTACAACCTGCTCCTTGAACCACTCCTGCCCTCTCAGGACCCACAGAAATGTGATCCAAGGCCCAGCCACCCTGGGATGAAACCTGGGGCTGTGCCTGGCTCCTGGGCGACAGAGGCCCTTTTGTGCTACCCAGGGACCTGCTTCTCTGGAGGCAGATGCCAAACCAGCTGTCTTCTCAAGCAGCCACTGAGGGAGGGCCGATGGGCTGGAGGCGGGATCTGGGGCACCACAATTATGTGGCTGACTTCTGACTCACGCACTGCCTCCCCATCACCAGGTCGTACAGCCAGCAGGGCAGCCCCCCTGCCCAGGAACTGGGAGGAGAGATGGTACTGACAGGCCCTGGGGAGAAGAGGAGAGTGGAAGGGGGCTCCAGGTCAGCACTGCAGGCTTTGGAGTATCGATGCTGCCACGTTGCCCACTAGGGGACACTGAGGCTGGCAGGGCCAGGGGCCTACCTATGTCACCCAGAGAGTCAGAGTCAGAGCCAGGGTGAGACCCAGGCCTCCTGGTGCCTGGCATACCCAGGGAAGCACTGGTTCAGGCCTAGTGCCCAGCCCAATCCCATGTCAACAGAATTCTCTTCAACCTGATGGGGCCCTGGAGCCACACACCAGCAAGAAATATAGCCAAGTCTCAGCCCTGGACGGGAGGGGCACAGAGCTGGGCTCAGAGACAGCTTGAAAATGACATTCAGCTGCAGAGAGATGGACTCCTGGGAGGCCCCCAGCCCTGCCCTCCACCTCCAGGCCGCAGGTTTCTCACTGAGCCCTGAATGCACTGCACTTTACAGTTTAGAAAACACACTTATTTCCTTTATCTCCCACAACGATCCTAAGGCTTAAGTGACAGAGGGAAAATAAACAGAGCAGGGCTTCTCAAACTTTAACGTGCAAACAAATCACCTGAAGATCTTGTTAAAAGACAGTCCAAATCAGCATGTCTAGGCTGGAGTCTGAGATTCTACACTTCTGAGAAGCTCCTGTGTGATGCTGATGCTGCAGGTCCAGGGACCACAATTTGAGGAGCAAGAACACAGCTGTTAACAGCATGGGCGCTGGGGTCAAACTGCCTGAGTTAGAATCTTGGCTCTTACTGTGTGACCATGGGTAAGTGACTTAACCTCTCTGTGCGTCAATCTCTACATATAAAACAATAATCATCATAATAAAATATACCCCATAGGGTTGATGTGAGGATTGAATTATGTAAAATGCTTAAAATGATGATTATTATTTCAAAATTTTTAAAATGGAGGCTCTGAGAGGTGGACACACTCAGCAAGGCACTGGAGCAACAATTCAAACACAAATCACTTAATGTAAATCCTGCAGTAACAATTTGCCACAACATGTGCCAGCCAGCAAGCCCTCCCTGCATTAGACAGACATGGATATTGGGGCCTGGAGAGGGGCCAGGACTGACAAGGTCACCAGAAAGTCAGTGTCAAAAATTCAAGTCCATGACTCCCAGCCTAGTGCTCTTTCCATCACACTTTACTGTCCTGAAAGGAAGAGAAAGTGTCACAAGTTCTCTCTGGGGGTGGGGTCGGGGTCGGGGGTTCCAGCCCTGCTGTCAGCACCTCCTGCCCCTCCCCCCACAGTCTGGGCCAGGAGAACAGTCTAGCATCTTCCTTCCATCACCCATTTAATTCCAGTCAGTGGCACTCGGTCTTAGGGTCACCCAGCTGGGGTGGCAAGCAGGGGATGCAGCCCAGACCTGTCTCCACCCCCTCACTGGCTTCCCAGCAGGGGGCCATTGGGGACCAGTGAGTCACTTGAAGGAAGCGCTTGGCCACAAACAGGAAGTAGCTCTTCAAACAGAACCCCCCTCCTCCAAGGATCTCCCCAGGGCAGGTGGCCTAGATGGCAGAGTCTGATGAAGGAAGGGAAGCTGACTGAGACAGAGCAACACTTATTCAGATTTTACAGAAAACTCAAACGCAGCACCCATCCTCTGCACTGTGAAACCTGGCCAGGGGACTTCTCTGCTGTGTGATCTTAGGTACATCAATGTCCCTCTCTGAGCCTCAATTCCCTCATCTGTAGACTCATGGGACTGCACTACAAGACTGCTATGGCCTTTTGTTCTACAATGAAATAAAGGATTCGGGGATGTGAATCCAGATTTAAATAGATGAACAAAAACATATATGAGAGAAATGAATGAGTGAATGCCAATACCTAGATTTAAGCTCCAGCTGTAGCATAAGCACCATCACTTATTTATTGTTTGCTGTAGGACAGAGATCTCATTGGCAAGAAGACACCCCCTGAATCACACTTAGGCACAGGGAAGAAGGCCATGCCCTGAGCCCCACACACCACAAACGTTATATATTCCATAGGTATATTACAGAACATACAGAACTTCAGTCACACACCATCCTTGGGACCCACAAGGCTAATCTGCTCCCCTAACGTTGCTCAGGTCCCAGGTCCCAAAGAAATTCCTTTTCTTGGGCTTGAAGAACAAATGGTGACTCTGTCCAGATGAAAGTCTGCGGGTTGCACAGTTGCTGATGGGGGTGAGGGGTTGGGGGATCTGGGACACTACTCGGGGCAGGGGCCGGGAGAGGCAGACAGAGGGAACTAAGTGGCAAGAATGTTTAGAGGGGCAGACAAATTAAACTTGTCAAATCCTTTCAGAGAGCAATGTGCAACAGCTTCTTGCATAACAAAGTATCCGTTTCCCAGTAATGCTGAGCATCCTTTTTTTTTTCTTTTTGGCTTTTCTCCCTGTTCCAATTTGTGGTTCTAAAAGTACTTGTGAATTAGTGTGGTATTCACAATAAATGCACAAGGCAGCTGAGGAACATCTTACAGTCTTTAACAATTGATGTTACTCAAATCAATGTGACATGGAATGTGATACTAACCCTTCACACTGACAGCTAGATGAACATTAAACACTGAAACTGCGAATAGTTTCATTTTTACAAAATCTTCAAAAATTTGAATTACTATTTTGTGTCTATTTAAATAATTTTATTTGAAAATCAGATATTTGTTATTTATGATGTGTATAGTTTTAAATTCCTAGATAATTTCAAGGAATAAAACCAACTTTTGAAAATAGAAATTTTCTTTTTATGTTTAATTTACATTTTTGATGGAAATATATTCAAATTCTATGCACTTTAAATACAACTGCATTTTGTTTCGGATCCTTCAGACTATTATCATCAATACAGAATTTTCAAATGATGTGGAAATCTTGGTTATAACAATTATAGTGTCCTTGCTAAAATGAAGATAATAAAATACATCTTATGAAATAAATAACAATGTATGAAATATGTCTTATTATTCATCCAAACATCACCAGCCCACCAACACAACACCCAGATGTGCAATAATAACTACATTCATTCTTCCTTGATATTTTGCCACTTTGAGTCGTACAAAACCATAAGTTTAAAGAGGGAGGGTATAGCTTAGTGGTAGAGTGCTCGCTTAGCATATACAAGGTCCAATCCCCAGTACCTCCATTAAAATAAATAACCCTAGTCCCCCCCCACCAAAAAACATAACTTTACATGTATATCTCAATTTACGTTATGAAGTTTTATTTATCAAAGTGGGAAAATGAAACTATCTTATTTAATAGTTTCTTGGTCTTTTTCATAACCTTCAAATATCTGACAAACACATATGGGTCTCTATTCGTATTTCTGTCCTGAGCTCTGCAAATCTGGGGCCAGACCTGCCTGTCCAGCACCTGCACACCAGCTCTCATTTTTGTGGGACCCAGGCTGTCTGTGCTGGTCGCTTCTCCTCGCTGAGGCTCAGCGGGGCAGCCAGTCACCCTGTCTTCCTGAATCTGCCTTTTAGAAAGTGCCCTATACATGAGAGGTCCTCATGCTTAGATCAGAGTCTTATTTCCAGAGCTGACATGAATGTCCTCAAGGGCAGTGACCATGACCTGACTGCCATCTCCCACAAACCTGGCTCTCCTTAAAGTCTCTTACATTCCAGCAGCATCTGCGAAGGGCCCTGGGTGGACCTCTGGTACACCAGGCTGATAGCCTCCTGGCCAGGCTAGCGCCAACTAGCTCAGGCTGAGCGTGGCCCACACAACTGGTTTTCTCTTCCTCTGCACCCCAACTTGGTCCACCTCTACTCATGCCCTCCTCTTGCCCCCTTACTCTGGGCCTACCAGTCACAGTGACCCTCTTCGGGCTAAAGCCACCAGCATGCAACTTCAGCCCCCTGACATCTGGGCTGACAAATCACATTCCCTGCCTGCCACCCTTCCTATCATTTTCCACAAAGGGCATCTCTGGGCCTTTCCAGAGGGCAGGAACCAGGTTCTGGAGGGGCTCAAGGTAGGGGTGTTGAGGAGAGGGCAGGAGACTGAGAGCAGGGAGACCTGGGTTCTGGGCCTGGCCTGGCCACTGAAAGGCAGGTCGGCCCCCTCTTTAGGCTCGGGGTCTTCATTTGTCAGGTGGGGATACTATAGCCAGCCCAGACTGCCTGTGTGATGAATGGAGATCCCAGTGAGCAGGATCTGATGGGGCTTTGTAAACTGTAAAGTACTGAACCACGTGATGGGGCCTAACCTCATCTTACCTGTTCTTCCTACTCAGTCTGGCACATGTAGAGTCTGTATACTAAGACACTGTCCATCATTTATGGAGGGCTGGCCACAGCCCTCTACAAGGCCAAGATTCCCAGTCCGTTCTCTCACTTAATCCTCTTAGCCTCCCATTCCAAGTACGTTCTACAGATGGCAAAACCAAGGCTCAAGGGGGTTTGGGTGCCGTGCTCAAGGGCACAGCTAAGCAAGTGGCAGAGTCAGGATTCATACACTGTCTGTCTCCCAAGCCAGTCTAGACAACATAAAGCCAGTCACCAACACGTATTTCCTGAGCTCTCCTGTGTGCCAACAGAGCCCTGAGGCCATGGGACAGACCTGCTGGAGGAGCCCACAGTCCACAGTACAGACAGACGTATGGAGAGTGCATGTGAACAAAGGTATCCTGCCTGGGGAGGGGCACGAGAGAGCCTTGTTGGTGGATCAAAGCTGCCTTGCCTCCCAGCCTAGCCCACCATAGGCAGCAACAGATACTCAGGAGTGGAGCAAACTTGTTTCCCCTGTACCCACCACTCAGCCAGCACCCGCGTGCCTGCCCCTGGGAAGGGCAGGGCCCTAGACAATTCAGACGACCTCCTCCTCCTCCAGGACCACCACACTATGTCCACCTCTACCCTGGGGTCTGTGGGTTCCCCAGGCCTTAGGATAGGGTGCAGCCTTGCAGCAGACTAGACAGTAAGCCTGGCAAAAGTAGGATCCTGTCCATCTGAGCACAGAACCCCTACACAGTAGGTGTTT
Source organism: Camelus ferus (assembly GCF_009834535.1). NCBI lineage: Eukaryota > Metazoa > Chordata > Mammalia > Artiodactyla > Camelidae > Camelus > Camelus ferus. The sequence continues at coordinate 59,925,240 of NC_045705.1, forward strand.
AATAAACTGTGGTCAGAGAACTAATGACTAAATAGCAGTGACTGACCACTGTGATGCCCAGCTCAGTTCCTTGTGACCACTAGGCAGTTAGCTCAGGTTTCCAATCAGACTAGGGCTGGTGGGGGCCGGAGCAGAGCTGATAAAGGGTAAGGTGCTCAGATAAGCAGCCATGGTGGGGGCAGGGCAGTGGGACCCAGCCCCCTTACCTCCACCCTTTTGCTATGTGATCAGGAGCAAATCACTTCACCTCTCTGGTATGAGTCAAGCAGGGATTAAGATCACATTGAAATCATCTGATTTTAGATGGGTGCATATGAAACTTTGGTCAGAAACATGCGGCACAGAGGCTCAGAGAGGGCAGGTGACTTGGCCAAGGTCACACAGCAGGTGATAAACTCTAGACTAGAACCCAGGCCTGTCTCACTCTGTGGGGCTAGACTCCTAGAGGCCAGATTAGGGTGACATCCTTTGTGATATCACAGGTGCCAGAAAGGGTTTGGGACAAGTTCATCAGGCTCATATCACCAGTTAAAGCCATCATCATCAGAGTCCTCAAGAAGCACAGTTTGTTTATTAGTTCCTGGGACACACTGACCAACACGAGTTTCATAAGCGATCCCTGAGCACTTTCTATGGAAAAAGCCCAGTAGACAGAGTTGGGTAGGCTGGGCTGGGCAGAAAAACCAAATTCAGTTCAGTTGGGGATGGGCCCCTGGGACCTCAGTTTCTTCCATGGTGCTCACTGCCTCCATGGTCCTGACCAAACCTCTGCCCATAGCCCTGTGCTATCCCCTGATCTTCACTGATCCCCTCTGGGAGGTGTAGGCAGGGCTGGAGGCAGGGTGGCATGGAGGCAGACTTCCCCAGAAGGGGCTATCAGGGCATCAGACCCTGGGCAGGGCTGGAGAGACTATCCAAAGCCAAGTGGTGGGAGAGAACCCCAAGGGCTGGGGCCAGGGGAGCTCTGAGAAATTCTGCCTCTGGAAGCTTAGAGACAGTGAGCCAGTGCCTGGGGTCGGGGGGACAGTGAGGGCACAGGGCAGCTCTCAGAAGGTCCTGCCTGCTGCTGACCACACAATTCTGGGCACCCATTCTGCACCCCCTTTATAACAGGTGAGAAGAGCTGACACTTACTGGTGCTTCCTCTGAATCAGGTTCTGCATAATTGGCATCCCATTTGCTCATCACATGAAATCCAAACACAAATCCTCAGGAGAGGCCTCTGTTCTTTCCACCCACCCCTGGGATCCCTTTGCCATTCAGGGTCAGACCAGGTTGTACCTTCCCACCCAGCCTCCCAACAGCCAACATCTGTGAAGGCATGTGGACAGACTGCCCTCAGGCTGCCTGAATCCCTTTACCAGTGACCCTCAGGCAAGGTCTAAGTTTCCCAGCATTCTTGCCCCTGGCAGCCAGCTCTAGGGACTCAGCCAGGTTCCCCTCCCAGAGCTTGGCTTGAAGTCACTCTTGCTTCTCCTTCTCTTTTCTTGGTTCTACTTTCCCTATTCCCTTAGGTTTTGTTTTGTTTTTAAACTTCCTAATAAATCCCTCTCAAACAAATCCTTGTCTCTCAGGGTCTGCTTTTTAGACCCTCCAACCTCAGACAGCCATGACATAGATGCTGTTAATCTTCCCATTTCAGAGATGAGGAAACTGAGGCTCAGAGACTCAGACTTGTCAAAGATGCCCCATGTGGCAAGCCACAGAACAGGGACTTGAATTGAGGTCAACTCCATGCAAAGCCTGAGCACTGACCCCTTCGGTCCACTGCCAGCACAATCTGAGCCTGTTTACATCCCAAACGCTGTCCCCTCCAGGCCATCTGAGTTAATTTTTCCTCTTTTTTCCTACTGGAAGGAAAGCAGGAGAATCTGTAGATGATCCAAGGAGGATGACTAAGTCCTCAGATTCCTCTCGTTGGCTCAGATCCTGTTTTGGTCAATCCTTGCGAATCAGGGCGGGTCTGACATTCTGGGAATGCAGGGAGTCTTCAAACCAACTTCATGAAAACAAGTTGTAAAAGCCCTGGCCCCCACTCAAAGAGGCCTGCTGAGGAGCTTGGCTCCATGGAGCAGGGCTGAACAGGTTCACCGGTAGGGAACGCACAGCAGGAAAGACTAAGGCTAGACCCAGAAGAAGAACTTCCCGATAATTGGGAGCTGGCCCAGGGATGGGATTGCCCTCTTTGGAGGCAGAAGAATCGATGTTCTGACATTCCCAGGCCTTACTTGTTTGAAGTGTCTAAGAAGCCACTTTGGTGAGCACTGAAGACACAAACCACGGAGACCAACTCTGCCCAGCCCTGCGCTTCAACTGCTGACCTGGAACCTGGTTTATGAGGATGCTGAGTTTGTGGGGCTTCTGCCTCCTAGGAGGTCAAAAGTCTCAGGACCCCCAATCCTCCCCACACCGAGCATGGATGGAGGCCCTGGAGCCTGGCAAAGCTCAGATCTGCCATCTGGTCACCTCCTCTGCCCCTGCCCTCTGCATCCATCCCTCCAGGAAGAGCTCCCCTTGGGCACCCTCCTGGCACTGCAGCAACCACAGCAGGTGTTTATAAAAGTGCATCTCCCTCCTGCAGCTCCTGGCTCCTGCCAGACAGCAATAAACCAGCCCAAGTCTCATCCAGTTCATCCCCCTCCACCCCTTTCCAGCTAGCACTCCCTTCTCTTATTCTCATCCAAATTTCTGAAAGAGTTGTCAACACTCAGCGCTCCACTTCTGATACAGGAAAATTGGGCGTAAGAGGATCGCCATGCCCTAGGTCTCGGTTGAGTCCCTGGGACATACCCCGCCAAGTGAGGGTCCTTGGCTTCAGAGTACAGGCCGTCTCAGAAAGCAAGAGAAAGGCCATGAGGTGCGGGGTCGGGCGCTTAGTTTAAAGTAAAAGGGAATGAGAGGCCGCAGGGTTGCTGGTTTTTGAGGGCTTGGTAGCTTCATACGCTAACAAGTGGGAGGATTATTCCAACTACTTTGGGGCAGTGGTTGGGATTCCCAGGAAATGGGCCACCACCCACTTTCTGACCATTTATGGTTAGCCTCAGAATGTGTAATTCACCATGCTAATACATTACAATGAGCGTCTAATAAAGCCCAAGGTCTACTAGGAGTCAAATCTCCCGCCATCTTGGGCCTCAGGGTCTATTGGGAATTGAATTCTCCACCATCTTGGTGCTAATTGTTGTGTCATTCTTTTAATGATTGTGCCCTGCCCTCTTCCTTCCAGTCTCACTTCCTCCTTCCAACCTGTTGCTAAACCCACCGCCCTCTGCTCCCACCAAGTTCAAGCACACCCTCCATGTGAGGAAGCTCCCTGGACAGTCCTCAGTCCTTCCTGACACCGTGACCCTCACTCACCCTGCTTCTGGAAATGTCCTCCTTCTCTAGCTTCCTGGACACCAGTGGTTCTGGTTTCCCTCCTCTCTCTCTGGCTGCCCCCACCCAGCCCTGAGCTGGCTCCTCCTCAGCCCAGGCCTTCGCTCTTTATCCTAAGCTTTTTCCTCCTCCCCTGACCTTCACACTCCCCAAGGGCAATCCCACCCACTGCTGGGGCTTCAGCCACCCCTCCCTGCCTGGACCAATTGCAGGGCCCTGGTAACCAATGACCTGGCTGGTTGTCTCAACCAGGACATCCCACAGGAACCTCACACCCACAGTGGCCGAATGGGAACTCACATTCCCCTAAAACTGCTCCTCTCCCTTCCTCCCATCTCAAGGCGCCTCCATTCTCCCGTTTTCCAGGCGTGGAAGATGAGAACCACCCTCCTTACCTCCCTCTCCTTCAAGCCCCCAAATCAGACCTGGCACCAAGCCCTGCTCTGCTCTCTGCCCTCTCCCTTCATCTCCCACCAGATGTCTCTCACATCTCCCTCTGCTCAGATTCCTCTTACAGGAAGCCTTCCTTGACTCTCCTGACAGACTTGGGCTGGCTTTTCCAAGCCAAGGTGTGCCCGGTACAGCCCTCAGTTCAGCAACCACACTAGTGTCCGGCTGCGCATCTGATGGCCCCAGGCTGGTTTCAGAGGTGCAAGGCCAGGGCCTGGTCTCTGGGTCCTGACATCCAGGCTGAGCTCAGCACAGAGAGGCCCCAGGAGAGGTTTCTCAAATCTGGGAACTTATCTTTCTGCTGAATTTTCCCCACTGGTGAGGTCTGGATCTCCCCACAGCCTACAGGCCCCCTGGGGCAAGGGCTGTCTCTGCTCTGCCCTTCTTCAGGGCTTAAAACACATGAGCACTTAGTCCCCTTGTAGAAGACGTTCTAACCTTACATGCATTTTCAAGGAGATGTCACATGGGGCCTGCACATACATATACTCAGACATACAAAAATACACCAAACACACAATCACAGACAGATCCAGGTAAATACTCATGGGCACGCTGGCTCATGGAGGTATGTGAAGATGTGCAGACAGGCTCTCATAGACACAGCTTCCTGGAAGCAGCATGGACTTGGGCCACTGCCTCTCTGTGCATCGAGGGCTCCAGGAGTCAAGGCTGGCTCAGCATGGGATTCTACAGCTGCAGTGCAGGGGTTTGGGGAATGCTTGGCCCTAGAGGACCTCTAACTTCCTCAGCCCTTCCTTCCCTCTCAATTTTCACAAACTCTTCCTCCAGGAAGCCCTCCTTCATCATACCCTTCCTCTCAGTTCTGGGGGAGGAGGCTGACCCCAGAAGGGATGCTGCCTGGATCCTACCTCAATCTTTCCCTTCTCATACGCAAGGGGAGGGCTGCACCAGCCCAGAGCTTTCAGGATCAAGATCCTCTACTTTCCCAGCCCCAGTCCTGCCTCGCCTCCAAATCACAGCTCAAATGTCCCCTCCCAGTAACCCTTGGCAGTTCCCTTTCCCAGATGTGGCACCAGCATTAGAGAGATAAGAACTCAGCACTGGTGAATTCATTTAATCCTCAGGACAAGCTGCTGGGGTCGGTGTTCTCACGCTCCTTTTACAGATGAGAAAGTCATGGCTCAGAGAGACGACATTGACTTCCCCAGGGCCACATAACTGTGCAGCCTTTCTTTTCTTTCCTTGAAATCATCTTCCCAGCCATGACTTCCCTCAGGAGGGAGCACTGGCCTTAGAGTGGGGCTGGGAGTGGGGGACAGACAGCCTGGCAGGGAGGAGCTCTGAGCACCACCGCACCTGGCTGCAGCCACGTGAAGGGCCTGTGGCTGCTCCTTCACCAACTTGCTGTGGGATTTGGGCAAGTCACTGGACCTCAGTTTCCCCACCTGCGATGTGAGGGAGGCTGGATACCACAGCCTTTGGGATAAGTTCCATTTGGATCCTGCAAGGCTGCAGAGAAGGAAGGGTCGTGGGAAGGGGAGACCACAAGGGGTGCAGGGGCTGCTCTCTACAATGGGGTTGGGGCCAGAGGAGGCGGCCACTGGGTGTTCTCCGGCCCTGCTGGCTGCCCCAGGGTTGGCTGCCAGACTCCCCTCCCTTCTGCCAAGGCAGCCACCCTCCCACCCTTCTATCTTCCTCTGTAGGAAAGCCAATCTGAGCAGAGAAAAAAAATGCTGAAGTATCTGATATACTGGAAGGGGTTGGAAAGCAAGACAGGTGGGTGTACAGAGCACATGCAAAGCTGATGTAAACACCCCAGGCAAACACCTGGGTATAAGCTCCATCATTCCTGTCGTCTCCCTACACTTGATCCCAGCCCAGGAGCTCCCCAAGTCCTGCTGATTCCACCTTAGAAGTGGCTCCTCCAGTGGGGCACTCCAGCCCCTAATACCCCAGCCAAGGGCTCCCTGGAACCTACACGGGATCAAACAAACCCCATATACAAAGCCTTTCTCAGTCTGACCTCAACTCTCTTTCCTGGGTTCCTCGTCCTCGCCACAGGGGAGCCCCAGCCACTTGGAGCTAAGTCCCTGCCCCAGCTCCACACCTTTACACAGCTAGTTCCCTCTGCATAGAATGCCTTCCCACTTGCCTCTGCTTGTTGACTCCTATAGATCCCTCAGTACCCAAATGAGAAATGCTGCTGGTTAGTGAACCAGATTCTAAGGTGGTGGGAGTCACATCTTGAAGTCAGCACATCACAAGTGAATTGCATATGGTCCAAATCACCCTTGACTATATATAGCTACCGTTTATTTACAATGCCTAGGCATTGTTCTAGATATTTCCTGTGTTTTGATTCATCTAACGCTTACAACCCTGGCAGACTACATTTCCAAAGACATAAGCAGCAATATCTCCCATCCCATATGCTCTTCTCGTAACTCTGACACTCTAGCCATGGAGAGGTGGGGTCTATGTTATTACCCCCCACTTGAATCTGGGAGGGCTTGGGACTAATGGCTGAAGTGGCACTACAAAAACTTCCAAGGCCAGGTCATCAAATGGGATGCAGCGTCTGCTCATTTAATGGAACACTTCCACTGGAGCCCTGAGCCACCATGCAGACAGTCAGACAAACTGACTGCTCTGAGGCTGCCAGACTGTGGGGAAGTGCAGATGAGCCTGTGGAGAGAAATGAAGCCCTGAGACCATGTGAGTAACCCTGAGCCAGAACCGCTTGGCTGAGCCATCTTAAATGCTGACCTATAGGAACTGGGGGTAATAAAATGATTGTTCTTACATAAAGTCACTAAGTTTGGGGGTGACTGGTTATGTAACAATAGTAACTGGAACATCATTACACCCTCTTTAAAGAGGAAGAATCCAAGGCACAGAGAGGTTAAGCACCTTGCCCAAAGTCACACAGTTGGTAACCAGCAGAGTCAGGATTTGAATCCAGGCAGTTTAGCCCCAGAGTCCACACTATGCACTGCCACATCATACTAGGTTTCTCCAAGGTCTGATTGGTCTCCAGGCCCATGGCAGGCCTCAGGGAGCAGTTGCTGAATAAAGGAGCAAGGGACAGAATAAGCAAAAGAACAGTGGAATGAGTGTAAGAGAAAGCAGAGTGAGCTCCCAGAGCCATGCAAATGAATCTAACATGAGCCCCTTGTCATCTGGAGAAGGCGGTGATCAGAGAAGCCTGGCAGATGCCACCCACCTCTGCCCTTCACAGACGAGCCCGAGATGCTGTCTCCCTGCTCCCCGCCTGCCCCAGCCTGCATGCCGCAGGGTTATCCCCCAGAGAGCCCGTCTCTCCTAAAGACATGGCCTGCGGATCCTGGAGACTGCAGCGAGAAGCTTCCCAGGTGGGGAGGCTGGAGACCTTGGCTGTGTGAACTTGAGCAAGCCCATCTGATCCCAGATGCCCTTGAGTGACACTGTTCTGACTCACCAGATGCTGAGCTGGCCTAGTGGGTGGGGGTTGAGGTGAGCTTCAGTGTGTGGGTCCTATAAACCCCAAAAGAGATGTGTCCCCAGGAGGAAAGTGGATAATGAGAATGAACCTCTCGCCTCCCCTCCACTCACCCGGAGCTCATGCATGCTCGGCATTTTCCTATGCACCATTCCTAATCCTTGCAGCAAGCCCATTAGGCACAAGGGGAAGTGACAAAGGACCTCAGGCTTACCACTCAAGTGATGCTGGTAACCAGGATCTGACCCAGGCCCATTCAGCTTCAAAACTCCCACTCTTTTTACAATAGCAAGTGGTAGAAGCAACTTAAGTATCTATTGACGAACAAATGGATAAACAACACGTGGTATACATGTACAATGTCATGTTATTTGGTCTTAAAAAGTAAGGAAATCTTGTCACACGTTAACAACATGGATGAACCGCGAAGACATTATGCCAAGTGAAATAATCTGCTTGCAAAAAGACAAACACTGCTGTTCCACTTATCTGAGGCATTTAGAGCAGTCAAATCCACTGAAACAGAAAGTAGAGTGGCGGCGGCCAGGGGCAGGTGTGGGCACGGGGAGCTGTTGTTTAGCCGGTATAGTTTCAGGTTTTTGAGATGAAAAAGTTCTAGAAATCTGTTGTTGCAACAATGTGAATATAGTTAACACTAGTAAACTATACACTTAAACATGATTAAGATGGTAAATTTTAAGTTATGTGTTTGCTTTTTAACCACAGTTAACAAAATTCCCACTCTTGGTGTAGAGAGGGAGATGAGGAGGGGCTTTAGTGGCGAGAATCCAGGCAGGCTTCACAGAAGAGGGGACATTTGAGTTGGGCAGGATTTGGGCAAGCATACTTGAGTTTGGGGCACTACAGACAGAGCCTTGGCCTTTGGCCCTTGCCTCCCGGCCTCCATTCCAGGATCCAGCTGACTCCATCCCTCAGTCCACCCCAGGCTCCCCACACAGTGACCCACAGGGGAGCAGGCACTGGCCTGGACTAAAGAAGGGATTTCTTGAACCCCTACTACGTGCTCCCAGACCCCCTTACTTAGTGACCTTGGGCCAGTCCCTGTCCTTCTGGGGCCTCAATTTTCCAGTCTGTACAATCAGAAGGTCACCCAGGATTCCTTCCAATTCTCACACTGGGAATAATCTCTGAGGAGGAGGGGAGATGGGAGGCATCAGGAAACTGCAGAGAGTTGGGACCAGGACACTCCTAGTCAAAAGACCAGGAATCATGATCCTGCCTCAGGTGTCCTCTGCCCACTTCCCAGAAGGGGACTGTGAGACCCAAGGGGGTTTGGTTTCACTCCAACTCTACCAACAGGTGCTCACACCTACCATGTTTGGGACAAGATCACCATCTCCCCTCTTAGCCCAGTACTGGAGTAACATAAGGTAAAGCACAATTCACTGCCCTGGAGACAAAGTCCTCCATGCCCAGGGCTCTTTCCAAGAATTCTGACTGTTACCTCTCCTCGGACTCAGGAATCCTTTGTCCCCAGAAAGAACAAGGTAGGACAGTCCCTGGTTCCAAGCCCAGATCTGCCAAATACTAGCTGGGCTTCAATGTCCTGGTCTGCACTGTGGGGACAAGCGTGCCTCCCGAAGCACCCCTGGGAGGGTTAGAGGAGGCAAGGGCACAAAATGCTGAGCCCAGGGTCTGGCATACAATAGGTGCTTAATAAATGTCCACTATCATCCGCTCTCTCTTTGAAGACAAAGCCATTTTCATCCATCTGTTTGTTCCACTCAGAGCTGGTTTGTTTGTTTGAATTCTTCCCAGAAGAGATTTTCCCCAGCGTTCCAGGGGGAATGCTGAGTGATGCTCCCCAGCTAGCCCCAGGGAGAAGGGAGGAGCAATGAGCTTTACTTGATGGAAAAAGTAAAATTATCGTCACATGGAAACGGGAGTGAAGTCCTGGGGAAGCCCGGAGGCTGCCCCAGTACCCTTCACCCACTCTCTCCTTCCGCCACCTAGGAGGACCCACAGTGGCCCCAGGTCCTGCTTCCTAAGCTCCCCAAGGCCTGTCTGGGAGGCCTGATATGATCAGGCTGCTACTTAAATCACACAAAGCCTTCTCTATTCTTAGCTGACCAGGGGCGTAGCTCCCTCCCAGCTGCCTGTCAGCGCCACCAGCCCCAGTGGTGTGGACCTGGGGGTCAGTCATGACCACAAGGAGGTGGTGGGTGACCTGACTGAAGCCTGAGCCCTGCACGAGAGGGCTGCAGAGTGAGCTTCCACCCTGGGGTATCCAGGGCGGCTGCCTAGGCTGGATGGAGATCCAGATCAGATGACCCCTAAGGCCACTTCTGAGTCCAGCCTGCTTCTCAAAGTCTTGATTTCAAAGGGCCAAGAGTCTAAGGTTCCATGATCCAGTGCTTCCAAGATTTGGGAATAGAACGATTCTGTAGCTCTAGAGGATAAGTTTCTGAGATGCTAACAAAGATCTGCCACTGGGCTCTAGCATGTGCACCTCCTCTTTCTCTTAAGAAGCAGAGGATGGCGGGCTCTATCCTGACTCTGGGGCCCCTGGCACAAGCCACACACACAGCCCTGGTGGACTCAGCTGCTCCCCCTCCCCCCAGATCTGCTGGGGGCAGGAGTTCCTGGGGCACTTCTGGACCCTGCAGGAGAAACTGGGAAAGGAGGAGAGGACAGGTAGAAGCTGCCCTGAGGCCCACCATCGCCAGACACTGCTGGGCAGGGCGTCCATTATAACTGTGTGCCCTGTGCAGGCAGGGCCACCGTAATCCCATCAGGCAGGCTTAGGGAGGCTCTGTGATCTGCCCAAGATCAAGGCTGGGATGTGGAGGAGCCAGGGTGAGAACCCCAGGCCTGGCTGACTTCAGAGATCATTCCTGGCTTCACACTGCTTTGCTTCAGCCCACAGCTTCCCAGGACCACCTCTCCCAACGTCCTCTTTTAGATGGAAAACCAAAGTCCAGACAGAGAAAGGGCTCAAGGTCACAGAGAATTCTGGGGGCAGAGCCAGGCAGAACTGTTTCCACTGACTGTCCCTCATCCCTTGACCATGTCCCTGCCACTGATCCTTCCCTGGATTCCCGCTCTCTGCCCACCCGGAAGCAGGCTCCAGGGGCAGAGCTGTCTCCTGCTCCCTCAGTTCCCAGCACAGCAACTGCTCCATGGGGTCATCTGAGGGACGAGCTGAGAATCAGGGGATGGGACAGTGGGTCACAGCCTCCTGCCCAAGGCTGGCCAGCTGAGCATAGGGCTGACAAGGTCTGGCTAGGGCTGACCTGACACGTGTGGGGAGTTCATGGGGGTGCTTGTCAGGCTAATTAACCCCCCCCCCCCAACTAAGGAAAGCACATCAGGCTGTACTTGGCTGGCTTTCACAGAGCCTGCTGGTCACCGGAACAGGGAGCAAATGCAGCCTCGGCTTCCAGAGCCACTGGCCGGCAACCCGGGCGCCCTCCCAGACGCCCCCGAATGCCTACTATGCATCAGTAGTGCTTTTACTCTGATAATTTTACAGGTAATTTCTCATCTGAATCTCACAACCTTGAGAGTTAGGAGTCCTTTATCTCCCTTTCACAGGAACAAGGAGGTCAGGGACTCACCCTAGGTACTGGTAAGCATGCAAAGTCAGGACTTGCACCCAGGGCTGCCGGGCTGCCAAGACTCACCTGGTCCCAGAGGGAAGTTCTCCAGGGCCCCGGGGAGCTGGAGCCTCCTCTGCTGGGCTCATCAGTGTGAGAATGTGTCTAAGCTGCACTGACCATTTTTGAGGAGCTTAGAGAAATTTCCTTTCTTGCTTAGAAGGATCACAGATCAAGTATATAAAAACCCAGTTTCTTTGCTCTGGGCTGGAATTAGATCCTATCTGCAAATCGGTGGCCTAATACGTGCCCGGCACCCTACTAGGTGTCACACCCACTGGGTGGTTTGATTTGACTTCATACCAGCCTTGAGGTTAGCCTAGGCTGAGCCTCAGACTGGCCATGTTACAAATGCAAGGTTGCACAGGCATGGGGTAGAGCTAGGACAGAACTCCAGGCACGTCAGGCCTCTGTAAGATGGGGGAGAACAGACTGCGCTTTTTTTTTTCTTAAATGGCTTAAGTTTATGCTGCTACTCCACTATATCCTTCTCCCTGCCAGCCTCCCCCCACCCTAAACCAACACAAGAAGAGGGAACATCTGTCATGCCTCTGGGTGCCAGCCGAGCCCAGCTGTTTGCCCACGACCCTGGCCCTGGTGGGGCCAGGAAACCATCTGGGAGCCGCTCAGGAACAAGGGCATTGAGAGGAGCCCTCAGAACTCTTGGGAAAAGGATGCTTGGCACAGCCCAGCCCTGTCCCCCATACCCCATCCTGGGCAAGGGTGGCTTTGACCAAGCACTCTGTGTGGCAGGTTGTGGCCCCCTAGAGTGGGCAGCCCAGGCCCTGCTGAAATAAAGAAGCATCCACACCAGAGATCTGAGTTGCTCCCACTGACACCTCTTGGGAAGTGGAAAGGATGGAGGTGACAGTCTTGTTCTGCCTCTTAGGCCCTATCTATTGTTGCCCCTGCCCCAGGGACACAGGCCAGAGTCCCTTGTACAAAAACCAGCTCTGTTGGACCCAGGCTGTGCACAGAACAGACAATCTGGGGAGGGTCAGTTCCTGACATCTGCCCCTACCCTTCCCCAGAGGCCAGACCCAAAACTCGAAGGCCTCTGGGGCACAGCTGGGGAGGGGCAGTGTCTGGTCGCAGGGCCCAGAGCAGTTTCTCCTCCTGTTGGAATGCACACACACAGGAGTGCAAACACACAGGTCTGGCCTGCAGGTGCAACCTGTACATAATTCATGGGCTCCTATTGCTTTGGCCTGGATAAAGTGTACCAAACAGGAGAATCCCGCAACAGGGAGCACTTCTGGGAAACGGGTGAGCAGGCCAGAGGGCTGGGGGATTATAGAAATCAAACAAATGAATACCACCAATAACAAGAGCTGTTTACATATGTGGGGTCAGCTATCGGCTTTCACAAATTTCATGTGATTGAATCTTCCGAAAAGCCTAGTGTGGGAGTTAATATTGTTCCCATTTTACAGATGAGGAAACTGAGGCTCAAAGGTTAAGTAACTTAGCCATGTTCACACAGAAGGAAGAAGCAGAACTTCTTACCCTGCACACAACCCTCAACCCCAGCCTGGCTCAGCTCCACCCCGCAGCCCTCAGTCATAGTCTGGGGCCTTAGATGAACCATCAGTGAAGACACCAGAGCACTTCATCCTGAGCTCAGCAGGCTAACTGCTGAAGCAAGAGAGAATGAGGATTGAATTTCTCCAGCAGAGCCAGCCTGACCTCCACTCCAGCAAATGTTTGCCCCCCACCCAGGGAGCCTCTGGACCCTGCCCAGCCAGGTAGCCCAGTGGACCTCAAGACTGGGGGAATAATGGTCTGAGCTCCCCCTGCACACATGCCAAGAAACCTGAAATCCCTTCAGAGCTGGAAGGGACATGCTAAGTGACCTTGCCCAACCATAAGCATGAGGAACTCAAGATCCAGAGCAGGGAAGGACTTGTCCAAGATCCCATAATGGAGGAGCCCAGACAGTCCACCATCCTACCGGGCATCAGCTAGGTGCTGGGGACACTGGGATGAATGGCCTGGCCTCAAAGCACCCTAGTCAGGGGGGCACCCACTCAGCTGGTGTTCAGACCCTTGTGATCTGCCCCAGCCAGCTTCTCCAGCCCCATCTCCAGTGACCCCTGCTTTCCTCCCTCCGACCCCATCACCTCAGGCTCCCACAGTGCCCTGATGTGTAACCCACTTGTTGCTACCTCTGTATGTTTGTTCCAGGCTGTTGCTTTTCCAAGAACGCCTTTCCCAGCTGGCCAGAACCTGCCCACCCCCCTTCAATCCCCATGGTAACCTCAGCTCTGCTTTGCAGAGCCTCACCCAAGTTCCCCGACCCCCAGCTCAGGCTGACAGAGTGCTCCCTCCCTTCCTCCCTCCTTCCCTCTTCTGAGCCCCTCACCCCCAACACCTCCTGACAATATCTGTGCACTCTGCCCAGGGTAGCTGTCCCTGGAACTGTCTCCCTTACGCCCCTCAGGACCTGGGACTAAAGATCCCCCCAATCGAGTAACTGTGGCACCCCCACCTACCTGCCACGAAGACTTGGAACAATGGAAAAACCCACTTCTTCCTTTTAAGGCTTATATTTGTCTTTTTAAAAAAAAAAAAAAAACCTTAGTGGGCACGGGAAAATGAAATGGAAGGTTCTTAGATGCGTCTTGGCATTTCCAAACGCTGGCTCTGTGCCTGGCACACAGGAGATGTCTGAGATATGTTCCTTTGGTGGATTAAAGAATCAAAGTATCTCTACCGTCTACTCCCCCCACCCCTACCTGAAACTCCACCATTATTACCAATTCTTTCTTGGGGCTAAACAGTGCTCCCTGGGTTCCTCTCTCAAAATGCAAGCTGCCCTGGGAAAGAAATGAGCTCTAGCTGGAGGCTTCCTTGAAAAATGGGAAAGTTAAGGTCTGCTGATCAGCCCTCTGAAGTGTTATCTCTGGGCTATCAGTCACAGACCCTGCTCTGTGACAAAGGAGCTGCGTGTTCACACAGGCTTGGGAACGTTTGGTGGCACCAGGCCACCTGCTGGGTATCCCTCATTCGTATCAACCTATTAAAGGCCCTGAGAAGTCCTGTTTTGACTTACGTGAACTCGTGAACTCGAATTTTCCATATCTGTATGTGCCTTAGGACCCATTACCATCCCAGGGAACCAGGGCTCCCCAGAGCACAGTCTGGGAGGTGTGGACTAGATGGCGTGCCCAAGTCCAATGCAGGACATGCATGTGCACTATAGGGTATTTGTGGCTGGCACCCAGCCAAGCCCATACTTCCCTGCGCTGATCATTCTACAGAGGCAGAAGGTCCCACCCAAACCACCAACAACACTTCTTTGTGACAGAGCACTAAATGAATGGGGGCATCGTGCAGCTGCAAACAGAGCACAGAGGATGGAACAGGTAACAGGCCAGGCTGGAGACCCCAGTTCCCATTGCCATGCTGTGCTCACTGCTGGCCACTGGGCAGGGGACCTCCTCCTGCTGAGCTCTGCTTTCACTGTCTGCAAAACAGAGATAATGCTGTTCTCAGGGCTGTTGTGAAAATGCGGTGTGGTACTGCAGGCAGAAGCAGATTATAAACTGTAAAGTCCTGTACTGGCATTTGCTATATACATCATTATTTCCCTGCATGTGCTGCCAGGAGGGTGTGTCAAGTTTTGATTGCTCACAAGCCACTGCAGAGGTCCTCCAATCAGGATGGACAGATTGGATGGATGGAAGGAAGGAATCCCTAGTAAAACCTGGGATCAACAAATGGCTGGTTGAATAGTTATGCATGAATGAATCAATGAACCAATTCCAATAAACTCAACTGCTCCATTTCTTAGTCAACTGGTAGAAGAAGCAAATTAGGAAATATCCACAATAAGAGCAAGAGAGGAAGAAAAGAGGTGCTGGGCTGCTGGAGGCGGGTCTGCGGGCAGCAGAATGAAGGGTCGGGGTGAAAAAAGGCAGAAACCTACAAAGTCAGAAAATGGTGCTGAAGGGGCACAGCAGCCCAGGGTCACTGGGTGCAGGGACAGCTGGTCTCCCAGCAGAGCAGTCAGTGTTCACAAGGCCCACCCCTGAGAGGTTAAACTGTGGGCGTCATGCTGAGAAAGGAAGTAATCAATTCTTTTCACAAAGATTTCTATCCAAAACTATAAAAGGGTTGTTTTTAAAAGGAATAGGGAACAGAAGGAAGCCTTAGGGACGCAAGCCTCAGCTGTCTGAAAAAATACTTACATTTTTTTCCCTTTTTTTATTTTGTTTTGGATTTTGAGGGGGAGGGGGTGGTAATTAGTTTTTTTTTTTTTTAATGGAGGTACTGGGGATTGAACCCAGGACCCCATGCTTACTAAGCAAGCACTCCACCACTGAGCTATACCCTCCTTGCTTCCTTACATTTTTATACTAACTTATCAACATATTCATGCACAGGACAAACATTTTTAAAGTGCCTCCTGTGTGCCAGGCAAGTGCTATTAGGTGCTGGGGGAGGGGGACACAAGGCCTCATCAGACAGTGTCACACATCAAAGACTTGGATAGATAAATGAGGTGCTGGGTCACTTGAGGAAAGAGTAGGTGATGGAGGGAAACAAAAAAGCCGTAGACAGGAAGCTTGGAGGACCAAACTAAATCCCCACATGACCTCAGGCAAGTCACCCTCATTCCCTGAGTCTCCATGTTCCTGTCCATCAAATGGGGCATATAACAAAAATCACAGAAGCTACTACATTGCACCAGGCACTAGACCAGTGGTTACAGACCTTGTCTCACCTCATGTACACAGCCAGCAAGACAGCTGTTGCTTTACTTTGTGGGGGAAGATGGTCCCTTTCACAGATGAGCAAACTGAGGCTCAGCTGGTTACTTGTATGCCCAAGGGCAGAGCTGGTGAGAGCCGGAATTTAACCCCAGGTTTGTCTGACTCCAGAGCTCACTGTCTCCTACCTTCCCCAACACGTCCCGCACTGCTCTCACAGATTGCCATGAGGATTCGGTGACATCATGGATATCAAACTGCTTTGTAAAGGTAAACGATCTTGTCTCCAAAGCCAACAAGAAATCAGTCTCAACCCTCTATGAAAGCAAACGCTGAAGTTCACAGGGCACTCAGATCTGGCAGCAGCCCAGGACTCCTGGTTCCTGATCCCTCCACCTCCTTGGCCCCAGCAGCGCCAGGAGCCTCATCTAACTCTACACAGCCCATGGGGCCCCTCTCAGAAACGACCTCATTCCTGACCATCCACCTCCGCTGCCCCACTATGCTCGACACCTCCAGGCTCCTTCACCCCACCACTGGGCCAGTTGCCTCATCGATCAGAGCCTAGGGTTTCCCACCCACAAAATGAGGGATTAAAGCAGAACTCACGTAGGAAAGGATCTGCTCCAAAGAGGGACTCACAAATATGACTGAACTTTTGTTGGATGAGTTTAACTGGGTGGGTAGGACGAAATCCAGGCTCTCAAAATCCCTGGCTGAGGAGGAAGGCACTACCCCACCCACAAGGAATCCTCCACTGTACCTTAAACTCCTCACCTGGCCTGAGAGGTGAACTCAGCTCCTACCACCACTACCACCACCAGCAGGACCCTAATCTGCCAGCTTCCCAGGGTAATTGGGGCCCAGGTAAGTGAGAGAGAGGAAAGGGGGCTTCAGATGAACCGCATTTATCTTTACTGGAGACACCTGGGCCCTGGGGCACAGACATCCTCATAGGCCTAACATGGCCCAGAGAAGCTGCTAACTGGCTTCAGGCCACCCAGCAAATCAGAAGGCAAGTGGGTGCTGGGACCCAAGCATTCTAGGCCCAACCCAGGGCTCCCCACTGCCCTAGAGTCACTCCTTTTGCAGCGTGGATCAAGCGCAGAGAACAGTGAGTATAGTCAAGATGATGCACCCACCCCACCCGACGCTGGTCAGGAGGCACTGGCCATTGACAGCTGTACCCCCAAGAAGCAAGTTGAAAACCAGCAGCTAGTTGCTCCATTCCCTGCCTCACTCACTGCAGATACTGACAGGGCAGATTTGTACAGAGAATGGGCTCAGTCTGCCTCTGCAGAGTCCTCAAGAAGAGGAAGGAGGTTCCAGTTGCAGCATAATGGATTTAAATTAGACACCAGAAAGAACTTCCGGAGGCAGTATTAAAAATGACAGGGCACCGAGAAAGGGAGCAGGATGAAAGCGGTTGCAGAGTCTCTTCTAAAAGACAAGATGCTATCTCACTCATTATGTCATTTTAGCTTCAAAACAGACCTGAAAGGTAAGTGTGGCTGCCCATGTTTTCTAGATGAGCAACTGATGCTCAGAGAGGGTAAGTGACTTGGCCAGTGTCTTCAAAGCTCTGCTCTGAAGAAGCAGAGCTGGGCTTCAAAGCCAGGACTGACTCAGAAGACTGCACATCTCTCTTCTCTGGAAGGCCTCTGAGATCGAGATCAAGGCACCACCACACCCACCACAGGCATCTTACCGCCCATCTTCAGACGCTCAGTGGTGGCCAGTTATAAAGAAAGGGCTCTGCGTTCCCGGCCTGCCCAGCTGCCCCCAAGATGCTATGCCCTGGAGCCTCAAGGTGCTTTCCATGTAATGTGCCCGACACCTCTTCTGTCTCACTATGCACCTCAGCTCCCCTGACATCAGCCTACCTGTGGCCTTTGTCCCACTCTGGAGATAAGGCTGTCCCTGGCAAGGCCACCCTGGAAGCCACCTGTAGCCTGATGTGTGTGTGTTGGGGGGAGAGTTGCTGTCTTCTCTGCAGCAACAGGGTAGACAGGAGGCCTGGCTCCCCCAGATGCACTCAGTGCTTCACACATCACTGCCCTGGTCCTGGAAGGGCTGAGCCCCATCCCACCACTGCGGAAATGGAAGGTCATAGCAACCAAGACACTTGCCCACCATTAAAGTATAAGGAATAATTCAATAGGAAACTGAGCCAGGATTCAAACCCAGGTCTGCCTGATTCCAGAAGCCAAATGTGTCCCCAGCACATCACTGTACCTGTGAGCGCCTGCTGTGTGGTCTGCTCGCCACGACCCCTGGGGCCATGCCTCCTGGCCTTATGCTTACCCTTCCCCCTTCCTAAAATACCTTTCCTGTCCAGTTTGGGCCAGTGGAGGTCCTAGTCTAACTTCAAGACTCATTTCAAATGCCCCCTTCTCCATGAAGCTTCCCTGATTTCTCATTCTCCTCCGAGTTTCTCTGTTCTCACTTGTCTCCTGCTCGTAGCTGCCAGACCTGCCCCGTGAGGAAGAGACCTAGACTGTGTCCCAACCACTCCCCTCCACCCCAGCCTTGGGGCTCCTCCAGGGCAGCGACACCCGAGTCCTCTTGCTCCCAGCTCCCAGCACACACTTTGGGGCAGAACTTGGGGACCTCTCGTCCAACTGCTTTCTTCCACAGAGGGGACACTGAGTCTTGATAGAATGAGAGGCCACTTCTCCCACTTCTCACAGGACCTGGTTTGCAGGAGAGGGCTTGGGGGAGGGGAGGATAGCTGACAGGTGTGTGTCAACAACGTGGCAAGGTTGCGGGGAAGTGTCACAGCCTCATTACTGGGGCAAAGTCTAGACTGAGGGCGGTGATGGTCCCCATCCTCTCATTAAAGGTCCGGCCACACCGTCAGTTCTGGGCTTTCACTGTATTATTTGGGATAATGGTAAAGGCTGTCATTTACTGGGCACTTCCTGCTTGCCAGGCACCGTCTGAAGCACTTTTTGTTTATTCACTAAATCTTCACAACAACCCTACAAAGTACTTCCTGTTATTCCCATTTCCAAGATGAGGAAACTGAGGCACAGAGAGATTAAGGGGCACACTGTTTTGTTCCCCAGCCATATTACGGCAGAGTCAGGACTGCAGGATAAAGTCTGGTTTCAGAGCCTGTGTTCTAACCACTACTCTCCATTGCCTGACAAAGATGGACAGAGACACAGGATGGAAAAAACTCAGAGCCAGGTCCTCAGTGGACTGGTGGTGGCAGAGCTGAATCAAGTGATGGGGATAGCGGCCGGGGGCCTAGGCACCAATCTCAAAGGGGTGATAAGGAAAGATGGGTGCCCCCTGAACTCCTCTCCCTGAGGGGACTGCGGCTGTTGGGATGCCTTGGTTCGTCTCTGGGGTCGGGGCTGAGACCCCCTTCATAAGGGATATGCTCAAGTACCAAGAGATGAGCCTTAAACTGCATCCTAAGGAGGGTGAGTCCACAGACCCCACTGCTTTTGACCAAGAGAGTGAGGAACATCTTCCGTTTGCCTCTCTGGGCCTGGACCACTCTGCGTGGAGTCATGGAGGCTGATCTCAATGGATTGCACTGGGCTACGTGCCGCTGGAGGTTTACCTAGTAGGAGGCCCCCATGGGAGACCGAAGGAAGAAAGAGAGTTGAGGTTTTATTCCCTAACCAGGTCTCCTAGGCTGACTGGGTCACTCACCTGCAGGACACAGCTGCTGTCCACACAGCTGACCACTTCCTCCCCTGGCATCTGCAGCCCTGGGCAGTGGCTGCCCCCGGGTACTGCCCTCCCTTTGTTGGTTTGCCACACTCCACTCCCGGGCAGCTCACCCTGGGCTGATGCACCCTCTCTGGCTGGGCCAGAGCAGGATCACGGGCTGCCGCCAATGACCCCATTTTTGCAGTCTTTCCTCAAACAGAGCCTCCTCTCAATGTGCACAGAACAAATGATTGCAGAATAGTGGTTTGCAGGGGTGCTGTTACTAAGCATACAGGTCTCTACTGTCTCCGCCTGGCCTGGCCCAGCATGCGGAACAGGTTGGGGGCAGGGAGCAGGACTGGGCCACGAAGGGCAGGAGGCTGAGTTCAGTGAGGCAGTCACAGCCAGTGTGAGTGCTCACCATACGGCAGGCACTGTGCGCTACACGCCAAGCACTCCATTCGCCTCTCAGAACCCTGCAAGGAGGTACACCCTATTTATGCATTTTATGGAAGAGAAAACTGGTGCTCAAAAAGCTGAAATGACTCACCCAGAGTCATAATGCCAGTAAATGACAAAGCCAGGACTCAAATGCAACTTTCTCTGCCTCCAAAACACATCCTGGTAACTACCTTGAAAGAATTTTATTGGTTTGGCTTTCAGCAGAGGCAGCTGACGTAAGTGGGGTCAATTACTGGTGAGGGCCACACAGAGGCCTCCCATGTCTCCCCAGTACCCTCCCCTGGATGAAAAAAAAAACCCTCTGACATTCTTCAGTTCTCCCAGGTGGGACGGAAGCCCTGAGCAGGCAGTGCAATTGGGTGTTTAGGTTGGAAAAACAAGCAGATTCAGACAAGGCTTCATTGTTAAGGAGAGCTTGACGCTTTGGCCATTAAAACAAAACCAAGCAAGATAAAATGCTTGCTGCCTTGTCTTATCTCTTAGAAAGAAGGCAGACAGGGAAAGGCCCCCACACTGGGTGTTGATCCCCAACCACCCATCAGCCTCCACCTCAGAGACCCAGCCTCAGGTGGCCCGGGCAGTAGAAAGAGCACTGCATGGGGAGTCCAGGGTCTGAGTCCAGCCAAGCTCTGCCACTGTCTGCGAACTTCTGCTGCACACGGCCAGCGGGTCCAGCACTGCACTGGTGCTTTCTGTGCCCAGCCTCGTTTGGTCTCTCTGGCCTTTCCAGAGAGAGATTATTGTTATTTCTGTTTTCAGATGAGGATGCTCAGGCTCAGAGAAGACACCCAAGCGGGGAGGAGAGAAGTGCTGGAACCCAGGTTTACCAGATTGCAAGGTCTTTCCACTCCCCTGTTTCTCCAGGGAGAGCAGTATCGCAGAGGAGGGAGCAGCCCGGAAGTGCAGGTATCGTGCTGGAAATGCTGTAGGAGCCACGCTGCAAGGGGTGGCCAGGTGGTTCTCAATCTTGGCTGCACGTTGACATCACCTGGGGAGCTTTAAAAACTACTGATACCTGGGTCTTGCCTCAGATTGTGAGGTGGGAGCAGGCAGGACTCTTAAAATTTTCCTAAATCATTCTAATTTGTGCAGCGAATTTAAGACCCATGGGCCCAGATGCCCACTACAGCCTCTCCTCCCTCACAAGCTTCCCACCCCACTCCTCTTGAAGGAAAGAAGGGCTTTGTTACTCTGACACCATTTTACAAAAGGGACAAAAACCAGGCAACACGTAAGGGACGAGGTCATGTCCTCAAGGCCCCACAACCAGCCATGACTGCAGGCAGCATGAGATGACCCGGACTTCAGGGTGCCTCTGGGTTGAACTCTTTGAAGATACTTGGGGGGTCTTGGCTCCCTTGTCAGTGGAAGAAAACTTTCACTTTGAGCCTCCTGGGTGGGAGAGTGAGATGAATTCTTCATGGCATTTTTTTTTTTTTTTTCAAATAGAGGCCACTCATTCAAAAGCTAAACAGCTGTGGGATTAATGCTGGAAGACCACCTCTGCCGGAGGGTGTGCCTTGGGAGCAAGAAGATAAAAGAACTCTGAGCAAGGCCTGTTTATTCTTTTCTGTAGGAGATTTTGTCCCAGGCCTGAGAAGAGCTGGGACCCTCAGACCTAGGCCCACACTTCCTCCCCACCTGCCTTCCTTGTACCCTCCAAGCAGATTGTCACAGATGGCGAGATAGCGTGGGGTGGTAGGAAGAGGCATGCCTGTGGAGTCCAGCAGAACTAGGGTCTGCCCAAGCTCTCCTCCTAGACAGCTACCCTGGGACAGGAACCAGTCCCCTCTGAGTTCATGCCTAGTGCTGACCTCACAGTGGTGCTGAGGTGCGTGTGCGTGCATATGTGTTAAACAATTCTTTCAAATTCAGCTCCGGGACCACCACCTCCGGGAAGCCTTTTCCGACTTCCTCCCCACCCAGCACTGGACAACCCCAGCCCCTGGCCTTCCCTGCCATATTCTGTCTATTCTGTGTTGGCACTGCTGCCTCCCCTCCCCACTGGACCGCTCATTCATTCATTGCACAGAGCAGCTGCCTCTGCCTGGGATTCATTCCATTCGTTCTTCCTTAGCACCTGTCCTACCAGACTCTGCTTCGTGCTCCAGGTACAGGTAACAACAGCTAACATGCATCAAGTGTTTGTTATGTGCTGGGTAGTTTTCTGAGTGCTTTACACATATAACTCATTTAATCCTCACCACAAACATCATTGTTCCCATTTTACAGATGGGGAAACTGAGGCCCAAAGAGGTTACATCACCTGCCCGAGTCACACGGCTAGTAAGTGTGCACTTGGGCTGTGATTTGAGCATTACCCTCTACCCACCATCCAAGGATGTCGATGGGACCAGTCGCCGCCCTGAGAGCTCATTCTTTACAATTTGGAAGTTTTGGATCTGTGTTTACTTGTTTAGTGTCTGTTTTCCCTAAAGACCAAAATCTCCAAACGTGTTACATTTTGGATGTGTGTGTGTGAGAGGGAGAAAGAGGGAGACCAAACGAATGCTGCTTCCCCTGAAGGAAGGACTCACTCTGCAGCATCTGCTACCTAGACCCCAGATCGGCTCTCCCAGTCATTCCTGCTGCTAAGGCCTGAGAAGAACCAGGTCCCTGGACATCCTGGTCCTGCTCCCTGCCTAACTTAGCTTGGGGCCTGCCCAGTGGGAAGGTGGTGGGAATCACAGCTCTGCAAATCCCATCTGACAGTATGACAGCAAAGTGTCCTCCTCTGGGAAGCCCTCCCTGCCTGCCTGGCACACCCCACTCCTGGCATCACTAGCTGGACTCTTCCATCAGCTTCTTACTGAGTCACTCAATCTTGAAGCTACTGAGGGGACAGGCAAGGGGACTCTTGCTGAAGGAGCACCCGCCTGTGTGTCAGGCCTGACACCTGCCTCCCATTGTCTCATCCAACCCCCACAACACTGTGATTAACAGCCCCATTTTATAGGGAAAGAAATAGAGGTACAAAGTGAGCAAATTGCCCAAGGGGTAGCTCACACTACCTGTCCCAGATAGGGGTGGGGCGGCCACTTTGTGCCACGCACGCTGCTGGGCACTCGGAGGGTTGGGACGGCAGAGAATCTACTTCTGACTGGCTAACAAGGGAAGCAGACCTGCCCAAGCCCAATCCACAGACCACAGTCGGTGAGCGAGGGCTGTGGATCTATGAGGGAGGAATCCTGGAAGCTTCTAGAAGGAGGTATCTTCAGGCCTGGCTAGATTCCTCACTGCTCCACTCCCATGACCACCACAGGAGGAAGGGCAAGCCTTGGCTTACAAAGCTCTGGTGCCCCAAGGGTACCGCCTTGGAGGCTGTGAAAGGAGAAGCAGCTGCCCAGCCAGCTGCCCTGCCAATGACCCCCCTGTGGCTGAGCCAGCCCTGCCAACCTGGCCTGGCCCAGCCAGCTCCCAATCACAGGGTCTCCTCTGCCCAGCTAATGACCGTGCTGCCAGCAGCCCAGGCCACCACCCTCCTTCGGGGGAGGCAGCAGCTAACTACAGAGCCTGCTGGCCCAGACAGCGACCGGGCCAAAAATCACAGTCACTTGTCACACCACATCCTCTGGCCCTGATGCTGTGGTCTCCTCCCCTACCTTCCAGGGTCACAAAGGACACTGCAGAAGGCTGGAGCTCTGGAAGCTCAGACACCACCCCATTCACCATAGACCCGGGAAAAAGACCACAGAGAGGGGCTGATTCACCCCAAATCACACAGCCAGCCAGTGCAGGGCCCAGGGTCCCCTGCACAACTCAGCACTGCCCTTCCTTAACCTGAGAAGGTTCATTTCTAGGCTTTTTACACGTGCAGTGTGCTCTCCTGCTACTTGGGTGGAGTTGAAGAGGCAGGACATCTTCTAAGAGCTGTCTGTTTGGTCACAGATAAGAGCACACTCTTGATTCCTCACTCCCCATTGTCTAGCTGTGTGACCTTGAGCAAGACAATGTACCTCTCTGAGCCCCCGTTTCTGAGGCCTAACAGTAGCTACCTCCCAGAGCTGTGAATGAGATCCTCTGTAAAGAGCTTAGCACAGTGTCTGGCTCAGAATAAAAACTCAAGAGCATTAGCAACAGTTCACATCACCATCACAGTATTATTAAATGAGCATGTGGACGCATTTTACAAACTGTAAAATGTGATGCGATGGTAGGTATTGTTTGTAACTATTACTGTGACATGTTAAAGATTCAGAGGGGGTGTGATCAGAGGGCTAGGTAATCCAGGAATGTTTCTGGGGGAATTTATGACCTGAGTTGGGCCCTGTCAGACAGGGAGGTGAGCTGAGAAAAAGGCGGTATGGATGGTGTGGATGATGGGAGGAACCCTTTAAATAAAGGGGCCACAGGTGATGTGTTTAGGAGATAATGACGAGCAATGACCAGGAGTCCACACAGTGGCTGCGGTGGGCAATGCCTTGAATGTACAACAAAGAGACCTGGTCTCCATCTTACTGGCAAGGAGTCACAAGGGGCTCTGAATGGGGACCTCATGATGCTTTCTGCAGTGTGAATTCTGTCTGACGCTCAAAGTCCTCAACCATCTGATCACCCATCCCTCTTCTCCAAACCCCCTTCTAACCCCACAGATCCATTATCACCCCGGAGTTCTTCCCACTTCCCTGCTTATTACACTTTCCCATCTTCCCTGCCATTAGCCCACCTCATGGTTCATGTTCACCGTGAAGCACCCTTTCATTAAGTGCCTATCGTGCCATCTGCTTTACATATATGACTTCACAGTCACCATAACTACCCTCACTTTACAGAGGAACCTGAGGCCTGGCAGGGTCAGGTGTCCTGCTCACAGTCTCACAGTGGGTAAGTGGCACAGCCAGGATTCTATCTTGAACTGTCAGGACCACTACTCTCTAGCCCCAGCCCAGGCACCTTTCTCCTTAATAAAGCCTTCCTGGTTACTCCAGTCCCTAAGAGCCTCCTCTCCTCACAACCCCTCCCCACTCATTTGGAATCAGAGGCCCACAGCTTGATCCTTGTTCTTCTAGCTTGGTTTTCATTGTTTCCCGTCAGTCCACCTTGCCCCTGATAAGAGAGCTGGGGTGGATAACAGGTCACTTTCTTCCTATCCCTCCTTCCCCTGTATCTAAGACTTCTAGCACTAACAGGAACCACCTGCCTCCTCTGGTGGGATTCAGAAGCTCAGCTGAACATAGAGTAATTTCCCTGAGACTGCCTCCCAGTGAGGGGAGCCATAAATTATTCACTGCACCTTTGTGCCTAGGGAGGCCAGAGGGAATGAACACCAGTTCCCCACAACCCCAAAGGAAGCCAGCAGCCCTGGGGTGGGGGGCCAGAATCCAGAGCCCCTTGCCAGGGTCCCCAGGCAGATTCTAGAGGACTGTGGGACCAGGGACGTGGTACAAGGGAGCCTGACCCATACAGGGGTCTCAGCTGAACAAACCAGGCCTTTGAACCTGTAACAGTAGCTTGCATTCCAATCTAAGGCAAATCTTAGAATGTCCCAGGATTTCCTGATCAAAATTCAAGCTTCCTTGTCTTCTAGGGAAGGAAACAGAATCTATTTGGTCACGCACTGTATATTTATATCTCATTTAAACCTCACAACAACCTTGTTAAGGAGGAATTCTAATTTATAGAGAAGCAGCTGGGGCTCAGAGGAGTGAAGTGACTTGCCCAACGCCACATGGCCAGTGGGAGGAATCAAAGCAGATGTATGCCGCCTGGTCCGCTGACTCACTGTGGCTAGCCCAAGCCGCTTAGCGCACTCCATTGAGAGCTAGTCACCACACTGCCTTTTCCATCTGGGTAACTTCCAGGGCACCTGAGTCGGCACTCAATTCCTGAAGCAAACTCAAAAGGCCCTGAGCAGGTGGTTTCAACCGTCTCTGAGCCTCAGTTTCCCACACGAGGTAGCCATTAATAACAAGCCCAGTCTTGGTAAACACACACAAAAAAACTCTTCAGCACTTGACAGTATGTTGGATGTGATGGTCCCATTATCTGAGCAAGTAACACACAGCCTGCCTTGACCCCATTTAACAGGTGAGGCTTGGAGCCATAGATGGATCCAAGAGGTCCCAGACTGGCCCTCCAGCCCTGTTCTGCCTCACTCCAGATTCCCACCACACCATGAAACGAGATCACAGGTGTGAAATTATCTCATCAAAGAGGAGCTTTGTTTAGTTGCAGGGATTATTATGAGAATTTGAATCCCCATGGATGGTGGTGATATTGGGGGAATCCCAAGTCCCTCAGTCACTTTCTCTTCTGGTTCCCCCCACCCCCTCACCCCCAGGGACTGAGCTTCCAGGCTTCAGCTGACCTCTCCACCCTCCCCCACCTCCCAGGGGCTTTCCAAGGTGGTTTCCCCTAGACTCCAGGAAGCTGGGCAAAGCAGGGATTAACTAGTCCCAGCCAAGGCCACAGGGCTCAGACAGAGGCCACGTTCCCCCTCACCCCTGAACAACAGCCCACAGAGGCCATGCCAAGCTCTCTTTCACAACACTCCTCTCTCTGTACAGCCCCAGGGTGCAAGAGAAGTAGTCCCTGCTTGGGAATCCAGACACCAGAGACTGTGCCCCCAGCCCTGAGGTCTTGTGCAAGCCCCTCCCCTCCTGGACCAGAGGTGTCTTGCAGGTTCCCCTGCCCCGGAGAGGCTGAGGTCAGACCCTTAGTCTGGGGCAAAGGCTGTGGGGCTGCTGGGATGTCTGACGCCCCAGCACCAACCACACAGACTCTCACAACAGCTTCATACATGGTCACCCAGACCTCACATCAGGGGTGGGGAAAGCCCCAGCCACCCACCCAGAAGACGCTAACTAGGGAGGTGGGTGGACACCTTGAAAGATGTTTGGGAAGGTTTTCTCAAGTGTACTTCTGGTTCAATTACTCACTCACTTTAGGACCCCAACAATTGCCCTGAGCCCAGGCCTCAGTGTCCCCCTTACTATTGTGAAGGATGTGAGCTGCGGAGTGCTGAGGGGGCTCATCTCCAGTTCTGATGGGCTCTGACTTGGGGTCCTCTACAGAGTGTTTTCCCAGCAGATAAGCAGAGTCTCAGGGCCTCCGGAGTGTCTTAGAGACACTGGAGTCTGGCACACAGGGGAAGGGGCAGCTGCTCTCGGACAGGGAGGCTTCTCACCTCTGCTCTCAACTCTGGGTCATCTTTCCCGGGAGGTGAAATGGCCATGGAGTGGGAGGGAAAGAGGCCAGAGGAAACCACTTCCCCAGCCTCAGGATCAGCTCTCAGATGCCCCAGTGGCCCCACCTTGACACCTCCCCTCTACCTCCTGCCTGGCGGCTCAGCACGTCCTTTCTTTTCCTCCCCACTCTCCGCTCCTTTCCCTCTCCAGTCTAACAGTCAATCCTCCCCAGTCTCAGCCTGAGTGAAAAGGGCAGATCACTCAACCCTGCTGAAACTGTTTCCCCATCTATAAGCACACAGCACCTTTTATCTCACGGAGTAGTAGCGAGACATTTGAGGGATTATTTGCGCAAGGGTGGGGCGCGGACCCACACACAATGGGCGTTCAATATGTGCCCGTTTTCTCCCTTTCCCCGCTCCCTTTCCTAAGCCCCCTCCTAGCCAGTTCCAGCTGCAGCTGTGCCCCGCGCACGCCCGCAGGTGGCCCAGGCGCTACCCGGATGGGGTCGGAGACCGCCCTTGCCCGGCATCCGGGGCTCTCTCACCTGCAGCTTTCGGCTCTCTCCTGTGTTTTCTTCGGAGCAATCGCTCAGCCCTCAAACTGGGGCAGCAGGAAGGCGGCAGCTCTGGCTCGCAGCACCAGCCTGGTCCGGTTCAGTCCGACTGGGACCCCTCACAGTGCTCTGAACGGGGACTGGGGCTTCCCGGACGTTCGCACGGTCCCAAGTCCTAAGCACCGAGTCGGAGGCAGCTTAAGGTTAGGGTTTCGGCGAACCAGAGTCTGGGGGCGTCAGGGCTCCTTTGCACTCTGCCTTAACCCTGGGCGGAGGGCCGGGGGCTCCGACACACACTACAGAAAGGCTGGGAACGAGCCCGTAACCATGGAGCCGTATGGTGGGCCAAGAGCGTCCCGCCCCGGTGCACTGGATCAGGGTCAGGGGCTCGGGGCGTCCCGGCTACACGACCAGGACCGCGGACCAGGGAGCGTCCCGGTGGAACCCGGGGCTGGGGCAGGCAGGGCAGGGCGCCGGCAAAAAGGCTCGGAGCCGCGGCGGCCGGCGCCCGGCGGGTAAGTCTTCCTAGGTCCGGACTCGGCTCGCTCTGCGAAGTGGGGCGGTCCTCGGCGTGGCAGCTGAGTCCAGAGCTCCAGGTCGCGGCTCCACTTCCTTCTCTTCCTCCGGCTCTCTCGCCGCTCGCTCAGTCTCGCGCCGCAGCGGCTACCACAGCCGCTGTCATCCCTGCCGCCCACCCCCAACAGGAGCTGCAGCTCGAACCTGAGCAGAGCTGAGCCGAGGCAGCGCCGCCCAGCGCCGGGGCTCCCGAGTGGGGCGGAACCAGCCCGCGGCCCCGCCCCACCCGGGCTACAGGCAAGGGGCGGGGCACGCTCCAGATCCCCTTCCCTGGTCCCGCGCCGTCGGGCAGCGGGAGCCAATCGGAGAGTGGGAAAGGAGCGGAGCTCTGCGGAACTTGGACTCTACCTCCGAGAGGGCGGGCCATAAATGGAGAGGTGCGGCTGGACAGAGGACAATGAGGGGGAGAGGGGGTTAAAGAGCTGAGCGGGGGATCCGGATGTAGGGAGAGGTGGGGTGCTGCCACGGAGGTGGAGGAGTCATGGGGTAGGAACAGGGGTCGGGGTAGGAAAAAGCAGGGTGGAGGCTAGGTGAGTTATCGGCCTTCGGGACTGGTGGGACACACCCTCGCGGTACTCCTCTCCCTCCCCAGCTTCTAGGGCTTAACGCAAGGTGAGTATTGGATGGCATGAAATATTCAAATTTCAGGAATCGGTGAAAAATAAGTTTGGAAACAAAGAGCAGATCTTTCTTCAACATTTCCCCATTCCCAGCGCCCATCCGCGGGGAAGAGCGTCGCTGTCAGTTCTAAAAATAAGAAACCAAGAGCAGAGGTGTGTGAGGACCACACACACACACACACACACACACATTCTCGCGCTCTCTCTCTCCTTGTCTTGGTTTCTGCCGTGTGCTCCCTCCCCTCCCCTCGAGCCTTCAGGCAGGAGCTGTGTCTGATGTAGCTCTGAGTTCCCAGACCCCAGCACCCTGCGCAGGGCGGGGCACAGAGCAGATCTTGGAGGGTTTTGATGTATGAATAAATGAGTTGAATGTCCTGCAGGGGCCATGTGAAAGCCACTAATTGGCCTGGGGAGCAAAGGAATGGAGCCTGCACAGTACAGGTTTTCTGCAGGCCTTACCAGCAACCTTATGCAATAGGTACCCCATTTCACTGATGAGGCCACCAAAACAGAGTGGCCAAGTGATGATCCCAAGACCATAGAGCTCACACAGGATTCCATTCTCTCATCACTATCACATTCTTGGGCAAAGCTGTGTGGGTTTGAACTGGTTACTCAACCTCTCTGAGCCTCTGGTTCCTCATCTGTAAAAGGGAAATAAAGATGTTGCTACTTGGCAGGGACCGGGTGAGCACCAGGCTTCAGAGGGTGGAGGGAAGTGTTCTCGTGGCAGAGGAAATAGCATGTGTAAAAGCAGGCAGTCTGAGAGAACACTTCTGGGGACCCGTGGCCTATTATGGGGGCATTAAGAGAGGCTTCCCTCAGGGAGT
Source organism: Camelus ferus (assembly GCF_009834535.1). NCBI lineage: Eukaryota > Metazoa > Chordata > Mammalia > Artiodactyla > Camelidae > Camelus > Camelus ferus. Next base: position 59,954,673 of record NC_045705.1, read on the forward strand.
GACAGGCTGCCTCAGGCCCGAAGCAGGGGTTAGCTAGCTTAGGAGGGAGTCTCAGGGAATGGATAGTGCCCTGTCTGGGCAGAGGCTAGCCTGGGCAAATCCCTGGAGGTGAGGGAGAGCACTGCTCTGTTGAAGAACCCAGACAAGTTCAGGGTAGCTGAAGCTCCCAGAGAAAAAAGAGCAGAACAGATGGGAAGAGGTAGGCGGAGCCGGGGAGTTTCAGACTTTTTTCTAAGGGCCAAGAACTCTCTTGGGGTCTTGCTTGTGTGCCTGACCCAACAGGGTTTTGCTGAAGCCCCAGCCTTGAAGCCCCTAAGCCATTGGTTACCAGAAGAGCACCCTGGGAAGTTTTTAAGCCAGGCATTGATATGGGAAAGATAGCACTTTGTAGGGAAACCAAATAGCATGAAAACACTTAAAGCCCACAAGAGGCAAATAGTGTGGGGCAAGAGGTGTGAAGGGTTGGAGTCCTCCATGAGGCCTGGACCTAGAGTGCCTTAGAGTTGGGTTAGGAGAACAAGGAAGAGAGTGAGCTGGAGGCTGAAGCCCAGGCTCTGAGTAGGGGTGGAGGATGTTGGGGGAGGGGATATACCCTCTCCTGGCCAAGCCCAGGGTTGGGGGTGGGGAGGTTGGCCCCAGGAAACTCACACTGGTGGCTGTGGCCAGAGGGCTTGTATTTTGCCTTACATGTTGAGCTTGGTTATGGTGCAAAGAAACCTTGTGACTTCTCCCTCTCCTTAGAAATTCTGTGGCTCCCAGTCGCCAGCATGATCAGGTCCTAGGTCCCTAGCCCAGTGTTCCATCCCCTCCATTATTGCTCCTCTCAATCCCAATAGCCTCATCTCCCAATCACTTCCCTCTCCCCTTACACCAAGCTTCTCCCAGCATCACCCATAAGCAGGATACAGTCTCTCCCCTCCATATGGTTGCTCCTGTTTGTCTGGGGGTCCAGGTTCCCATTCTCTCTTGAGTTAATTCCTGCTTCCCTATTAGAGTGAAGGGAAGAAACTTTGGGGCAAATACTTCATCTGTCTTCTTCTGCTGTATCCTCAGAGCCCAGCACAGAATCTGGCATGTAATAGGTGCTCGGTAAATAATTGTCGAATGGATGCGCCATCTCTCAAATCAAGTGTTTCCTCCTTTGGAAAGCCTTCCTCAATTCCCCCAGGAAGTCCACCTTTGGTCTGGGATCTCTCAGCTTGAAGTCTCTGTAATCAGGTATTTCGTGTCTAGTTGGCCCCACTGGGCCAGGAGCTCCTCCGTGGCCATGCGCCTCTACCCACCACCACCCCGCAGAGAGCTGGGCTGGCCTCTTAAGACCTCAGCATTGGGAGATGAATGAGGCTCTCAGAGAGATGTTCTTTGGCCGCCCCTGCTGTGGGAGCCTCTGAAGCAGGTCAGATGAGCAGAATGCCTGCATGAAAAGGAGGCTTTCAGAACAGACCCTCCATGACCCCTGAGGCCTGGGAGAGAAGTGCCCAAGGTCACCTTCAGCACACAGTTTTCAGACGCCCACATTCACCCTCTGACTACCCTCGCCGGGGGAGGAAATCTCCTGACCTGGGAGAATCAGGCCTTTTTGCAGCCAGAGAGACCTACAAAGCGTGGCAGAAGCATGGTCATGGTGGCTTGTCTGAGGATGACTGAGGGCTCAGAGGTCGGCTCTGAACCTGGGCCTCAGGGCAGACAGGAAAGGCTAGCTTTGTCAGCCTGGTGCCCTGCTCCTCCGCTCCGAGAACCTCACCCTCCACATGTTCTTCTGACCTCACTTTCTTCTGCTGCAAGCTCCTTCCCTTTCTCAATTCAAATAAACATTCACTTTCCTGCCTACATTTACATTAGGAATTTTGCATTCTTTTTCTTAAACAGGTCCACCAAATTGTATTAGACTTTATACCCCATGAGATCTGCTTGCAACAAATCCTTACGCTGCACCCATCAGGTGCAGGCACTGTGCTAGGTGCAGACAGACATGGCCCTCCCCTCCCACAGCCCATGGCCTGGTAGGGTCAGTAGGCTCAGCTGAGCTCGGCCCTCACACTCTGTCCTGCTTTCCTACCTCTGCCAGCCTGGAATCCTTTCCCCAGTTGTCCTGCCTGCATGCACCCACTCAGCCATTGGACTTTTCTCCAGCCCTCAAGGCCCAATACGCAAGTTGTCCCCTCTGAGAAGCCTGTCTGACTTTTCCAGAGGGAAGCACGGCATCGTCCCATGGAGCTGGTGACGCCGCAGCTCTTTATGCCTCTCCTGGGACTCTAATTGGCTTAGATCTTGAGCTGTATGTGGATCAGTTTTTCCCACTGGAGTGTGAGCTTCTAGAGGGCAAGGGATGGAATCTTGCTTCTCTCTGTGTCCCCTTTTCAGCCCACATTTACCAATAATTCTTAGGCTGGTCAAACAGTGAATGCTGGAGAGGCTGTGGAGAAAAGGGAGCCCTCCTACACTGTTGGTGGGACTGTAATTTGGTGTAGCCATTATAGAAAAGAGTATGGAGATTCCTTAAAAAACTAAAATTAGAATTACCATATGATCCAGCAGTCCCACTCCTGGGCATACAAGCAGAGAAAACTCTAATTCAAAAAGATTCATGCACCCCAATGTTCATAGCAGCACTATGTACAACAGCCAGGACAAGGAAGCAATCTAAATGTCCATCGACAGAGGAATGGATAAAGAAGATGTGGTATATATAGACAGACAATGGAATACTACTTAGCCATAAAAAAGAATAAAATAGTGCCATTTGCAGCAATATGGATGGACCTAGAGATCATCATTCCAAGTGAAGTAAGTAAGCCAGACAAAGACAAATACCATGTGATATCACTTACATGTAGAATCTAAAAAAAAGACACAATTGAGCTTATTTACAAAACAAAAACAGATTCACAGACACGGAAAACAAACTTATGGTTACCAGGGTAGTAAGGGGATGGAAAGGGATAAACTGGGAGTTTGAGATTTGCAGATACTAACTACTATATATATAATAGATAAACAACAAGCTCATACTATATAGCACAGGGAACTATACTGAATATCCTGTAGTAACCTATAATGAAAAAGAATATGAAAAGGAATATATTTATGTACATATATAACTGAAACATTATGTTATATACCAGAAACTGATGCAATATTGTAAACTGGTTATACTTCAATAAAAAAAATAGGAAAAATAATTCTTAGGCTGGATGAAGTCCTAGACCAAACATTGGGCATCTAGGATGGAACAATCAGGAAGAACCTGCCCTTGACATCAAAGAGCCCCCAGTCTCAGGGCCGTCTGCTCCATGAACACAGCGAGGCTGCCTGGGAGAAGGCAGGGAGAAGGCAAGGCAGGGAGAAGGCAGGGCAGGGTCATGGCGGCTTCACAGGGAAGGTGACACTTGAGGCAGACGGAACACTGAGCACAAAGGGATGAAAATGGGAACAGGCAGGTGATGGACAAGAAGTTCAGTCTGTTGGGGGAATGGGAATGACACAGGAAAGAAGAAATTGAGGTTGCACTTGGAGCAGTTAGAGCACAGACTCTGGACCACATGGTGGGGGTCTGCACCCTGGCTCTGCCATCACTAACTCTGTCATCACTCTGTGCCTCGGTCTCCCCATCTGTAAAGTGGGAATAATACTAGTGCCTATTTCGTAGTCTATTTATAAGGATTAAATGAGTTAATTCTATAAAAGCTTAGGGTAGTGTTGGTACATGATAAGCCCCACTGTGAGTGTCTGATAAATAGGATGGAGCTGGAGGGACCGGCATCGGCCATACTAGGTGGAGTTTTGAGTTTGGTCTTTGTATTCAGAGAGCATCAGAGTGTTAACAAGTGAGGAGGGGGGTGAAAGGGAGGAGGCGGCTTGGCTTAGGTCCAGCCTCGCTCCTCCCAGCCCATGAATACCCAGAGGGCCTCCTGCTGGCCCCAGCCCTGCCTGCCTCTCCCCACCCCTGGCCTTCCAGGGCCCCCTGTGGCCCTGTGGCATCAATCGATGTATAGGAGACTGTAGGGGCTGGGGCCACCCCCACCAAGGCACAACTGCGGAAAATTTATGGCCCAATTACTTGCCACAAGAGGTCAAGGAGGGGCCCTGAGGAGGTCCAGGGCATATGGCCCCGGCTGGGCTGAAAGGATAGTGAGACTGGATATGAGTGTGCTGAGTGGGGAATGGATTGAGGTGGGGATAGGGGTACAAAATCACTGGCTGGGACTGGAGGTGAAGTTGGGTGCAGGACACTTGGGGACTGATGCTGAGGGTTCAAGAGCTGGATGTGCTTCCTGGCCCAGCCACCTCCCTCTCTATGCCTCCGCTTCCCGGTGAGTAAAATGGAGCCGAGAATAGCGGCCCCTCAAAGGTGGTGCGGACGGGAGGAGGGGCAGGGCTCAGTCACCAGGCCCGAGGTAGCATGGAGAGTGTATGGACACCAAAATCAGTTCTGTGGAACCGAGGCAGGAAGGCCCGGAGTGTCTGCGGCTGCAGAGGTGGTGTGGGACGTGTCACACGTCTTTGTCATTGTGTTTGGCTTCCATGCTGAGGGCGGGGGGCCCCTGGGAGGGTCTAAGCTGGGTTTGCTCTTTAGAGGGAGGCCTGGCCACCATCTGGAGAAGAGACTGAGGCAGGGAGGCCAGCCAGAGCCTGTTTTGAGAGTCCACGTAACAAGGAGAGATGAGGGTCTGAACCTGGGCCCTGGCCGTGGGGTGGGGGTAGGTGGTCAGGATCATGGGGGAAAGAGGCAGGCTAAAGATTGTGTCTCTGTGGAGTAAGAGAGGGTGTGATGGGTCCAGAGCTCAGGAGAGGGGCCAGGTAAGAGGCCACAGCCTGGGGCAGGCCTTGGGAGGAGGGGTGAGCAGCCCCAGGGAGGGAGTGTGAAACCCACCGGAAGAGGGGTGGGCAGGGGATGGGGCCCAGGAAAGAGCCAGAGAAGGACTGGCAGCGAAGCAGGGGAGAGAGAGGGTCAGACGCTGAGAGGAGTGAGCAGCAAGGAGAGGTTAACAGGGCCGGGGTACCGGGACTGAAGTGTTCTGGGGTCAGTGGTAGGACTGAGGGTGACCCTGGGGGGAGGCGAAGGCAGGAGCAGGGGTGCACTTGGAGCTGGTGTGGCGCCTTCCCAGGGAGCTGCCAAGGGCATGTGCTGCTGTCAGCTGGAGGAGCAGGCAGAGATGGAGGCTTTTAGAAAGGACTTAAAGCCATGTGCAGGGAGGGGAAAGTGGTCAGGGAAGAAAGGCAGCATCTCCACTTCCGTGGCTGGGGGGGACCCCAGAGGGGACGGACAGGTAAGGAAGATCAGGCCTGAGGTCTCAGCCAAACAGGAAGTAAGGTGTCTGCGGTCCAGGGAGAGGGCCAGGTGGAGCGGAGGCTGAGGGAGAGGCACCAAGCTGGGAGCCTTGGCTGTGGAAAGTGGAAAGGAAGGGAAAAGTTAGACTGAGATGGGGAAAAGTTAGACTGGGATGGGTTATAAATCTGTGGCAGCCCCTTTCCCATGGTGGAGGGGTTCGGGGTGGTTGCTGAAAATGCCTGTGTCCAATAAAAATGATACCTGGCCCCCATTCTCATTCTCCAGGATCCCTGCTCAGGCTCCAGTCTTGAAAGGATGGGAGCTTCAGAGTCCTCTCTGACCCCAGATGCTGCAGGCTCCCTCCCTTCCACCAGGTTTTGCCACCAGCAAATGGGAAATTTGGTAATCACCATGATTCCAAGCTTACCTTTGTACCAGCACCTCCCGATGCTCACAAAAGGGGGTGTCTGCGTTAGCTCCATCACCGTCAATTGCCAAGGTCTGTTACTACAAACCCCTTGTCAGATTTACTTTTGTGTCTCCAGTACCGGGTGTGGAAGCAGGCGTTCCTACCTTTTACAGCCATCATTTGGCTGCGTCTGCTGCCCCCTGCTGTCTCACACTGGTTGGTGCAGAATAATAATCCTAAAGCTAACACTGGCTGGTTCTCAAACCTTTTGGTCTCAGGACCCTTTTTCATATCCTAAAAATTACTGAGGACCCCAAAGAATTCCTATTTACATATGGCTTATATTGGTATTTACCATATTATAAATTTAAACTGAGACATTTAAAATACTTGTTATTAATTTAAAATAGTAATAACAATCTTAGTAAATATTAAAGCATTTTTATGAAAAATAACTACATTTTCCAAAACAAAAAGTTAGTGAGAAGAGTGGCATCATTTTACATGTTTAAAAAATTTTGAGGGGGAGGGTATAGCTCAGTGGTAGAGTGTGTGCTTAACATGCAGGAGGTCCTGGTTCAATCCCCAGTACCTCCATTAAAATAAATTAATTAATTAAAACCTAATTACTCCCCCATAAAAAATGATTTATAATTTTTTTTAAATAATAAAAATAAATAAATAAATTGTAATGGTTGCCAAATAGAAAATATATTGTTTTGGTTGAATATGTTGTTTTAACCAATATACTGTTTTGGTCAAAAGTTTACAAAGAAAATACAGGCTTATACTGATGAATTAGAAAAGGGAGGGGTATTTTAATGGCATTTTCAAATAATTGTGTCTATTCTTTGATACTAACTCAAACTGGTCAAATTTCTTGAAGTTTAGCTGCTATTAGAATCTGAAACCACTGGTCTCTTTGCACTTTGAATGTGTCTTTTACCAATGTGTGATTTTGTAACAGCATTGGCCATTGGGGAAAAACAATGGTTCGCCAAATCATGGAGATCTTTCAAATACTGATGAAGTTCAGTACATAATATTAAAAAATCAAATTTGTTAATATAACCACCAAACTCATCAGAAAAGTCTTTTAAGTACTGAGGAGCTGTCATGCTCACAGTGGTAAACACAAGTTTTCCAAAATTCTAATTTTCATTTGAAAGCTAAATTTTACCATTCGCAACAAATACTGTCAGTTTACTTTGAAATGGCAGACTGATTTTATTCATTTTGATAAAATGTCTGCCAGCTACTCAAGTCTGCATAACCATAATTTATCTGTCAGTTATTTCTTTCAAGTAAAAATGGTGTTCCATAAAAAAAGTGGCTAGTTCAGCTCACAATTCAAACAACTGCACAAATGCTTTTCCCTGAGACAACCGCTGCACTTCTGTCTGCAGCAGAAGTGCCGTGTGGTGCTTACTGACCATTCTGTCACACAGAATATTAACAAGTGCATTTAAGAATCAATATAGAGTGAATTAAAACATTTGTATTGCTTCATCAATGACTTTCTGGGGTGATACTGGTAGTGTTTTACTGTGCGGGAGTGGCCGCAGAGAATACAACAACTTCTTGTACAGCTTGGAGCTGCTGCTCTGATTTTTGCTGAGGATGTTAGCCGTTTTACTGCCATTGCTTTGGCATCATTGTGAAATGCCACCCCAGTGAAAAAGACAAATGACACCTCATTGTGAAAAGAGTAAGGACCTCAGAGACCACTCCCTGAAAGGGTCTGCTCTGGAGTGTGTATTGCATACTAGGTACTGGTCTAGGCATTTTACTCTTCTGAAAAAATACTGTGGTAAAATAGACATAGCATAAAATGTACATTTTAACCATGTTAACATGTACAGTTCTGTGCATTAAGCACATCCACATTTCCATCTCTGCAGCAAGCCCCAGCAGCCACCAGGTCACCCTGGCCAGCCTCGGGGTTGTCCTAGACTTTACTCCCCAAAGCCAGTCAGTCACGGAACTCAGAGAGGGGAATTCTAGAGCTATTGGCATTCCCAGGCTTCTAACTCTGGAGTTTCTGTCTCTCAAACATTGTAACATCTTTTCAACCACTCTCTGACCCTATGGCTCCCATAATCACCGCGCCAGGCTGGGCCCCATCATCTCAGCCTCCTCACCACTCTCCCTACCTCCTCTCCCGCCCTCTCCAGCTCACCTCCCACTCCTTCTAACTCCGATCTGACCACACCAGTCCCTTGATTAAAACTCTTCAGTGGATCCTCATTCTCCCCGACTCCCAGCAGCACCTGCTGGGCCCTCTACATGGAATGCCTTTTTCCTTGGCCAACCTGGAAGTCCCAGCTCCAGTTTCTCCTCCTCTAGGGAGCTTCCCTCAGATTGTGAGGTAGGTCTGCCATCTGTGAGTGGAGAGAGGGTAGGAAGAATTTGCAGGGCAGCTCTGAGAGTCCTGCCAGGGCAAAGGCCCTAGGGTGGGATGTACCTGGTCTTTCCAAGCCCGGAGGCCAATGTGTTGGGTAGAGGGAGTGATGAGGGTAACGGGGATGGAGGGAGGTAAAAGATGGTCTACAAGGTCACAGAGATCAGGTCACAAAGGGTCTAGAGCCCACGGTGAGGAATTTGACTTTTCCTCCAACTGAAATGGAAAAGCACTGGAGATTTCTAAGCAGAGAGGTGTCACCATTTGCTTTGTGAGTTGAATACACCAAGGGGGAAAGGATAGGAGCAGGGAGGGCAGAATGTGGCCTCAGATGAGAGGCAATGGTGGCTCTGATCAGGGTGACAGCAGGGGCAGTGGAGAGGTAATCAGATTCTGGGGTGTCTTTGGGAGGCAGAGACCCAGGATTTTCTGATGAATTAAATGTAGGTTGTGAGAGAAAGAAAGGAGTCAAGAATGACCCCAAGTTTTTGGCCTGAACACCTAGATGGATGGTGTTGCTGTGATCTGACACTGAGGAAGATGACAGCAGGAGCAGATTTGGGGGACAGATCAGAATTCGAGTTTGGACATGCTAATTTTCAGATGTTTCTTAGACATCCAAGTGGAGATGTCAGGCCTACAGTTGGCTATACAAGTCCAGAAACTCAGGAGCTGTTGCTGGTTTCTCCTCTTCTCCTGATGTGGGAGCCTCAGAGCTCAATCTTTGGGCTTGTCTCTTCTCCCCTCAGAACCATTTCCATGTGAGTCTTATTCAATGGAAAGGCTTCAAATACTTTCTCTGTGCCAACAACTCATAGATGTGATGGCTGGGGCTCTAGCTGCCATCTTGGTCTTTGAAGCTGCACCCTAGGGTTGGAGGAGCCATGAGCTGGAAGGAGGCTGAATCCCAGAGGACTTAACAAAGCAGAGCCCCCTTACCACCCTGGAACCGTCTATTTCCAGACTTTTCTGTGAGAGAGAAACAAACGCTCTTGTTTAAGCCAGAATGCTTCTGTTATTTACAGTTAAACTGAATCCTGCAATGATACCTCCTGTTGGCTGCATTATCTCATGTTCATCCCCTCAACAGCCCTGGTAGAGTGGATTTTACCCACCTCACTTTAGAGAAGAGGAAAGGGGCGCCAGGATTTTAGGCAGGTGGCCAGTGTAAGGCTGAAGTGGGCACTCTGACTCCTGGCCCTGCTCTCTCCACCAGCCCCTGGGGTCACTCCTAGGCTGACCTCCCTGTGTGCACTAACGCCATCTGGGTTTCCCAGGGTCCTTCATCCAGGGCTCAGAAGCATCTAATGAGCAGGAGGAACAGTCTGGGGCTCAGAGCTGTGGCAGGGTGATAACTGCCACAGTTTGCCCTGGACTGTTAGCACTGAGAGTCCCATATCCCTCGGTCATGGGCAAACCCAGACAGGTGGTCACCCTAGAGCTTGGGTTCCAGCCAGGACCCATCACTGCCCCTGTGGGCACCCAGACCCTGAGCCATTACAACCTGCCCCTTTCCAGGCACATATTCCCCCCCCAATCCCTGAGCCCTGGGAGCTTCCTGAGCTGGGGCCGTGGCTGGGAGCCCCCGGGGTCTGGCTGGGGGCTGGAGCAGGGGTTAAGAGATTAAGGAGATGAGGCTCGTGCATACTGGCAAGAAATAACAGCCCAAATTACATCTGGACTTGACTGTGCACTGTCCTCAGAGGTTAGCAGCCCCCACACCTACCGTGACCTTCCCTGACCCCCTGACTCTCTGCATATGCTGTGACCCACCAAGAAAGCCGAGTCCCAGCCTGCTGTGGTCTGGGGCAGTCAGGCTGCCCTGAGGGTGCCCTTTCAGCCCTGCCTCCATCCAGCACCCATCATGCAGGGATGAGCCCTGACTCAGCAGAGCACAAGGGGGCTCTGCACCCAGAAGGACGCATGTCAGATCCTGGCTCTCCTGCCTTCTACCCTTGTGAACGTGGCCAGTGATTTCACCTTTTGAGCCTCAGTTTTCTCATCTGTGCAACAGGGATAACAGTACCTACCACTTTAGGCTGTGGAGGGGTTAATGAGATAATGCCCCGTGAAGCTTGGCACAGAGCCAGGCACACAGGTAAGGCCCGTCAAGGTTGTCATCATGGCTGCTGTTGTATTACCACCCCTCTGGGCCAGGCAGCCTTTGTGCTGGAGGCCAGGGCCCCAGTGATAAGCCAGCAGACATCTGGGAGTCCCCAGGGAAATCACAGTCTGACGGGGACATGGGACACAAGGCAGTTCTCAAAAATAAAATAACGGTTCAAATGGAGGAGGGAACAAGGTGTGGTGGGAGCATCAGGGAGGAGAAGCGTCTCAGTATGGACTGTGGGGCAGTCAGGGAGGTCATCCTGGGGGAGGCAGAGCTTGAGTGGAGGCTGGCAGAGGAGCAGATCTTTGCCAGGCAGATCCAGGCAATGAAGGAGCCTCTTGGGACTCTCTACAGTCTAGGGTTCTCTTTTCCTATTGATACAGGTGGGGTGGGAACCAGGCTTGTCAGGCTGGCTGGCATCTCTGCACAGGTTCCAGAAGCTTCAGACAAGAAGGCCCTAGCACCCCACATCCTAAATGGAGTGTCAGACCATCCTGAAGTGCCAGCAGAGGGTGTGCTCCCAGACCTGTCCTGCCAGGCTCCACTCATCACCCATCCGTGTTAAATGGGTTTTTTTTAAGAGATAGAAAAGTACCAAATGTTATCACTTATATGTAGAAACTTAAAAAAAGACACAATTGAACTTACCTACAAAACAGAAAAAGACTCACAGGCATAGAAAGCAAATTTATGGTTACCAGGGGAAGGAGGTGGGAAAGGATAAATTGGGAGTTCAAGATTTGCAGATACTAACTACTATATATAAAATAGATAAACAACAAGTTTATACTGTATAGCACAGGGAACTATATTCAATATCTTGTAGTCATTTGTGGTGAAAAAGAATATGAAAATGAATATTTGTATGTTCATGTATGATTGAAGCATTATGTTGTGCATCAGAAGTTAACACATTTGTAAACTGACTATACTTCAATTAGGAAGAAAGAAAGAAAGAAAGAAAGAAAGAAAGAAAGAAAGAAAGGAAGGAAGGAAGGAAGGAAGGAAGGAAGGAAGGAAGGAAGGAAGGAAGAGTCACCCTGCTCTGTTTCCCCTCCTTCCTTTAAGTGACGAGGGCCTGTGTCCAAAAATTATTAAGAATTTCAAGATAGTGAGACCAGAGCAACAAACTGAGAGTAGAGTCTTTTTACTTATAGCTGCCAGATTTAGAAGAAAAAAAAAATAGGGCACCCAGTTAAAGCTGAGTTTCAGATGACCAATGAATAATTTTTCAATATAAATGTGTCTGGTGCAATATTTGCTATAAAAGTCTTTTGTTTACCCCAAATTCTAGATTTTTATTACAAATATTCCACCAGACACATATATACTAAAAACTACTCGGTGTTCATCCGAAATTCAGTTTTAACTGGGAGTCCAGTACTTTAACTGGCAACCCTACCAGGCTGTACCCTGCCGTCTCCTCCATTACCTGGGGCTCCTAGGAGAAGGGGTCTCAAACTTCAGGCTGCATCAGAATCTCCAGGAGGGCTCCTTAAACAGATTGCTTGGCCCAACCCCCAGAGTTTCTCACTTGCAGGTCTGGAGTGGAGCCCAAGAATTTCATTTCTAACAAGTCCCAGGATGACGCTGATGCTGTTGGGCCTTGAGAACCACTGTTCAAGGGTCCATTACCCTTGTGAAGCCCATGAAGAGGACACAGAAAAGTTCAGTGACCCAAAATGACCACCAGAGAGCAGAAGTACCCACTACTCAGGCCTCAGGCAGAGCCCACTGTCCTGGGGCTGAGCTTAGACCTCTGCTGAGCATTTGTTCTGGGCCTGACCATGTCCTGGCTGTGATGAAAATGTGGGTCAGACTTAATGCCTGCCCTTGAGGAGCTCAGGGTCTGGTCAGGGAGTCAGAGGTGTTACCTGACAATTACAATTGGTGCTGAAGAGGTGGGAAGCACTGGCTGGGGTGGGGAGGCTGTGGGAGCCCAGAGAAGGCTGTGGGTACTCAGGCAGGCTTCCTGGAGGAGCTGGTGGCATGAGTAGAAGTCACTCAGGCAGGGAGAAGAGGAGGAGGGGCACTCTGGGCATAGGGATCCATGACTACAAGGACATGCAGGCTGGGAAGTGTCAGGTGTTCTCTGGGAGTAGTGCAGGGGCAGGAAAGAAAATTAGTGGGGGAACACCTGGCAAGGGTGGCAGGGCCTGCCTGGGTCCTGAGGGAGGTCTCAGGGAGCCCCAGGAGGGTTTTAACTGATGGTTAGAATGATTTCCTGGCAACGGTGTGGAAGAGGAAAGAGCAGAGGTAGGGAAGCTAGTGCAGTCATCTAGGGAAGAGGTGATCAGACGAAGTAAGAATGGCAAATCTCATTCATTCATTCATTCATTCATTCATCCATTACACACATTTATGGAACAACTTCTCTGAGCCAAGCTTTGGGCTGGGTGCTAGGACTCGGTGGCCATCTCAGAGAGCTTACAATCTAACAGGAAAGGCCACCAACCAACAGCCCATGGCTCAATTAGCCAGCCAGTGACAGTTGTGGTCCTTGAGGGATCAGTCCAAGGGATGCTAAAGAAGCCAAATGGCAGGGTCTGGGCAGAGGTGGGGGATGGGCAGTATCTCCCAGGGGAGCCGATGACCTGGGTATCCTGACCCAGCAAACACAGATGCCTCATTCAGCCAGAACTTGGCACCCTCCCCACTGCAGCCCTGAGCTAACAATATGGCCATTGAAGGCTGCTGCCATGGCTTGAGGTCCAGGCCTTCCTGCTCCCATCCTCCCTCAGCCACACAATCCTGGCCTTTAGCAGGGAAGAAAGAGCAGGATTATATGCAGGTACCAGGGGCTGGGCCCACTCCTTGACCAGTTTAAGCCTGGCCCCCAGTTCCAGGTGGGCACCTGGGCTGTCACCTTCCTCAAACATCCAGGGCTCCCGGTTCTAAGCATGTGAAGGGTCAGGTAACTAGAAGCAAGGGGAGGGACCTTAAGTGCCAAAAAGATGCCCTCTAGGGGCTGTCCTGGCTGCTCAGGGTTCCTGGAGCACACCTCATTCATTTACAGAAGTGACGTTGGCCTCAGGGATGAAGTGGATTACAATCAAGCTAACTGGAGCACTACTCTCTAGAAGGGTGGTCTTCTTGCTGTCCTGAGAACACGCTAGTTCCTTCTAGCTTTGGAGCCTTTATATATACAGTTCCCTCTGCTTGAGGTGCTCTCCTCCACTCAGATTTCACAGGGTTGTCTTCCTTGACAGGCAGAATAGTGGCTCCCAAAGGCATCCATGTCCTAATCCCTGCATATGTTAATTTACATGGTCAAGGGGACTTTGCAGATATGATTAAATGATGGTTCTTGAGGTAAGGAGATTATCTGGTAGCCCTGTGTAACCACAAGGGTCCTTATAAGAGGGAGGAGGGGATGGAGGTTAGAGAAACAGATGTGATGACAAAAGCAGAGGTCAGAGAGAGGGGCACCTATGAAGATGCTACGGTGATGGCTTTGAAGATGGTGGATGGGGCCACGAGTCAAGGTGTGCAGGCAGCCCCTAGAAACTGGAAAGGGCAAGGAAACAGACTTGCCCAGAGCCTCCAGTTGGAACGCAGCCCTGCTGACCCATTTTAGTCTCCTGACATCCATAACTATAAGAGGATACATTTTTACTGTTTTAAGGCACTAAGTTTATGGTAATTTGTTGAATCGGCAATAGGGAACTAATATAGCTTCTCATTATTCAGGTCTCAGGCTCCCCATCGGCCACCCTGTAAAGGAGTCATCTCCCCAGCTCCAGTCACCTGTTTTTGTTTCTTCGTAGTGCCTACCGTTATCTGGAGTTATCCTACCTGCTGCTTAGTGTAACGCCTGTCTCCTCCATCCACATGCAAGGCCTCTTGAAAAGTGAAGGTCTTGTTCTGTTCCCTCCTATGTCCCTGAACCAGAACAGTGCCTGGTACATAGTGGGCCCTTGATAAATACTGGTTGCATAAAAGAAGGAGTAAATAGAAGGGTGATGTATGATCTCCCTCCTGTGCACACTGAGGGCAAGGAAAGGGGGAAGCTGTGGCTGGCTGGGGGAGGTCCCCAAGGCTGTGAGAAGGCAGAGGGGGTCTCGGGACTCTGAGGATGGAGGGAGAGAGGCACTGAGGGGCAGGGAGCAGATCCCTGTATGCCTGTGGGAGCTGCAGTGGCATCTAACACAGAACTGGTGCGCGGACTTTCCAGTTTACAGGGCTCTCCACTTTCAAACTCAGCACCCCCCTGTTCTTTTTCTTTTGTCCCTCTGAACAACCTGAAAGACAGGCTATTAAAAAGAACCGTTGTTCTCACTTTGCAGACGGGGGCACTGAGGCTCTAGACAGTGATTTGAGAGTGGGAAGACATCTCAGTGCATCTCAGGCAAGGACTCATGGGGTCTGGGAGGTCCTGAGGCTCGCCTGCTTCCCTAAGCCTTCCCAGTCCTACTAGACATGCAAGCTTCCAGCTGCTGGACAGTCCTTCTGTCCATCTGCCTGGGATGCCATTCCTCACCTCGCTTTCTCTCAGGGCTGGGACTAGGGTGAGGCAAGTGAGGCATTTACTTTGGGTACAAGTTAAAAGGGGCACCCCAACCTCAATAATCAAAAGAAATAACCCTTTCATGCAATGTTTATAAAAATTGAAGTAAATGCAAAAAAAAAAATCCAGGAGGAACAAAATGTCAACATTCTAAATAAACACACTTTTTTTTCTCTTTTGGCTCAGGCTCCAACATGGCTTAATACAGTATTGTTTTCTCCATCTTGTCCAGGGATGGCTACATGATGCCTGGGGCCCCTTCTGCAAAAATTATCCTGAATTTCAAGATAGCAACAGCAGAACATCTAACCAAGTGCGGGGCACTATCAGAACAAGCAGGTCATACGTTGGCCCTGATTCTGCCTTTATTTAAAATGTTGATATGTTGTTCATCATCAATTTTTTTACATTGATTTTGATTTTTTAAAATATTGCATGAAAATGTTACTTGTCTTCACCACTGTGGGTTTTGGTGTTTTCATTAATTGTGTACCTGTGGAGAGCACCTCACTTTCCTCACCAAGGCAACTCTGCTTGCTGTGAGTTCCTTCTCCACCCCAGGCAGCCTCCTCCAGGAAGCCTCCCCTGCCCCCATTCCTGTGTGGGTTCTGGAAACCCTCTGTCTTCTCCCCTGTCACAGCCTTGTGCACTCTGTGTGAGCTCTGTTGCTTACAGACACGGGGCAGATTTGGGTTGTTTCTGTGTTCTCAGCACAGGGCCTGGCTCAAAATAGTTGCTCAGGAAAAATTGGCTTTGAGTGAAAATGAGTGGCCTGCCAGTGTTTGGAATTCTATGTCAACATGATGCCTTTGTCGAGTCTTTCTGTCTCGAGAAGGGCCTTGGTAAAACCCCTGTGGGGGTAACCCTGTAGCAAGAATCCATCTCTGGAAATGCTCAGCGGTGGCAGAGCCAGCTCTGTGGGCATGGGGCCAGCTCGTTCCCCGCACACCTCCCCTGGGACACTGCAGCAGACCCAGGGGACAGGGCAGACTTCTGGCAGGACGCGGGGATGGGCCAGTGCTGTGGGCGTGGATGAAGGCAGAGAGGGCCCACTGTCAGGATTTTGGTATCAAGGTAGCCTCATCTCTACTCTGTGCTGCCCTGGCCCATGGCCTGTCACTGACCCATCGCTCACTGCACAAGCCACGCTGAGCTCCGTTTCTGGGCCGAGCTCCATGCTGGGTGACTCCTAGACTCAGGGACTCACAGTGTTATTTCCATAACCAGGCTTCCTGCCTTGTTCCTGGGACCAGGTTTGTCTAGATTTGCAGCTAAGATTCTTTCTGGCACTCAGTTCCACTCCTGCCAGTCTTCCAGGGCTAGAACCCTGTGTCAGGGAGCTCGAGGAAGCTGCCCATGGGTCCCTGAGCCTCAGCCCATGGTGATCCCTTTAGATCGCCAACTATTTCCTGGGACTCTGTCCCCGCTGGCTACCCCTTGTCCACATCCTCCTTCTTCATGGCCTTGACACTGGGGCCTAGGCAGGGTTAACAAAGAATCAACTTATAGGCAGTGCCCAAGATGGGGACAACTCTGAGTCCTGGGCATCAGTGATGCCAGTGTGAGCCTCTCCAGTTGGCTGCAGCAGACAGAACCCCAGACCCCAAGCAGGGAAACCTGGCTTCAAATCCAGGCGCCATCATTCCTGGGCTGTTTGAGGCTCAATTTCCTCATCTGTGAATTGGGAATTAAAATGCCTGCCTCACAGCAGGGTTACAGAGTTAACAGAGAATGTGAAAGCTCCCAGCACATAGTGGGCATCCATATATGCCAGGTCCCTTTCTCCTGTGTTTAGTTTGGGAGCCCAGACTAGTCAGCTGTGCCCCTGATGATCCCCTTCCTCCTCCCAACTTGAGTTCTTTTTTGTGACTCTCTGTCCCAGCGAAAGAAATGGGGAAACTGAAGCTCAGAGGGATGGGGGCAGGGTAGTTGCTCGAAGTCATATACGGAGTCAGAGGCTGAGCACAGATGGAGCCCAGGACCTGACTCTCGGTCTGGGCTCTGCAGGTGCGCAGTTCTTCCCCTCACATCTCCCCATCTGGCCTTGGGAATGCTGAGCCTGAGAAGGACTGCTGTATCGGCAGCACCCTGCACAGAGCTGAGGGCTCCGGGTGCTTCCATGAAAGGCGTGTTTCCCTCCTGAGTCAGAGCAGACCCAGAAAAGACTGCTCCAGCCTGCCCTGAGAGCCAGTCCCTCCTCCCCGCTGGAACCTCTGGGCAGTGGCCAGCACAGCTGCATCCTCTCAGCAGGGCCTGCAATGATAGGCCCACGTTGCATCAGCTCAGCCTGTCCCTGGGCCGGCTCCAGCCTGCCAGCCAATGGGGCTGGGCCCAGTGTACAGATCCCGGCACTGACCCACCCACCCGCCACGGAATCACCACACGGCCTGGGCCTCCCTCAGCATTCTCAGCAAGGGAGGAGGGATGGAGGGCACTGGGGCTCCATCGCATCCAGCATGGCCTTCCTCCCTCTGCTCCTGCCCCTCCACGCCGCTCCCTAACAGGCCCTGCCAGCTCCTCCTCCTAGATTCGCCCTCCTGGAGGGGGCAGAGGTTTCCCCCTCCACCCGGCATGGGCCTGTTTCTCCCCAGCCTCTGTTCTTCTCACCCTCCGTACCTGCTCTTACCCACACGGTCCATTCCATGGCATGCATTACTCTCCTGTGCCTTGACTCCCAAACTGTCCTCTTCAGCCTGGCCTCCTGCCCCGAGGGCCAGACTCATGGATGCTGCAGCCTCCCAGCTACTCCAATCTACCGACAATGGAGCTCACCGCCTGCCCCTAGAGTCTCCATCTCAGAGAGGGGACTGTGTGCCACCCGTTTACCCAGGCCAGACCCTCAAGAGTCCTCTTTCCTCCTTCTCCTTAGCCCTCCATGCCCCAGTCCACTGCTGAGTCCTCTTAGCCCCATGGCCCCTGCCTGGGTCCAGGACCAGCATCTTGCTCTGGGTTATTGTTACATTCTCCTCTCTGGCCTCCCTCTGTCACTCTCCACTCAGCAGGCACAGAACTCCTTTCAAAACTCCAATGTGACCTTGTCACCTCCCTGCTAAACTGCCTTCAGGAGGGACCCCGAGCTCCTGCAAGACTGACCGGCCTGGCCATCTTCTTGGCCATCTTCTGCAGCTCTGCCCACACATAATTTTGTCCCCTCACATGGTGACCTTTGTCAGGTTTGCTTCCCATGAAATCCTGTCACAATCCAGCCCATTTTAGCCTGAGATCTAAAACCTGTGGGGGTGGAAAATGTCAGGCCTGGTCAGATGGGCTCCAGCCCCAGCCTCCCCAGAGCTGCAGTGCGGGGGCCTGAGTCCCAGACCCCATCACGCCCAGGATTCCCCAGCCCCTTCTCAGACATGGACTGACAATGATAAACTGTGTTAATCCATTTAAGAGTATTTCCTTCTGGCCTTCTTCTATGAATAGTATATGTATCTCTCTACATCTTTAACTAATACATATTCATTGGGAAAAAAAACCCCTCCAAATAGTAGAAATGTTTTAAAAATTAGTTGGAAATCACCTAATAAGATTTGCCTTTTTGGTGAAATGTGAACACCTTCCCACACATCTGTGCCTGTGTGCATAGAATTTTAGTACACATGCTGCTTTATAAGCTGCTCCATTATAATACACCAATCCATCGTGCTACCTTGTTCTGCTTGAGGATTAAAATGGCTTCTGCCTTGACAGTGGCTGCCAATAGTCCTTCCCTTACTGACATCGCATCTAATTTTTGGTTCTTATAAATGAGACATAATAAACATACTTGTACGTGTATCTGTGCTTATATTTTAATTTTTATTAATTTATTTTTATTTTGGGGGGAGGTAATTAGGTTTTTATTTATTTATCTTCAGTGAGGATACTGGGGATTGAACTCAGGACCTTGTGCATGCTAGGCACACACTCTGCCACTGAGCTATACCTTTCCCCCCATACTTACATTTTAAAAAGTCATTTCCTTAGGCTAAATTCCTAAAAGAATATATTTTTTACCAAAAATAAATAATTTAAAAATTTTAAAATGTGTGAATAGGTAATGCATTCATATAGTCCCCAAATTCATACCAGATGAAAGGTAAGTCTCGCTCCTCCCCCTGTCAATCTCACATCCAGTCCTTCCCGGGCCAGCAAGGAATGTTACCAGTTTCTATCCACCTGCTGGGACAGTCTGTGCAGATCTAAGTAATACTCTCCTTCACTTCTCTCTCTAGTTCTGAGATCAAATCAATATCAGGACATAAAGAGCTTCCTCATTTTTTGCTTTTCCCAGCTTTGTGGTATTCCCAGCCCCTACTGATGAACTCTTGGGTTGTTTCCAATTTTTGCGATTACAAACAGTGTTGCAGGAACTATTCAGCTCATATCTTTAGAGCTACCAGTGCAAAATGTCTTCCAGAAAGGATGTGCCCATTTCTCCTCCTGCCAACAGTGCAGATGAACCCTGCTTCCTATTTAAAAATCAAACTCTTCAGATCTTCCAGATCCTGCTCATTTCTGCATGTTAACAGATGAGGAAACAGAGGCACACAGAGATGCAGTGACTTTCCAAGGTCACTGGCTGAGCGGTGGGGCCCAGACTTTTTGCCTCTTGGGCTGGGTTCTTCCCCCTTTGCCAGGCTGCTGTCCTTGGCCTGTGCCTCCTCCTCAGAGTCTCCACTCTAGCCCTTTGCTATCCTCATGTGAACGTGCAAGGCCAGGTGTGAGTGGAACTGACAGGACAGTGCTCAGAGGACAGAGCACGAATTGTCAGAGGTGGTTTCTTAAGATTAGGTAGGATCTGGCCAGGTGATAAGAGGTGAGCAGGGAGTGTGGAGCGGAGATCCTAACGTCATGTAAAGTTCTCAAAGTGCTCTCCAATTTGTTGTTTCATCTGTACTTCTCATCATTCTCCAGATTATCATTTTTATTTTGCAGAGCGGGGGCTAGACTGTGGGTACATAGCTAAAACATAGCAGAACTGGGCCAGGATCCCAGGTCTCCTGACCCCTACCCAAGCCAGGGCTTCTTGTGTCCCATAGCACTGGGGCACTGCACTGGGCTGAAGCAGATTAGGGCTGGGGAGGAGTAGGGTTGGTCAGAGTCGAGGGGCCCTTTTCTGAGTGTCAGGGATACTAAGACAGGGAGGGCAGTCCTGCAGCTGATCTGGGCATCACTCTTGTTACAGCTGTCAGTGTCACCTGGGCGACAGGGTGGGTGGAGAGGCAACAGAGGAAGAGAAAAGGCAAGGTGGTATTTAACAGCCATCCAACCACCCCTCCAGCATTCCAGGCCTGGCTCTGCAGGCAGCTGGAGCCATTTCCATAGCTGCCAGAGGAGGCCTGGGAGAGGGAGGCTGGCAGAAGGGAGCTCCCAGTTCACCCAAAATAAAATGTGCTTCATACCGCCCAAACCTGAGCCTTCTTAAATGTATCCTTCCTCGCACTGACCCTAAGAAGGCAGAGAGTCTCAGCTCAGGAGTACCAAGAACCTGCACTTGCAAACTGGCTTGCCTGATGCAAGGTATTGAAGGCAACAAAGGGGCTTGGACTTTCTCCACGGGCCACTGGGAGCCACGGAAGGGTTTGGAGCTGGTGCCATGGATAGAGCCCTGGGCCGGGGACAGGAGCCCTGTCCTGTGTTCTGCACCTGGCTCATTCCATTCCCCAGTGGGAACTACAGCCTTGCTTTGTCGGTCTGGGGCACTCCACAGTGGTAGACGCTCAAGAAACACCTGCAGGTTTCAGGGTGAAGGCAGGGGAACATCAACTAGCAGGGAGTGGGGAGGCAAGAAGTAACACCTTTTCATTTTACAAGTGGAAACTGAAACCCAGAGAGGGGAAGTGACTTCCCCGAGGTTTCACAGCTAATAAGGGGTAAAGAGTGTGGAATTCTGACTTTTGGGCTGTGCCCTTGCCCCTTGCCTCTTGAGTTGAGTCTGTACCTGTGTACAGGTACCCATGAGGCATCTGTGCCATGTGTGGTGTATTTGTGTTGCTAGCGAGTTATGCAAATGTGTGTATGTGGATTGCATGAAGGAGCTGCAGTGGGTGGGTAGACACGTGTGTGTTGGCAGTGTCATGTGTCAAGGGGCGTGTGTCTCCTGGGTGCTGTGTCTGGAGTGGCCTCAGCACCAGGAGGACTGCAGGAGGTTGGGGGTGGGGCCTGCTCTGGGAGGAGGAGGGAGGAAACATGTGTCTGCCCACCCCCCACCGGCCTCCCACCCTCCAGCGTGGCAGCTCACAGGACAGCCCTTCCGTCAGAAGGCCCCACACTCCATGAGAGAATCAGAGATTGCCAAAATCGCGTTTCCCTGACTCATGCTTGGGGCTGCGAGCACATTCTTGGCTCTTGGACAGCATCTCAAAGGAGCACTGCCAGTGGCGGCCCTGGCTTCCTAGGGAGAGGGCTCACCATGGGCTGGTTATTGGAGCCTTTTTTGGCCACATTTTTATCCCGTGTAAAAAGAAGAGAGGGAAGACACCGCCTTCCAATTAACAACCTATAATTAAAAGTGAGATATCGTTTAGGGTGACTGGCATAGGGCCTGACCACAGCAAAGTGCCCCATGAATGTCACTTCCTTGTCCTCTCCCTGCCCCTCCTCTCCATCTTCCCATGGACAAAGGTTCAAATCCCAGTTTTGACTGCAACTTGCTGTCTGGCCTCGAACATGCCACTTAGCCTCCTTGAACCTTGGTTTCCTCGTGTTTAAAATGGAACCATTTACCTAAGAGTATTAAATATGATAATATAAATGTGCTGGGCACTTAAATAACATGTTACTTTTTGTCTTAGGATTCTGTAGGGTGAGGACTGCCTCAATCTAGTCATTGGGGCTAAAGAGAGCCGTTTCTGCAGTACCTGCAGAACTGGGCCTGCCTACATACCTGGTTCAGTAAGAAGACATGTGGGAGAAAGATGGCTGGGGTCCAGAGCGTGGGCTCTGGCCCAACTCTACCACTGAATTGCTGTGTGACCTTGGGCAAATCCCTGCTCCTCTCTGGGCCTATTGTCCTCTCAGTATAGTGTGGATGCAGTTGGATTCCACGGTTTTTTATTTCCTGCTGCCCATACCTTTTGGGACCTAGAGGATTTCTAGCTGAGCCCCTCTGGGAGGAGGGGGTGGGGGTGGGCAGGCACTGGAGGAATCCAGATCTGAAATGCTGGAGAATTTGTCTGCATTTCACACTCTTTCTTCCCTCCCAAGAGAGTGCTTTTTCCAGAAAGTGCAGCCTCGGAGTGTGGGGGAAGGGTTGCAGTCTGCAGGGCCTGGGCTGGGCTCTGAGCTAAGAATAATGTGGCAAAGGCTCTTGAAACTTTTTTGCTGATCTTGGAAATTTAAAGGAGCCGTTGCCTTTCTTTCTTCAGGGAGGTTGCAGGGAGGAAGTGCTTGGAGTCCAGCAGACTCAGGCAGCCACTTCCCATCCCTCACTCACTGGCCATCCCTCACTCACACTGTGTGCTGGGTACCAAGGACTCAGAGGGAGAAGAAATCTCTGCTTGTCTAAAATCTCCAATGACATTCAGTGACAATACAGTGTGATGACACAGAGATAATCAGCAGGATCCCATAGAGGAGGCTTCTGACTCAGTCTGAGCTACAGAAGCAGTCTGGCCAGGCTGGTAGAGGGTCTCCAGACCCAGCCCCCTCCCTAGGCCTCAGCTTCCCCTTCTGTAAATGGAGGGCATTGGTCCTTTCTACTCTGACCTTCCAGGATGGGTTTATCTAACATTGCAAGCATAAGCCTCAGTTTACCCTTCCCCTCAGGGCAGTTACTGAGAGTCATACCTCTCAGCTTCCCCCTAAAGTTCTGGTGAGGCCTCAGAGAGCTAAGAGATGGAAGAGTGTGGAATAAAGGAAATTTCTGTGGGATTTTGACTACTGGACCTGCTAGAAATCAAGGCGAACCTCTCCTTCATTCCACCAGCTCTGATGGCCCCTTAGCTCACTGGCCAATTACCAACCGACCACCAAGATAGAGGTGAGGGGTGGGGTCAAGGGTGGGGTCTGGCCTGGGACTCAGGTGGTTTCCTCTAATAGCAAGGACTTATCCTTAAAAGCAATACACAGTTGAGACAAGGGGACGTCCATGAAAACCATGACAGCCATGCAAAAGAGATGGACGCTGCCCTGAGGCTTTTGAGAGATTTTGTCGATGACTGGACCATTTCTAAGAAAAGATACTGGGCTGCCTCCGAGGGAGGTGAGCTCCCTGTTCCTGGAGGTGCCTGGGTACTTGCTTTTTTGGAATACTGCAGAGAGGACTTCTGCCTGGGGAGGCAGACAGGAATCCATGACCTCTGAGATGCCTTGCAGCCTGAAGTCCTCAATACTTTAATTCCAAGATTCTTTGACTGAGATTTAACATTCAGAGATTCCTTACATGGATTCAAGGATTCCATGGGGCTTTGAGTAAGACATATTCTATGATGATCATCTTAGGATTTAAATAACCTCTGATTCTTTGACCCTGATTCAAAGAGTCTAAAGCTCTTGGGATCTAAGATTTCCTACAGCCCTTGTAATCAGCCTTCGAAAATCAGTAGTCTAACCCAGACTGAGAAGTTAGTCACCACTGCCAGGTGGGAATGGCCAGAAAGGGCCCTCCCCTTACCTTTGCTACCAGGGACCCAGATGACTCATCTACTGGGTGTTGGCCTTCATTTGCTCCCCAAGATCCAGAGATGCACCTGGAATAAAGAAGATACTCAGCATAGCTTGTTGACTGACTGAATGAACAAATGAGTGAAATGTCTCTCTATTCTATCCCCTCATCTCTATACTGGGCCCATCTGCTATCTATCATTTCACTACTGAAGAAGATTTGGGGGAGCAAGGAGGGTATCACAAATAATCTTCTGCCCTCTTGTTTTCCCTACTAACATGCACCTACGCCCATTAGAATGTACATCCTGAGGGCAGGGACTTTGTCCGCTTCTCAGCCATGTCTTCAGCACCTAGAACAGAAGTGAATACCCTAGCTTAGCTCAGAGCTCAAGCAGCTATCAGTTGTGCGAGGGTGGGATGAGAGGAGCTGATAGTGAGACCTGGACCTGAGGGAGGGGACCTAGACAGGGAGGGGGCAGGGATAACCGAAGACAGACAGACAGAGAGGGGAAGGAAGCAAAGAATGACATTTCACAAAGGAACTGAGGCCCAGAAAGGAAAGTAACTTGTTTAGGGTCACACAGCATATTACTTAGTGGACAGCCAAGGTTTTCCTTCCTGTGCAACCCTCTAGGCCCAGCCAGACCAACTGATGTTCCCTCGGTCTCTCCAAGACGTTCCTGGGTGAGAGTCAGGTACTAGGACTGGTCCAACCCCTCTCCCTGTCAGGGTAGTCACTGAGGTTGAGCGCCAAGGTGTTTGGGATAAACTGAGGATGGAGAAGGGTGCTGCCTCCCAACCTCTGACCACTTTCCCTGAGACAAGGAGGCGGGCCCTGATTGAGGAGGGTGTATGGGGGACCCAGTTAAGTTTCAGCTTGAAAATGGAGGATTGGATCCACTTGGGGAAAGGGGTGCTGGGAGGAATGGATGTGTGATCAGGGGTAACATGGTTTATGCAAAGAGCCTTGGGGTGTGAGTGGGCTCCTCTCTGGAGAGCTGGACCATTGGAGCCTCCTGTGTTCTCCAGCTCAGCAGTTCAAACTCCCACAAGGGTGCGGAGCCTCAGCTGAGTCGAAGGACGCCCGCGCGCTCTGCAGTCGCGGGGTTCCCAGGCACCCAGCTTCAAGGCTGGGGCTCCCAGGGCGCAGCCACCCCGTCCGATGAGGGGGGCAGTAGGACCCAGGGGCCAGATCGTCCGCAGAGGGAGGGGGCGGGAGCCAGGGCGGTTTAGGGGAGGTCTTTGGCTTTTTTTTTTTTTTTTTTTGGCGGAGCCGGGGCGCCCTCCGGAAGCTTTTCCAACTTTCCAGAAGTTTCTCGGGACGGGCGGGAGGTGGGGTAGGGGGACGCCATATATAGATCTGGAGATCGGGGGCGCGGCGAAGAGGGGAATCCGTTCTCGGCTCGACTGAGACTCTGTCTGCGGTGCCCGCGCCAGCCCAGCCCGCCAGGTGAGGGGCGGGGGGCCGGCCCGGTGGGGCGGGAGCGGCCAGGGGAGCGGCAGCAGCTTTGGGGGTGCTCAAAGGAATAAGGGCGGCGAGCGGCCGCCGGGAGGGTTTAGGGTCCAAACTAAAGCCCTTAAACTGGAGTCCCTGGCACTTCGGTGGCTGCTGGAAGGTTCAGGATCGAGAACACGGGGTCAGATGGTGATGGCAGAACGAGCCTGAGGGGTAAGGCAGAGATCAGAGCCGGGACGGGGAATTGAGGGACTCAGAGGACCCGGAAAGAGTGCAGGGTTCCCTAGAAGTCGAGGGCAGGGGTGGTGATGGCAGAGAGGGAACAGTGGGGCTGGGGGCCAGGATGCTGGGTTCATCCATCTGCAGAATGAAGGAGGGAGGAGATGGGGTCTGGAGTCCCCTCCATCAGGGACAGGGAGGCCAGGCCAGCTCTGCAGTTCAGGGTGTTTCCAGTTGTGGGGTTGAGGCCTAGGTGCCAGTGGACCAATCTCCTCACAGGCCTGTTGGGGGGGCATCTGAGCCTCCTGAGGTAGGGTGGTAGTAAAGGAGGTGAAATAGTCTTGACTTTTCCTGGGGGGCCAGTTTTGGCTTTTGGGGTCCCCATGGTTGGGAGGCATCACCCATGGCGGCTCCATTTCTGATCAGCAGCCTGCATGTGTAGGTCATGGCAGCTAAAGGTGGACTTGGCCAGTACCAGTGTCCCCCATCTCCCTCCAAAAAGGGAGTGAGGAGTCAGCCAGGTCTGCATACCACCACAGAAGGGAGGATGGAGAGCTGCCTAGAAAGCTTTGCGTCACCCACTCTAATTCTGTCCACTGCCACCTGGTTCCTGGAGTAACTGCAGGGTTAAGGCTACTTCCAGAGGCCGGGGTTCCCTGCCCCCCAGCTTAGGGACATTCCTGAGGCGGCTGGAGTGGAGGGAGAAGAATGAAACTGCATCCAGCACTGCCAGAAGGCCTGGCCCCTCCTCTTCCTGGGTTTCCGGCTGGTCCCTCTGGTCTACAGGGCCCGAATGGAGGCCAGAGGAGTATCGGGTGCCTTTGGTTCCCTGGAAGTCTACGGCTGGGACCACACCCTCCTGTCCTCAGATGGTTCATCTGCCCATCCCCCTTTCCTGAGGGCTCCTGGTTTTCTCCTTTTGTCTCTGGTCACCGGGATTCCCAGCAGAAATGTTTTTTTACTGGCTGTGTAACAAGACACCACCTCCAGCCCTTAGGAGGGGCTCTGTGGGAGCTTCTGGGAGGAAGGAGCCCTGTGGTAGGAGGCCTGAGCCCCACTGATCCCTGCGGGACCAGGGATGGCTCTCTGTGCCTCTCTGGCCTCATTTCTCCCACTGTACAGTGAAGTGGATTACCTCCAAGTTATGCCTTCCTTCTGCCAGGGGCAGTGCAGACTGGGGTCCCATACGGGGGCTGGGCCTTCCCAGGCCCCTCCTCACTACCAGCCCAGCTCTGCCCTATCCCATCCTCCTCACTCTTCTGTTTTCTTTCAGAATGAAAAAGGCAGGCACTGACCTCCTCCTGAGGCAGTTTCAAGGTACTTTAGATCTCCTCAAGGGTTTGAGACCCTCCCTGGTGGCCCTCCTAGCATCTGCTTCCCTTCTCTTTTACAAAAATCTGGAATCCAGTCTCGACTCAGTCTGGCTAGCTGTTGGGCATAGCCCTTGGTTCTGTGATTGTGTATTTTTCTTTGTGGGACTATAAATCATCTAACCTTGGCCTAAGGGCTGGAATTTCTCTAACACAGGCTGGGCTGTGGGAGGCTGGCTTGCTTGCAATGACTTGCCTTCCTCCGTTCCTGCTGCTGGGTTTTAACAGGGCAGCCCTCTTCCAGAGCTGTGCATCTCCCTGCAGAGACCAATGTTGTGAGCTGGAGCTAGGGCCAGGGAGGCTCCATGGCACCCCCTGGGACCTGAACTCAGGCATCCTGCTTCCCGGGCTGGAAGCTCCCCTCTGCTGGCTAGTGGAGATAATTTGATTTCCAGCCTGCCACGTCACTCAGAGCTGGAGCGGGAATGCAGGAACAGGAGCGCAGCTGTGCGGTTGCCTGAGGAATCCCAAACTAGTCGTTTGGAGCTTTTGCACAAAGCCCCTCCCAGCCCTTTGAGGTTCTGGTTGCCTAGGGGTGGGGGCTGTCAAGCTAGTGCCTGCCACGTGGCTGGGCTGTGAGCTGGGCTCCTAGACTATCTCTCAAGGGGATGCTGGTGGCCTCTGCAGAGGTCTAAGCTCTGGCATCAGCTGTTTGGGCTAAAGGCCTTTGAATAGGAGGATCATATGCCTGTTGTCCTGGCATAATAATTAGTAGTGTCCCATTTTACTGCCTTAAGTGTCCTTGTTTGTACAATAATTATATGGCCACTCTGCCTTTGAGGCTTCAGGTCTGGTAGGGAAGGAGCTAGGGCTGAGAGGAAGGCGGCCTGGGCCAAGATAACCCCTTCCCAATCCATTCAAGGTAAAACTCTGTCTTACCTCCGCAACCTGTCCTCTAGGCTATGGATCGCTCTCATACCTTCCCCCAGGCAGTTGTGGGCTCAATGGCCTTCCCTCCCTCCCCTACCTTTCCCCATGTACCTTTTACTTCTCCTTTGCACTGCACCTCCAAGGAGGTGGCAGCCCAGGAAGGGGGGGCTTGCCGGGGCTCACAAGATGGCTGCAGCAGTAGAGTCTTCTGAAGAGCGGTCAGTGCTCCCCAGGCAGGCTGAAGTCCTGAGGATTGTCCACTAGGGTTCTGAGTTCTCTGTCTTCTTAAGGACCACGAGATGGGATCTGCCAGAGCAGTGGGATCCCAGCTTCTACCACAGTTCCTTCCAACCCTTCTTTGTGCCCTGTCATCTGCCCTTCTGTCCTGCTGCATGAAAGTGGAGTGTGGAAATAAGTCCATGTGGAGACTGTTCTGATGGGAGGCCACAGAGAGGAGAGAAGCTTGTCCTAGGGGCCACTGCTACTGCTTTGGTTTGGGGAGGGGTCCTGAGGGCAACCCTGAAGCCACAGAGCATATGGCCTGTGTGGCGATGACTGTCATGTGGGAGGGCAGAATGGAATCTGAGTTGGCCCCAACTTCCTGGGAGACCGAACACACACCTGGCCACCAGCCTCTGGTGAAGGGGAGGGGTATCACTGTTCCTTTGAGCTGTGACTTACCCCCTCCCCCAGTATCCTTCCTTTCAGGAAACCTACCTCCCCCACATCCCAGTTTTTGTCCTGGGGATTTTACATCCGCTCCAGGGGCTGTGTGGGCAGATGGGCAGGCAAGTCTCTGCCAAGATAGAAGCCTCGGGCATGGAGACCTAGACCCTTCCAGCTTGGAAAAGGGAACTGAGGCTCAGAGAGGGGTAGACACACACATGTGCACACATACAAACTCAAGGTCACCCTTAACCTTGGAGCAGCAGAGTAGAGCATCTGGGCTCTCCCATTTAATGAGTGAACCAACTGGTGACTCATTAACATCCCAAGGCAGAAGGAAAGGCGTGGGGGGAGGAGCAAGCCTATACCTCTGTCCGACATGACATCCTTTGTCTAGGTTCCTGAGTTTCATACAGACCCTCATCCCATCCAGCACTTTTTTTTCCACTGGAAAAGGTCCCCAGGGTTGCATGAGATCAGAGCTACTGTATACAAACTAAGGACCCTAGGTCTGGCCAAGTGGCCCTAGTTTCTGTTCATTCAGCAACAGCTGAGGCCTGTTGCGTGCTAGGTGCTGGGGATATAGAGGGAAATCATACTGGCTACGTTTCCTGTCCTTCTGGAGGTTACAGACTAGTTAGGGATGGAAATAGTATGTAATAAATGCTGAAGTCTAAATGTTGTTAAGTTCAGTGCAGGAAATCAATAGGGCTGAGGTGGTGACTTCCCCAGAACCCTGCTTTGGATAGGGAGTCAAAGAAGGCCTTTAAGAGAGTGGGCAGATGGAGACCTCCAATCTGGGCAACCCTGAGTTAGGTCTAGGCTCCCCAGAGCTCTGGGCGCCCTTGCTCCCTTCTCCAGGGGACATGCTGGCAGCCAGAAGGCTGGGGATGGTTGTTGGGGAAGGAACGACTAGGGTTTCAGGGCCGCCCTCTCTCTTCTGCCCTCACAGGTCTTCGTGGTGCTCACAACCGTCCTCCCAGTCATGCGTGCCCTCCTGCTCATCAGCACCTGCTGCCTCCTGGCCACGGCCCTGGCCGCGGAGGTGAAGAAACCTGCGGCTGACGCAGCCTCTGGCACAGGGGAAAAGCTGAGCCCCAAGGCGGCCACACTGGCTGAGCGCAGCGCCGGCCTGGCTTTCAGCCTGTACCAGGCCATGGCCAAGGACCAGGCAGTGGAGAACATCCTGCTGTCGCCCGTGGTGGTGGCCTCATCGCTGGGGCTCGTGTCGCTGGGGGGCAAGGCGGCCACGGCGTCGCAGGCCAAGGCGGTGCTGAGCGCCGAGCAGCTGCGCGACGAGGAGGTGCACGCGGGCCTGGGCGAGCTGCTGCGCTCGCTCAGCAACAGCACGGCGCGCAACGTGACCTGGAAGCTGGGCAGCCGCCTGTATGGGCCCAGCTCGGTGAGCTTCGCCGAGGACTTCGTGCGCAGCAGCAAGCAGCACTACAACTGCGAGCACTCCAAGATCAACTTCCGCGACAAGCGCAGTGCCCTCCAGTCCATCAACGAGTGGGCAGCGCAGACCACCGACGGCAAGCTGCCTGAGGTCACCAAGGACGTGGAGCGCACTGACGGCGCGCTGCTGGTCAACGCCATGTTCTTCAAGCGTGAGTCCAGAGGGGTGGGGCGGGGCTGGGAGGGCCCTTCTCTCCCCGGAGCCCCGCCTCTGGCAAGTCAGATCAGTGTTCCCATGCCAAGCACCACGCTGCTGCTAACTCAGTCCTCACCTAACAACCTGTGGAGTAGGGGGAGGCCCTGTTAATGAACTCTTCTTACTTACGAGAGACTAGATTCAGAGAGGTGTAGCGTTGTATCTAAAGGAATGGGTCAGAGATGCACTCTCAGCTGAAGGACTCCATATGATGTGCTGCTGCGGTGTTTCATTGCATCAAAGTGCTGTTGCTTGTCTTGGAATCAAATTCAGTAACTAATTCTGCCTCAGTAATGAGCTAGAGAAAGGCCTACCTGTGATCATGCCTAATACTCAAAGCAACTTTGGGGGCAGGTGGTATTCCCTTCATTTCACAGGTGAGGAAGCTCAGCTAGGAGGAGCAGAGTGCACACTCAGATCCAGGTGCTTTTTTTTTTGAGTAAATATAGATTTATTTAAAGAGATACATACTACATAGACTATAGGCTGTTCCAGAAGGCGAGAGAAGGGCCACGAGGTGTGGGGGTTGAGTGCTTAGGTTAAAATAAAAGTAGATATACACTCCATAGACAGAGTGTGGGCCATAGACAGAGGATAAGGGAGCGAGAGTGGCCCAGGTGCGTCTTGAAGATTTGACTTGGGCTTAATGTGTATTTTTGAGTACCTGTATGGATAGCACTGTTCCTCTCACAGTATGCTGTGAGAATGAGGTGACCCCTCTTTTACAAATGAAGGGACCAAGGTAGGAGGGGTGAAAGGTCTTGCAGCCAATTGGTGGCTGAGTCCAAATTTGAACACAGGTCGGATGTGACATAGGGAAAGGCTCAGGTCATTGCACATATGCATGTTTTTTTGAGTCATTTTTTGGGGGGGACCACAAAGACAGGAGTTGCAGACAAGAATTAAGGGCAGTGTTGGGGCACAGACCTCAGATGGAATGGGAAGTCCAGCTCAACACATTGCCCAAATGCCTGACAGGTGTCAGGGCAGAGGTGGACATGGTGGTAGTCGAGCTGAAGATGGTCCTTCTGAAGGCATTCCCTATTGTGTGGAAACAGCCAGGCCCTGACTGTAGAGAGTTGTATGTCCTGGGGCAAGATGCCCACCCGCTAAAGCAGGGAAGATGTACTCTGTGGGTTGTGGGCTGAGCCCTGAAGACTGGAACAAAGTCCTGTAGCAGGGATAAATCAGGGTATGCAGTTTGGGGGAGCATTTTCAGGGGGCATCTATTCCTGACTTTGTGTTCTACCTCCCATACAGCACACTGGGATGAAAGATTCCACCACAAGATGGTGGACAATCGAGGCTTCATGGTGACCCGTTCCTATACTGTGGGTGTCACCATGATGCACCGGACAGGTAGGTGCCTTGCAGAGCAGGTTGGGGGGCAAAGTGGAGGTCTGAGGGTGCCTGGGGCCTGGCCCACCCCCACCCCATGGCGTGCCCAGTGCCCTCTCTGCTCTCCTCTCAGGCCTCTACAACTACTATGATGACGAGAAGGAAAAGCTACAAATTGTGGAGATGCCCCTGGCCCATAAGCTCTCTAGCCTCATCATTATCATGCCCCACCATGTGGAGCCCCTCGAGCGCCTTGAAAAGATGCTGACCAAAGAGCAGCTGAAGATCTGGATGGGGAAAATGCAGAAGAAGGCTGTTGCCATCTCCTTGCCCAAGGGTGTGGTGGAGGTGACCCACGACCTGCAGGTGAGTGGTGGCCCAACTCAGAGGCCTGCAGGGCTTGCGGGGGGTAGAGCGCCTGGGGCACCCATTCACCAGCTCAGCAGGTCTGTCCTGAACCCTCTGGGTATCCAAGCAGTACTGGGCTCTGCCAGGGGAAGAGGCGTGGGCCTTGTCCTTGGGAAGAGGATGAAAACATCAGTAGCTAAATACAATTGAGCACGTGCTATATGCCAGGCATTCTTCTTAAGCACTTTGTATGTATTAAACTCTTAATCCTCAAAACTTTATTAGGTAGGACTATCAACCTTATTTTACAGATGAGGAAACAGGCTCAGAAAGGTGAAATAACTTATCCAAAGTCACATAGGCAATAACTCAGACATCTGGCACCAAGCCATGCCCTTAATCTTATGCTGTGCTATCTCTGAGTCTGAAGTGCCCCACAGTACAGGCATGCCTCGTTTTATTGTGCTTCGATACAGAGAGACGCCACTGAGGATGCAGTTTCAAGGAGGCTGTCGAATGGAGAGCAGGGTCGGGCATGCTAAGGGGTGAGGCTGCAGTGCGAGTACAGTTTACATGAAAGAGCTTGTATTTGCTTTCAGGGGCTATGTAGAGCCATGGAAAGGGGGTGTGTGTGTGTTTTAATTTTTTACTATGAAAATGTTTAAAAATATATTAATACAGAGATTAGTATAAGGAACCCTCATGTATCCATCACTTAACATCAACTATCATCAACTCATGACCAATAAGGATTCATTTATACACACCCATTCCTCCTCCATCAGATTATTTTGAAGCAAACCCCAGACATCATATCACTCTGGAAAGGTTTTAAGCCACAGAGTGATGTGGTCATAGCTGTCCTTAGCTCAGTCCTTCTCAAACTCGAGTGTGTGGAGGATTACCTGAAGAGCTGGTTAAAAAAGGTTCCCTGACTGTGATTCAGTGGCTCTGGGCTGAAGTCAGGGGATGTGCATTTCATATAAGCCCCCAGCAGTTGCCCTGGCTGGCTGTCCGCTACCCACACTTTGAGAAGCACAGGTCATGATTGCTCGGTGGGGCCAGGCATAAATTCTGCCTTTCCCCGCCGAGTCTTAGTTTCCTCATGTGTGCAGTGGCAATCAGAAGCTCCTGCAGGTTTGTCATGAGTTTGATGTACTGTGCCATGTCTGGCATACAGCAAGTAGCCAGGGGGTGGTAACCTCTGCTCTGAGGATCAGATGGGAGGAGACAGTGGGCTGGGTGGATGGAGGGTGAGGGTCTAGAAGCCTTGCCCACCGTGGCCTCACCAGCACCCACCTGGTCCTGCAGAAACACCTGGCTGGGCTGGGTCTGACTGAGGCCATCGACAAGAACAAGGCAGACCTGTCGCGCATGTCGGGCAAGAAGGACCTGTACCTGGCCAGCGTGTTCCATGCCACTGCCTTCGAATGGGACACAGATGGCAACCCCTTCGACCAGGACATCTATGGACGTGAGGAGCTGCGCAGCCCCAAGCTCTTCTACGCCGACCACCCCTTCGTCTTCCTGGTCCGAGATGCCCAGAGCGGCTCCCTGCTGTTCATCGGGCGCCTGGTCCGGCCCAAGGGTGACAAGATGCGAGACGAGTTGTAGGGCCCCAGGGTGGGCGCTGGGTGGCAGGGGGCAGTGGAAGGCTCCTGAGACACATGGGTGCTATGGGGGTGGGGAGCTGAGGTACCGACCTTGGACAGTCCCTGGGGTGGGGGTGGGAAAAAAGAGCGGGCTTCCGTGTGTCTGAGCAGACCTTCCCAGCCAGAAGTCACTCTGCTTGGACACGGGCCCATGATGCTGAGCCCAGAGACCCCACATCCTGTGGGAGCTGGGCAGTGGATGTTGAGCCCTGCCCTCAGTCCTGGGGACCCAGCCTGCCTCAATCAGTGTTCATATTTATAGTCAAGTGCTTTCTCATTTGTGAGACGGCATCGAGTTGGGGGTTCAGCCAAGCCCTCTTGGAATGGGGATCCTCTTTTCCTGACACTACCACCACCTCAGCCCCCTCCCCAGATCTCCCCCAATTTTCTCCCAACTTCCCTCAACTATAAAACTAGGTGCTGCAGCCCCTGGGACAGGTACCCCCACAATGGCCCTGGCCTCAGAGAGGGGGTCGGGAAATAGCTCATGGTTTGTGGGGGGCGCTTGGGCAAACTCTGGTCAGGCATCATGGGGATGAACATTTTTTTCCCTTTTATAGATTTTTCAAAGATGGGAAGGAAAGGGGGTAATTGAGCCTTTGTTGCTGTCAAACCAAGAACTTATTTGTACAAATTTTTTTTTCAATAAAACTTTTCAGTGAAATTTAATCAGAGCATGGAAGATGATTGGATCAGAAATTCCATGTCATTCTTCCTGGGGACAAGGACTCCTTCTGTTAAGCCACATTTGCTATAATAGTCCTTGTCAGGCCCTGAAATGCTGGCAGATAACTGCAGATAATACCACGCGGCAGGCCCACTATTTTGCCAAAACAATTTCCCAGTCAGCACATAGTGGGCCTGCCGCATGGTATTATCTGCAGTTACCTGCCAGCATTTCCTCAGCGCTCCTGACATCACAGCTCAGGGAGGGAGAGGGCGAATGGGATGCATAGGATAGAAGTCCCATGGCCAGGGAGGCAGAGGAGCAAAGGAAACTGAATTTATGACCTTTCTCTGCTGCTTGCTGGCTGTGTGACTTTAGGCAGGTCACTACCTCTCTCTGGGCCTCTCCAGCTTTCCTTTGCCAACAGCTCTGCCCTGGGGGTTGCTGGTCCAGAGAGGGAGCTGGGCCGTGCAGTTGGAGTCCTCCAAGGTGTGAATGGGGCCACAGATTCATTCCCATTATTACCATAAGGCAACATGACTGTTTGGAGCTCCCAAGTCTCCTGTGTTATAGACACAATAAATTATATCTATGCCCTCAGGAGGCTTCATCTAGAGGTAGAGACTTAGGGGCAGTGACAAGTATGCTCAGTACTCGCTGTGTTCCAGTCCCCTAAATCATTCTGTTCCCAGACATGACACTCATTCTGCCTCAGGGCTTTTGCCCTAGCTGTTCTTTCTGCCTGGCAAGTTGTTCTTCTAGATCTTTGTAAGGCTGCTTTTTTGTCATCCAGAACTCAGTTTAAATGTCATCTGCTCAAGTCCTTCCCTGACCACCCAGCACAAGCAGCTCCTTCCCCCCATCAGTTTCTTTACTATGTTTTCATATTTTACTGATTCCTTAGTGCTCTGAAATTACCAGCTATAGACACATTCACCATCTGCCCCCACTACCAGAATGGAAGCTCCATGAGAGTAGGGATCGTGTCTTATTTGTCACTGTATGTCCTTCACCCAGATTCAGCGTCATACACGCATGGCAGTAAAACATATTTGCTGACTTAAGTAAGTAAAAGAGCTGTGTTGGAAGGGCACCAAGGCTATGAGAGTCTAGAGGTGGAAGCCATGACTGCCGTGGGGAGATCAAGGAAGGCTCCTAGGAGGAGGTGACATGTGGGCTGCCTTGAAGGGTGAGTAGGCATTTCTTAGTCAGAAGAATGATTTTAATACTACCAGCTGGTCATACCTTTGTATTTTGCTTCTACCATGTGCTGAGCACTTTGTCAGGTACTTGATATATATACATTTTGGCTACATAACAGCTTGGCTGGGTAGGGATTATCCCCATTTTACAGGTGAGATAACTGAGGCTGAGAGAGGTTAAGCAACCTGCCTGAGGCTTCACAGCCAGTGGGGCTGAGCTGGGAATTGTAAGCTGGATAGTTCTTCCTCCACACCACACAGGAAGGGCAGGAGGGGAACTGGCCACATTCTAATAATAAAGGTGCATAACCTGCTTATAATTTATATATGTCATCCTACTGAATCTCCACAATAGCCCAGTTAGGTAGGAAGACAGCCTAATCACACAGGTGCAGATCAGAGTTGGGCAGAGACTGGACTGGAACTCAAAACCCTTGGATCCAAAGTTCAGCCTGCAACAGCTCCCCCAGCCAGTGGGACTGGGCAGTGGAAGAAGGCAGGGCTGGGTGTGGGGCTGCCCAGATGACGCAAAGGGGGCCCTGAGACCTGCTGCTTCCATCTGGACACAGATAAGGGTGGTGGTGAGAGGTCTGTGCTCCCACCTCACGCTGAGGGGTGGGGTTGCTGGTGTGAAGGATGGCAGGGCAGGTGGCCAAGGTGTTGAACCAGCGGTATCAGCGCCCTTGGCCCATCAAGGCCTTGTGTGGAGCTTTCTTGCCGCCTGGAGGCCATGCAAGGGACCGCCTTGTTATTTCCACTATGGTGCTTGTTAAAGTCTCAGAGAGATGATGACCTTGCTGCATTGGGTGGGTCCTGCTTGTGAGTACAAGTGCAGGGAGACAGGGATTAACTTTCTACTGAGCACTGACTTCGGCCCTGGCACTGCTGTGTATGATCTCATTTAACTCTTAGAGCCTCCCTCGGGGGTAGCTATTACCATCCCAAGTTACAGATGAGAAAACGGGCTCAGAGAGGTAACATGACCAGGCCAAAGCCACCCAGCAGGTCAATGATAGAGCCTGGCATGTATGGGAGCCCAGGTCTCCTGGCTGTGGAGGAGGGAGGTTGTTGACATACAGGAGCTCTGCACTCCACAGTTTATAGGCGGCAGTCAGTAACCAATGCAGTTCTATGTAATCTTTACTCCAGTTCCTGCAGCCTGAGGCTTATTATTCTGCATCTTATGGATGAGGAAACAGACTCCAGCTGAAACCTCCTTGAGAACGGATCCTTGTCTACCTGTGCCCTGCCACATCCCCATACCAAGCACAAAACCTGGCACATAAGAGGTGCCTAATAAATGCTCATTCAAAGCAGGTGGGCCAGTGGGTGCTTTGGTGCTTAGCGGCAGAGACACTGGAGACTGGCAGACCTGATGGGAATACCAGCTCTGCCACTCCTAGCTGTGTGACCTTGGCCAGTTGCTTAACCTCTCTGAGCTTCAGTTTCCTCACTAGTCAGATAAGAATGATAACAGTACGTACCTCATAAAGCTGTGAGAATGAAATGAGGTAATCCATGATGCTTGGCAAATACTATGTGGTCAAGAAATATTAGCTACTAATAAGAGAAGGTAATTCACTCAAGATCATACTGCAGATCTGGGATTTAAACCCAGATCCTACAACTTTAAACCCTGATTCTTTCCATCATGCCATACCACCTGGGGGGCAAGCTGAACTGAAGTGGTCAGGGGAGGCACCCTGGAAGAAGAGGTGCTAGAGCTGAGTAGGAAAGAGGCATTCCAGAAGAGAGGCACAGCGTGAACAGAGGTGCGGCTGCTGGACTGGGCACAGTGAGCCTGGGACACAGTGAGGGGCCTGTGGTGGTGTGGGGGTGAGCTGGAGGCCTGGGCACCAGGTGCTGGGTCAAACGGCTCTGAGAGAGGCTGGAGTGGAAGGAGGGGGATGAAGAGGGGCCCCAAGGCCAGTGAACGTACTTGTAGGAGCAGAGCAGATGGTTTTGCCATGCCCACCCCTCCAATTTCCCTCGTCTCCGCACAGCCCCCACCTGACTTCTCATCCCCTCCCCTGGACTTTCCTGCCTCTCCTTTTGCTCATGTGGTCTCTTCTGCCTGGGATCATGCCTCCTCCACCTCTGCCTGTGGAGGCCCTCCTCATCCTTCAAGACTATCTCAAAGGTTACCAACTCCCCAGGGACCCCTCCCGGCTCCTGTCAGAAGTGGGCTTCTTCTGCGCTCCCGGTGCTCTGTCGAAGTATCTCTGGGCAGCCGACACTGCATTTTCCCTTCTTTCCCTGGAGGGAACTTGGCCCTTGACTACATTTTGCTGTCACCTTTCTTCCTTTCCCTCAGTCTGACATGGACATGTCTGCTCAGCTCCGCCCCCAACCACACTCCTACCTCCAATGTCTAGTTTGTAGGGGGAGCATGAAGTTCACATGTCCAGGCACGAGCTGATGCACTTGGCTGGCAGTTCCAGCAAGAATTAGAAAGTGTTTTGACACTTCAGTTACACCTACTGAGAAGTAGTCAGCTCTCAGTCTTTTTTCCCATGTCATTTGTCCATTTATGCATTCTTGGTATAAGCTAGAGATCATAAGCTCAACAGGGGAGGGGAGTGCTAAGCTCTGTTATATAACTTATCAAGACATGAGTTTGATGTTGCAGGCAACAGATCACATTGTCTGTTTGTCAGCTGAATTCACAGCACTGCTAGATCTCGGGTGAAATTGAGGACACTGATCTCAGGGTGGGAATTAGGGGACATATGGGAGGATTTGGATGATTGAGAGCACCCCTTGCAGCGGAAGCTGCCTTGCCTGAAGACCTTGAAATGACCTTGTCTTAGTAGTAACCCTGTTAAGTGTTTTAGTTGTTTATTGCAGAGAAACAAGCCACTCCACACTTAGCTGCTTAAAATGACAATTCATTCTTTTTCATAGATCTGCAGGTTGGCCGGGCAGTCCTTCCACTGGTCTTGTCCAGGTTCCCTCAGGTGGATGCATCCCCTGGATGCTGGGCTCAGCTGGGATGGCTGGGCACTTAGCCTCTCTCTTACGTGGTCCTGCATCCCCATCTTCTTCCTGGCATGGTGGCCTCAGGATTCTGAGAGGATGAAGGCAGGAGCTAAGGCCTGGGCTCTGCAACTTAAATCATGTTGCTTCCATCACATTCTGTTGGTCAAAGTAAGTCACAAGGCAGGCTCAGATTCGAAGGGTGAGGAATAGACTCCACCTCTGGATGGAAGGTGCAGCAAAATATCGTGGGCATGTTTTCAAAACCTAGGGGAAGGACAATCTTCTTCACACACTAATCCATTCTTTCCAGTCCTATAACTGGAGTTAGATGCCTGCCTACCTTAGGGGACTAGTTCCAGAGTCAACTCTGGGAGGAAGAAGCAAAAACATCAAAACAAAAGAATTGCAAGCTTTTGCTAATATATATTAGCAAAAAGTCTGGGTAACATACGTGGGGATGTTTTCTGTGGGTGTTAGTCCATGGAGGCAGGAATATAACATTCATTGGGCTGAATTTATTCATATGGGTACATTTACCTAAGATTCAGGGTCAGTGTGCCAGTTTGGAAGCTAGGAGTGGTTTTTATTGTTTGCTTAGCTGGTTGACTGCAACCTGGATTCAACCGAGACCTATGCTTAATTGAAGTTGAAATGCCAGATTTCCTTGCTTTCATATAGAGGAAGGAATCCAATGCTAAGGGAGCAAGGAATGTTGATGTGGATTTATTCTGTGTGACCCACTCACATACCCACTAACCAAGTTCCACACTCCTGACTTCCTCTCATAGAGCCTGGAGGAAACTCCCTTCACCAAGGCATGGAGAAATACATTAGTGTGGGAACATCTCTGAAACGTGATGTAGTACTTGTTTTCTGCAGGCGAGGGATACTGGTGGAAGATGCTGCCACAGAAGTGGGCTCCATGATTTTAGTGGATATGATGGGGATCCCAGGGGAGCAGAGCACACACAGTAGCATTTGGCCACCTGGACATCAGATGCCAAGTGGTAATCAGAATGGTCCAACCCACAGATGCTGTTAGCAAAGGCTAATTGTTTAAGGGCTAAATAGGACCAAAGGGACCAAACAGATAGGCAGCCTCAAAGTCCTCCTTAATCTATACAACAGAAACAACAAAGCGAAACAACAAAGCCAAACAACAAACAAAACCCTCCAGATCTGGTAGCAGAAGGCTGATTTGACCCCTGATGAAAGAGAACCTTGGTCCCTCCCCTAAAGCCCCTTGAATGGAAGAGAGGCCAGTACCCGTCATAGTGGAACCTTCAATAACACCCTCCAGATACATACTGTAAATCTTCCTTTTACCCTACCTTCCACAATAGGTCCTGGACCATTTGCCAGAGAACTGTGCTCTGTGAAAGGAAAAAAACACAGGCTTTTCAGGGATCAGTAGAACTTGAGTCTATTTAATGCTAATTCCTGAGAAAACCACTGTGTAGAGGCTCAGGTGGGTCAGGTGACAACTGGAATTTTGACTTAAGTCTAGGCATGGTGCCTGGAATCATCCTACAATTATATTTTTAGTTTCAGGGTGTATAATTGAAATTCACAGGCTGAATTCACACATGAGCCTCCAGACCCGTGGAATAAGGGCCATTATGGTAGAAGGGGCCAATTAGAAACTTCTGGAAACTTTTCTTCTTATCAATAAACCAAAGTAATGGTGCAAATCCAGGAGAATCACAGAAATTTGTGCCCTCATCAAAGACTTGAAAGATGCACAGTGGTTTCTATTACATCCCACTTAACTCACCTCTTTGGTCTGCACAGAAGGCATAGGTCTTGGAGAATGACCAGGAATTAGCATAAACTTAGATGATTCCAGTTGCATCTACTATTCTAGGTGTGGTCTTTTTATGGGAGCGAATATACATTTTTTTATCACTTGCTATTAAACTATTTATCTGAAAAAGAATTTTTTTTTTTATATCTTCCACTACAGAAAATAACAGAAACAACTTTCTGTTTCTTGGCAGGGACAGCAGTACAGCTTTCTCATCTTGTCTTGAAACTCCCCAAGTCTCTGGTTCTCTGTTACAATGTACCTATGGGGATTTTGATCATCCTCCCATATCACAGGGCACCATACTTGTTTACTACATTGATCACATCATGTTCATAGGATTCAGAGAGTAGAAAGTAGCAGGTACTTCAGATGCACTTGTAACATACAAATGTGCTGAGCATGGGAGATAAATCCCGTAAGAACATCTGCCATCTGAGTGAAGTTTCTGGGAGTTCAGTGGTCTGGAACATGCCAGGAAAGATGTTAGTCAGGGTTCTCCAGAGAAACAGAATCAAGAGAAGATACAGCTCTAGATACGTGTATAGAGAGATAGAGATATATATAAAAAGATATTTATTATAAGGAATTGGATCACACAATTATGGAGGCTGAGAAGTCCCAAGATCTACAATCAGCAAGCAGTACAGTTCCAGTCCAAGTCTGAAGGCCTGAGGAGAGCTGGTGGTGTTAAGTTCCAGTCTAAAGGCAGGGGAAGACCAATGTCCCAGCTTAAACACCGTCAGAGAGCAAATTCTCCCTTAGCCTTTTGTTCTGTTTCAACAGACTTGATGAGGCCCACCCACACTGGGGAGGGCAATCTGCTTTACTCAGTCTATA
Source organism: Camelus ferus (assembly GCF_009834535.1). Taxonomy (NCBI): domain Eukaryota; kingdom Metazoa; phylum Chordata; class Mammalia; order Artiodactyla; family Camelidae; genus Camelus; species Camelus ferus. The sequence goes on from NC_045705.1 coordinate 59,995,026, forward strand.
GATTCAAATGTTAATCTCACTCCTTACAGACACATCCAGAATAGTGTTTGATCAAACACCTTGGCACCCAGTGGCCCTGTCAAGTAGACACATAAAATTAACAGTCACATCCTGCAAAGCGAAAGAATTTGAAGTGCTTTCTGCCCCCTAGTAGTAGTAGTAAGAAAGATGCACACTTGTTGGGCTTCTGTGTATCTTGGTGGCAACATACATCACATTTTGGTGTGCTGCTGATTCATTTATGGAGTAACCAGTAAGGCTGCCAGCTCTGAGTGGAGTGCACAGCAAGTGAGGGCTTCCAGGTGGTCCAGGCTGAAGGGCAGGCAGCTCTTGCTTAGAACCCAGCAAATCCAAAGGTGATTTGGGTGTCTGCAGCAGACGGGGATGATGTCTGAGCTCTGAGCAAACTGAGAGAAGAAACACATGGAGCATCTAGGAGCTAGGAGCAAGGCCAGGCACTCCTTGGCAAGCAATTTTCCTCCTTTTGAGGAAGAGCTCTTGGCTGGCTGCTGGGCCTGCTGAGAATGGTTCTTGTGTGGGAGGCACCAGCAACTAGGAAAGTAATTAACGACTGTCACACATACTCTTCTCTTTTCTCAGGAATACTTGGGGTGGCTGTGCCCAGTGAGTGCTTACTGGAATCTCAGTGAATCATGCGTCAGATGTGAAAATACACAATTTCTCTCCTTTTTTATCCCCCATGTACCGGACTTGGGCTTCTGATCCCTCTACTCCAGAGACTCTGATTACCACGTCCACTGGTGATCTCTTTATTGTTAGTGGATACTTAAAAGTTTATTTGGGAAATACAGAAAATTTCAAATGTGTGAAAGTTGAAAGAATAGTATAATGAACTTCCATATACCCATCACTTCAATATGTATTGACATTTTACCCATTTTGTCCAGTGGATGTTTTTAATAATCCATCTCATAGGGAAGTGCTCATGGTCTCTGATTCTGTTGACCCCTTCCTCCTTGATGTTTTCCCCAATGTGACATTCTTTTCTAGTTCTCCTTTGACCTTTCTACTGCTCCATGGCCAGCTCTACTCAGGGCCTTCTTCCTCTCCTGTCCCTTATATGTTGGTGTTTCCCAAGGCTCTGTCTTGGACTCTTCTCTCACTCGCCACACTCTCCCTGGGTAAACGTACCCTCTCTCACGGCCTCACATACCTTCCCAGGGCTGGGGCTTGTGAGACCCACATTTCAGTGTGGTCCACATCTTTGCCTTCATCCCAGACCCCTGTCCTAGGCTGAGACCACTATATCCAGACATCTCCTAGACACCCCTCTCTGTCCCAAAGGCATCTTCCACTCAACATGTACCCAAGTGAGTTCATCCTCCTGTCTAAACCTGCTGTTTCCTGTATTCCCATTCATTCACTCAACACATAGTTATTACATATCTATTGAGTATATAAGAAAAAATGGAAGACTTTGAAATAAGCAAAGAAATCACTGCACTGCTATAATAAAAAAAAAGGGACAATAACAAATGTGGTCAAGAATATGGAGAAATTGGAACCCTCATACATTGTTGGTGGGACTATACGATGGTGTAGCCCTTGCCCCCCAAGAATCAGGTCTAAGCTCATGGAGGATGTTAAACTGGATGGGCTGAGGTGGAGAGAGGATTAAAGTGTAGGTGCTTGAATGGGTGAGGGGGTAGAGTGGGCTGACTTGTGGAACAGGGGTGTGTAGAAAGGGTAGGGACCTGGAAGTCTGGATTATGGGACTTCTGAGGGATGGGCTCAGATGTGGATGGCTACAGGAGTGCCTGGGAACCACCATAAACACCATATAACCCAGGGAGGCTCTGGGAGCTCCCCAGCCAAATATGGTGTAGGGGGAGTGGGGCTGCCATTGCTCCCCTGGCTGGGCTGGGGCAGCCACAGTGACAACCTATGCGTCTTTTCATGATGGCCAAATCCTCTGCGACCTAGTGACAGGGAACCTCCAGGATAATGACTAATATTAGAGTTCCTGCCAACCCTGGCAGCGAGAGGAGGGGCTCCAACTAGATTTGATTTCTCGAAATAAAGAAATGCCTCATTTCTTACACTCCGAGTGCCATCATTAATTTATATATAGAATTATCAGCTACAATACATGTGAGGTAAGAGGGGTGCCTAGAGAGATAGAGAAAAGAGGGCAGATTCACTATTTATTTAGCAGCTGGAGTGTACATGTTTTAGTGAAGGACTGGAAATTCGGGGGTGGGGGTGGTGGAAGATTTCTGCCTGAGAATAGGGTACATTCCCCCATCTCCTTACTCTAGGTGATCCATCCTCACCGCGATAAAGACAAGGGCTGCCGAAGGTGCCGCTGCAGTACAGACCTGGCCCAGTGGCCTACCCTGAATCCGCACGCACCGTCTTCTCGCTCCCCACAAAGCCATAAAGTGCTCAGGCGGTGCGGGACCCCAGGCAGGAGTTAAGGGCGGGGATCACCTCGCGGGCAAAGGAGTAAAATCGCGGCCTTTCTCCGGATCCGCCACCAGGGGCTTCAGCGAGACCTCGGCCCAGTTCCTAGAGGGTTCCCCAGACCTGCCTTCACGTGGCGCGCGCCCTTGGGCTCCTGGGCTTCTCTCGCCGGACCGCCCGCCCGGAGGCCCCAGCACTGGGGTCCCGAGCCCAGGCCAGGACACTGACCCAGCTGCGCGGGCGCGGCGGCATGCGCGAGCGTGGACGGCCGCGACTGGGGCTGTGGGCTCAGCTCTTACCGCCCTGGGGCAGCGTCCGATCCCCCGCTGTCAGATTCCGAGCGGGCAGCCAGTTTTGGGGCTCTGGGGCGGAGCCTGGGCATCTTCGGGATCCGACTCTCGGATCCAGGAGCGAACCCAGCAGCTTCGGAGTTCGCTCAGTGGGGAAGGGGCCCGCCCTCTCCCCTCTTCCTGGCCGCAGCGTTTGTGCCAGCGGGGTTGTATGCCGTGGCCGGCAGGGGTACTTTATCTGGATTTGCCTGGCCGCCGAGGGGAGGGATGGGAAGGGGTGGAGACGGTGGGAGCCCGGGAGGGACTGGGAAATGGCTACAGCTGGGAAGAACCGGGCAGAGGATGGCCAGAGGCCTGCCACACCCCTTGGTCAAGCCCTCATGCTAATCAGGTTTCTTTCATTCAAAGACTTCCAGAGGGGGCCTATGCTGGCCCCCCAGCCACATCGATGATACTCCTTCCTACCTCAGCCATCTGTACTTCATGGCCACTTTCTCTGAGAAGCCTTCCTGGCTGTTCCTGCCAGGTATCCTCTCTTAACTCTCCTCTCAAAGCCAGGCCTTTAGTTGTCCTTGGGCCTCATCCCACACCACCTTTTACTGTCATAAGACTGGGATTTCCTTACCACAGTGACCTTATGCCCAGCACCGAGCGAGGCACAGAGTGGGTGCTAAGGACAAGCCAACTGTGTGCATGAATGAATGGGGACTTCAGGCATTGTTTTAGAAGCCCTGGCTGAGCTGCCCTGGATACTGAATGAGGACCAGCTGATGTGAAGTTCTGCCCTCATGAGTGTCCTAGGACTCTTCTGATCAGGGGCCTGGTTTTCTCAAGAAGCATGACTTCTGGATGATCTCTAGGCTAAGCCCTTGGCAAACAACTGTCACCCAGAATTATCCTGGGCCAGCTGTTCCTTTTTTCTCTGTTGGCTTCAACTCTGACCAGTCCAGGGCTCTGCCTGCTATGGTTTGGTACCCATTCCTAGGCTTTCATGGGACCTGACCCATGAAATAATAGAAAATATATGTATTGGTCTCTGCCCCCAGTTCCCAGCACAGAGCTCGTAAAACCCTTGGAATTGCCTGTGGGTTAGGAGTGTCTTTTATGTAAATGAGGTGACTCTTGGGCTCCTGGATAGCTTCAGGATGGGGGTGGTCACCAGAAAGACCAAGTCACGATTAGAAGCCTGGAATTTTTAGTCCCACCCTCCATCCTCTGGGAAGGGGAGAGAGGCTGGAAATTGAGTTAATGATTATGCCAAAATGATGAAACTTCCATAAAAACCCCAAAAGGATGGGATTCGGCTTCTAGATTGCTGGAAGTACTGAGGGGGTGGCGTGCCTGGTGAGGGTCTGGAAGCTTCGTGCCCCTTCTGTACCTTACCCTATGCATCTCCTCCACCTGGATGTTCATCTGTATCCTTTATCGTTTTGTGATAAACCAGTAAACATAAGTGTTTCCCTAAGTTCTTTGAGCCATTCTAGCAAATTATTGAACCCAAGCACGGGGTTATGGGAATCCTAATTTACAGCCAGTCAGTCATAAGTACAAGTGACAAACTGAGACTTCCAGCTGGCACCTGAAGTTTGGGGAGCGAGAGTAGTCTGTGGGACTGAGCCCTTAACCTGTGAGAGCTCATTCTCTCCAGGTAGATAGTGTCAGAATTGTTAACTGTAAGACACCCAGCTGGTGTCAGATAATTAATTGCTTTTTGTGCGGGAACCCCCTGCCCCATATCTGGTGTCAGAAGTGAAATGTGGTAGGGGTGTGAGAGTAAAGGAGAAACACAGGTGTGTCCTGCCGCACACCCTCCCGATGGGCTCTTGTCCTCCGTCTCTCAGCACCCCCCACCCACTCCCATCTCATGCTGACAACTCACAGGAGCTGGGGATTTCTCAGATGGGCCAGATGGATGAATGCAGAGTCCTGCAAGCCCATTCTCCAATGCGCATGGCACACACACACGTGCATGTACACATACACACACTCACACACACACACATGCATGTACTCAAATGGAGCCAGAGAGAGACACTGCTGAGCCAGAGGGACCAGTTTTATTAGATTCCAGCAAGACTATACAATACGTGTTTCATGCAGATTAAATGTGTGTCTTTGCTGCCCCTGAGAGGGAGCACTTTCATTGGCAGCTCCTTCTTTGGTGTGTCAAGGGGTGAGTGTCAAGGGGAACTCTCAATATATTCTGCATGGGGGACCGTTGGGATCATGACTGGGGGTGGAGGTGAGACAGTGGGCAGCTGGGGGCCCCTGGGACCTTGAGTCTTCAGAGGTTCAGGGACCACAGGACCTTGGTCCTTTGCTGGTAGTGGCACCAGAGGATCTTGATCTTTCAGAGGCACTGGGATTATAGGAACCTGATTCTTCACAGGCTCAGGGACCACAGGATCTTGATGCTTGGGAGGCTCTGGGACCATGGGGCCTTGATCCTTGACAGGTGCTGGGACCACAGGACCTTGATTCTTTACAGGTGCTGCAACCACAGACTCATGATCCTTCAGAAGCTCTGGGATCCCTCCACCTTGATCCTTGACTGGCTCTGGGATCACTAAACCTTGACTCTTTACAGGCTCAGAGAGCACAGGACCTTCATTCTTTACAGGTGCTATGCCCATGGCACTTTGATCCTTCAGATGCTCTGGGACCACAGGACTTTGATCCTTGACAGGTGCTGGGACCATGGGACCTTGATCCACAGGCTCAGGGGCCACAGGGCCTTGATCCTTGACAGGTGCTGGAGCCACAGGGCCTTGATCCTTGACAGGTGCTGGAGCCACAGGGCCTTGATCCTTCAGAAGCTCTGGTACCACGGAAACTTGATCTTTAACTTTTGCTGGAACCATAGGACTTTGATTCTTTAGAGACACTGGGACCAAGGAATCTTGGCCCTTGACTGGTGCTGAGATCACAGAACCTTCCTTCTTTAAAGGCTCAGGGACCACGTGACCTTGATCCTTAACTGGTGCAGGGACCATGGGACCTTGATCCTTCTGAGGCCCTGGGACCACAGGAGCTTGATCCTTCAGAGGCTCTGGGACAGTGGGGCCTTGACCCTTTGAAGGCTCTTGGATCACAGGACCTTGATCTTTCAGAGGCCCCGAGCCCATGGGACCTTGATCCTTGTCTGGCTCTTTGGCTACAGGACCTCGATTCTTATGTGAATCACTGGTGGGTTCGACCTGGCTCCTGCAGAGGAGAGAGAGGTGGTCACTGTGAGGGCCAGCACTTGGGCCAGGGACAGGGCAGAGCACAGATTGCCTGATAAGTCTTGGACTAGTGAAGCCTGGGCAGGCAGCTCTTGCTGGACAGTCAGGAGGAAAATCTGATCTGCATGTTCTTAGTACAGAACATGGCGTGGGGTACAGGGTGGGCTCCAGAATCAGTCATTCAGTGTGCTTGCCAATTGATTATAACCTGCACGTGGCGCGGAGGGCAGCCCCCGGGTGACAGTGGCAGTACTGTAGTGGGACTCAGAGTCCTCTAGTGGGCATCCCAGCAGCCTGTCCACCCCACGCTCCACCTAGGCTGCTCTTGCTCCCTCCAGAATAGCTGGGTCCATCCTGGGGGCGCGTCTGAGCTATCTAGTCAGTGCTTTTGTTCTCAGGACCTTCCAAGGCTCCTTCCCTTCCCCGACCACCTTATTAAGTGCTGAATGGGGAGGGGCAAGGGGTCCAAGGCATGCATGAAGGAAAAGGGCAGCAGGAATGTCCCTCTTCCCCCGCAAGGAGAAAAGTATTTTATCACTGACATTGTTCAGAACAGCTGGCCAGGGTGATAATAAAAAAAGCAGACCAGCTTTTAATTGGTTTTACTATTGCTTTTAAATTCTCTTTAGACAGTGCCCTCCACTGTTGCCTGCACCAGCTTTGGTAGGTGACTGGCTGGGACTCCCCATTCAGGCAGTGAAGAGGCCCTGCTCCCCTCACTCTATCCCCACTCTGGCTCCCTCTACTCTCCCTGGGCCCCTGCCCTCCCTTACTCCAAGGCCCTCGGGCTGATTCCCTGCAGCAAGAGTCCAGGCCTCTCACCAAAATCCTCACAGGCTGCTACACTTGCCTCCCTGTGGACATTCACACCACCCCTCAGCCCACACACACTGTGGAGAGCAGATGACATCACTGACACAAGGGCAAACATTGCCACACTCAGACACCCTGACAATCTAGATTCGAGTGCACACTCCTGCCTTGCAGGCCGGGCTCAGCCAGGGTCACAAGCCCTTGCACACCTACAGACATTCCATTTTCCAAATCACTTCCTTCTTGCTGGGTTGCTTATATCAGCAACCCAGCAACCCTGTGAAACACGAAGGGAGGATTTATTACCCTTACTTGTCAGATGAAGAAACTGAGGTCCAGAGTGGACGAGTGATGTGGAAAGTGAGGGGACATGCATGGACTGTGGAGTCTGGGTCTTTCCACCCCTGAGGCCTGTGCTCCTCCTCCTCGGGCTCCTGACACATGGCAGGTGTTCAGCATGGTGGAACTGGTATTACTCTTTTACACGTTGTTGCCAATCAAGTCTTTACACTTAAACCACTTCAGCATTTTAACAGTTCCTATTGGCTTTTAGCACTAAGTCTACTTGCTTATTAAAGCTGATCCAAATAAACTTCTATTTGTACCACTTTTTTAGTTTGCTATGGTTTTGTCTCTCTGGGTCTCAAGTTTGTCATTTATTTCATTTGGTATAATGATATTTACTCAGAAATTTATGCTTATTAGAAATTATGTACATAGAGCATATTACTATGTAATATTACAATTATTTTTCTATTTACATAGAAGTAAAGTTACACACATTTGGACTATTTGTATTCTGACATTTCATCCTGATCCAGAAGCTTTTTACTGTACTTATCTTCTTGAGCTACCTGGGAACTGACATCTCTGAGCAGAGTCCACAGTGCCGCAGGCAGGCTGTCCTCTGAATGTCTCTGAGCATCACAGTGGACACAGAAGGGCCAGAGCGGCCCCCTGGTTCAGCACGACACAGAGCACAGTTGCCCTGGCCACATAACACAGCTGGCTGCCGTCAGTAGGACATTTGTGTTTGTGGAGGGAGCCAGGCAGGACCACAAGAAGCATGCAGAATCCAAGGATGGCATTAAAATACTTCTAATATTTGATAGTTGGCCAGAGAGAAAAAATAAAAACTTAATTTAGAATAGAATCCAGCAGGAAATTGATTAGCTGAAGCCTATCAGGTAGTGGACAATCTGGGTGGAGCCATCTGAAGGGGTGATGAAACTGAGACAGGAGACAAAAGATGGGACCAGAGCTTAAGTTGATCTCAGGGGCTTGGGTTGCAAAACCTATTCTACTGGCAGGACGTGGACTCAGTGTCCCCTGCTGGCATGGAGAGTCAAAAGAGGGCCAGACCCGCAGCACTGGGTGCAAAGTACATTTCCCTGGACGTCTGCAGCATTGGCTCACATGCCATGCACCATAGTTCTGCTTAATGAGCACTCAGCCAGCTGAGACGTAATCCTGAATTTGCTGGATATAAACCCTTATATTACTTTGGTTAGTAAACTTGTTTCCTTAATAAGTGTTCTTTAATCATGGAAAGGTTTAGAATTAAGATTAGAAATGATAAATCAAATTAAATCTACGACGGTACCTTTTTTGGTATTAAAGTTCAGGAAAAATCTGTGTAGATTTAGTCTGAAAGTATTTGTAATGTTTAAAATAATTTGGCATATTATATCTAACACATTAGGCTTGTGATTGCTATATAAAATATGTAATAGAATAATTTAGAATTGTGGTTTTAAGTTGAAAAATATAAGACAATTCTATAAATTTTGTAAATAATGATGGAACTTTTATTACAACCCAATAGTTAACATATTTTTAAGCTGAGTTTATTTTAAATAACTTGCAATTTAATTTAAATTATTTAGGGGAAATGAACTAAGTTATAAAATCCTCCTTAAAAGAGTTTATTAAATTTTATTAAATTTAAAAAATTTGTTACTTTTATAAATTAATCATTTGTTTTTCAAACCAAAGCAGCCTTGGGTGGTTTTCCTGTGAACAAAACTACCCTCAAGGGCAACATAAAACTCATTCACACAGACTGGCTATCACTTGGTTCCATGGTGCCCTGCCAGGCTAGCCATCTGTAGAATGCCCCACTGCTCACAGTGGCCTCTGTGTGAATAAGACAGAGCTGCACCCCCAGGGCGGAAGCCAGAGCAAGGCTGGTGAGTGGGGATGGGCTGGATTGAGCCCTACTCAGCCCACAGGCCAGCTGTCCCAGCTCAACCTGGGCAGCTGAGTCTGGAGTCTTGAGCAGCTGGGGATCTTCTCAAGACAGCACCTGAGACAGGCTCCTTCCACTTCCTAGCCTGGTTACCCTTCTCAGAAACTAGAATGACCTGCTGGGTTTACCTTGGCTTCTGTGCTGCTTATTGCCTGCCAGATCTTGGGAAATTACTCAACCACACAGACCTCAGTTTCCTCATCTGTAAAATGGAGATAACAATACAAATGTCAGGGACTATTATGACAGAGGATCAGACGATCCTCTTAGGCAAGGGTCTAAGATTGTCATAATTCACGACATTTGTAGAGTGCTTCGGTGCCTCACATGAGTTAAGTCCATAACCATAACTGTGTAGCGGTTTACCAGATGCTCACACAGTCTTTGCTTTAGCTCACTGGAATCTCCTGGCAGCCCTGGGGGGAGGCGGGGGATGTGGTGGAGATCCCTGCAGCCTCACCCTCCCGCACTGTCCTCTGGCCCCTCCACACTGCTTTGCACACTCCCAATGTTTTGCTTCTTTGTTTCTGCTGCTCAGATTGCCCTCTTTCTCCCACTTGGCCCTGTCTGTCCCTGATGGCTCGGTTTCGATCCCCACCTCCTCACAAGGTCTTCCTGGGTGTATCTTTCCAAACTAGTTCTGTCTGTATCTCCCTTGCAGCACCATTTTACAGTCTCTTGCCACATTCATAGATACCCCAGCCGCATGTCAGTTTTCCCCCCATTAGACCGTGAGCTCCCTGAAGGCAGGGGCCATCTGCTTGGTCTGCAGCCCCAATGCCCAGCTCAGTACTGGGGACAAGGAAGGTCAAACAGAAAGATTTACAACTTACTGTTGCTGAAACCTGGTTTATCATTTATCCCATGGCCCCAGCCAGAAACCCAAGTCATCCTCGATGATTCCTGGTCCCTCAAAACCTTCATCCAGTCTATGAAGAACCATCTTTTCTGGCTCCTAACATGTATCTCCTGAATATTCCCACTTCTGTCCTTCCCTCCCTTCCACCACCAGCTACGCCATTGTCTCTGTGGGCCACTGTCACAGCCCCTAAGCAGTATCCCCTGCTCCTCCTCCAATCCATTCTGCATGCAGAAATCAGAATGATCTTTCAAAAAACCAAATCCCTTTCCTGTTGACAACTCTTCAAGGCTTCTCCTTGAACCCAGAATAAAAAGGCCCCACTTCGCTGACTGGCTTGCTCCCACCGCCTTCCTAGCTCTCTGTGGTCCAGCCTCCCAGGACTTTGTTCTGCTCCTCAGTATGCCCTGCTCCCTTGATTAATGCCTACTCATCCTCCATCTCCCAGCTCACTTTCCCTGGCGACCAGATGTGACCAGGCCCCTGCTCCAGGCTCTCCTAGTCCCCGACACTTTCTCTCCTGCCCCTCATCACAGCTCATTACTTGCATTCTTTCCCATTAATGTGTTCCTCACTAGGCTGAAGTGTTCAAAGGACAGGAACATGCCAATTTTGTAAATCATTCTATCCGCTGTACCTAAGACCGTACCTACCCAGGGAAAGCCCTGACTACTTGTCAAATGAATGAATAAATGAGAGCTGTTTCTGTGCCAGATTCTGTCCTATTTGCAAGATTTTCTCCTCCAAGGTTACATGAGACATCCTAAGTCGTAGGAACTTCATTTTCTGCCCTTTGTCCTGTTTCCATGGGGACAGGCAAGGCCTCTGGGGTACACACACACTGACCTTGGATCCAAGCTTTATCAGAGTCTGAAGCAGGATGATGGTGCCCTGCCCCAGACTATCTGGAGAAAGGGCTTTCTTCCCTCCTGCTGAGTCCTGCTCTTGCACACAGTTCTAATCGCATACTCCACCTTTTTTTGTTTGTTTGTTTTTTTCTTCCCAGACTGTCTCCTAATGCACCATCAAAGCAGCCCAGAGCTGAGGCAGTACTCCTGGCATATGGCCCTGTTCAGAAAATCAGGGACCTGTGGACCCATTCTTGAACTCACTGCTTCCATAGCTTTGAAAAGCCCCGAGGAAGCAAGAAACTCATATTTCCTGAGCAATAACTATGTGCCAGGCTCGGTGTTAGGTATTTTAACCTAGATCATTTTTTACATGGTAAAGAGCAGTCTGCTGGAGGCAAAAGTACAAGGGCTGGGCTCAAGGCTAGAAGAGCTGGGTTTGAATGCTGACTCAACTCCTTCCTAGCCATGGGATGTCATCATGGACAACCAGTCTTCAAGCTTCATTTCCTTAATCTATAAAATGGGGATTACAGTGCCTACCTCCCAGAGAGGATCAGTTTATGTGAATGCTTACGGCATTGACCCCTGGAACATGTGATATTTAGTGAATGTTAGTTCCACAGAGGGACTTAGTGACCTGGTCCAATGTCTTACTCTCCAGATGGGAAACGAGGCCCAGAGTGGGCAAGCAACTCTCCCGTAGCCACACAGCTAAGAAATAGCAGGTCCAGGAGTAAAGACAGAAAATCTCACTGGGTGGGCAGAAGCAAAGATAGGCAGGAGAGGCTGAGGCCACTGCACCTCAGGGACTACAGGAGAAAAGGGGGCAGGGCGCGGGCCATTTCCCGGCTTTGTTTCCTGCTGTCTGCCTCCAAGGGCCCTGGACAGGCGCCCACGTTTCCCAGACACAAACAAAGCCCCAGACACAGAAGAGTCTGAGGGGGAGTGCCAAGGAAACCGTCTTTAAAAGGCTTGTTATCCTTATGAAGAATTGCAGGAGAAAAGGCATTCTCAAAACAAGAACACTCACTCCCACTCTCTCTCCAGCAGGACTCCATGGTAGCCTCTATTTTAGCAATTATCACGGTATCTGGTAATTATCTGCCTCTCCCCTAGCTCATGCGCTGTGCTTTGTTCGTCTTTGCAACGTGAGTCTCTAGTGTCTGGCTCGTAGTACCTGGCAGGTATTCGTGAGAGTAATGGATGGCTGGTGTATCACCTCTTCTCTTTATTCTAGTTGATGTTTTTCTTCTTTTATCCACTCATTGGACAAAGTGTGCAGAGCCCATGCTCTGGGTGAGGCCCCGTGCTGGGGGCACAGGCATGTATGAGTCCAGGGCCCTGACTTGCGGAGCCCCACCATGGACACTGTAAAGCTACCAGTGCACCAGGACCACCCCTAGCTGTGGCCCCAAGCCCTCATCTGCCTGTGTCTCTTCAACCAGAAAGGCCTGAAAGTCGCTTCAGAGCAAAGATGTCACTTTGCTGGAGAAGCCCCCGTCTCTGGTCCCTGAAGGTACAACTCCTCATGTGAAGGAAAAGCCCGGCTGGTCTAACAAGATAACTCACAAGTCTAGGAATGTGAAGGAGAGGCTGGGCTGGGCTAACAAGATAACTCACAAATCTAAGTATCGGAACACTGACCTGAGTTCTGCTGGACTAACTTGTAAATCTAGGTTAATTAGTGTTGGTTTGCTGTTCATGATTTTTGCTAGCCAGCTGGGTTTTCAAAGATACATATCTGGCTTTGGAATGTTGGTTTGCTGCCTCCCTGCCTCTACTTTTGTGATAATGATGCTGCTAAAGCTGTTCCATGCCTATTGGCCTAATACCCCAAGCTTGTACTTTACCCTATAAAACTTCATGCGCACGTCTTGGAGGTGCTCAGAGCTTCGGAGCAGAAGCCCCTCTGAGCCCGCCGGGTAATACATCTGAGTACTCCAACCCTCCGAGTGGTGCTTGTTTCTTGACTGGCCTGTCGTTTCCGTAAGGCGCCCAGGGCTGGAAGGATAGACCTGAGGGTCATCAGGTCTCCTGAACTTGTGTTACTGTCTCCCTGCCGGCTGGCCCCAGCCACTGCCTGCACTTCCCTGGGTGGGGCACACACCACAGTGAGGAAGCCCACCATCTGCGGTCCAGTGTTTAGACCCTGAGAAGAAGCCTGGATTTCTGTCAGCTCCACTCCCTCCCGTCCATGCCCTGATCTGGGTTCGGTGCTCTGGGGTCACCCTTCCACAGAATGTCCTGCTGCCTGCCCCAGGACAACCTTTCAGATACTTGAAGGGACAGCAATCGTGTCCTTATTTCGGCTTCTCTGGGCATCACACGTCCCACAACAGCTCAGGACCCTCACCATCCTGGCTGCTCTCCTCATTATACATCTCAGTTGGCTCCTGTTCCTTGGAAAGTGTGACCCCAGAACTGAAAATGATGTCGCAGTTACAGTCTCCAAGCAGGACATACCTCCTCTGTCCTGGAGTCTATACCTCCATTGATATAACCCTAGGCCACTTTAGCCTCCTCTCAGGCATGTCAGTGCTGCTTCCCAACTCCACTCTCCTCATCTGCCCAGTAACGCCCTCCTTAGCAACTAAAGATTCAGTTTCCAGGGTGACTTCCTCAGTCACCCAGACCTCTACCTCCAGAGGCTGAGTACTCCTTCTCCTGTGTGCCCACAGCCCCTCTCTGTTCCCATCCCCTCGCCCCATCACAGCAGCCCTATCAGATGAGCTGCCAACTGTTTTGTAGCTGCCTCTTCAGACTGGGGCTCTTTGAGGGCAGAGATCCTGTCTGCTTCTTCCTATTTCCTCTCTGTCTTTCCCTCCCTCCCTCTCTACTTTCCCCCTCCTCTCTATCCTCCCCCCCATCCTTCCATATACATTTGATGAGTGCCTACTCAGTTGAATAGAGTGGAGAGCCGGAGCACTCGGGCATGGGGCTGGCACATATAGGAGATCTCCATCCCAAATGGAGAGTTTTAAAAATAACTCACACGCAATTAAATTCTGACAACCGCATTTACATGACACACAAATTCTTTCCAATTTTAACTGCCTTAGTACTTTTTTGTCCTCCCAAACTGTAACCTCTCTTTATGGTTTTCTAAGAGGACTTTACATACAAGGTAGCACATCATATTCTCACCACAGCCCCGTCAGCCAGGCAGATAGACAGGGGTCACTCACATCCTCCATTTTCCAGAGGTGGAAGTAAGGCTCAGAAAGGTCACCTAGGGAGTTTGTGGCAATGTCAAGACCTTAACTGAGGATAACAGACTTTCAGTAAAGCTCTTTCCTTTCTACAACAGTATCCCTCAGGGGTGTGACTTCAACCATAGAGATTCCAACTTTGTCTGCAGATGTCTGAACTGGGTCTGGCTTGATATAACCATGACTGTTTCTAACTGGTCCAGGAGGCTGGAGTCATTGACCTCTGTAGGTCCCCAGCTCCGAGCTCCCAACTGCATCTCCTGAGAGTTGTCTCTCTGGGGCCCCAACAAGTCCCACTTTGTCTTAGCCCTTCCTGCAGCCACTACACAAGGACAGCCCTGGTATACCTCCTGGTGTTCAGCAGACCCTGGCAAAGAAGCTAGTCCTAGAAAGCAGGGGCATCCTGGTCTCAGAGTGCCCATCCACACCACACCTGTGAGCCCTACCTGTAAGGCTGCCCGTTGGTCTGCCAGCCCGGGGCCACACAGAGAGTCCACCCAGATGTCGCTCATCAGCACAGACAGAGCAGCAAGGACCACAGCTGGAAAAAAGGCTGCCACCACAAGGCTTAATTCTGGGCGGGGGGAGTAGAGGAGTGGGGAGGAGGAAGTAATGGTGCTGATCAGACTCAGCATCTCTGACCTTCATCTGACTCATTTTCCAAAGATGAAGAGAGTATGTAGGGTCACTGAAGGTTTGGAGCAAGAAAGGGATGGGATGAGATGGCTCTTTCAGGAATTCTTTACCATAGGAATCCTAGAGATGGCCCTGAGTCCTGGACAAAGAATGGGTTTGTCACCCAAACCTGGCTCCAAATCCCGGCTTGCCACTCACAAGTTGTGCACCTGTTATTTAACCACTAAGTCTCAATTTCTGTATCTGTAGATGGGGATGCTGCTTACAGACTCTCTAGCCCTGTTGTGAGGATTAAATGGAAACAAGTGTGTAAAGGTCAAATAAATGTTTCTTCCCTTCCCCTGAGCTGTGGCACCCCTGCCTTTTACAAAACTGGCACTAGAGACCTGGGGCAGAGTCTTGGTTGGGATTTGTCTCCACTACTCCAGGCTCCCTGCAGGCAGATGTGTTCTCCTGAAGCACAGGGAGATGGTTGCGCTAGGGGGCTAGATGGTTTTGTTTCCCACCCTGTGTTGTGGTTGTTTTTTCCTTTTTGCAGTTAAATACCTTTTCTAGGTATAACCTGATAAGACTAAATAAATTCCCAGTTGTAGAATAAATATTTTAAAAGCTTCCTTGGTTGTTTTTACACCAAGAAGGCAAACTCAGGGGCAGAGCTGACTGTCTCAATGGGCTGCAAAGACTCTGGTAATCATGCTGGTGACCCTTTTTAAAATGTGCAGTGCTGCACTAAGGCCAGCAGACGGGAATGGCTCAGTTCTTGTCCAGATGGGAACTTGCAAATCAATCTTTGTCCTCCCCTCTACCCCATCTAAAGCAAAGGATGGGATCTTGACCCATTAATCAAAAATTGGCTTAATGTGTCCAGAGGGAATCAATGAAGATGACCATGTAATTGCATGGACTCCATACCAGGTGGTTGATAGGGTGTGCTCAGGGAGGTAGGGCCAGGAAGGGCTGGGGAGGGGAGGGGGCAGCAGAGCCAGTGCAAGAGGGGCTTTATTTCAAGTCGTTGCAAGGCAGAGGGAGTGGATTTGCCATGTGGAGCTCCAGCTACCACCATTCCGCTGGGACTGGAGTAAGGATGGTAAGTAACTGGGAAGTGGTGGTCAGCAAACTACCCATAAAATGAACTATGACAAGGGCGTTCCACTTACAGTTGGCAGAGGTCTTCGCAGGCATCCTCACGGGGCCCTCATGAGAGTCCTCTGAATCTCAAACAGGATTTTCTGCTATCAGACCTCTTACCACCTGCTACCCTACACCATGGAACCAAACAGATTCAGGTCACACCACATCCCTTGCTGAGCAAACTCCTGATTTCTGAATTTGGGGACCAAATACAATTGGGTAGCAATGGACACTTGTACTCTTACAATCTCTTTGAAGTTCAAAGAAAGTAAGAAACTCAGCCAAGGTCATATAGCTTGTAATCAGCAGAGCTCGGAGTTTGAACCAGGCCTGCCGGCTATAATTCTCAGCCCTTCTTTCTCAGATATGCCCCTGGAGGGACGCCTCTACTATCCTGGAGTTAAGAGCTCTGCACTGGGCAGGGGGTGGGATCATCCAACCTCTTAAGATTACCCTCTAACTGAGAATCTATGATTTTATGAAGTCAAGACTGTTTAGAAAAAGTGGCCACAGAAAGTACAGAGGTGGGCTGGCCCAGAGGCTGGCCATTATAAAACCAGCCATTGGCTCCTCTGTGCTCTGCTGTTGTCTTGACGTCTCTCGAAACCACCCCTCTCATGTGAGCAGAGCCAATTGTTAGGCAGAACAAAGCCTTGTGGAGGCGCCATGGTGAAAATGGAGCAGATGGTGAATATCGTCATTCATTCGCTCACTTATTCATTCAACACACACTTGAGAAGACATTATCCGTGGTAGACACTGGGCCAGAAGCCGGGGCTACAAAGATGAGCAGAAGGACTAGGTCCTTGCCCTGGGAGAACACAGTCTGGGTGAGGGGGAACACATACACATGAGCAGATGACACAGTACGTGTGCTAAGTTCCATGATGAAGAACACACAGGGAGCATCTTACCCAGCCTGGGAGGTGCGGGAAAGGCTTCCTGGAGCTGTCCCCTGAGCAGACGGAGTCTTGAAGGATGAGTTAGCCAGGTGGAGAAGCAGAAGGGCAGTCTGAGCAGGTGGGGCAGCGTGGGTAAAGCATGGAGGTGAGAAGCAGCATGGGGCGCTGAGCAGAGACAAGCTTCTGCAGGCCACGAGGAGCCCGCGGATGGTTTAAAGCAGGGTGTGTCATGGTCAGAGGTGCATGTTCTAAAGATCCCTCTGGCAGCTTAAGCCAGTAGCGGTGGCAATAACTGATGCATCTCAGCATCTGAAGCTCGCTCGGCCCCAAATAAGATGTCTGGGTTGAGACAGTTATATACAATGCCTAGCTAACAAGCGACAGAGGGCCACTTATATGAGGACAAGGGATAGAGTTAAGCTCCATTCCAATTTGGAATAAAATGCACAGGATGGCAGTCTCAGATCTAATACCTCCGATGTCAGGTAATGGACACCAGTTTTATCTTGGTATCTCCAGGACCAGGTATACTTCTAATGAATGAAAACTTTATTGGATCATTCTGTATTCAGTAACCATGCATTTTAGTCACCCAGTCAGTTAATTTAGCACCCAGAGGAGAAAATGTGTGTATATCTGGCTGAGACAATTGGTTAATTCTGTCAGGATGTTTCAGCCAGTTGTGTGTGAAGACCTGACCCAATTCTTATTTCCCCTGACTTATATCTGAGTCCCAAGATTTATAGGGGATCCCAGGTAAGCCTGCAGGAGGGTCTGTAATGCCCAAGCAGACATGGCACCTTGAGGTGAGGGTGTAATTTAGTTAGGAGTCCCACGTGTCTGAAAGCTGACTCCCTCCAGGCCGGCCCCTGCCTCAGGTGAAGGGGGAAGCAGCTCAGCCTGCGAGCAGGAGACCCGGCTCCACGCTTCCTCCGTCTGTCTCAGCCGGATGAGCTGGCAGACCAGACGCCCTCCCCTCTGAGAGTCCCTCTCCTGCCTGTTGCCTGGTGCAGACACTTGCTCCATGACATCAGGAGGGGTCAGTGTGATCGCACAGAAAGACAGGCTTTGTAAACAATCAGCAAATATACATTGTTAGAATATTATTGTTTAGGTCTGTAGACTCAAAGGCATTCCATAGCCGAAATCCTTTAAAAGCATTCTTCTTAATTAGCGTTTGCCTCTATCAACTTCATATATTATCAGAGATTTACTCAGTTAGCTATCTGTCAGAAAGACAGGGAACACAGACCTTTCAAGTCCTGTACGGGGAAGGTGGAGGGGCTGAAGTGACCTCTATTTAGTGTCCACTATGGGTTTCCCCACAGACTGCAAGTTGTTTCACCCTCACTCCTCTCTTCTGAGGTGGGTATTAGAGTCCCCATTTTCAGAGGAGGACACCAAGGCTCAAAGAGTTTAGTGAATGACACAGACTTGGACAGCCAGCACTGACTTCCATCCATAAATCTCATAAACAGCTAAGTGCACCACCACTGGTAACCTATGTTCACAAGCTAAGGAAGAAAATATAGAATGATGGCAACCCTGTTACTATAGCTGTTCTAGGATGGTCCAGGTGTCATGGGTACAGATGCACCAATGGCCATGGGATGGAGAGCTGTGAACCGTGTGCCAGAACCGTGTGAACCTCTACAAGTGTGGAGGCTGAGGAGGGTTGCTTCCCTTCATTTGAAAAAGCTGCCTCTCCTGTCTCAGTGGCCTCGGCTGCCCTGCTGCTGTCCCTGCCCTGCTGGCCTCAAGTGGAGCAGCGATAGGGTCTCGCCTTATTTATAGATGGTCCACAGGCTACATCCTGCAAGAAACTTTTTATACTTGAGATTGTGAACATGTAAAATGCTTCTAAGAAATTTCAGCAGGGAGAGGACCTTAAAACCATGATGACACAGTCTTTGTGAAAGGGGACACTCCCCGAACCTATGGGAAGCAGGCTGTGCGTTTTTAAAACCTAGTGGGGGAAAAAAAAAGGAAGAACTTTCCTAAGAACATATAAACTCTAAGGAAGACTCAAACTACACTTACAACTAATGTAGTAATGATGACCTATTTTAAAGCTAGAGGCTGGTTTTAGCTTTGTTTGCTGTTTCAGGGAGGTGAGGTGATAATAATCACAGGTGGAGATTTGCCCCCTGGGTGTTGGCAGCTCAGGGAGCATGGATGGAAAGCGAGGCTGAGGCTGTATGTGAGTCCCAACCGCTGGGCGGCACAGAGAAAGCCACATGGCTCCCACCCGCCTGCTTCTCCGCTGCCCACTCTTGCCCTCTCTCGGACTCCGAGTGCATCTCACCTTCCCCTGGGTTGTTCTCAGTGTCTTCACACATGTGATTCTGTGGGTCTTTTTCTCTCTCTGCCTCTGTTTCTACCTCTCTATTTCTCTCCACCTCTCTCAATCCCTAGTGTTGAATAAAACAATTCTTAACTGATCAAAAAAGAGCTAAATAATACACATTTATGTATGTTTGATTTATTGAATAGGATTTGGGGTTTTCTGCCTCATACAAAAGCAGGCAGGAATGTTTTCTGTTCATCTGGAAAATGAATATACAGTGGTTTTTTTTTTTTCATAAACGTGACCCTTGATTGATTCCTACCATGGCTCCTCCCCAAAGCCCAGAAACTGGGGAGCAGCAACAGAATGAATCCCAGCCTAGAGTTCCTAGCCTGGAGCAAGAGGGGACCCGCGGTTGGTGCCCAGTATGAGTGTGAGGGTGAGCAGCACGATGGCAGGAACATGCACACAGGGGGGTGCAAGCTGGGTATGTAGATGGAGAAACCCCAGTTAACCACCGCCCCCCACATGACACCAGGTCCTCCCCAAGAGAATCACGCCCCAGGGCTGAGCTCACCTGATGTTGGAGCCCCCAGAGCTCTGCTCCTGCAGCTCCCTCTGTCTGTCTGATTGGCCACCCCGGGCTCTGTTCACCTGGTCATCACCTGCCCTCCGCTGAGGTCCTCCCTGACCCATGAAATCTGCTAGAAAAGACTCCTCCTTCATGCTTCACTGTGATGGGAGATGGCGTCTCAGTCATCCTGGTTCCCTATTCCAGGCACAATGCCTGGCGCGTAATAGGTATTCAATAGCATGTTTGGAAAAAGGAAGAGGGATCCCATACAAAAGTACAGAATCTCCCATGTTAGCAGAAGGATATCAAAATGGGCACATTGAGGTGCCCATCTATCTGCTCTCCTGCCGGAAGCCCCTGTATGCCCTGCACACCCACCTCCCACCCATTCTCCAAGGTTCCCCTCCACGAAGCCTCTGATTCCCCACCCCTGGTGGGAAGAGTTCTGTCCTCTATCTGAGCTCCCAGCTCCCTGGTCTACTGTTACCTTGTTGGGACTCTCTTATGGCAGTTTCCACACCCCCGTTAGGCGCACACCAGACTGTCACCCAATAACCCACACAGTGAGCCAGTCCCAGAGGGTGGATCCTCCACAATGACCAGATTAAATGAGTCAGACAAGGCATCTCTGCCATTGCTTGGGAGGAGAAAATCCAGAACAGACAGTCCTGTGGGTCGATGGGAAAGGGTGGAGGTCAGGACCCAGCCTCCCAGCATGGCCAGGCGGCGCTGGTCACTCACTCCCAGCACCAGGGCATCAAAACGTTACACTACCTTGTTGGCCAGTGGGTCTCTTGGTCCATCTTCGCTTTTCCCAACACTTAGCTCTGACTGCTTGCAATTAGTATCAGAGAGGCAAGTATCTAAAAGAGTCAAGCTGAGTTATGGAGAACCCCAGACAAACTGCAGGGCACAGCTCACCTCATGGAGAGTGGCTCAAATGGCAAAGGTTGGTTCCTTCGCCTACTCAGCTGGGCCTTACCAAGGAAATAAGATCAAGAAAGTGGTGTTCGTCTTTAGCATTTATTTATAATTGGAAAAACTGTTTGTTTGTTTGTTTGTTTGTTTGTTTTTTCTGAGCAAGCACAGACCACAAGCACGTCACAATCAATTGGCTATACATGAATATTTTTGTCATTTTCTTACTAACAGCAGGAATGAAATAGCACCAAGAGAGGTGTGCGCTACACATACAAAGACAATCTGTGGTATGCAACAAACCCAGGCCACAAAATCGCAAGTAGACACTTCCTGTCTGCCTTGGGAGAGGCAAAGGCATCATGGGAGCACCAGCGGATAACGAAAAGCTTTAAGGACCCGACGCACAGCTTCAAGGATTATTTTTGCAGGCGAGGGAAGCAGACAGTGGGAAAGCTTCAGTCCTCGCTCATTTGTCAGGGGAGTTCAGGGAACCACAGGGAATGGTACAAAAATGGGCAGAACAGGCATTCGAAGCTTGGTCACCTTCAGAAAGGCAAAACCAAAACATTGCTTGTGAAGCTGATGTCAGTCAGTGTCAATCAGCCTGTTTGGATACAGACCGAGACTGGCTGAGTTTTATTTGTAAACAGTAGAAATCAAAGGAGGTTTCCTGCCAGTGAAGTGACACATTCAAGAGTCAAAGTGAACTACCAACAAGGTTTCATCAGCTGGAGGTGCTAAAAAGATGGGGGAAACTAAAGGGTTGAAGAATCCTACAGGTCATCTAGAGCCTCAGGCGGGGCAGGGAAGAAACTCAGTGCCTGGGGCTATAAAGCAGGTGGGAAACTACCATTTGGTCAGCACAAACTTGAATCAGACACAGGGATTGAGTCCTATGTATCCTGGTTGTGCTGCTGTGGAGACAGATTTAGGCACACTACCCACTGTGGCTGGCCCCGTGTAGGGCACACAGGCATTCAATAAGTGAATGTGGAATGAATGGTCCCCCATGCATTGTAAAGCTTGATTTTACTTGATCTACAAAAAATAGATGACTATTCTACGGAGAAATCCAAATTGTGGCTAACATCAACATGTCTGACTAATGTCAGCTCTCAAGAGAACGAACACACACTGGCAAATTCTCTGGACAAAGTTAAGATCATATTGACAGGGCTGTCTGGCTATTGTTAAGATTAGCTAGCAAATACCCGGAATCAGCACTGAGATCTACTCTCGCCGTTTCTGGCTTGGCATCAAAATCTGGGATTCATAAACTGCGACTAACATTTTCTACCTTCCTCAGTCCTTCTCCTTCATCACAGCTCCTTCTCTGAGACAGAAAGGAGGAGGGCAGCAGCCCTGCTAGTCCTGTTCTCTTAGGAAACAGGGCCCAAATAGCACAGGCTCAACTCATTTACAAGAGATTTCTCAATCAGCCCAAAGGTGAAAAACAAAATGGTGGAAATGGAGGTCTTGCTGCCCGAAAGGTCAGAGTAGGAGAGAGCTTGTGGAGGCTCTACCGGCATCAACTGGAAGGACTTAGAAAGGGACTTGAGGACTTCACTCTTCACCACTTTCATTACAAAAGAAAAGTACCCCAGAGCAAAGGCTGGCGTCACACAACAGCCCAGAAATTTCAGAATGCTGGTGACACTGAGCACTCTGAAGACATGAGAAATAAAGGTTACTGAACAACGTACACGTCACAGAGTTTGCAAATGCAATTTTTCTGGTAGGTATTTGGGGTCTTGCCACAACTCATTGACTAATGCCTACAACACAACTCTAGCACAGCTAAGGTGGCACTGCCATCACTGGCAGGCAGTGCTGACCCACAGACATGAGACACACATACAAGGAGAGCTGCTTCTATTCATGAATGAGGTCAAAGATGCTTGCTAATCATGTCGCAGGGAACTCTCCTCATCTTAGGTTAAGTCACAGAAATGTCCCCTAACCTGAAGCTCAGCATCTCCTGTCCTCTTCCAGGAGCAGAGCAAGAACGGTCCAGGCAGGGACAGTAAACATCGCCACACCTGCCACTAACTACATCTGTTTCCTGCTGTGTGTTTCTCAGAAGCCACATTCTAAATACACTATTCTTAGACCTTAAACTTTCTTCCTCAGTCATTTGTAACCAGCTGCTTTGCCAAATTGGCAGCACTGGCTAGGCTGAGGAAACAATCTCATTTTTGTCATCTTCTTACCATGTCTGGAATGTACCTAAGACACCTAACTTTTTTGCCCTGGCCTAGTTTTGGTCATCAGTGGCATCTCTCTTACTTGGTAGACAACTTAAAGCCCACTGGTAGGAAACTAAATGCAATCACGCGTTTCTAACGGAAGATTCTATGGAAAAACTACTTCAGCTTAACAGACACAACTCATTTTATTAGCATTAAGGCCAAAATTTCTTAAAAAATATTTCCACAAATTGTCAATTTCCAAAACCTGGCTGGGCTTCTATAGCATACAGGATAACTCTGTGAAGTTTGGCAATGAACATTTTTACCTATAGTTCAAAATTGATCACTGGCACAGACCCTGGGGAGGAAGTGGAGGAGGACGCCCCATGCTCACGTCGAAGCATGGCCAGGACTTTCTCCATAGCCCTCCTGCCTCCTGCCTTCCCCACCAGGCACACCCTCCCCTGCTGGAGGCACCACCCACCTCTGGCTTCCTGCTGGTCGGGGACCAGCGGCAGGACCTGGTCTAGATCTGGACAGGAGGCAGGCCACTCGTCTTTGAAACAGGATCCCTCTGTTCAAAGAAACCAAACCAAAGAGCTCCTGGAACACTCGGGCTCCAGGCAGATGGGAAGCCTCTCATCAATTTTGTGGCCTTTTTTGTTGGTTGGTTAAAAAAAAAAAAAAGAAAAGAAAAGAAAAGAAAAGAAAAGAAAAGAAAAGAAAGAAAGAAAGAAAAGAGAGAGAGAGAAAGAAAGAAAGAAAGAAAGAAAGAAAGAAAGAAAGAAAGAAAGAAAGAAAGAAAAGAGAAAGAAAAAGAGAAAGAAAAAGAGAAAGGAGAGAAGAAGAAAGAGAAGTGCAGTGAATTACTCTTTAGCCTCAGCCAGCTTATTGTTCATCTCTTTGCTCTGCTCCTTGTCCTCGGGCGGGGCAGTGCGGGGCCCCTCGGCGCTCTTTTTCTTGGAGGCCCGGCCCGACACCACCTGCTTGTCTTTGGCCTTCCTCGGGGCCTTATGGCTCGCTGAGGTCTTTTTTGGTTTGGAACTCTGGACACTAGGTTTCTCCACCTGCATGGAGAGACAGACAGACCGCAAACGGAAACACGAAAAAGGCAGGAGTGGGAGGGAGAATTGAGAGAGAAGACGTGATTAGTGAAAGGATGATGGGAATGACAGCACAGGACACTGAGTGTCATGGCATAGGAAGCCTCTTCACTGATGCTAGGGCATCTGGCGTCTCCTGTCTGAAGCCCCCGGTCAGTCGTGTGGGCAGCCCTCTAGCTGGCCACGCTGGCTCCTGACCGCCAGCTCTCGCCCTCGGCCACTCCAGGCCGTGGGCTGTGTTTCTGTTTTGCGCTCTCTGCGGCCCATCCCTGTGGGAAGATTATACCTCGCCCTGCCCTGTTCAAGTCAGGCAGGCATGTGATTGGCTTTAGTCAATGAAAAGTGAGCAGAGGTGACATGGGTCACCTCCTGACAGAAATCAAGAATCAGCCTGCATTTGCTTCCCAATGGCTCCTTTCCTCTGCCACAGGGAGAGGCTGCTCCCTCGCCCCAAATCCCAGATCCAAGAGCTGCAGCCAATCCACAGCAGATGCATATTAATAAGAAATAAACTTTTGTTGATGTAGACATGGGGATTCTGGGTGGTTTATAGGATGGTGAGCTCCAGTGGACAAACATCCTCCCTGAGAGGCTGGGACAGGCAGCCTCGCCCTGTGGGGCCGTCAGCACTGCCCAGCCCTCCAGACCTCATCTCTGGCCAGCATCCTGGAAGGTTTTCCCAGAGCAGCTGTTCAAGCCCACTCTGTTCTCCCCAAGCTCCCTCCTTGAGCTTTGCCCCCCTCATCCCTAGGAGATGGCCTTGCCTTCTCTTTCTCAAGAACTCAAGGCCACTGAGTACAATCCCTCAGTATGCCACCCTCTTCACCCATCCATCTCTAGGTTTACTTTCCCCAACCTTCCCTCCATCCTCCACTTGAATTTTCTGGGTTTCACCTCATCTGTGGAAGGTGGATACAGATGATATTGGGCCTCAGAGGCTGGGCCATTCACTCAACAAGGTCCTGGGGTTTTCTGTCACCCTTAACCTGTAAATAAGGTAATCATTTGTCCTAGTTTGCCCAGGACTGAGGGCTTTCATGGAATCTGGAACTTTCAATGCTACAACTGGAGTAGTCCACACAAACTGGGTTGGGTAGTTCCCTCACCTGTAAACCAGTCCTGGGCCAAGTAGGAAACTCCACTTGACTGCAAGACTTTAGGGAAAAGAAGAGCAAAGGCTATTCAGGTTTTCAGAATTTTTCTGCTATTATAGAGAGAAGAGCTGATATTTGCACATTCCATGTGGCTTGACATCATAGAATAAGCTATGGTATGTGTGATTCCTGCTTTGGCAGCTGAATCTCCAACATGCTTCTCCCTCTCATGGATGTATCCTGGGATGCAAATAAGGCAAAAATGTGTTGTCATAGGAAAATCCCTGAATCCACTATAACTTCCTCAGAAATGAAAGTCATTCACAAACTGTTTATTATGATAACAAGTTACTTGGAACATATCTTGAAGCTGATGTGACATGACAGGTGTGTTGTTACAAACTAAGAATTGCTGGTGGATCAAGGGAAAGGATAAGAAATGGCAGGTGATTTTCAGGGACTTGTGAAGGAAGGAAGTGTCCAGTGATTGGAGCTGAGGATGAGGCAGGGGCTGGGTGGGAAGGAAGTCAGGCGAGGATGCCTCTAAGGCTGGGCTAGCACTTCAGGGACAAAACACAGTTATCATAAGACAAGAGATTTAAGGTTCAGGTGAGATTTTCTGCCATTTTTTCCCCTGGGTTTCTCAAAATCAGAAGCTAGTTCTCTGAAATCTACCAGTCTTTAAGCCGTTTTCATTTTAGGTGATGTTTCTTCTTAACATTCCCTTTGAGTTTAGAAAAGTTCCTGGTAAGAAGCCCCTCTGCCTCTGTGTGCTACAAAGAAAAGGAGGGACTTTAAAGGAGCCCTTGGGGGTGGGGCCAGAGTTGGCAGTAGCCCTACTCCCACCTCTGCTACAGTTAACCCCACCAAGCCCAGCTGTGCTGATGGGTCTCCACAAGATCTGTCTCACCTTTGGAGGTTCCTTGAAGGGTTCGCTGTAGAGGCTGCGTATTCTTCTGCGATCAATGATCTTATTGTCAGCTGGGGTTGGCTTATTGGCTTCCCCTTTAAACTGGGCACTGTAGCTGGTCTCGTGAGCCATCTTATCATCTGGTGGCTTGTACTGGGGCTTGGCTTTGATGGGTTTCACAGGCTTGATGTCCGTCCATGCTCGGAATTCATTCCTGCGAATCAAAGAAAGCCCAAGTGATGTGACGCCTCTGATGCCTGGAAGCAGTGCCCTCACACAGGGCAGCCAACACAGCAATCAGTGCCTGTCGTGAACTCACTCTCTCCTCCTGGATGAGGGCAAGTGTTCCTTCCTGCCCAGTCAAGACAGGTTGTGGCAAGAACAGTAGTACCTCGGAGGAAGAGCTCGGGCTCTGGCTCCCATGTGTCACCATGGACAGGCAATTCTTTTCAGATTTTTCTCCATTATAGCTTATTACAAGAAATTGAATATATTTCCCTGTGCTATACTGTAGGTCCTTGGTGTTTATCTATTTTATATATAGTAGTGTGTGTCTGTTAATCACATCTCCTAATTTAACGGACTGGCAGTTCTAATTTCTGGGCCTCATTTTCACAATATCTAAAATGAGGCTGGAAAAACTCAATCCACTCAGTCATTCATGGGACCTCACATATGGTCGCATGCCTGCCGTGTGTGACTATTAAACGAGACAATGCATCAAACAGCGTGCCTGGTACCTTGTGGCCAAATAACATCTGTTCCCTTTTGTTATGATGGAGACACTTTGTAACACTGAATCCTTAAGGTTAATCCCTCCCTTTGATAGCAGAGGGCTTGCTTCTTGTACTGCCAGAATCTCAATCACTTTAGATGAAAATCCTTATGAAATGTCTAAATGCCTGCGGATCACAAACAAGCAAAATGTACTGAATACAATTGGACGTCACCATGAGGACTTGTGTTGGGATACGATGTGGAGGAGAGTCTTCATGTGTTTGGTGTGAGTGGCTATTGGTCCTTACCCCATGTGACCCCCATCTGCTGCTTTTTGAGTCAGTGTGTCAGATAGCTTGTTCATAGCAATCTCTCTCCTGGTTTCTAATCAGCTGTGTCTGATCTGTTGCAGGACTGGAGAGTAGATGGTGACAGTATTCAAAACAGGGTAAAATAAGTGTAGCTGCTGAGGTAGGCCGCAGGGTCCATCTTGTTTGCTGAGTACGTGACATTCGATGCACAAGCTCTGTGGTTCTGAGGTCTTAATCAGACCTCTTCTCATTTGGGGCCGTGAGAAGCTGTGTTGTGAGAAAGGAAGAGTCAGTGTATGAATATCTATGGAGTTAGGTTTTCCTGTGCCTCTCTCACCCTCGTGGTAACTCCCTTCTTCAGGGCTCAGAGATGAGTGCCATGAACAAGAAGTCACAGGTGACAGTAGAAAAAGCTTAGACTGCGACGGAGATCCACGAATTCTAGCCTAAGCTCTGCCACTAGGTAGCAGCTGAGCAGGCCTCTCCCCACTGAGCCTTAGTGTCCTCTGTTGTTAAATAAAATTGACCAATGTCCTTTGGCTCTGAGGCTCTCTGAGTGGAGAAAGCTGGTTTGGTAACGTGCTGGTCATTTGCCCTCCTGAGGGGAACTGGCACATGTGTGAGTAGAGTGACCAGTTTCTTAAGAGACCCTGCCCTAAGCTTCAGACTTGCCTTTCCACCAGCTCAGACTCAGCATCCCTAGAACCAAATCATCTTGTCTCCTCTGCCAAATTGTCTTCTCTTCTTGGATTCCTCACTGCTCAATTTCACCCTTTCCTTCTTTCATTCACAAAACATTTACTGAGTGCTTAAGGTCTGCCTGGCAGGATGCTGAACTCTGTGGAAGCCTAACTGAGTAACAGGCCCTGGGCTCAAGGTGTGGGAAGAGGAGGGACTGGAGGTTACTCCGGGACAACAGGATAGGAGCTACGCAGGAGAAGGGAGTGGGGAGCACAGCGGAGGAACTCATAGCCAGCCTGGGAATTGGGGACGGCTGGGGGGAGGTTCTGGAGGGAGTCACAGAGGCTGACAATTGTCCAGAAGAGGGGGGTTCCGAGTAGAATGGGGAGCACACAAAGAGGCTCATGAGATGCACAGCCCCCCCTCCCCCGGGCCATGCAGGCAGTTCAGATGGCTAGGCTGAAGCTTGGTGGGGAAGGACACAAGAGGTCCTGCCAGCCAGCTGAGGGGATGGTCTAGGCTATAACAAGGAGTTGCCAAATGACTTCAAGCCACAGACGAGTGTGGCTACATTCGTTTTGGGAAAGAGAATTTGGCAGCAGTGTGAATGGAGACAGAAGGGGAGAGTTGGGGCAGGAGGCCAGGAAGGCTGTGCAGTGAGTCAGGAGGAAATTGGAGGCCGGAACCAGGATGGTGGCAGCGGGAACGGAACACAGCAGTGAGTCAAGAGGGACATGGGCAGAATTTGAAAATGGCTGAGCTGGGGGAGGCCAGGATCAGACTGGGATTTGGGTTGGTGGGTGGAGGTGCTACCCACTGAGACGGGGAACCTGGGAAGAGACGGGAATTGGGGGGAGGGTTGACACCCTCCTGATTCTGTTAGGGGCAGCCACCCCCTTGGCTTCAAGACTGCTTTCTAATCCTCTCTCCTCCTCCTTTCTCCATCTCCATAGGTTCAAATGGTCACCGTGACCTGACTTCTGAGCCATTCTGGCTCTGCACACAGGCCCTGCGCTGGTGTGGGCTGCATCTGGGGTTCTGGCCACCATCACCTGCCTGAGGCGCCAGGCCCTCCCTCCTGCTTCCCACCCTTCAGGACAGAAGCCCCTGATACTTGGTCTTGATCTCCCAGTAGCCAAAGCAGTAACAACCTGGCTCCCAAAATATGATGGCAGAAACCTGGATTCTCTGCCCCCACCTCCGCCTGCCTACAGAATTAGGGCTGAGATAGGTATACACTGGCCCTAAGCACTGTTTCTGGGTCATCTCTTCCAGGCCGGCCTCTGCAGTGGCCCCTGTGGGCTGGCAAGTGTCTCATGTGAGCATTATCTGTGGGGCGTGTCCTTATCTGTGGGGACAGCTCAGTAACCCTGGTCTTGAACAACTCTGGCAAATCATCTTCATATGGGATGTGTTAATGAGTCCCATAATAATTTCACTGTTACTATGACAGTTGTTAGGTTTAAACCCAAATTCTATTACCTAGCACTTTCTTTGAACGCTCCACAAAATCTTCCCAGCCACATGCAACAATTGTATGTCATAAATAAAGAAGTAAGGTACTATTCATTAGTTACCTTTTATAAGCTAGAAGGTTGTTTTTGTATATTCTCTATAACCCTTACAACAACTCTGAAAGGAAATAGTATTACTTCCCTTTTACAAAAGAGGATAGCCCAGGCTCAGAGAGGTTAAGCGACTTGTACAAGGCCACAGAGCTGCCAAATAGAAGAGCTGATTCTCAGCCCAGGTGGGTCAGGGCTCACAGCCCACATCCTTCCCACTGCACTCAGGAAACGTGATGGAGCTGCAGTGTGCTCACTGGCCCTTGCCTAGGGGTGCTTGTGTGGGGTCCAGCCTAATGTATACAATGCGGTGGAGGGTTTATATGACACAGATTGGCCAGAGGATACCCAAGCTCCTCTAGCCCTGAGATGCTCCATCCAGAGCAGTATGGGCCACACTCTCAGGTCAGTCACATCCAGTGCCTCTTGCCATGAATTTGTGGTCCGCTGTAACCATCAATTCCCCTTTCTGTGCTACCAGATTTCAGCTTTCTCATTCATTCACTCATTTGGCATTTGCCAAACTCCAGCCATGGCTGTTTCATATAGCCCATAGAAAGGAGGAAGCCAAGGTTGAGGTCTCTATAGTTTAGTGAGTTGGTCAGGGTCTGTCCACATGTGACCCTAAGAAAGGGCAGAATGAAGCAAATAGGACAGAGCTCAGAAGGAAAGAGGAAAAAGGATGCTTTATTCTGAGGGGTGAAGCGGGGAAGGGGGCACTGGAAGATGTAGACAGAGAAGTGGATGAGGGAATCAGGCAGCAGGGTGGTTTGTGAGGCAGGCTCAGAGAGCAGGTGAACTGCTCAGGGAGCAGGAGGGTGTGGTTCATGGAGGGAAGGATGTCATGGTGACCAGGCTGGGCAGGAGCTGGGAGCAGGCTGTACAGAGCCTGGAATACCATGCCTGGATGCTTGTGGGAGGCCTGGGGAACTGCTGGATGCATCTGAGCGAGGCAGCAATGTTCCTATTCCTCCACTGACAGTGTCATCCTCCTCTCAGACTGCCCCAATCAGAAATGATTCTTCCCATCAAAAGGGGTTTTAAACCTTTTTAAAGGCAGAGAGGTTCATGTTAGCGAGGCAGAGAGCGCTGGTGTGATTTGAGCCTAGGAAGCTCAAGTTCCCAGCAGGGATGAGGCATCAAGTGAATGGACAAGGTCATGTCTGGGTTGAAAGAATCCGAGGGGAAACATTTTGCAGCCTTCACTAGAAGGTAGCAAAGCCTCCTGTGCAGCAAAGCTGGATAAGATATACATGCCTGGGGGCCAGGTCCCAAGCAGAAACAAAGACACTCAGGCCCTCACAGGAGAAAATGATGTCTCAGTGCACCCAGCACATGCAGGGCCCAGGGAAGCGCAGGCAGAGGTGGAGATGGGACAAGCATAGAGCTGGGCCAGAACAGAGAAGGTGGTTCACTGTCAAGAGTACAGGCTCTGCAATAAGATAAACCCTGCCTCCATTCTGGCTCTGTCCCTCAGATCAGTCCCTCACTTGCCCTGAACTGCAGTGAGTTCATTTGGAAAGGATTTACACAAGGCCTGTTTCCCAGGATTGACATGGGTTAAATGAGAATGTATTAGTTACAGAAGACCTGGACATCCATATCGGAATTACAAAACCTATGGTGGCTATCTCTGTAATAATGTATTTGGTTTTCATTACAGAGTCACGTGCTCAAGAAAAATGATTGAACATCTTCTGCATTCCAGTCATGGAGCTGGAAATGCAGTGTGAACAGCCAGATGCTGCTCCTGCCTCCACTGACCTTGTGGTTAGCGGGAAGGCCTACACAATTACACAGACATCAAATATCTGTCCAGCTACTGTTTTTTCTGACCACCGCAGTCAACACTCTGGTGCCCGAAGTTGGCAAGCTCTGGACAGCAGCTTCCAATGCTGGGCTCATTTCTGAATGCGTTTCACGTTAGACTTGAACAAAGTAGCATTCAATGAATGCCTGATTAATTGAATCTCCAAAACTGAGGGCCCACTATAAACAGATGTTCACTCCTTAAGGCCTTGTTCCACTTAGGCACGTTTTCTGCAGTGATTCAAGGGGCAGTACTGAAAGAGCAATTATAGAGGGAGAAGCTGAAGACAGGCGGGAGCTGGGTGATTGATGAAGCCAGGTCCCAGAAGCGGGAGGGGGAGGCATCAGGCGAATGGTGAGAGGGTTGGCCTTGGAGAGACAGCGTTGTAAAAGAAGAGAATAGAGGCTGTTTCCCCATTTCTCATTTGAAGAAGCCTGACATCTACAAGAAACAATGAAATAGAATTATAGAACATTTTACTGCTGTGAAGGATATCTGCATGTGTTAATTGGTATGAATCACTTCTTGACCGAAATGCAGTCTTAGAATAATAGATGACAGCCAACTACCATCATATATAAATTCCATTTCTCTGCCCATCAGCCCCAGATTTATTTATTATGTATCTAAGTCCCAGGGAACAATGATTCTTTCCCCATCCTCTTAACAACAAAATTAACAACATTCCTCGACTGCTTCGTGAAGGCAGAAAACCATGCTTTTAAGTCTTAACAGTATAAAATCTTCCTGCAGATTTTCATCAGTAATTTATGTTGTCATGGAAACGTTAAGTCTTTGTTCAAAAATCCTGTCTACATTTGTTGTACTAAAGTGTTCCAGAAGGAGGGAAGCAGTCTCCTTCTTGAACTCTGACGGAGGCAGTCAGTGAATGCTGTCAGTTGCCAAGCTATTGTCAGGAGTTGGCTGAAAAAAGTAGGATTTGTAGATTAAAAAGAAAAGAATGTCCCTGAGCCTAGAGGGCTGCAGGGGGCTTAGGGAGGCTTCTGGCTCCTTCAGAGGGGACTGAATGATTTCCTCTTTCCACCAGAGATGACTGGATCAAGAGAGGAGATTCATAATCTACATGTGTGCATATCCTGCATGCATCTTTCAGCTTCTCTTGTGTGAAAGGGAGAAAAGGGACTTTCACAGAGAATGCCAACACTCTCATCATTCAGAATTGCTCTTCTTATCCATTAAAATCCAATAAGCACATGTACACCATGTATGATGGTTTTCTAAAATGAGGAAAGCAAACGCTGGGCAAAAAAAAGTGTCCGGATGTAAAGAAAAGTTTGAAGCTAATGTAATGTGAAGAGGGAATGAGAGGAAAAGATTCCTCCTTTCTCTTACATGGAAAGATCTGGTCTGGGCATCAGTTGGCAATGGCAAGAGCTGGGACTTCAGTCCCCTCATTAGGTAAATGGCTCATTCTGCAGGGAACCGCTGTCTCAGGCTGTCCTGGGCTGCACTGGGCTCACTGGCCCCTGTGCACCTGGGAAATAGTGTCTCACACAGAGAAAGCCATGAGCACAATATGTACAAACTTGTGAGGGCCGATAGTTAAAAGTGAAAACTGCTCAACCTAGGAGTCAATCTGATTCTACACAAATTAATTTAGGTTGCAGTATCCAGCAGGCACTCTGCTAGGAACTGTAGGAAGGAATAAGGGTGCAAAAATAAGAAACCTACAGTTAGCAGAAGTGGAGGACCGGGGAGGGGAGCATGGTGATTAACGTGAGCACACATACAAATACACGTCATGTAGAAAAGAGTAAGAGCTGGATGAGAGGGTATAGGAAAATTACAACTACTCCCTCCTCACCCCCCCCCCACCCATGTTCACAGTAGTAGCTGGGTTTCTCAGTCGTAGGAATGCAGGGGTGGTTGTGCTGCAAGACAACAGAGTTATCCTGTTGAGACTACTCTCTTCTGGATGGTTGGGTCCCTGAGGACCTGTGTCCACACTTGCAGAAAGATGGCTCCTAAGACACGAAATGGGAACTCAACTGAGAGTTGCCCTGAAAAGGTAGGAAAAAGAGCTGCCTTCTTCTAGGTAAACCTAGAATTCTGGGAGGACATTCCTATGAGATGATCTTGGTAAATCTTGATAAACCCATGTTTCCTTATTCTTTGTTCTGTGTATAGAAGGGACTTGATAAATATTTTTAACTTGATAAATATTTTTTAACTTGATAAATATTCATTATCTGTTAAGATAATCATATGGTTTCTGTTCTTTATTCTATGAAAATAGCAGATTACATTAATTTATTTTTGTATGTTAAACCAAGCTTACATTCCTAGAATAAACCTCACTTGCTAATGGTGTTTAAATCTTCTTATATGTTGCTTATATAGATTTGATTTGCTTATCTTTTATTAAGGATTTTAATTTCCATATTCATGAGTAATATTGACCTATAGTTTTCTTATAATGTGTTTGACTGGCTTGGTATCAGGGTAATATCTAATTCTACCCATCTCAAAATGAGTTAGAAAGTATTCTTTCTTCCTCTATTTTTAAAGAGATTGTTAGAATTTGGGTATTTTTTTTTTCTTTAATGTTTAATAGAATTCAACAGTGTGAATTTCAATTCTAGTGTTTGATAGACAATCACCAGGGGCTGGATTATCTTTATGGAAAGATTTAAAATTACTAATTCAATTTCTTTACTTAGTATACATTTATTCTGATTTTCTATTTCTTTTTGAGTCAGTTTTTGTGATTTTCATCTTTCTAAGAATTTGTCCATTTCATCTATATTGTCAAATTTATTGACATAAAGTTGTTCCCAGTATCTCCTTATAATGGAGCTATACTTTAAAGAGTAAATTAGCATAGGTCTGAAGAAGTCATAAAACTGATGTTATCTTCAGCACCAATTTTATCTGTTAAAATTTTGATATTCTTGTACATACTTGCACACACACACATATATACATATGTATAAAAATCTTCCAAGGCTGAGTTTTTCAGAGATAAAAGAACACATACAAAAATATATATGTATATGCATACGTGTCTGAATAAGTATACATAGGTGTGTCTATGAATAGGCAAGTATACATGAATATGTACATACATGTGAACATATGCTCTGTGTGTGTGTGTTCCAGCAACGTGCCCAGCATATAAAAATGCCCTAAACAAGATAGCTTATATTGTTTTCAGTAAGGCCTCTGGTAGCATATAAAGCACCTTGTGTATGCTGGGGGGAAAAAAAAAGAGTACATTCTGAATGAGTACATTATCAAAAGATGCCAGTTCCTCCTGGGTTATACAAGCCAGTCCCACGGCTACTAGCATGATATTTTTGAGATTCATCAATACTGCTTCATTCCTTATTATTGCTGAGTATTATTCCATTGTATAGATTTACCATTTCTTTTGTTTATTCATTACTTGATGAGTATTTGGGTTGTTCCCAACATTTTGGCTACCATGAATAATACTGTTAACATTTGTGTATCAGTTGTTTATACATGTGTGTTTTCATTTGTCTTTGGTACTTAGGAGCAGAATTGCTGTGTCATGTGGTGAGTGTATGGTTAACCTAGAAGCAAATTTTTTCCAAAGCAGCTGTACCGTTTTACAGTCCCATCTGCAGTATATAAAAGATCCAGTTGCCTCACATTCTTGCCAGCATTCAGTGTTGCCAGTGTTCTTTGTTTTAGCCATTTCAGTGCGTATGTGGTGGTATTTCATGTGGTTTTAACTTGTATCTTCCTACAAATCGTGGTATTGACCATCCTTTCAGGTACTTATTTGCCATTTGTATATCTTCTTTAGTAAGGTGTCTATTAATTCTTTTCCCATTTTAAAATTGGGTTGTCTGTCTTCTTATTATTGAGTTTTAAGAGATCTTTAAATATTTTGGATACAAATTTTTATCAAATATATGTTTTGCAAATATTTTCTCTCAGACTGTGGTTTGTCTTTTCCTTGTCTTAACAGTGTCTTTTGAATAGTAAAAATGTTTAAATTTGATGAACTGAATTTATCTTTTTTTATTTTATTGTTTTTGGGTTTTGTGTCATATCTAGAAATCTTGGTCTACTCCAAGGTCACAAAGGTTTTTTTCCATATCTTCTTTCTGAAGTTGTATCATTTTAGGGTTTACATTTAGTTTAAGTCTCTAGTTCATTTCTAATTAATATGTGTGTGTGATGTAAGGTAATGGCTGAGATTAATTTTCTTTCTGTTTGAATATCCAGTTTTCCCAGCACTATTTATTGAAAAGGTCTGCATTCCTGAGACAGGCAAGGGTCGGGCTGTTACTAGAGCCTGCCTGACCCTCCGGGCCATATCCCGGTCCACAAACATGACTGAACACAGTACCTCACACACAGCAGGCGCCTAGACAATATAAATCCTGTTCCACGCCTCTGAGCCTCTGCTAGCTCTCCTGTGCAGTAGGCACTCATGAAGCATTCCTGAGTAACAGCAAGTAGGAACGTGTCTTTCAGGAACCTTCTGCCACATGGGGCAGGGGCCCCAGCCAACACAAGAAAGCAAAGGTGGACGGCAGGGCCTGAGGAGAGCAAGTGCTCTGGAACTGAAGGCCCCACCAAGGAATCTGAGCGGGTTTAGAAGGTGACAGGGGTTTTTGGAAAAGAGGCACTGACATTTCTGGAGGAAGCACTGGAATTCTGCAATCCTTTCCTCCTCCGAGCATTCCAGGGCTGCTCATAGGAAGAAGATCCCATCCATAAACTCAATGAACGCAGCTTCGGTGCTCAGAGCCGTCCTAGCTGCTCCCTCCCCAGCAGCCTGGGGTGGCAGGTTCCAGCTGGTAAGGTCACGAGCTTTCTGCTGGGCAAGCAAAGCCCTTCAAAACACCTAGTCTTTGGGGGAAGCAATTAGTATTTCATAGGCAACCTCCTCCAGATCAGTGCCCTGCCTTCCTTCTCTGACACACTGTGAGGGTTATCAGGCTGGCGACTGACAGGGAGAGAAGAGAAGGGATGTGTCAGGCCCACAGTGAGCCACATGCTTCACAAAAACACGCTCTCGCCTTTAATCCCCAGTCAGGCTGAGGACTCCCACCCCAGCCCCGTGGCACATCCTCCCTGCTCCATCATCCCTTGATCGGTCTGCATCCTCCTCTAACTGGAGGTCCCTGAAGGAAGGAGTTGTGACCCCAGAGCTGAGTCCAGGGCCAGGCACAGAGCAGACACCCAGAAAAGGCTTGTTGAGTGAACAGAATTGCATGAGGACCACAGAGCAGCAGAGCTGGACAGGAACCTGGAGACTCTCACCTTATTTTACAGCTGAGGGTTACAGAAGGGGCAGTGGAGGCAAAGAAGGTGGAGTGGTGAGGTAGGAACATGTGCTGGACTTGGACTTGACTCGAGGTAGCAGGAGCCACTTGAGACTTTGGACCAAGGGAGTGACATGATGATGTGGCCTGGGAGGTACTTTGCTTGAGTGACTCAGGCCACGTGGGGACAATGACAGGCTGGGGATAGGGAGAGACTGGAGGCTGCAGATCCACATCTGCTTTAGTTAATGATGACAGAATTACAAACTTAGCATCAACTCTGCTAGCAAATTACTGAATTCCTCACCGAGTGCCTATAGCAGTTACAAGGTGGCTTTCCTCTACTGAGGGCCTGCAGGTGCCAGGGCTTTGTTCTCATTACTTAATCCTCAGAACTACCTTTTTGGATGGACACAATTACTTTCCATTTCAACGATGAAGACATGAAGCTCAGAGAGGAAAAGTTACTGTCTAAGGCCTCAGAGAGGCTACGAGCCAGGCACTGAGTCAGCACTGGGGAGAGCGGATAAGGTGCTCCCCGTAGTGAGGGCAGAGGAGAAAGATAAGCAGCCTTGAGGCCTGTGGTCTGAGAGGTGCTGTAACAGAGAAACACGGAGGGGCAGAGAAGCCAGAGCAGGGCCCCTAACCACTCTTTGGGGGTGATGGATGAAGTCTTGTTGTGACAGGTGACAGGAGAAATGCATCACATGTTGGAAACAGGCCTATCATCCTGTACTTATCTTTACTCTTTTGGGAGCAAAACCAGACTATGCAAAAATCTAAAAAGAAACAACTAAAAGCAGAAGGACAAGTATGCAGAGCACTGCTGCACGAGATTCAAAAATCACCTTCGCGCTTATAATCATTTAACACAGAGGCTCCCGCCTGTGATTTCCCACCAGTGGGATTAGCCCCATCTTCCTGCCGCAGGAAACTCTGGGGCCTTAGGAGAGTCCCAGGGATCCTGGGAGAGAGACGGCTGACAGTCCAGCAGCAGATGGCCCCACACAGGCCCACCACTTAATTAGGCTGCTGTGGGGGACCATGTAAGAGACACACAAGTTAGGGGGTGGGGACAGGCACCTAGGGTGCTGTTGCAGGAGAGCCGGTATCAAAGGGGGTCAGGTACTGCGACACCTCTAAACAGCCACTACCCTGCACAAACTGCTGTGCTTGTATGTCCCCTGTGCATTGGTATGTGTCTATGTGTGTCGCTCTGGCCAAACAGTAAGAGGGGTTGGCAACAAAAGGATGTGAAAATGAGGCATCTTCCTAGTTAGAGACTGATCTGCTTTGAGATAAATCGTGATAGTGGTGATGACAGTGAAGACAGCTCGGATCACAGAGAGCCTTCTCAGTGCCGGGGGCCGCGTGAAGTCCATGCTATGCGTTCTCTCCTTTAACCCTCACAGAGGCTTTCTTTCTCCCACGTCTTTGCTGGGGACGCCAGCTGGTCAATCTGAGCTGAAGAAAGTGGCTCCCGGGATGGGAGCTTCTTTGACATCCTGAATCACAAGTACATTTATTCTGCATTAATTCTGCTCTCATCACTCAATAAAGACTTCACTACAAAGGATAAAAGGCTTTGCTCTAAATACTAAGTGACTCAGATGCATTTAAAATATTTTGAGACCAAAGGGATTGTAAAGGAAACAGTTATTCCGAAGAGGCCATCAGCTGACTGGTTGTCAAAGGATTACTACAAATGGCAGAGAATGATAACTAAGTGAAACAATGAAAGAGGCTGGATCTGGATCTGAATTCAAGCTGGTGAAACAAGGCTGGAGCTACACTGGCAGGGGTGCGGTGGTGCTCTCTTATTACAGGATGGGAGAGAATAACAGGAGGGGAGCAAGGGCCGAGTGGGGAGAAGAGAAAAGAAGTCGAGGAGAGTAAATCTTGCAGACACAGGAGCAGAGTTAGATTCTTGCTCATAAGATACATATTTAATTTTAGTATTTTCTGTTAATACATTATAAATATCCATAGCAACGAGATATTTAGAGCCAGGCAAAGACCAGGACCTACCTTAGAGAAGATGCCTGACAAAAACACACAGCTGGATTTTGGTCTGTGTCTGTGTGAGTGTGTATGCACATGCTGTTGTGTTTATGATCACTATCACTGTCATTGTCATTGTCCTCATTGCCCTCTTATAACTGATCTTTCTGTCTCGCCCCATCCCTAAAATTTGCCTGCCAGAGTCAGAGAATGAGCAGGTGACTCAGGCTCACACACCTCCGACCTTCCTTAGTGAATCTCAGACCTTCATCTGGTTTTGGTATCAGGTAACACTGGCCTTACAGAATGAGTTGTGAAGTGTTCCCTCCTTGTCTGCGTTTTGGATGAGTTCGTGAAGGACTGGTATTAATTCTTTTTGAACGTTTGGTAGAATTCACCAGCTTATTATTATTATTATTATTGGTAAAATAATAGGGTTGATACTCATTAATGGATACTGAGATATAGAGAACAAACTAGTGGCTACCAGTGAGGACAGGGCTTGGGGGATAGGCAAGATGGGGCAGGGGATTAAATACAAGTTATTATGTATAAATACACTATGATATATTATACAGCACAGTCAATATTTTATAATAACTATAAATGGAGTGTAGTCTTTAAAAATTGAAAATCACTGTGCTGTATACCTGAAACACATAATATTATAGATCAACTATAAAGCTATAAATTTTTTTTAATTAAAAAAAAGGATACTGAGTTGAAATGAATCTGTTTCTCTAACTTTGCATCTTATCTGATAAAATTTATTATAACTATTTTCTTTAAATATGTGAAAGAGGCTACTCAATAATATCATAGAATATTACAAAAGTCCAGAATGGAGGCCATTTTCCAAACTATTTATACGAGGAATTGAATTTATAGTTGTGACCTACTAATCGATCCTAAAAATAAATTTTTTCAAATGTCTCTGGCAGCCCAGTGATTCACTCAACTCAGCCTGCACTGAGTGCCAGCTTCCGCCCTTTCTTTTTCCTAAACTCACTCACTATTCACTAGAAGAATCCATAACAGCATTTCAAATGCAAAACAATTTAGAAAGGTTTCAAAAAAGGTAGTGATTTTCAGTGTTGCATTAATGAGAAGAATTTAGTGCCTTTTAAGAACAACTGTTCTCCAACTTTGAGTGGCCAACATTACCAGAGAATTTGTTAATAGTGAAAATGCCACTGTTCTCACCCCTGGGGTGAAGTCCTAGAATTTCTATTTTAACAGGCTCCTTGAGTGATTCTAATACAGTTGGTCAGAGGCACCCACATTGAGAAATGCCACTTTAAAGTTCCTATGACTGTGTGGATGGAAGGTGATGATAAAGAAACAGTGTCTGGAAAGGGCCTGGCACAGCCTCAGGCTCAAGGCACATGCTGAGGGGCCAGTGTGCTTAGTTTAGTGCCATATGAATGACCTTGAAGAGGGCTGTACCTGGGTGAAGTTAATTGTTAGCAGGCCTGTAGATCATATCCAGGGATTTGGGGTCATTCTTCCACAATCTCCATTCACTCCCAACAATAACTCCCAGCCTATCAGAAAGAGCTTGAGTTTGGGATCCCAAGCATGCCATTGACCAGCTGTGTAACTTCAAGAAAGTCACCTGCCTTTTCTAAGCCTCAGTAAAACAGGGGTAATGTCATCTACCTTGTGATGTGATGATTTGATGAAACACAGGGGTAATGTCATCTGTAAAACAGGGGTAATGTCATCTACCTTGTGATGTGACGATTTGATGAAATACAGCAAAAGTATTTTCTTCCCTGACTTTTGCCCTTTGCTAACCCCCTTCCCATGCTCCTCCTCTAGATGAGATCACTTAACGGCCAGCAGGGCACAGGACAAATGTACTTTCACAACTCTGACAATGGATGGCTGTCAGGCGACTCTGAGCTAACAAAACTCAAACATGAAAAGGGGGAAAAATAGGCAGATGCAAAGGCTGGTGACTAGAAGATCACAGATTTGCTACTGAACGCAAACCTCAGCCTAAGAGCAGTGAAACTCAACTGAAGGAGAAAACGCTTATATTCTTTGTGCTTTGATATTTTTAGGGGGAGACAGGAAGGAATATCAAGGTCAGGTCTAAAAGAAGATCAATGAAAGGTGAGCATTTCTGCTGTCCCAGGAGACTGGCACTGAGTATCTAATTATGTTACTTAGATGGAATCATACACTTCCATCCAGCAAATACCACCTCTAAGGCATTTCTGGTGTATTTTGCTGCAATGGACACCAAGTGTGTGAGTGAGTAAATCTTTAGCAATAGGGAAATTACCTCTGTGGGTACCATAGAGACAGCTCTTACTTTAAATTCATTAATCAACAGATGGTCTAAAATTATGAGTCTTTTGATTCTTTTTATATCCACTTCTTACTAGGGCTTTGGGGTTCAAATGACTGGTTCTGTGACCTTGGAGGCAAGTTACTTCACCTCCCTGAGCCTTTTTATTTAATTCTCACTTCAACCCTATTAACTCTATTCTATTTCCAGAAAAATGAGGTGCAGCAGGTGCCTTATCCAAGGTCACATAGAAAGTGAGTGGCGGACTGAACCCGGGCAGGCTCATCTGTGTTCTCACCCATGCCAACTCTGGGCATCTGCCCCAGGACACCAAGTTAGGTGGGCAAGATCTCTTTCACTTATTCTTCTGGGTCTTTCCATATCCAACCTTCTGAGATTATAATTTGCCAGAGGGAAGAGTCAATGTCTAATTCTCTGTAATTCTTACGCAAAAGTGTGCAAAGAAATGCCTCTCAAAAACAGACAGTAACAAGTGAAGGTGGCTCCACGAACTTCATCTGCTCCCCCAGTTCTTGAATGTAAGTCAGTGTATTTATCCCTCTTCTTCCTTCCTTTCTCACAGAATAAAGACTTCAGTTACCACCATTTCTGCTTTTTACAATTCTATAATCTACTGTTTTCTAACTGTTTACCGCTCAAAAAAGATACAAGGACCTCAGGGGTACACATAGCACATTTCAGGTAAAGAGTAGGCCTCTTCTGGACTAAGAAAGAGGGTTAAAAAAGAAACGAGAACCAGCCAGGAGGGTTAAAGCCAGAGAAACGTGGTGGGATTTTAGAGCTAGTAGATTCTAGGGATGATTTAATGCAGTATATTAATTTTACAGACTGGGAAAATGAAGTGGAGGGAGGGAAAGTAACTCCATGGAGTCACATAAAAACTAGCAGCAGAGATGGAACCAGCACTCAAGCCTTTCAAGTCCTAGTCTAGGTTTTTGTTTTTGTTTTTGGCACCAGAATAGACTCATCATTTTAAAGTTGCTAATATAGTTGTCATTAAAAGCAAAGAGAGATAATATCTGCACAAAACCTAATGGTTTGCAATGTACCTTTATACAAGTATTTCACTTGAGTTACCCCATTGTGTTCTCCCAGTTCCTTGGTGTTTGCTCATAAATCCCCATCCCACAGGACTTGTGAAGGCAAATGATCTTTCCAACAGGTCCACCTCCCTGTTCTTTATGTTAATCCTCATAGAACTTGAAATTAAATCTCCTTCCTTTGGCAGATACTCTGAAAAAATTTACGGTTTTCCATCAGCAAGTATTTATTGAGGGATTGCTGAGTGATGCTCAGTAATTCCTTATTCATTTATTCAACATACATTAACCCATATTCTGTGAACAGGAATTTGGGATACAATAGAGGACAGAACAAAGTCCCTGCTGTCTTGAGAGAGTGACATACATTCCAGTGAGGGGAG
This sequence comes from Camelus ferus, assembly GCF_009834535.1. Classification (NCBI taxonomy): domain Eukaryota; kingdom Metazoa; phylum Chordata; class Mammalia; order Artiodactyla; family Camelidae; genus Camelus; species Camelus ferus. The sequence continues at coordinate 60,036,780 of NC_045705.1, forward strand.
ATGAGCAATAAACCAATAAGCAGTTATATAATAAGTCAGGTGGTGGTAAGTCCTAACAAGACTAATAAAGATGACAGAGTCACATGTGCCTGAGTCTGTGTGTGCTGTGTCACCTAGGGTCAAGGACAGCCTCTCTGATGAAGGGATGACCCTGTCTCCAAATAAGGTCACATTCTGTGGTATTGGTGGCTAGAATTTCAACATATGAATTTGGGGTGACACAATTGGACATTAGGCAGAGACCTGAGGAGGTGAGCCTTGTGGACGTGTGGGGAAGAGTGCTCCAGCAAGGATGCTAAAACCCTGAGGCAAGAGATGAGGAACCACAAAGCCAGTGTCTGTGGACTGCAGTGAGGAGGGGAAGGGGGAGGAGTGGGAGATAAGAGCAGTGAAGGTCAGACAGAGGGGGTAGGCCTTGCACGTGGGAGCCGAGGGAGCTGATGTTTCTCTATCTGAGTCAGGAGTCACTGTGGGATTTGAGGAGACCCCATCTAGCACTGTGCACTATGATTCACTGGTCATTTTAAAAGGTCAGAACAGATACTACTTGTGCAAGGCAGAAGCAGGGAGGTCAGGTAGAGGTACCTCAATAGTCTCCATGAGAGATTATGGGGGAGTGGGTGGCACCCCCACCCCCAGGCCAGGCAGATGAGACTCTGAGTAGAGACAGGTGCTGAATGAATGAGTAATACTATATAGGAAGTATGTCAAAAGTGCTAAGGGCAAATAAATGAGATTTATTCCACTTTATGGGAGAATGGGCAAAAATGTCGAGAGGTCACAAGTTGAAACTTGAAGAAGTCACCAAAGATGGGGGACATAGGGCTTTTTATGGCCAAAATGGTGAAAGCAAATTCCACAAAGACCCCCAAGGTGTGCCTGTGGTCAGGGTCTCGAGGGTAGGGAACACGGGGGTGCATGGTGGTCAATGCCCAGACGGCAGGGAGCCAGGCCTGCTGTGCTGAGAAGCCCACTCACATTCCTCCGTTCCTCAGGCCAAGAGCCAGTCAGGCAGGCCGGCAGGACAAAGGCTCAGCCTCCAGGGGATTCTGACCTGGTTTCAGTAGAAGGGACGCTGAGGCGCTGGTGCTGGGGACCAATGACTAGGATACTAGTTCTCTCGTCAGGTGTGTGTCTTTTTGGGTTTTATGAGGCCCTCCCTCCTGGGCCCCCCAACCATAGCCGGGGCGGGGCATGTGAGGCTGCTCACCATTGTTGCTGCCGCCCTTCTCTAGAACTTTCAGAGGGCCTTCACTCACTTAAGAAATGGGTTCTTCAAACCACAAGGAAAACAGAGAAATGTATTAATTAAGAGATAGGCTGACACTTCAAAATTGTGCAGGAAAAGTTTTCCCTTTCCTTTTAGCGAGGGTTTGAGGGCTACGAAAACTGCATTTGTCATCTGTAACCCTGTCGCTATAAAGAGACGCCCCTTTTATTACTCTTTCACAGAGCTTTCTCACACCAAATTACTAATGAGGTAATTACCAACATGATAATTACTGCATGATTAGTAGGCGAGTGGAAGGGAAATGTAGCGCAAAAGCAGCAGCTAGGGTTTGGGCTGTTCTGTCAGAGATCAGATAAGAATGGTCTCTGCAAAAGGCAGTAACTGAGAGCTTTTCAGTTCATAACCTGAGCGCTACATCACCAGGGTTTTAGAAAGTAACTAGTCAGAAGCATGGCTTCCAGCCCCAGCCGCGGGCGGGGATCCGGCATCTTCGTGGGGCAGTCTGGCCAGGAAAGCAAGGGGCCTCCAGTCACACAGCCACCAGGAAGCCCCTCCACACCTTCCGGCGCCTGAATCCACCCGAACCCCACTGTACTGGAGACACACGGGGAACATGCGCCTAGAGGTCTTCTGGGAGGATTAACACAGCGACACCAGCCAAACGAGCGCTGCTTGCTAAGCCGCCCTCTCCTTGCCCCGTCCAGTCACCACCGGCTCCCACAGCACCATCTGCCAAGGGCCCAGCTGGATGAGGCCAGAGCACTTAGCGTTATTCAGAATTCCTACCCACGTTATTTTCCCTTGAAAGAGCCCAAATGACTTTCAGTTAGTCTGTCAGTTTATATTTTAAAAAATCTGAGGTAAAAACAGAAACCCACTTAGATCAACATAGAATTGAAACCACACAGCTGCACTGGAGGCCAGGCCGTGTGCCGAGCCTGCCTGTCTGCCTTCTGAGGGGACTTGGGTCCTTGTCTGTGTTCCTTCCTGAAGCCGTCAGATTATCTTTAACATCGGCCTCCCCCAGCAGCCGGCCTCAGACAGCCAGGGCGGAGGAGGCAGGGCTGGGGCCGTGTTGCTGTCGTCCTGTGTTTAATACGTAGCTCAGCAGATGCGACATGAGGCAGGCAACCCAAACAGAATTCTTGTTTAAGAGCTGACATGTAGAAGATACTGAAGCATAGGAAAGTTGATGGTTGAAATAAGGACCTAAACTCTCTTTACATCTGTACAGTATTTTTCCTTAGTTCCAGAATGCACCTAGCTTGTTTTCCCTAGGCTGGTCTCCAAATTCAGTATTCCTGAGAATCAGCTAGGGATTGAGGGGCTGGTTAACATGCAGACTCCTGGGCCCCACCCTCAGTAGTCTGATTCTTGGTTCCAGGAAGTGCATTTTAAACAGACCCTCCACGAAGTTCTGATGCAGGTCCATGGACTCTGCACAGTGAGAGAAACACTGAGTATTCACTTGCTCTGACAACAACTTTAAGATATAAATAGAATAAACATTGGTCAGAGGGTTTCAGTCATTTGCCCAAGGCAGGCAACCTGCCAGTGAGTGTGGGAGCTGGGACTCTTTCCTGCCCTGCTGAAAAGCCATTTCTTCCATTAGCCTTTGTCAGAACAAGTATTCTGGAAATAATCTTTTCCTCTTAAGGCCCAAAGTGTGCTTATTCTTTGCTACTTACAGCTTTCCTCCTCATACAGTGCTAGACCTGCCTTATCTCTGTGTTAGGCATTTCTTTTCGTTCTGATGTTTGAGCATCTGGGGTCTTACCCACCCTGGAGAGACTTCCCCTACGCCCACCCCAGTGCCGGTCATTCCTAGGGAGCAAATAGGCTTTTCACACACAAACCAAAGAATCCAGTGCCCCTCCTCACCATCTCCTTTTCTTGGGCTCTCTCTTGGGCCACTATCCTCCTGCTCTAACCACCCCAGGGCCAGGCACCAGAAGACTCTGGACAGCCTCTATGCCTCAGAGCTCTCTGGAATTACTCAAACTAGCCAATCCTGCCCCTGCTCAGCCTGCTTACTCTGCCTCACCCATTTCTTCCTGTAAAACCCACAACAAAGGCTCCTGCCCACAGTTTCTGGTTTTCTTCACTCCTTCTGCCTCCTGACCAACCCTGGCACCGCCCTGCAGGGTTCTGTGGGGCATGGTGAGGCCTGCCTCCTCCTCTTGAGAATAAACTATTTTTTCAACGGCAGTCCTCTCCTGATGTGTTGGCTTATCACAACTGAATAATAAAGCAGCCTGTATTTTCAGGCAGCCTCCTGTAGTAAACTAGAAGCAACTTGAGGACATACTGCCTTGTTCTGAACAGTGATCAGATTAACTCAGTTTCTTGTTCACTATGGGTCTTCAAACATATTTGTTGAATTAATTTTAAAAGTTAATCAAGAAGCTTAAATGAAGCCTTCTACCAGTGACTTTGTTTACTTTGGGGGTTAGAATTTTCAGTAAAATTTTAAGCTGCTCCCAAACTTATGTTGTTTTTCTCAAGCGAAAGTGTACAAGTGAACAGCGGATCACAAGGTACAGTCGGGTTATGGAAACTGTAGGTCAAATCTGTTTCACCTGCTTTCACTTATCAGAGTCGTTTTAAGACTTGCAAGTCCTCCATGCCTCACTTAGCCTAAATGATGAGATGTTTGCCTGAGTTGTTTTCCAGGAACTTGAAGTCAGCAGTGTCTTTTTTGAGCTGTGCTTATTAAGACTGGATAGGACCACTGACCAGTCAACGGGGCATGCGTGAGTGCCCACTTTTGAACGTGGCAACCTTTTGAACATGCAGAGGCCTAAGCTTAGTTACGTCTGGGCATAACAACAATGATTACATCTTTCTCCAGTCACCCTTCCCCACACTCCCAAGCCTCAGATCGCCCTGGTTCTTTATTCTTTATTCCGTAAATACCTTGAACCCCTTGCCTTTGGAGAGGCAGATCTGAGACTTGTTCTCCCATCTCTTTGCTTGGCTGCCCTGTAAATAAACCTTCTCTTTGCTGCTAACCTTGGTGTCTCGGTGTTTTGGCTTGCTGAGGGTAGGGGAAAATGAACCTGGTTTAGTAACATTATCACAGGCTCCCTTCAATTATGCAATGATAGTATTTACTGACACTAAGTTGAAAAAGACACATTTCCTGCTTTCTGGTTTGCCATGAAAACAGTTTCAACTTGTTAATAAACATGTAAAAGGAGAGAAATTTTTAAAAGAGCAAAAATACATCCAGTATAACTCAGCTATTTATAGTGTCTCAAATGGGCTAAGCTGGGAGTATTTCTGTGCGATGAGATGTGAATCATGTGGACAAGCAAAACAAAAAGGTGGAACTGCAGGTTACTTGGTGACAGAGAAGAAAGCACTGGGCCAGGACTCCAAAAAGACTTAGATTCGGTTCCCTACTCTGAACCTACCTCTGTGTGCCACTGGGCAAATCACAAACCCAGCTGTCAGCCTCAGCTGTCACATCTGTAAAACGGGGGGTCAAATTACTTTTAAAACTACTTCCGGTCACCAAACTGCCAGTGGATAAAAGTTAAGGTTTTGAAATAGATTTCTTTTGAAAGAAAGAAAGAAGAAAGGAAGGAAGGTAGGAAGGAGGGAGGGAGGGAAGACATGCAGAGGGAAAAATGACATTTATCATGATGTTTTGAATTAACAGTGGTGAAAAACTGAAAGCAAGTGGAATGTCCATGATAGAAGAACAGTTAAATAAAAGGTGCTATGCCCACATGACAGAATAGTATGCAGTCATTTAAATGATTTAAAAAAGGAGTTTAATAACTAGGGAAAATTTGAGAATACTAAGGTGGCCCTTACTGAGCCCTTAGTTGCTCACACTCTCCTCATTCATCACCACCAGCCCTTATTACAGCTCTTGTGGAGGCTGCTGTCATCCCTGTGGAGTGTCTTGCTCGAGGTCACACAGAACTGGGTGAACCGATCAGAAAAGAGCTAGTGTCAACAACGAATCAATCTGAGAAACACTCTGACTGCAGTGGCGTCTTGGTCTCACCAGCAGGTCTGCACGTTCGGTTGGTGATGCCACTTTTCCTCAGACATGAGTGGTCACTTAAGGACACAGCCCCTGCCATGAGGCATAAGTGCTCTTGCGGTAACAGGAATGATTGGATCAGGTTGTACCAGTAAAATCAGGAAAAATGATTCAGATATGCAGTTCTTACTCACTATGCCACATTCTAGGTTCAATACAGCATTTAAACCTCAATGCTCTTTTCAGAAACATCTCAGCAAAACAATCACCATTCTCTTCTCCCTTTGGAAGTGGTTTTTCTTTATGCACAGGCTTTATCAAAGTTGCTTAAATACACAAGAAAAGCCCAATTCAAAAACTGGTGAAATGACTAAAATGGGCACTGCTGGCATAGATGGCACAACAGTGTTTACTTAGGAACATCCATTTTGGACCAGTTTGTCATTTTGGCCTCAGCCATTCATTTTTAACCAGGCAGATCTAGGATGTGGATGCAGGGGGAAAGTTCACTCCAAATCCTTTGCTTTATTTCTGAAAACTAAGTGCCTGAATCAAAATAACCTTTTAGAAAACAAAATATAGAACTGGAAATGCATGGTTTCAACCTCACAAAAATACGCATAGAGGAAAAGATGAACTGACATCAAAATTAAAGCATTTGATTATGGGTGGTGGGATTTGAGGTAATTAAAAATTTCATGCTTTTCTTTTCTACAAAGTTGTACTTTTTAAAAAAGCTAAGTTTCCTATTAAAGGAAGGAGAGAGAGGAGGAGGGAAGGAGGAAGAAAGAGAGAGAGAGAAAAATACTATCATTCAAATTGTCTCCAGAGATCCTTCTGGGTGCAGCTGTGTGAGTCATGGTGTTGTCTGGAGTTTTTCTCCCGGGGCCAGACGCTAGGCCGGCTGTGCTCCCGCCCCAGCTGACTGCCTCACACTCCATTGAACACTCACAAGTCTGCCACTTTCAGTTCCACTTGATTTCCACTCTCTCCTCTGGCTGGTGGCCATGGAGCCCTCCTGGCAACCTCCATACTGGTTCCCATGGATACCCCCGACTCCCAGACAAGCGGCTGCTCAGAGCAGATGGTCGCCAGCTCCGGGCAGAGCGCAGGCTGGGGGTTACAGGAGATATCCAGAATCCTTCATCCTTCAGTTCATTCCCTCCCAATGCACTGCACAGAGATGGACGGATACACACCCACCCCTTCCCCCCCCACACACACACATACACACACACGCACATCTTTCCCTAGATCCTGCTTGGTTCTGGCCTTGACCAGGAACTTACGATGTTTCAAATATCACAAATACTACAACGCTAACACTTACTGAGCCCCAACCATAGGCCAGTGACTGACCTACAAACTGCTTTGCGTACAAAGGGAGGAAATAATTTACCGAAACAGTTTAAAGAGTTGTTTTTCTGACCCAATTCAAACATGACTGTTTGGACCAGGTCTTTTTGGGATTAGTGTGACTGTTGACATGCCTAAGAATAATCTTAGAAGCATACTGAAATTTCAGGTTCCTGAACCCAACCTTAGTAATTCATATTCAGAAGGTCAGGCATAGGAGCCAGGAGCCTGGGATGGGGCTCAGGTGATTTCAATGCATGTGGTCTGGATCACTTGAGAGAAAGCCTGCCCTAGCTCAAGGATGCTCAGACCTTATTTAGAGTACCCATGCACTGTCTATTAAAATGCAGTCTGACTTAGGATGTCCATGGTGGTCCCTAAGAGTCTGTAGTTCTGATTAGCTCCCAGGTGAAGCTGATGCTGCAGGTATTTGGGTAGCAAGAACCTAAATGGTCAGTCTCCCAGTGGCTGATTCATGCAGCACTTACCCACCAAAAGCCCAATTAGGTAAGCCTTTGGACTTCTTAGCAATTATTTAATGTTTGGTTCAGAGAGAGTGCAGAACACTGACCCGACTTCCTGCCAGCGCAGTCCAAGAGCAGGACTACATCCATCACCTCCACTGGCACAAGACTCTTTGATGCCGTGCCAGCAGTGCCCAGATTTCCAGTCACATCCCTGCTATTCCCCAGCAGGAGTCTACCCAGCCCTCCCACACTACCCCTGTTTCATGTGCTTAGTTTCTGATACCTCAAGCCTTTGCACATGCTGTTTGGGGTGTCTGAAATGCACTTCCTTACCACGTGATCCCTATGACCTGGCACCTTGCTGACTGCACCACAGCATCATGGTACCCCCTGCTTCCAGCCGTGGCCCTCTCCAAACCTTTCACCACACAGACCCCAGTCAGGTCTCTTGAGAATGCGAATCCAATCACTCACTCTCTTGTTTAATATCCTTCAATGGTTCCCTCCAAATTGCTAAGAAGAAACTCTTGTCCACCTAGAGTCTTCACTCAGCTATCACTAAAGCATCAGGTGAAATAAAGATACTTCAGACAAAAGACATAATTCCAGTAGGCAAGAGTGATATTCCAAAATCAATGGTGAGCAAAATGTTACTGAATATTGGGGCAAGTCTAAATAAGCATTGGATATAAAAAATTTATTACTGTTTATTTCTAAATGAAAGGTCATATAAAGCAAAGACAAAAAATGTAAGACAACAAGAATATGGAAGTTGGGAGGGGTGATCAGAGGCAAAGTTTGACTGGAAACTTTAAGTGAGACATACAGATTGAAAAATAAGGATATACTATGTATATAAAGTAGATAAACAACAAAGATGTACTGTATAGCACAGAGAACTATATTAAATATCTTGTAATAACTTATAATGGAAAAGAATCCAAAAAAGAATATACGTATGTGTATGTATAACAGAATCACTTTGCTGTACACCAGAAACTAACACAACATTGTAAACCAACTATAATTCAACTTTTTAAAAAGTTAAAAAAAGGAAAAAGAAAATAAGGATGGCCACCAAAAAACCATCCAATAATAACATAAAAAGAGATAGAATGTATAACTCCTACACAGAAGGAAATACAGAAAATGTTAGTCAACCCAATAAAAGGCAGGAATGGATCAAAAGAGTAAACAGAAAGAAAAGCAAAGGTAAGTAGAAAACCCAAGAGGAAAAAACTCAGAAGAGAAAATATTAGAATTAATAAGAGAATTCAGCAAGTTTGTAGGCACAAGATAAGTATACAACAATCAACATTGTTCCTATGCATCACCAACAACCAGTTAGAAAAGATAATGGAAAAGAAATCTTATTCACAACAGCAGCAGAATCTAGAAAACATCCAGGAAAAACAAAGAGAATTTTCTGAAGGATATACAAGATGACCTGAGTAAATGCGTTGATGTAGAGTTGTCCCTCGGTATCTGCAGGTGCTCATTTCAAGGACCTCCACGGATACCGTCATTGCCCTGCTGATCTACATGACAGCTACTACACATAATTATGTGGGTCTGAAGTTTAAGAGTTTGGAAGATTGCTGCACTGAGTTCTAAATTGCATAAGGCCAATAAGGAGCTTTAGAGAGCTACATGCGGTGGTGTGAAATGTCACAGACACCCAGACTAAAGCAGAGTCTAGGTTTCTGCTGCTTTGTTATAGTAATTTGTAAATTGCTTTAGTCAACTCATTTTGCACGGTAGTTTAATAAAATGACTTAATGTACATGAACTACAAAAAAACCTAGTCGCTTAGATAAAATGGTGCAGTACAGTCTGCTCCCTGCCATTTGTGCAGGTTCTATATCTGCAGTATGTTGTTTACACACAGAAATACTCAGTATTATTCAAGATCAATTTTCAGATTACTCTGTAATTTTAACCCAAGTCCAACCAAAATCTCGATAGTAATGTTTGTGGTGGTTGAAAACTGAGTCCAAAATAATTATGAAAGGGTAAATACCTAAGAAAGACCAAGATAATTCTGAAAAAGACCAACCAAGAGTGATACTACCCTGTTAAAAATCAAAACATATTGCAAGGCTATAATAGTAAGCGTGGTGTTTGTTAGGACTAGAGAAACAGGTCATGCAGCAAAACAGGGAGCCCAGAACAGATCCACACCAATGAGGGAACTTGCTGTGAGACAGAGGGAATTTCTTATATTGGGGAGGGGGGCGGGTGGGGCGGGAGGAAGAGGGAAACGGCCTTTCAAACAAGTGGACTTGGGCTGAGGTGGGAAGCCCCATAAAAAAGACTGGCAGGACCCCCAGGCAGGGCCACTACTCTCCTGCCGGCACCATCCAGTTCCCTGGCCCAGTGCCATTATCTCTCCTTTTAAACTCTGAAATGGCTTACTTCTAGGAAAGTGGAACTTACCCCTAAGATTACTATTGGTTCCCTAGGCTAACTCCTGATTGGTCCATTTGTACTGCTTCATTTGCATGGAGCTCACTCCTGATTGGTTCATTTCCCTCACTCCTGATTGGTCCATTTCTACAAAGCTTGTTCCTAATTAGTCACCTTTGTTATAACTTTTTGCATATGATGTTACAAAATGTTGAAAAGTCTAGACTGGTAGCCTATAAAAGGCTGTGTAAAGCTACACTCGGGTCCAGAGCTTGGAGTGTTAACTCCTCTGTGCCCGCTGGAGTAATAAACCTGAGTTCTCCAACCCTCTGAGTGCTGCTTGGCCTCCCGCCGGGATCTGGGTTGCTGTCACAACTGAGCTGTAACACTGAGCTTGAACACACTTTGCTGCAACAGGGTCACTGGCCTTCTACACAGAAGAATGCAAAAACGTATCCCTATCTCACATTATACACAAAAACTATTTCCAGATGTATTACAACACCCAATGTGAAAATAAACCTTGCAACTAACAGGAGAAAATATAAAAGAATATGTCTATGTCTTTGGGATAGTGAAGTATTTCTTCAATTAGGAATAAAAACATAAACCATAAAGGCAAGGACTAAACACATTAAATACATTAAAATGAAAAATTTCTGTGTGACAAAAGACACTGTAAATAAAGGTAAAAGACAAGCCACAGGAAAAAAAAAAGGATTAATAATCAGAATCAATGTAGAACAATAAAAAAGATGACCCCCTACTAGGACAATGGCCATGGGGTATAAACATCAGTCCACAGAAGAGGAGTGCACATTGCCAATAAACACGTGAAAAGCTTCTTAAGTTCACTGAAAATTAGGGAAATATGAATTAAACTGTATACCACTTCCACACTATGAAATTTTAAGTTCTGACAGTATAAGAAACAGAAGTATTTTTTATACACTATTAGTTGAAGTCTAAATGAGTTCAGCAATTTTCCAATATCTAGTAACATGTGTTTAACCCAAGATCCAATAATTTCATGTTTAACTCTTAAAAATATTCACAGAGGGACAGGTATAAGAAAATTCATTGCAGCATTATGTGTTATAGTTAAAAATTAAGAAAATCTAAATATGAATATAGAAAGATAAATAATAATATGTGACATATTCATATACTGACAGATTATACAGCCATTAAAAAGGAGGAACTGTATATTAGTGGGTGTTTATAGATACCTGTTTGTATTTTTTCAAGATATATAATGTTGTGAGAAAAAAAGTCACAAAATGATACATAGCGTTGGAGGTCATGTAAGTAAACACACACACATATATACAGCAATGCCTGACATAGTTTATCAATAAAGAAGTATAAACATCAAAGTCATGACAGTAGTAACCTCCTGCGGGGGAGGAGGGAGGAGCAGAATGGGTCCGGGCCAATTGGGCAAAGAAAGCTTTACTATGAAAGAAAAAAATGATTTAGCACAAAAAAGAATGGAAGTAAATATAATAAAATAATTTTCAAAATTCTGGGTACTGACAATATGGGTGTTACACTATTCTTTGTATTTTTTTAAGCTCTAAAAAAGAAAAAGGAAAGAAAATTGAAAGTGCTTTGACAATTTCTCATACAAGATAGCATCAGCTATTTAGAAGGGAATGAGAGCAGTATCAAATGGATGAAACCAAATCCTTGGCCACGAGTTCCCTCTTCAATGTCATCAGATTTTCAGATCACAGTCGTGCTCCCTCCTCTACCCTGTGTTGTCTACTGTAAGCTAATGACATGGACACTTTGGCATCATGCACTTGGGGCTTTGAGTCTGATCCCTTTGCACTGGGAAGGACTTTCGAAGGGACTGGGCCAACCCTCTAGTGACAGGTGAGGAAAACGAAGCCAGAAGGAGGACAGGCTTGTCCAGGGTCACACGGGAAGTGGATCGGACATCAAGTCTCATCGAAATCCTTCAGAGGTTGGCTCAACCTCTCCTCCCTCAGACGACAGCTCCAACTGCTGGTCTAGGTTAGGCTGGTCAGCTGTCATTAAGTGCTCTGTTAGCACCTTGTACTTTCCCTGCCTAAAACTCATGACAGCCATATTTAATATTAGTTATCAGGATGCACGTGTATCTATTGTTGTACAGCTCACCTATGACAAACCACGTCTGTCTTGTTCACAGCTGTAATCCAGGAACTTAAGTGCAGAGCTTGATCCCAGAAATAGTAAATAGAGAGGCTGAGATATGAACTGAGATTTATCTGATGCCAAGTCATCTGGTTGAGCCGCTGCACTACGGTTACCACATTAGTAGCTGTGATTACTAGTTTCCCTTATATCCCTCACTACCTCTTCAGAACTCTTCCCTTTTCTATTGCTACCAGCCCTAAAGACCTTTCTGGTTAAAAGCATTTATATGCTGGCAGTGCAAGATCTCCTCCTGCCCCTTCCTCCTTTTCCATCATCATCATCACCATCATCCTCCTTGTCATATTTCTCCTTGCTATTGAAGTAGGAACAGACACAGAGTAAATCAGGATGTCCCAAAATGGGGACCTCAGTCATCTCCAGAGCTGAGCTCTGTGTTCTCACACATAGGGAGTATTCAACAAACATAAATTGAATTAAACTGAATGAATTAATTGAATATGGATCGAACTGAATTGAATTCAATTCATTCACAAAATAATACTGTATACCAAAATTCCTCCATCTAGATAGAGATTAAGGTAGCATTTATAAAGTATCAACTTCTCACAAATGTAGTTTGAATCAGTAGTTTGAATGTCTTAAAAGGCTCCCTACTCCCGGAGAATGGTGTTAGGTTAGATTCTTGGCAGCTAGAATCACCAAGCCTCTCTCCAGTTTACAGCCAGCCTTTGGCCGACTGGAGGAATGCTGGGTCAGGGGTTTCTTTGAGGCGTTAGAACAAAACTTTCATGATAGAGCACTCTTCCATGCTTTTCTTGGATGGTGAATCCTAGGCAAGTGAATTATATCCCTATGTACTTTGAACACCACTTTTTCCTTGTCTGTTTTTTTAAAAAAGCCTGTTCCAGCTCCTGGGGGAACCCCAAACAGATGGTCATAGCAGCCAGAGACTAATAATATTTCACAATGGCGACTCCTGTACCTTGTATCCTTGGTTGCTATAAGAGATGGGTTGGTTACTCATTACATATGAAGACAAAGAGACTCTCACATGTACATCAGTGTGCCCTGTTGCTTTTCAGCTGTAAGGGAACAAGTGACCATGTCACTTGGGAAGAATAAATAATGTGATTATAAGTCTTGGTCAGACCAAGTATTCTCAGGACTGTTCAGGAGGATATTTGCTACTTAAATACAGAGTCTGAAGCTTGATAGCACAGTATTCTTCCCTCAATAATATAGATCAGAGATTGGCAAACTATGGTCCTTGAGCCAAATCCGGCCCTCAACCTGTTTCTGTTCAGCCAGGAGCTAAGAATAGTTTTTGTGGATAAATGTTTGTAATATGATGAAAAAGAACACTAATTTATACTCAATTTCAGCAAATGGTATTCCCCTAAAAAATCCGTTCTCCTCATTAGTAGACATATATTACAAAAGATTATATTCTGTTATTACTATTATCATATTTTGAGTTTCATCAATAAAACTTTGGGGAAATTTTTTTCTCTCTGGTTGTATAATATATAAGGGCCAGCAAAGCCTAAAATATTTACTGTCTATCCATTTACAGAAAGTTTGCCTGTCGCTGATCTAGAGCTTTCCAGACTTACATCCTACCGAATCACTCCTCACACTTGGAATACTAGTCATATCTGAATAGCTGTGGCTCCCCAAATGCACAACTAGCTCTACATGCTCCAGCTGTCCCCTCTGCTTGGAATGTGTCACCTTCCTGATTACTTGATTGTTCAGTCTACTAAAATCAGACTGATCCTTCAAGGTTCAGCTAGATGATACCCTCTTTTCTGAGGTCTTCCCTGATCCTTCAAGTCAGACTAAAAGATACTCACAGAAAATCTTTTATCTGAGCCTTTCAGGGTTCTGTTCCCAGAAATTCAGAATGTGTGCACCCAGAAAGGCAATACTACCTCTTTATATTAGCCAAATGGTACTCAAGCCCGCTGGGCAGAATGAGGATGAGGAGGTGTATTTCCTGAGGGCTTACTAGGGGCTAAGCACTATGCTAAGTACTGAACATACATCATTCATTCATTTGTTCGGTTAAAATCTATTTAGCATCTCCTAAAGACCATGCACTAAGCATGGTGCTGGGGGTGCAATGGTAAATAAGACACAGACTAAACAGAATGTTAAGTCTTTTGACAACCTTGCTGGGTAGGTATTATTGGTTCTATTTTATCAATGAAAAAACAAAACCAGAGAAGACAGGTTAAGTAACTTGGCCAAAGTCATATGATAAGTGGCAGGCAGGATTTGAACGCAAAGCTCCAAATAAAGCTAGACACCTGAGAGGAGCTGGAATTACTAGTAAGTATTGTATTCTTAAATGGCCTTCTTCATTCTTATCTCATTGGTAAAGCCCTCTAGGGAGGAATACATAGTTCCTAATCTGTGCCTTCCCAGTAGAACAAACTCCACACTTTTGGCATACCACACAGGCCCACCTCCTCAGGAAGTGGTCCCTGATTCAGACCGAGTCAAACTCCCCCTTTCCTCTACATCCCTTCAACACCTTGTCCGTATTTCTATTATTGCACTTATTACCATTATTACAATTTTCCTAATATGTTTCTCTCACTAGACCAAGAGCTTTTTTAGGACAGGTACTATGTAATTCATTTCTATATCCCCAGGTTCTCCCATAATGCCTGATACAAGATGTGGCAGATGCTAAATGAATGAGTCAGTGAAAGACTTTTACTGATAACCCACTCTGTTCCATTCTATCAAATGATAATAGTAACAAAAGTAGGCAGCACTTACTGATAGGCATGCACTTGTAAAAGCATTATCTCCCTCCACCATCATCATGACTCCATGAAATCCCTACTGTGTAATTACCTCCATTTTATTGATGAGAAATACAAAGGCTTTCCCAAGAGAAATGATTCAAACCCAGTTTTACTGGTCACCAAATCCTTCACAGGGCATCAGTATATCACCCCTGACTCATACAACCATCCCCTTCATGAATCTTCCAACAGAATTAACCAGCCCTAGAGAACGCTGGCCCTGATTTTAACCCTTACCAGGCCCTGCCTGGTACTTCAGATACGTGCATCCAAGTTACCTCCCCCACAAGGCAGCAAACTCCTGTATGTGGGATCAAGTGCTCTGCATCTTGAATCCTCAAATTCCATAGCCCCAGCCTTTGTGTGCTCTTAAAATGCTGCATTGAACTTGGAATAAAGATGATATTAAGCCCACTGCATTATTATTATAATATTATGATCAAATAAATCCAATCCAATCCTCTGCTTTTATAGTGTAAGCCTCTTTCACAATAGACTAAAAGCCCTGAAAGATAGGGAGGATTTAGAAAGAAGATGGGAGGCGGGTGGGAGCGAAAATTGTGAGCAAAATCCAGCAGTGGTTACGTGTGGGGCTTGTCAAGGACCAGCTCAGCCTGTGATTTGGCCAGATCACCTGCTGGGGCTCCTGAGATTTGAATGTGCAACCATAACTAAGAATCTGCAGGAAAAAGCATCAGATGTGTATGGGGAGCATAATGCTGGATGCACCACGTAGGTCAGGTCCTGGAGGGCCCTGACTGCAGGCTGCGGGACCCGGGCCTTGCTCTGGAAGGGAAGGGGATCCATGGAGGGTTCAGGACAAGGAGTAGTGAGACCACCCACCCCTCTCCCACTGCAGAACCAGGCAGGAGGTGAAGGAAGATGGCATGGGCTTAGGAGAGTGGGAGCCAAAAAGACAGCATGAAGGGCAGGCGTAGGGGGCAGGCAGCAGCCCCCCCAACCCCACCCCGGGAATGACATGTGGAACCATGGGGATATGGTAGGCACTGGCTTGAGTGGACACTACTGGAGGCTGGAATGAGGAGAACCAGGTTCCTGAGCCAGCTCAGCCACTGACTGGTTGTGATCCTCAGTCCCTGGGCCTCCCTGACTCTATTCTTCATCTTTTTTTTTTTTTTTAAATGTAGGTACTGGGGATTGAACCCAGGATCTCATGCATACTAGGGATGTGCTCTACCACTGAGCTATACCCTCCCCTCTATTATTCATCTTTAAAGAGAGAGATGTTTTCCTTAAAAGGTCATGATGAAGTCTAAATAAAAAGAGATGTTAAAGCAACAGGCACAAAGTTTCTTTCACCCATTATTATGATTTAATAGAGAACAATTTTTAGTGGTCAAGAAGATTGTAAAAATGCCCTCTAGGATATGCAACAACTTGAGCCAACTTTTTGAAGTCACTACAGGGAACAGTGACCACAGGGAATAGCACAGTGGAAGCATTTATAGGGGGTTTCGTGGTCTGCGAAAGAGGTTACATCAGGCTTGGTCCTGCAAAGCCTCTTCACTCAGTTTGATAAGGAATACACACTGACAATGGAGGGACAGGGAGGATGAAGAGAAGTACTATTATGTTACACGTGTATGGGTAGCTCCTGCGGGACCACGGTGGGCCTGTGCTCTCACTCCCGGACAGGGATGACACAGACATACATGCTCCTTCCTTGACTGGCTCTTCTGTTCGCCCCTGATACATGTTGGTGCAGCGGGGTTCTGGCCACAGCACGGTCTTCTCTCACCCTCCTTCTTCCCACCCACCCTGACGCTTGATGATCCAGATTGTTCTTTTCTGTTCTGCCTCTTTCCTGAGTATCACATTTATATGTTCGTTTACCTGGTTTGTAATTTTTCTTATTTTTTTTTGTTGAGGTATAACAAACATAGGATAAAGTCCATAAATCTTAATTGTTCGTATGTATAGACCCACATAACCACCACCCAGATCAGATATAGAACATTTCCAACATTTCAGCCAATTAGCCACCCCACCCCCAGAGATCATCAGTATTCTGACATTCATTACCATCAATTACCTTTGCCTGTTTCTGAAATTTCATGTAAATGGAATCATTCAGTAAGTGCACTTGTATCTGGTTTCTTTCACTCATCATTGTCTGTAAGATCTATCCATGCTAGCGAGTATTACATTAATTTTCTTTTTCATTGCTATACAACAGTGCTTCTCAACCAGGGACAATTTTGCCCTGCCCCTAGTGGGCTTTTGGTGATATCTGGAAATATTTTAAACTGTCACAACTCTGAGTGAGGGGGTAATGCAGTGGGGAATGATACTGGCAACGAGTGGAAAGAGGCCAGGGATGCTGCCAAACATCCTACAATTCAAGGACAGCTCTTCACAACAAAGAATTATCTGGTCCAAAATGTCGATAGTGCTGACATTGAGAAACCCTGTGTATGTGTTTCCTATAGCCGCTGTAACTAATGACCACAAACTGAACGGCTAAAAACCACATGAATGTATTACCTTAGAGTTCTGTAGTTAAGAGTCAGAAACAGGTCTCACTGGCTACAATCACGGTTTCAGCAGAAGCAAGTTGTTCCTTCTGAAGGCTCTAGGGAGAATCAATTTCCTTGCCTTTTCTAGCTTGAGAGGCTGCCTGCATTCCTTGGTGCGTGTCCCCCTTCCATCTTCAAAGCCAACAATGGCTGGACAAGGCTTCATCCCACTGTGCCACTGTGCCACTGCCTCTTTCACTTATAAGGACCCCTGTGATTATAACGGGCCCATCTGGATAATCCAGGATACTCACCCCACTTCAAGGGCCTTAACCTAATGACATGTGCAAAGTCCCTTTGGCTTTTTAACTTAACATATTCATAGGTTCCAGGAATTAGGATGTGGACATTTTGGGGTGGGGGAGGGGACCATCATTCTGCCAGCCACAGCCTGCCATGGGATAGTTCACTGTATGAATACACCACAATGTCTATCTTATTGTGGATGGACATGTGGGTTGGTTTTACTTTTTAGCTATTATTAATAAAGCTGCTATACACATTCTTATACAAGTCTTCTGTACTCATTTCTGTTAGGTACGCAATCTCAAGGATGCATTTACTGGGTCATAAGGAAAACATAGAGTTTAATAAAGCGATTGTAGTAATTTACACCATACCAGCAGTGTGAGTCTCTGTTTTCATTTTCTATTGAACATCTCCATGTAGTCCTTCCAAAGACACCTCAAATTAAACTTGTCCAAAACTATGCTATCTACAGTGAACGATTGTTTCCCTAGACATCCAAAGCATGAAATCTGGGAAACATCCTAGACTCTTCCCTTTCCCCTTCTGCTGACTTTCAGTTAGCCACTACCTGATGTTATTCTGCACCATCAGTGCTCATTTACATCCTTCCCTGGCTGGAGGTCTTTGTCATCTTTCACCTAGACTACAGCTTCCTTCCGGGACTCCATGCTCCCAGCCTAATCCCTTCCAATCCATCCTTCCCATTGCTGCCAAAGTCACCTTTGCCAAAACCCAGTCCTGCCTCTTCATTTGCTCATAGAGTAAAGGATCTGGCCCCAGCCTACCTACCCAGTTTAGCTCTCACCATTCTATCCTTATCCAATGAGACCTCTCAGTTGTAAGACCTGCTCAGAACTGCTGACAATTTCTCTTCTGTACTTTTACTCAGATTGACCCCTTCCCCATTTCATGCCCACTCATCTTTGAAGATTCAGCCTACCAGTCCTTTCTCTACTGAACCCTTTCCTTGATAACCTTCAAATTAAGTGGATTTAAGCCCTCTCTCCTCTGTACCCCACCATACCCCACATAGACTTTTTATCAGGGTACCTATAACTTTTCAGCACACCTGTCTCTGCCTAATAAACAAGCTTTCAAGAGCAAGGACTACTTTGTCTCCCTCGGAATTAGCCTGATATAGAGTAGACACTAATCAATATTTACTGGATTGAAACTGAGTTAAGACAATATGTGTTAATACGACATGGAGGAAGTGCCGTGTGTAGAGAAAGGCTAGTGTTAGACAAAGTCTGTGCCTTCAACAGTCTTAAAAGCAGACAAGAGGACTTGTGGGTCTGAAGCTCTAACAGTGAAGGAAAAGGGCCACTTCTGCAGGACTGCTATAAAGATTACAGGAGAAAATGCATCTGTGGTTTCTAGCAGCCTGCCAGGCACATAGTAGGCACTTCATTAACTATTAGTATTTCTAATGGTGAAAACTAGCATCTTTAGTGAACATCAAGAGAATTTTTAGTTTGCTGGTTGAGGTCCATTTGCAGTTTTCTTCATTTAGCAGAGAATCAGAAGCTCACCTCTCTACATATATACAGCTGACATAATTTGAAAAGCCAAAGGTGCACTGATTACAGAGATGGCTCTCTAATCCTAGTGGACATTGTTAGATTATTTTAGCTTTGTAACTGGGACATTGAGTCATTCTTTGTGATTGTAGATTTAGAACTATCACTGACTTGACTTTTTTAAAAGTTCACATATGCATTAGATGCCATTTTTTCCTAGGAGAGCAACCAAGAATTAATTGCACATATCTTCTTTCCTCTCCTCTTTGTGGGTTAGCCTCAGTAACATTATATCTAACTGCACAAGGTCAACCAATGAGCTAGAAAAATGCTTTGCACACAGTAATTACTCAGGAAAAATTTCCAGGGAGGCATAAGGCATTGCTGAGTTAGGTACTCAATGTGGTTTCCATGGTAAATCTCTCTCCTGCTTTTCCTCCCTCCCCTCCGATCACTCCTTTGTCTTTTTCATGGCTATTCCTTCTGCTGTCCCCAACAGACGCATCACTCAGGGTTTCATTTCTGATGGCTAATTTTCTCTACTCCCTCTCTGGGGAGATTTCACCTCCTCCCATGGCTTTAATAATATCCACAGGGTGTTTCAAATCTATATTTACAGCCTAGATCACTCTCCTACACTTCAGATCCATTTACTCAGCTGCCTCTTGAAAGTTTTTGTCAGATGTCCCATAGGCAAATTAAATTCTGGATACTAAAAATAAGCCCAACTTTCACTCTGGAATTTTTTCTCCTTTATATTCATCACAGAAGTCAAAGTAAAAATCTGTTCCAATGACTAGTACCACTACCAGTTACCTGAACCAGAAACAAAAGAATTATTCTGTACTTATCCTCTTCCTTGCAGCTCAATTGGTCATTAAGATCTGTTGCTCTGTAACTATATTTACTATGTTATAAATCCCCAAGCTCACAGCCACAGCTCAGGCTTTACCATTTTCTCTGGGTTATTTCAATAGCCTTGTCACTGGCCACCCTTTATCCAACCTCTCCAGGTTACCAGCCAGTGGGATATTTATCAAATTTAAATCATATTAAACTATCATGTAGTTCCTCTGCCTAGATTCCTTCAGTGACTCATTTCTTTAGGAAAAAATCCAAACTTCTTAGCCATGGATATAAAACTGTCCCTAACCTGGGCTATGCCTACCTCTCAAAGCATAAAAAGTAAAGGAATAGTAAAAATAAGAGCAAAATTTACTGAAAAGGGGGACAATCAACAAAACCAAAATATGATTCTTTAAAAAGACTAAAAAATTAAACAAACTTCAATACAACTATTATGAATAAAAAGAAAGAAGGTACCAATTAGTATTAAGTATGGAAAAGGGATATACATGCAGATAAGTAGAGATGATTTTTAAATTCACTAGATCAATCTTATACCAATAAATTTTAAAATTAGACAAAATGTAACATTTTATAGAAAAATATAAAACACTAAAATTGGCTCAGGAAGGAATACAAAAAATGAATAAATGAATCACATTAAAGACATCAAATTGGTAGTAAAAAAAAAAAATAGTCTACCCATGAAAAAGACACCAGGTATGGAGAGTTCTACAGGAGAATCTTATCAGATATTTAAAGAGGAGCACTTGTTATATGAATTGTTCCGAACAACTAAAAAGGAGAAAAATCTACCTATTAACTTTATAGACATAACCAGGATGCCAATACTGCACAAGACCAATATAAAAAAGGAAAAAAATTTAGACAAATTTCACTTATATCTATGCAAAAATTTGAAATAAAAAGTAGCAAAAGAATTCAGAATCATTAAATATATTTTTACCTAAGTAAGGTTTATCCTAGGAATAAAAAGATGGTTCAATATCAGAGCAATCTATTAACATATTTAAAAATAAAAACCATATGACTTTTTCAGTAGATGCAAAAATCATTAATAAAATTCAATACCCTCATAAACTAGTATAAAGACAAATTTCTTAACCTTGTATGATGCTATCTCATAATAATTCAGAGCAAACCTCATACTTAATGACAAAACTTTAGAAGCAATCCCATAGCCCAAGACAAAGATGCTTGTGAAACCTACTATCAAAGCTATATTGGATGTCCTCACCAGTGTAGCAATACATACACACACACGCACAAATATATGAATATCACAAAGGAACATGATAAATTGGTATTTGCCAAAAATATATGTTATCTCTACAGACAGTCTAAGAGAATCTATAAATAAAACTAACAAGAGAGTGTGGTAAAGTTGCTGAATACAAGAAAGGTATACAAAAATTAATACATATAAGCAATAACAAATTAGAAAATGTAATAAAATGTAACACCTCAAAATAGGAAAAATAATTTAAAATAGCTCAGAAAAAAAAGATGATAGTATGACTCTAGCTCAGATTACTGGAATAGAACAGAGATCTCAGAAATATATCTAAGCGTATGTGACCTTTATGATAGAAGAGATATTAGCGGGATATTAGTAGGGAAAAGTTGAACTTTTAAAAAGGGCATTGGATAAATGACTTTCTATATGGGAAAAAAGACAATTAGATTCCTACCTCATTCCATACATAAAATTAAAATCCAGTTAGATTGTTAAAGGCTTAAATACAGAAAAATAAAATTTAAAACTATTGTGTGTGTGTGTGTGTATGTGAGAAAGAGACTTTTGTGGAGAAAATTACAAAAATGTAAATGAAGGACATAAAAGACTTAAATAAATGGCAAGCAATACGATATTTATACATGGAAAAACTCTATCCCTTAAAGATAGCAAATCTCTCTAAGCAGTGTTTTCCCAATTAAAGCCTGAAGTTCACCTGCATTAAAATTACCTAGAGTGCTTGTTAAAATATAGATTCTTAGGCTTCATTTTAAACCTACTGAATCAGCATGTCCGAGGATAAGGCCCAAGAACCTGCATTTTCGAACACTCTGCTGATAATTCTTTTGTGCACTAAATTTTGAGAACCTCTGCCTTAAGTATGGTCATAACCTGAATTGCACATGAAAATGATCTGAGGCAGTTTTTTTTTATTTTCAAATCGAGACCAATTAAATCAGAAT